>NC_134399.1:105936614-106647055 GCF_050003625.1 Haematobia irritans | reverse complement strand
TTGTATATGGAGATTATACTACCGACATTTTAGGAGATATTGTTTGCACATTATTATAGAAAATTGTTTTAACTTTAATTTAAAGTGAAGCAGACCAACTTTTATATTTCGGGATTGGGCAAAAAAAAAACGTGAATACACCAGGAAGAAAGATTTTGGTTAATTTTAGAAAATTTAGATTATTTTTAGTATATTTCTACTAAACAGTATTACAAATGCTTCAAGAAAATTTATTTGACTTAATTAATTTTTTTCACTTCTTAAAGAAAATTTTGTAGTTTGAAGGAAAAATTGGAGGTCAAAATTGCTGGAATGTCTTTAGTGCCATATGAATTTCAAGATGGTCGCATTTGTAGTAAAATTTACAAATTTAAAGAAACAATGAACTATTTTGTGAGAAGTACAAATTTAGTAAATTTGTATGCTTCATTCGTGCATTATTTTTCCCCTTCTTTAGTTCATTTAAATAACGTACGAAAAATATTATTAGAGTAAAAGAAACTTTCTTCAAACATAATAGTTCCATGAACTGAAATAAAATTAAATTGACTTTAGTGAAATAGGTACTACATACACTTGAATTAAAAAAATATGTCCAACTTTTAGTAAATTGTCGATTTTTTTGTTTGTTTTAATTAAATTCGATTTTGTTTTCAAAATTACGTGTTTTTATGAAAACCCGTTATGCCGGTTATTTGTTTCAAAAACTACCGTCCACCAATTTTGGAAAAAAAGTCCGTTTTTAAAACCGAGAAAACTTGATCACTCTACGCCCTCAAAAAAATCGCTTCTGTAACATGTACTCCAAACACATTCTGCTTCAAGCATATATATTTTCAGAATGGGTCCAAACAAAATACTGTTTGTATTGTTCAAACATATTATGTTTCACATTAGGCATACACTGGTCGAAAAAAAATTGTAATGAAATTTTCTTTGTGTGTATATATTTTTAAGGCGCCAATTGGTTACTTTCATTTTTTTACTTGCAGCATACTCTCTTGCTTATAAGTGTATATGTCTTTCTTTCTAAACACATGTATGCTTATAAGGAATTTCTATATTAATATATATTTGCATCCACACATACGAGTATTATATGTAAAAAAAACAACAATTTTTTTCTGATTCAATCACGAAATTAATTGATCCAATTTAAATGTCTTCAATCACGAAAATGATAGTATCAATCACAGTTTAAAAAATTAATTGATTTCGTTACCAAATTTCAATTAATTTTTTAAATGATTCAATTAAAAATTTAATTCATGTTAATTGCAAAACTCAATTAAATTTTTAATTAAAAACGGTAACTATTTTCAATTACTTTCTAAATTGGCTTAGGGGTTTTAGTTTGATTAACAATTGATTGTTTGAAATAAATTTTTAATTGAAAATTGAAAAAAATGTTCATCACTTTTTTAACTTCTTCCGAATTCGATTAAAAGGTAAATTGTATCAATTAATTTTTTAATTAAAATTTTTAAAATTTTTAATCATTGACTTAATTAACTTAATGTTTCTATCTTAATTAAAAAGTTAATTTTATCAATTAATTTATTAATTGAAAAAATTTTCAACCTCAATTACTTTTTTAATTGGAAATATGTTGGTGATATTTTTTTTCTGTGTAAGCGACAATTTATTTGGGTGTATACATATCCCTATAATTATAAATGTGTCGAAGTTTTAAATATTTGTAGCGCCCACCAACAAGGGAAAATTGCTACTTCTACAAAAAGGGAGAACCGCAATGGTCTTAGATAGTATGACCTAAAATGAGAATTCAAAGTTTAAAAGATGTTGACATAATATAGACTTTATAGAAAATTTAGTAAACATTTTTTTAGTAAACATTCTTTTAATTTTTTTTTGAAAATTTTGTCAAAATTTTATTCCTATAGAAAATGTTGTCAAAATTTTATACCTATAGAAAATTTTGTCAAAATCGTATTCTCAGAGAAAATTTTGTGAAAATTTTATTCTTATAAAAAATTTTGTGAAAATTTTATTCCTATAGCAAATTTTGTCAAAATTTTATTTCTATAGAAAATTTTGTCAAAATTTTATTACTATAGAAAATTTTGTCAACATTTTATTTCTATAGAAAATTTTGTCAAAAGTTTATATCTATAGATAATTTTGTCAAAATTTTATTTCTATTTTCAATATTTTATTCCTGGAGAAAATATTGTCTAGGAATTTAATATAGAAATTTTTGTCAAAATTTTATTTCTATAAATTTTTTTTTGTCAAAATCGTATTCCCAGAGAAAATATTTTCAAAATTTTATTCTTATAAAAAATTTTGTGAAAATTTTATTCCTTTAGAAAATTTTGTCAAAATTTTATTACTATAGAAAATTTTGTCAACATTTTATTTCTATAGAAAATTTTGTCAAAATTTTATTTCTATAGATTTTTTTTGTCAAAATTGTATTCCCAGAGAAAATTTTGTGAAAATTTTATTCTTATAAAAAATTTTGTGAAAATTTCATTCCTATAGCAAATTTTGTGAAAATTTCATTCCTATAGCAAATTTTGTCAAAATTTTATTTCTATAGAAAATTTTGTCCAAATTTTATTTCTATAGAAATTTTTTTTGTCAAAATCGTGTTCCCATAGAAATTTTTTCAAAATTTTATTCTTATAAAAAATGTTGTGAAAAATTTTTTCCTTTAGAAAATTTTGTCAAAATTTTATTACTATAGAAAATTTTGTCAACATTTTATTTCTATAGAAAATTTTGTCAAAAGTTTATATCTATAGATGATTTTGTCAAAATTTTATTTCTATTTTCAATATTTTATTCCTAGAGAAAATGTTGCCAAATTTTATTCCTAGAGAAAATATTGTCTAGGAATTTAATATAGTGCAAAATCTACCAAAACATCGACAATTCTATCAATCTACCAAACAGTAAAAAATCTACCAACTGTGGCAACGTGGTTTCAATTCATTTGCGAACTTAATTTTTCAAAAGAATATATTTAATTTCTTCTTTTTATGTCTTCTAGGTATTGTCACCATAATCGAAAAGTCGACTTTGATTTTTTGGAATTTTGAAAAATTTGATTTTTTGAATATTGAAAAGTCGACTTTTTTATGAAATGTCAGCAAAAAAGATCTATATACCACGTTCCCTTTTCAATGTACATTTCACTTTTCGATGTTTTCGTTAAAAGTCGATTAGTTGTTTTGGGTATTAAATTCGAGTTTAGCCGCTAAAATCGTCACTTTTCACGATTACTTTTCTTTAATAATCCGTTTTAAGGAATACAAACTTTGTAAAAATTCGCTTTGGGCAATTCCCCATCAAGTTATAATAAAATTTGCAACAAATATGTATAATTTTATGCTTTTTTTTACTGATTTAGTTTTCACTTTACTGATTTAGTTTTCACTAAGGTGGGTACCTTAATATAAAAGTTCGATTTCTTAAAAGTCAATTAGTCCAAATTGAAGATGACAAAAAATCAAAATTGACAAAAGTCGATTTTTGAATTTCGTAGCCCCAGTGCAAACCATTTAACAAATATTTATCAATGAGACAATGGGCAAATGTTATATTCACTCATTGGCCATTGGCTTTTAAACAGGTCATATACAATATATTGGCAATATACTTAACTTCAGTTCATTGCATTATTGGATCACTGTTTATCATCGCAGGTATTTCCTAAACGGAAATGTTAATATTGAAAATGCCAATGAGTTTACGTTCAGTCTTTCTTTGCAAAATGCACATGGGCATCATTGAACAAAACATATTAATTAACATCATTGATTTACTTTTTTCTCATGTACAATTATTGCTTTTCTCATTCCACAGCGTAATATTGAATTGTTTTATATGAAATTATAGCAATTATAATACAATAGATATACAAATAGCAAACGGGATTGAGTCGTGTTATATGTTAAAATGAAAATTTCATCAAATAATAGTCCATTATTTATCGATCATCTGGATATTAACACATTGAATATTTTGTAATTATTTTAATCGGAAATATTAAATTGAATCCAGATTATAAACAGATAAGTTATGATATGCTAAATATATTAATTGAAAAGGTTATATGAAAGATTAAAAAAAGTTACTTATATCTGTATCACAGTCACGTGGGTTTAAGTAAACTACTATTCCAGCAATCGATCACTATTCAGAGTAAATTCTATTAGTCATATTGGAAAGTACGAATATCCAAGGAAGGAATATGATCAGCTAAAACATGTTTCTAAAGCATAATATTACTTTTTCACGGAGAACATGTAACATTTTTGTCGTTTCTAAATTACTTATTCTGCACTGAAAAAACAGTGAACCCACCAGGAAGAAAACTTTTGGTCAATTTTAGAAAAATTTGAATATTTTTAGAAAATTTTAACTAAACAGTATTACAAACGCTGGCATCATGCCGATATCACAAAAATAAGTAAATATTTTTCGACAAATTCAAGAAAATTTATTAGACATAATTAATTTTTTTCACTTGTCAAAGAAAATTTTGTAGTTTGAAAGAAAAAATTGGAGTTTAAAATTGCAAGAATCTCTTTAGTGACATACGAAGTTCATGATGGACGCATTTGTAGTAAAAGTTACAAATTTAAAGAAATAATGAACTATTTTGTGAGAAATACGAATTTAGTAAATCTTTATGCTTAATTTGTGTATAATTTTTCCCCTTTTTAGTTAATTCAACTAATGTAAATTATTAGAGTGAACTAAAATAAAGTTAAATTGGCTTTAGTGAAATAGAGAGTTAACTTTTTTTTGAGTGTGAGCCAGGATACCAGTTGTAGTTGATACCAGTTATAGTTTTTGTTAGGGATCCCATTTAATAGAATATACCAATAGGAAAACGCACTAATATGATGGATATTCGAATAAAAGCAAGTATATACGGCCGTAAGTTCGGCCAGGCCGAAGCTTATGTACCCTCCACCATGGATTGTGTTGAAACTTCTTCTAAACACTGCCAACCACAATCGAATTACTTAAGTTGCGGTAACGCTTGGCGATGGCAAGGTATCTTAAAACCTTCTAACACCGTCTTCTAAATTGTATGCAAGTCCATACGTGATATATATTAAATCAACAAAGATCGATTACGTATATAATTCAGTTTGACAAAATTTTCTATAGAAATAAAATTTTTACAAAATTTTCTATAGAAATAAAATTTTGACAAAATTTTCTGTAGAAATAAAATTTTGACAACATTTTCTATAGAAATAAAATTTTGACAAAATTTTCTATAGAAATAAAATTTTGACAAAATTTTCTATAGAAATAAAATTTTGACAAAATTTTCTATAGAAATAAAATTTTGACAAAATTTTCTATAGCAATAAAATTTTGACAAAATTTTCTATAGAAATAAAATTTTGACAAAATTTTCTATAGAAATAAAATTTTGACAAAATTTTCTATAGAAATAAAATTTTAACAAAATTTTCTATACACGCTCACAAAAAATCGCTTCTGTAACATATACTCCCAAACATATTTTGCTTCAAGCATATACATTTTTGGCTATTGCCCAAACATTTATATGTTTGATCTCTTCCAATATATAATATGTTTGAAAGCATATTGGTCTAAACAATATATGTTTGGGTAGTCAATTTCCAAACATTTTGTATTTTTGCATTCAAATTCAATAATATTGTCTTCCAAAAAACAATATGTTATTATGTGAACATATAATATGTTTGGAAGCATTTTGCACCCAAAAATATTATATGCTTAAAAAAATTCTCCCAAACAATATTGTGCTCAAAATTTTATTTATTTATTTATATATTTACAATCATAATGAATTATGAAAATAAACAGGTAATATAGGTGCTAACAACATAGGTTTTCGACCTGACTGCTCAAAATTTTGTTTCTGCCCAATTGTATATTCCCCCACATCTTTCTCACTTCCACGAGATTTTTTAGTTCTTAGCACCTTTTTCTGTAATACAAACATTGTAGAAAAAATTATTCAATTGTATAATTTTTTTATTTTAATTTTACCTTTTGCCGGACGGGTATTCGATCAGCGGACCACACAGTTTGTAAGGATCAAAGAAGTAGCTGATCAATTGCCCAAGGAAAAATAAAAAAATGTTAATTTTGTAATAACAAGCAACAACCACCAACTTAATTCAATATCGCTCCCTGTTAAATAGCGCTCCAAGCTACTAAACACATATATGTTTATAGGCTATTTCTAAATTAATATATGTTTGCGTCCAAGCATATTATATTTAAAAACATTTTATGTCCCAAACATAATATGTGCTAACATATTAACATATATGTCCCAAACATGTTATGCTAGTTTATGAACATTATATGCTTGCACTCAAAAATATTGTGTTTAAAAATTTGTGTTCCAAACATATAATGTTTATAGCCAAACATATGAAAAACAGTCTTTTTCATCCGTGTAGAAATAAAATTTTGGTAGATTATTTTTGGCTCGAGTGGCATCCATGATTATGAACCGATATGGACCAATGTTTGTGTGATTGGAGATTGGCTATATATAACTGTAGACCGATATGGACCAATTTTGGTATGGTTGTTAGCGACCAAATACTAACACCACGTTCCAAATTTGAACCGGATCGGATGAATTTTGCTCCTCCAAGAGGCTCCGGAGGTCAAATCTGGGGAATTGTTTATAGGGGGGCTATATACAAATATGGACCGATATGGACCAATTCTGGCACGGTTGTTAAAGATAATAACTAACACCATGTTCCAAATTTCAGCCGGATCGGATGAAATTTGCTTCTCTTTGAGGCTCCGCAAGCCAAATCTGGGGATCGGTTTATATGGGGGCTATATATAATTATGGACCGATGTGGACCAATTTTTGCATGGTTGATGGATACCATATACCAACATCATGTACCAAATTTCAGCCGGATCGGATGAAATTTGCTTCTCTTTGAGGCTCCGCAAGCCAAATCTGGGGATCGTTTTATATGGGGGCTATATATAATTATGGACCGATGTGGACAAATTAGAGCATGGTTTTTAGAGACCATATACCAACACCATGTACCAAATTTCAGCCGGATCGGATGAAATTAGCTTCTCTTTGAGGCTCCGCAAGCCAAATCTGGGGATCGGTTTATATGGGGGCTATATATAATTATGGACCGATGTTGACCAATTTTTGTATGGTTTTTAGAGACCATATACCAACACCTTGTACCAAATTTCAGCCGGATCTGATGAAATTTGCTTCTCTTTGAGGCTCCGCAAGCCAAATGTGGGGATCGGTTTATATGGGGGCTATATATAATTATGGACCGATGTGGACCAATTTTTGCATGGTTGATGGATACCATATACCAACACCATGTACCAAATTTCAGCCGGATCGGATGAAATTTGCTTCTCTTTGAGGCTCCGCAAGCCAAATCTGGGGATCGTTTTATATGGGGGCTATATATAATTATGGACCGATGTGGACAAATTAGAGCATGGTTTTTAGAGAACATATACCAACACCATGTACCAAATTTCAGCCGGATCGGATGAAATATGCTTCTGTTAGAGGCTCCGCAAGCCAAATCGGAGGGTCCGTTTATATGGGGGCTATAAAAGTGGACCGATATGGCCCATTTGCAATACCATCCGACCTACATCAATAACAACTACTTGTGCCAAGTTTCAAATCGATAGCTTGTTTCGTTCGGAAGTTAGCGTGATTTAAACAGACGGACGGACGGACATGCATAGATCGACTCAGAATTTCACCACGACCCAGGCGGTCTTAGAGCAATATTTCGATGTGTTACAAACGGAATGACAAAGTTATTCCATCCATCCTATGGTGAAGGGTATAAAAAATCATCCCAATCACTTGAAATTCTTGAATCGCTGGAAATAATTAAATATACTTTTTTCCGGCACCTTAGAATATAGAATAATTTTATGCTCGATTGTGGTTTATGTACCATGGCAGGTGTCTAGCACTTTGCTATATCTTGTATTTTCAAGTAATAATTACAATTATTGTCTAGAAGTAAATCTAAGGTTAAGGTTATTTGTGTTTTGTTTTAGTGTAATTAATTATCTTGAATATATGTAGTAGTTGTAGAATATTTGTTTCATGCTTATATATTTTTTCATGTATACGTAAATATGGAGCCTTGGTTTGAGGTCGTATTTTTTCTCAATTTAATTTTAAAGCTAATAGAGAATGAGAAACTTAGCTTATAATCACTATAATTAAGAAGGAAAAACAAGTGTGATGTAGTATATACGCAGTTACATTTTAAATTTTAATCACATTTAACGACAGTAATGGGCAATGTCTTGTGTTGCTAGAACACTCACCTTAACTAGACAAGTTAATTGGATAATAGATAATGTGCACTTTATAGTTAGAGGTTTTTTTTCTAAAACTATTTTTGTTAACTGTGCTTCTCCCATCTCATAGATCATAGAACTTAGAACAGCTTCAAACATTTTTGTGTAAAATATCAGCCAGTAAATAAGCATCGGTTGGTTAGATGAGTTTTATTATATCCGAAGAGTTATGTAATTATTAATTAAATTAATTTAATTTAGTGTTATTTAACGTGCATTAATATCATTTAGTAAATTTTATTATTAATTAGATTTAATTTAAATTTGTTTTCATTTTATTTAATTTATTTTAATGGGATTTAATTAATTTTAATTTAATTTAGGAAAGCTATTGTGGCTTTATATTCAAACCAATTTAATAATGTTATGTTCAAGTATATGCTAGAAAACTGCACTTTAAAAATTGTTAGATTATGACGCTTACACTGGAAAAGAAGCTTGCCCGGTTCCAAAGATTTTTTTCCAAAGGAGAAATTGATGTAAGGATACTTTTGAGACACAATTCTCTGATTTGAATTTATTTTAGTTCATGATAATTAGATGATTTTATTTACATTTTGTCAAATGTGAGAACACTTATTTTAATTATTTTAATTATTTATTTTATTTACTTTAATGACGTTAACTAAACGTAAGAAAAGAAAATTTATACAAATGAAGTACACAATTTTACTTAATTGGAAAATAATTCACAATTTACTACACTGGGTGAAGGTTACTTAAATTACGTTCAAAAGTTTCTCAAATGAGTAAATTTTACTTAAATTGTGTCTGTTTTGAACTTCATATAGCCCTAAAGATATTTAAATAATTTTAAATTCATTTTTTTAAACAACAGAAAAAAATATTGTTATTAATACATTTTCTTCAATTAAAAAAAATTATTTACTTTTTTGTAACATGTTGCAATTAGTAAAATATTTTCAAAAATAAACCCGTAGTTTCTTTCATGGTGGTGTTATTATATTTTTATTAGCTGATGGCCTTAGCAGCCAATGCTACGTTTCTCTTTTTATCATACATTTACTGTATGATTAAAATAAACAATAAATAAATAAATAATATTTTTATTTTTAGGACAAAACAATTATATATATAAAATATTAAATTATATATAAAATATTAAAACATTATTATTAGTTCGGCCAGACCGAATCTTATGTACCCTCCACCATGGATTGCGTAGAAACTTCTACTAAAGACTGTCATCCACAAGCCATCAACAATGGCTTGTGCACCCTCAAAAAAAATCGCTTCTTTAACATATGTTCCAAACATATTTTGCAGGAAGCACATATATTATTGGATACTGCCGAAACATTAATATGTTTGTTTTATGTGAACATATTATATGTTTGGAAGCATTTTGAGCCCAAAAATATCATATGCTGGGAAGAATTTTTCCCAAAGACGATTGTGCTAATTGC
Organism: Haematobia irritans; assembly: GCF_050003625.1. Classification (NCBI taxonomy): domain Eukaryota; kingdom Metazoa; phylum Arthropoda; class Insecta; order Diptera; family Muscidae; genus Haematobia; species Haematobia irritans. The sequence goes on along the minus strand of NC_134399.1, from coordinate 106,637,246 downwards.
CTAACATACTCGTAATTTTCACTTCCACGAAATATTTTAGTTCTTGGCACCTTTTTCTGTAATACAAATAATGTTGAAGAAATTATTCACTTTTATAATTTTTTTAAATTTTACCTTTCGCCTGCACGGAGAATCGAACCGAGGACCATTTTTTATATTTGAAGGTGTCCGTCAACTCCTCGGACTACTTATTAATAAAGAGGGACTAAACTTTGTTTTTATACATTTTACTGTGTAATTTTTCACTATTTCCTCCTTATTTCATTTTACTGTCCCAACTCTAAAAAGAGTATAGTGCCCTTTCGTTATTTTTATGAAGACCCCTGATTTCTTTTAACGAACCAAGAAAAAAATTGTGCCCATAATGCCAAAATGATAAACAAAACACATGTCCACACATACATAAAATGCTGCTCTCAAGGCGAAAACATATGCTGTTTGTTTTTCAAATGTCTATTCTCTTTATTCAAATAAAATAATATTTAGACTTAAGCATATCAAATTTTTGGCCTTATCATAAAACAGTTTTCCGAAACAACATACAAGCGGTTTCACAGAAATTGTTCTCTTTTGATTCTTTCGCTGTGTTATGTTGATATCTTTCGTCAACTCTCCCGGTTTCCATCTCTATTTCTTTCTCTATACTCTCTCTGTCGCTTTGAATAAAATATCACAACATATGTATGTTTAGTTGAAATTTGTAAATATATATAAGTGTGCATTCACACATATGATTTTTATGAAACATTCATGCCCCAAACATAATATATTCTAACATATTAACATAGATGTCCCAAACATTTAGTGTTACTTTAGGAACATTACATGTTTGCACTTAAATATATTGTGTTTTAAAATTGTGCCCGAAACACATTTTGTTTATATCGGAACATATGAAAAACATATTTTTCTAACAGTGTGGTAATACTTACCGATGCCAAGGTATCTTAAAACGTGTTAACATCGTCTTCGAAATTGTAAGCTAATGCTATATAATAAACAAAACAGGCGGATTAAATACGTATATAATCCAGTTCTTGACCGGTATATATAGGGAAGTCTACAAATAATTACAAACCGATGTGAACTTTTGCGCGGTAATTAGAAAGCCAGAATTGAAATATGGGGGTCGCTTTATTTGGGGGATATATACACTATTGAACCAATTTTTGTATGATTGGGGATTGGTTTATTTGGTTTATAGACCGATATGAATCAAGTTTAACGTAGTTGTCAATGGCCATATACCAGCACAAATACAAAATTTCAACCGAATCAGATGAATTTTGCTACTTCAAGAGGCTTTGGAGGTCAAACTGGGGATCGAGGTATATAGGGGCTATATATAATTATGGACTGATTTCGACCAACTTTTGCATGGATATTAGAGAGGATATGTAAACACAATGTACCGAATTTCAACCAGATCAGATGAAAGTTGCTCCTTCAAGAGGCTCCGGAGGTCAAATCTGGGGATCGGTTTATATGGGGGCTATATATAATTATGGACCGATATGGATAAATGTTTGCATTGTTATTAGTGTCCATATATTTACCCACGTACCAAATTTCAACCCGATCGGATGAAATGTACTCCTCCAAGGGGCTCCAGAGGAAATATTTGAAGATCGGTTTATATGGGGGCTATATATAATTATCGACCGATATGGACCAATTTTTGCATGGTTGTTAGAAACTATATACTAACACCACGTACCAAATTTCAACCACATCGGATGAAATTTGCTTTTGTTTGGACCAATCCTGAAAATATATATGCTTGAAGCAAGATGTGTTTGGGAGTATATGTTACAGAAACGATTTTTTTTGAGGGTGTGGGGGCTATACATAATTATGAACCTATATGGACCAATTTTTGCATGATTGTTGTGGGGGATCGGTTTATATGGGGGCTATATATAATTATGAACCGATATGGACCAATTCTTGCACGATTGTTGCCGACCATATACTAACATTACGTACAAAATTTCAACCGGATCGGATGAAATTTCCTTCTCTAAGAGGCTCCGCAATCAATAACAACTACTTATGCCAAGTTTCAAGTCTTGCTTGTAGCTTGTTTCGTTAGCGTGATTTCAACAGACGGACGGACGGAGAGACATGTTTAGATCGACCCAGATTTTCACCACGATCCAGAATATATATATATACTTTATGGGGTGTTAGAGCAATATTTCGATGTGTTACTAACGGAATGACAAAGTTAATATACTCCCATCCTATGGTGGAATAAAAATTAAATCGGAATTCGACGAAAGAAAAGAGTGGTTAAATTACATTAATAAATTATATTATATTAAATTATATTTATAATTTATAAAATTCTTTAAGCTCTTTTTGAAAAGTACTTTGTTGCTGAGTAATTGAAGTTAAATTGGGAGATTTTTCCAAAGATTGAGGGTATTAAAACTTGCTGTTCAGATCTAGTGTATTTATATAGCAGTTGCGTTATTCTGTTATGTTAAATACCACAAGCGATATTTAAATATAACCAATAGTATTAGTTACTATGTAGTATTGCTCTAAGAAACAATTTCGTTAAACTGTTTGAATCTTCATCTTTAATCTTCTATTAAATCATCAAGTTTACGGTAAACTAAATAATCACGGTGCAGAGTAATTTATATCCCCCTCAACTTACCTCACTCAGTGCTCTAATTGAATGAATTGCAACTGGCTGAATCCCAAGTGATTCATGTTAATTTTTTTTGCATTCCATACACTTACTGGGGTAGATATTTTGTAACAACGAAATAAAATTTTTGCAATTTCCTGCACCTATTAAGCGAGTGAATACGTAGGTAGATGTGTGAGGATGATGGCGATGATGCGTTTCTTCTTCATCTAAGTCTATAAATTGTAACTGGTTTAGATATTCCTAAGAATTTATAACAGGAAGTAAATGCAGCTTAAACATTTTTTGTAAACTATTTTACAGTGCTTCCAGATGCAGTCTGATTGTTTTATGACCATTAACCATCATTATCATTATCACTTTGAAACAACAATGCATCCTTCCCGGTTGAGTAAATTTTGTTGTAAAGAAGCAAAAAAAAGAATAGACTTTTAGTATTTGGCCATATAAGCACTAAAAGTTATGTTATAGACGAGAGACTTGGAAGAAAGTTAAATATTGATGAACTTTAAATAAGGCTGTTACAAGTTGCAAGGTTCCAGTTCGCTGGTTTACAGTTATCTCTGGAATATTGACGTACTCAACCATCTACTTGAGAAATATGGGACAAACGATGGTCGCCTTGTAGAAGAGAAACACAAGTTACAGGGAAGCACAAAAAGTGTAAAATTGAATATTGAAAAAAAAAAAACTCAAGGTAAATGCTGAACCTTGCTCCAAAAGGCACACGATCTTACACAAAAGGAAAAACAAATTTATATAGTAAAGAGCAATAGACTTGCTATACTTAACGAACGTGGTGTCTTTCCGAACATCGCACGCTACAAAAAAGCTAAAGAAATTCCATGGATTTTGTCTTTACTTTAATTTTTTGGCCCACGAAGGATACTTTTAAGATGCAATTCCCTTTTAAGCTTAGTTTTTGGGTACTTGAAAACGTACTTTATACGGTTTCTTTTTCCCAGTTTATGAATATGTTCGCAATTTAATGACACACCCAGAGAAGGAATATGATCACCTCAAACATGTTTCAAGAGCAAAATGTTATTTTTGGATGGTGACCATGTAACATGTTTGTGGCAAAAATGTTGTTTTGTCGGCAAACATAACATGCTTTCAAAAAACAGATAAATAATTTCTGAGAAAAAAACATGGTTGCAGCGAACATGTTACATGGTCACCATCCAAAAATAATAATTTGCTCTTGAAACATCTTTGAGGTGATCATATTCCTTCTCTGAGTGCATGAAATCTTTGGGCTCACGTCAATAGACAAACTTTAATTCGTGACCACTCCAAAAAATTGAAAAATCCACCCAAAACCTAAAAAATTTTAATTTTTATATGAAAAACTTCTTTTGCCCATATCTCCTAAACTAAGGGTCCTAGAGCGAAAAGGACTTTAATTCGTGACCACCCCCAAAAAATTGAAAAATCCACCCAAAACCTAAAAAAATTTGAATTTTTATATGAAAAACTACTTTTGCTCTCCTTAAATATGTCTCATAGAGCGAAAAGAATTCGTGTCCACGAATTAAAGTCAAGAATTAAAGTTTTTTCAGTGTAGTCTCTCACTACGACAAATTTCACATTGCGCAGTTTATAAACACTAAAAATTGTCCATTTTAAGTGATCGTATGGCCACCTATGACAACCGGTAGCTGCTCCTATTTTCACTTCATCAAGTACCAAATTAAATGCAAGCGATTATCGGGAAACATTTGGGAATCTGTTTGGAGCCTATTAAACACGTTCTCTCATGGGATACTCGCCATTATAACAGCCTTCTTACATAAAGGGTGATACGGTCAAAATTTGGTCAAGGGAAAACGAGTGTAAATCGGTGAAATCGTTTATTTAAAAAATCAAATTAAATTTCTTTTTCAAGTTCAATTAGTATAAAATTCAGGAAAAATATTCAGTTAGGCTTTCGCTTTTCCAAATCCGAATTGCCGGGCCTCACGCTTGACACCTGTCATCAGATTTTGTACAGCCACCTTGTCCACCTTCTTCGCTGCAGAAAGCCAGTTTGCCTTGAACTGCTGCTCGTCAGTTATTAGCAGTTTTTTTGGTCTTCTTTAGGTTCCGCTTGACAATAGCCCAGTATTTCTCAATTGGGCGGAGCTCTGGCGTGTTGAGAGGGTTCTTGTCCTTGGGAACCACCTGCACGTTGTTGGCGGCGTACCACTCCATGGCCTTTTTACCGTAATGGCAAGATGCCAAATCCGGCCAAAACAGTACGGAACAACCGCGTTTCTTCAGGAAAGGCAGCAGACGTTTATTCAAACACTCTTTCACGTAGGTTAGGTTAGGTTAGGTTATGTGGCAGCCCGATGTATCAGGCTCACTTAGACTATTCAGTCCATTGTGATACCACAGTGGTGAACTTCTCTCTTATCACTGAGTGCTGCCCGATTCCATGTTAAGCTCAATGACAAGGGACCTCCTTTTTATAGCCGAGTCCGAACGGCGTTCCACATTCCAGTGAAACCACTTAGAGAAGCTTTGAAACCCTCAGAAATGTCACCAGCATTACTGAGGTGGGATAATCCACCGCTGAAAAACTTTTTGGTGTTCGGTCGTAGCAGGAATCGAACCCACGGCCTTGTGTATGCAAGGCGGGCATGCTAACCATTGCACCACGGTGGCTCTTTCACGTAAATTTCTTGGTTGACAGAACCGGAAGCTATGAAATGCAAAATGAAAAGCATTTCAAGCCACAGGTACAGATGGCTTGTCAAACCAGATATTTCTTTGCGAACTTTGACAGTTTTTTGTGCTTGAAAATATCTGCTACCCTTCCTTTTGCCGTATAAAACTCCTGTCCCGGTAGCTGCTTTTAGTCGGCTTTGACGTAGGTTTCGTCGTCCATTACCACGCAGTCTAACTTCGTCAGCATCGTCGTGTACAGCCTCCGGGATCGCGCTTTGGCCGTCATATTTTGTTTATCATCGCGATTTGGAGTCACTACCTTCTTGTAAGTCGATAGTCCGGCTCGTTTGCGGCTTATTTGCGGCATATCGGAGAGAGAAGTTAGGATATCGCTTGAAACTACCGGCAACTCTCTTTGTCATTTCAGCGGCTTCCGGTTTTCGATTTCCCCCCGATCCAGACTTCCTGGTTGTCGACAAACGTTCCCCAAACACTTTAATTACATTTGTAACGGTTGATTTGGCAACTTTTAGCGATTTTGCCAGCTTTGCGTGCGAGTAGCTCGGATTTTCGCGATGCGCGAACAAAATTTTGATACGCTGCTCTTCTTGCTTGGACGGGATTTTCACAACTGAAGAGTGAATTCCAAAATCAAAATAGGAGCAACATTCTACACACACACCTTCAAAATGAGGGGTGTTCAGGGGAGGGGTGAGGGGTGTTTTTTAAATGCAAAATTGAAAGAAATACGCCAAATTTATATTGACCAAATTTTGACCGTATCACCCTTTAGTATGAGCTTACAGGTAGCTAGACATGCCACCAGATATTAGTTTCCCTAGAATATGTAAGGTAGTTCGTAGCCTAATTCGATTTGTAATTCTCTGGCATTTTTATGTGATTAGGAACCCATTGCTTCGCCATTTAATTGAGAGATTTGTGGCAGTCTATGGCCGTTTTGGGACAATCCTAACATACCTGTCGACTATATAAAGTATGTATTTTTTTGATCAGGGAGAAATTCTAAGACGATATAACGATGTCCGTCTGTCTGTCTAGATGTCTGTCTCTATGTTAAGCAGGTCAAGTTCGAAGAACAGCTTTATCGGTCCATGTTTTGGTATAGCTCCCATATAAACTGACCCCCCCCCTATTTGGGATCTAGAAACCGTATTTTCTATCCGTAGGATCATAAATAAGTGTGCCGAAAATGATACCTATCGGCCCATATTTTGGTATAGCTCCCATATAAACTGACCCACCCTATTTGGGATCTAGAAACTGTATTTTCTATCCGTAGGATCATAAATAAATGTGCCGAAAATGATACCTATCGGCCTATATTTTGGTATAGGCCCCATATAGACCGATCTCCCAAGTTTACTTCTTGGGCTTCTAGAAACCGTACTTTCAATCCGATTTTCTTGAAATTGGAAATCTAAAGAGCCACAAACAGGTGTGCCGAATATGGTGTGTAACGGTCTATGGTTTGCTATAGCCCCCATATAGCCCGATCTCCCGATTTTATTTCTTGAGCTTCTAGAAGCCGTAGTTTTTATTCAATTTGCTTGAAATCTAGAGGTTTTTGAGGACCAGAAATAGGTGTTCCGAATAAATTGTGTATCAGAATAGATTTTGATATATCCCCTTAGGTTAGGTGGCAGCCCAATGTATCAGGCTCACTTAGACTATTCAGTCCATTGTGATACCACATTGGTGATCTTCTCTCTTATCACTGAGTGCTGCCCGATTCCACGTTAAGCTCAATAACAAGGGACCTCTTTTTATAGCCGAGTTCGAACGGCATTCCACATTGCAGTGAAACCATTAAGGAAGCTTTGAAACCCTCAGAAATGTCACCAGCATTACTGAGTTGGGATAATCCACCGCTGAAAAACTTTCTGGTGTTCGGTCGAAGCAGGAATCGAACCCACGACCTTGTGTATGCAAGGCGGGCATGCTAACCATTGCACCGCCGTGGCTCCCCTTATAAACCTATATCCCCCTTATAAACCTGCGATTTGGGGTCTAAATTATGTAGGTTTTTCAAAACCACAGCTAGGTGTGCTGAATTTTGTGTATCGGTGCATATTTTTGGCATAGCACCCATATAGACTGATTTCCTGATTTAACTTCTTGTAGTTTTTATCCGATTTGCCTGACATTGTAACGGATTTAGTTTTTGTCGCTCCATTTGGTAAGACCTCAATATAGACCGATTTCTCTTCTTGAGGGTATAGAAGCCGCACTGATCATGAAAGTTGCTTGAAACTGGGCCACATTTAGGTATAGCCAACATATAAACCGACCCCCAGATTTGGCACGGATATGGTTGTCAAAAATAATCTACGACAATTTTACAAAAATGTACTCTTATTTTGAAGTTTTTAATCAAATTTTTGTGGCCAGCGTAAAAAATGCTTTTTCTTCGAATGAAATATTGTATTATTTTATTTTATTAAATATATTATTTTATTTTATATATTATTTTATTATATATTATTAACAGTTTTAGCTTGCACTTACACAGGAAAGTTACTACTTCTACAAAAAAGAGAAGTTCCTCCCGATGGACTTTGATAGTATGACTTACACACAAAAAAATTTCACGAAAATTTTTCCAATTAAAATTTTAATTGAGTTTTAAAAAATATTCAATTAAAAATTTAATTGATTCAACAAATTTTTTAATTGAAACAAAAATCAATCACAAAAATAATAGTACCAATTAATTTTTTAGTTGGATCAATTAACTTTTTAATTGACCTTCAATTAATTTATTAATTGATACTATCATTTCTGTGATTGAAGACATTTCAATTAAAAATTAATTGGATCAATTAATTTCGTGATTGAATCAAGCAAAATTTTTTTTGTGTGTAACACGTAAATTAAATTAGTGAATTTACAGAAAATTTTGTCAAAATTTTATTTCTATAGAATATTTTGTCAAAATTTTATTTCTTGGAAAATTGTGTCAAAATTCTGTAGAAAATTTTGTTAAAATTTTATTTATATAGAAAATTTTGTCAAAATTTTAGGATGCTGATGCGGAATGTGGTAATTCCGAAACGGCCGTCCATCCAACCATCTTGCAGTCTATAGGGCTTTGACAAATCTACTTTTCCTCTGTTGGTTAAGCTACTCTGGTAGTTTAGTAAACACAATGATTTTAAGATAAAATCAAACCAACTAACAAAATTTTATTTCTTTAGAAAATTTTGTCAAAATTTTATTTCTATAGAAAATTTTGTCGAAATTTTATTTGTATAGAAAATTTTGTCAAAATTTTATTTCTATGGAAAATTCTGTCAAAATATTATTTATATTTTTTTTTTCAACTTTTCAAGAGCTAATTACACTTATATAGGTATTAAATTTGACCTTTTTATCTAACATAGACTCCATATGGACTAACTTCAGTCTTTAGTAGAATTTTGTACTGGAGGGTAAATAAGATTCGGCCATATATACTTGTTTTGCTATCTTTAATGACACGAACTAACTTCAGCATGCCCGGTTCCAAAGATTTTGTCTTTACTTTAAAAATTTTGGTATTGATTCCGAGCCAAAGAAGCGGAGACTACAAGTATACTTTTAAGACACAATTCTCCTTTAAATTTGGGTTTTGTGTACTTGCATCTAGGAAGCAAATTTTTATTTTTCGCTTTTGCAGCTTTTTTTCTTCATATGTTAGCAAAGTCCTTTAAAAGCGAGTTAAGGACAACTTTATTTTCTAAATTAAGACTAGACTTACTGTAGAAATTATGATTTTTTTCAAGTAAAAAACGTCTTTAAAATAAAGTGTTGAAAATCATGTCCTATATTTGAATGATTTTTTGCTTTGTAGTCAAGATGTAAAAAGGCAACAAATTTAAATACAATTTCATTAAATTTGAAGGATTTTTCTGAATTATTAAAGTCAAGTTGACCTTAGTCCAAACATTTTTTCTTTCATGTTATGATACCCATTTTTAAGTGAAATCTCTTAATTATAAGGGCAATGCGACTTCATTGAAAAGTTTATCGACTTTTGGACAAGGAAAAAACTTTATATTAGAGAAATTCGTCTTCTATGCTAAGCAAAATTTGCATTCGTATTTTACTTAATTTGTGTCTGTCTTGATCTTCGTATAGCGCTAACGATATTTTAAAATTTTTTAACTCCAATATTTTGCTTCAAAATATAAATTTTTCTTAAACCAAAAAATAAATACATATTATTTTTAATAAATTTTCTTAATTTTGACAAAAAAAAAGTATTTAATGTATTATTTGTATCATATTGCAATTAACCCTAAACAGCTTATTTACGTCTGAGAGACGTATGCGTTTTTTTTAGTTTTTCGCTCTCCCTCACGAAATTGATTATCGAAAATGTGATTTTTTTGTTACACAATAAATGAAAGTTTAGCCAAAAACGTGTTTAAATGATAAGAATCGGTGTAAGTACAAAAATTTAAAACAAAAATTCACAAATTTTGTCCACGTGATGACAAACTATGATACGTCCCACAGATGTATGTTTACCTTATCCGTGACTTTCAGTAGGATAAGCTTTCTAGGGTTAAATTCTTCAATAAAACTAAATTTCCTTTCATGGCGACTTCCCTTTCTTTTTTTTGTGTGATTGCAGTTTGTTGCTCTAAATGGATATAAGCGAATACAAATTCCACGCTCATTTTTTATTTACAACATATTTCGAAAATATAACTTCTCCAGTTTTTAAGTAAGCTATAATACCTGGCAAAACAATGGGGCTTCTCCCAACAGTTTCTCAACAAGAAGTCATTAAACTTTAAATCCAAACCCCACGTACTTCGAACAATGTTGAGTCAAAGCCCTCTTAACACCAAAATAAAAGACCCACATCTTGTGTTATATATTCGAAGAAGAAGAGCAACAACAAACAGACAAAAGGTGTATTGTTCCTCATGTTGGATGATTGAAAGCCCAGTTGAAAGATGACAACGAACAGACGATTGCATCTAGTCGCCGGTGTAGCCAGTATTACCAACAAATAACAACAATGTATGAGCTTGAGTATGGGGATATGGACATTTTCGTCAACCGACAAAATACGTGACTCATAAGATTTGACTTGTTTCCCGAAGATGGCAATAAGGAAGGAATTTGGAACAAAAGGTAGCACGAGAACTTTACACTTAAAGAAATTACGAGCGAAAGTCTGTTGTACTTCTGGTTTTAGAGAGCCTTAGCAGATACTGAATTCCCTTCGTGGAAACAATGTACTTATCAGATATACTCTGAGAAAAAATCATGTCCTAAGAAAGGACCTAAAAATCAATTTCCTTACAAATTTGGTACCCATTAACTCGTTGTTTAACGGACATTAGGCAGAGTAGAGTCGACGGGGTCTGATAGTTCCGCCATGTTATTGGAGTTTAATATACAGACCTTGGGGCAATGTGCAGCACTACCTCCATGTGGTTGTAATAGTTATTATGGTCACCATTCATGCAAGTGGTCATTAATTCCATTATAGGGGGTAGCTGACGCGAAATATTACCCATTCAATCTGTATCCTAATTTTATTTTTATAGATCCTAAATTTAAAGAAGCCACATCTTCGGCTCAACATTTTTGGATCCAAGTAAACTATTTTTGAGTGTAGAGTCGGAATTTGGAGTTCGATTCTTTGGATGAGAATCAATACCAAAATCATTAGTGTAAAAATATTTGAAGCCATACACTATTTTTTTTTCAGTGTACAATGCTGACTAACATTTCGGCGTGTAAGAAAGTAAATGGACTGCATTTTCATTACATCCTACTTTACCAAGAAAGAACAATAAAAAGTTGTCTGGACAACTTTCCAAGTTGATCATCTTTCCATGTACTTCTACTGATGGCTGAATAGGAAAAGATGCAGGAAACCTTTTCAAACAATAGGAACGACATTTCTGTTTGACTTTAATATGTGTTCTCCGTTATTGTATCTGTTCTTTGTTAGCCTTTTGTTTTGATGCTTTCTCTTCGAAAGCAAGATGCATTTGTGTTTATTCTGGAGTACTTAGGAAGATTTCATACCTTAGAACAAAGGATTTTATTCTTTCAAACTGAAAGGTTGTTCAACCAATAACCCAAGGCATGGATTTGGTGCTTTTCCACATTCCATTAGGAAACCAAACAGGAAACTTTGTGGTTCTTTTCAATACTACTTTAGCTTCATTACAACCACTAGATTGTGACCCCATCAAGTCACCTTCGTGCCTATTAAAAGTTGTTGAAGTCTTACATGTTTTTACATGAAAACAAAAACACAAAACAAGGAAATAGGAAACCTGTTATTCTCGCAAGAAATCTAAAAGATGCAGATACGGAGAGTAATGGAACAGCATCATTGAAGAATTGAAGTTAACCTGCTTATTTCAGAGAGGGAGGGAGAAAGAATTGATAGAAGTACATATCAGTGATGTCAATTTGGTGTTTATAGCACCAAATTTAGTGCTTTTTAATTTCTAAAAAATCACCAACTTGATTCTTTCTGGCATTTTCATTTAGTGCTTTTGGTGCTTTTTTCATTTTGAACAGCATTAAATTTAATTGATACAAAAATTTGGATTAGACTTTCAAGAGCTTAAGAAATTCAACTTTATTGCCAAATATAGAATTTGAATGTTATGAAGGTGGTATTGATTATTATACCCTCCACCATAGGATGGGGGTATATTAACCTTGACATTCCGTTTGTAACACATCGAAATATTGCTCTAAGACCCCATAAAGTATATATATTCTGGGTAGTGGTAAAAGGAGTCGATCTAAGCATGTCCGTCCGTCCGTCTGTTGAAATCACGCTAACTTCCGAACGAAACAAGCTATCGACTTGGCACAAGTAATTGTTATTGATGTAGGTCGGATGGTATAGCAAATGGGCCATATCGGACCACTTTTACGTATAGCCCCCATATAAACCGATCCCTAGATTCGACCTCCGGAGCCTCTTGAAGGAGCAAAATTCATCCGATCCGGTTGAAATTTGGTACGTGGTGTTAGTATATGATCTCTAACAACCATGCATATGTATATGGTCTCTAACAACCAGTCCATAATTATATATAGCCCCCATATAAATCGATACCCAGATTTGACCACCGGAACCTCTTGGAGGAGCAAAATTCATCCGATTCGGTTGAAATTTGGTACATTGCGATAGTATAGGGCCGCTAACAGTCATGTAAAAATTGGTCCATATCGGTCTATAGTTATATATAGCCGATGGCCAATCACACAAAAATTGGTCCAAATCGCCAAAAATAATCTACCAAAATTTTATTTCTATAGACAATTTTGTAAAAACTTTATTACTGTAGAAAGTTGTGTCAAAATTTTATTTTTATAGAAAATTTTGCCAAAATTTTATCAAAATTTTATTTCTATAGAAAATTTTTGAAAATTTTATTTCTATAGAAAATTTTATCAAAATTTTATTTCTATAGAAAATTTTATCAAATTTTTTTCTATAGAAAATTTTGTCAAACTGAATTATATACGTATTTAATCGACCTTTTTTTGTTTAATAAAGCGAGCCACCGTTTTGCAAGGGTTAGCATGCCCGCCTTGCATACACAAGGTCGTGGGTTCGATTGCTGCTACGACCGAACACCAAAACAGTTTTTCAGCGGTGGATTATCCCACCTCAGTAATGCTGGTGACATTTCTGAGGGTTTCAAAGCTTCTCTAAGTGGTTTCACTGCAATGTGGAACGCCGTTCGGACTCGGCTATAAAAAGGAGGTCCCTTGGAATTGAGCTTAACATGGAATCGGGCAGCACTCAGTGATAAGAGAGAATTTCACCACTGTGGTATCACAATGGACTGAATAGTCTAAGTGAGCCTGATACATCGGGCTGCCACATAACCTAACCTAACCTAACCTAACCTTTGTTATATTTGTTATATATACCCCGCATGGACTAACTTACAATGTTAAGAAATTTTAAGATACCTTGTCATCGGCAAGTGTTACCGCAACCCAAGTAATTCAATTGTGGATGACAGTCTTTAGTAGAAGTTTCTACGCAATCCATGGTGGAGGGTACATAAGATTCGGGCTGGTCGAACTTACGGCCGTATATACTTGTTTTTTTTAATTAATTTGGTTATTTAGGGTATTCTGTAGAAAAGTCTAACGACGAGTGCCGAATTTTTGAACTTGATAAAGATGTCGCCAAAAACGTTTGTACTAAAAGCACAAAAGCACGCATAACTGAAATAAGCAATAGACTCCTTCCATATATTAATAGTTTGAAAGTTGAAAGACATTCGTGATCAAAATGAATTGGATGAAAGCATTAAAACTGATCAAGGTGTATACTTGAATAGCGTTCATAACTTCATAAAATTACAAATTCAATACCCAAAAGTTCTATAATACATCTTCGGATTTTTTTTTTTTTAATTTTCGAAGTGGGAAGTGGTATGTTAGAATTTATAAGGTGCTTTTTTGCCTTGGGGAGTTGGCAACACTTGTACATATATATTGTAAGTGAGAAGATCAGATCTTGTCTTGTTAGGTCACAATTTTATAAGGCCATTGGGAAAGGAACAATCCCATAAATCAGTTTATAAGTGGTGAGATTGCACATTGTATATTAGCTATAAAGTTTTTTTTTACAGTTTAATAACATGTTCTTTTGCATATTTCATTTTGTACCTTTTGCCCGCACTCGAACTACGGACCTTCAGTTTTTTAAGGCTACTCTTAAAGAAAAAAAGCGCTTGGAAAACATATACCGAAAATGTTTTTCTTTTATTGGAGTTTTTTGAATTTCTTCAAAAATTTCAAACTTTTATCAAATTTTAAATTTTTGTTACAAAATTCTTAATTACTGCTATAAAATAGATAATGATTTATCCATTCCGTTAATCAAGTACTGTTATTTTCTGACTGTCTTTAATAAAGACAAATTTCATAGTAAAAATTTAATATAGTCCCTACACTGAAAAAAAAGCATACTCGGTTCCAAAGATTTTGTCTTTACTTTAAAAAATTTAATTGATTCCGAGCCAAAGAAGCGGAGAATACAAGTAAGGATACTTTTAAGACACAATTCTCTTTTAAATTTAGGTTTTGTGTACTTGCTTCTAGGAAGCAAATTTTAATTTTTCGCTTTCTCAGCTTTTTTCTTCATATGCTATCAAAGTCCTTTAAAAACGAGTTAACGGCAACTTTATTTTCCAAATTAGGACTCGAATTCCAGTAGAAATTATGCTATGTTTGAAGTAAAAAACTTTTTTTTGAAAAACATGTCCTATATTTGAACGATTTCTTGCTTTGTAGTCAAGATGCAAAAAGACAACAAATTTAAAGACAATTTCATTAAATTTAAAGAATTTTTCTGAATTATTAAAGTCAAGTTGACCTTAGCCTATAAATTTTTTCTTTCATGTTAAGATACCCATTTTTAAGTGAAATCACTTAATTATAAGGACAATACGACTTCATTGAAAAGTTTATCGACTTTTGGACAAGGAAAAAAACTTTATATTAGAGAAATGTGTCTTCTATGCTAAGCAAAATTTGTATTCGTATTTTAAAGACATGAAATCTTTGACCTCACGACAATATTTTTTTCAGTGTACGGGAAAAAGATCGGTAAAGGACTAGTCCTTGGTGTGTACGGACCCAATTCTAGTAAAAACGTATGGAAGGGACCGGTCACTTTAACATGGGTTTTTCATTGAAGGTGTAAATTTACACTTTAGGACATGTCTCGGACTTATTCCAACGGACACGTCCTGAGACAATTTAGTAGGAGCACCCCATAGACAGGTCCTCCTGAACCAGTCTCAGACAAATATATTCCTGTTTCATTTTGCGTATCCGAATCGCACACTCAAAAAAAAAGTGAACCCTATATTTCACTAAAGCTGATTTTATTCTCTTTTAGTTCATGGAATTATTACGTTTTAAGAAAGTTTCCATGCCATTAAAAATTTTTTGCGTACGAAAGTTAACTTAACTAAAGCAGAAGAAAAAATTATACACAATTGAAGTATAAAGATGAACTAAATTCGTGTCTCCCACAAAATAGTTCAGAATTCCTTAATATTTGTAAATTTTACCAATAATGCGTCCATCATGAACTTCGTATGGCACTAAAGACATTTTTGCAATTTTGAACTCCAATTTTTTCCTTCAAACTACGAAATTTTCTTTAATAAGTGAAAAATAATAATTTTGTCTGATAAATTTTCTCAAATTTGTCGAAAATTTTTTACTTGTTTTTGCGAAATCGGAGCGACATCTGCGTTTATAATACTGTTTAGTTAAAATTTTCTACAATTAATCAAATTTTTCAACAATTAAATAAAATTTTCTTTCCTGGCGGGTTCACTGTTTTTTCAGTGCACCAGAAACTTTTGAAATATGTTGAACAATAGGTTCTTCTCAAAAAAAAAATCAAAAACAAATTTTAATAGCAAGCGAGTATGGAATTCATTAAACTATGACTATGACTATTTAAAAATTGTCACAACCTGGAACGCCGGTACCAATCCTATGATAGGTCCGTCAGTGGCAATTTGTACCAACTTCCCGTAGGGTATTGTACAACAAGCATCTGAGATAAAAAGGGACAAGCTGTCTTTCCAGAAAATACTTCTAGATCATTTTATCAAAGGCATTAGATAGATCATGAATCATAAGGTCCATCTAGTGACACGGTCGCATAGTTTATGGAATCCAGGTTGATTACTTGCAGATGGAAAAGTTGTCACACACCTTGGGAAGAGCATTGTCTCAAGTATATTCGCTATTGATGAGAGACAGATCTGTACGATTCATGCTTTCCCCATTCCTTGCATGGCTTCTATAGCACTCTACCCATATTGAAGGCATTAGGTATAATGAGAGCTTCAGAGCACGGTTGCCACAGTTGGAACAATTCTACCAAAAATGATAGATTTTTTACTGTTTGGTAGATTGGTAGAATTGTTGAGGTTTTGGTAGATATTGCAAAATATTCCTCTCCAACTAAGGAGTACTAAAATTTTCTATAAAAAAAAAATTGACAAGATTTTCTATAAAAATATAAATATTCTATAGAAATAAAAATTTGACAAAATTTTTTATAGAAATAAAAATTTGACAAAATTGTCTATGGGAATAAAATTTTGACAAAATTTTCTATGGGAATAATCCATAGTACTTCCATAAGACTCTACTGGCTTGAGGAAGTGAACTATCTCTGCCTGGTACATCCGCAGGAAAATGGAAGGTACCACGTAATCTGATGAGAAGGAATCCTACTACACGAACTTAATATTGCTTCAGGTGTCCAAGCCACGTGTTTCGCTTGTATTCTTTGACTTTCCTACAAAACGCTTAATTTGGATCCCTGATTCAACTTGGAGTCCTGCCGTATTTTCGGTTCAGTTAGACCAGCGATTATGAAGCAAAAGGAATTGGAACTTTTTTTTAATTTCAAGTAGAATTATTAAAAAGCCTTCCCCAAGAACCCTCAAAAGAACACCTCTTAAAAACAACAATCAAAAAACATTCATAATTTATCAACATTCATAATTACTGTTTTATAGAGAAAAAAAAAATAAATGTGGAAGCCCAAACAAATTTGTCAACTCATATTCAAGTGTAGTTCCACCAAAAAGAATGGGGTCATAACATCATACTCAACGCTATTGCAATCGGTTCCATAGTTGTATATTTCCATGTCGCTGCTGTTGGGTGATGACGATGACACTGCAATCATTTATAGTGCGCACCATAAGTAAACCCCGAGTGTAAAGTAAATATGTATGCTGCACCGAAAAACAAAGTCATTTGCATGACTCGCTGCATTATAACAACTCCAATAGTTTATGGGCAATCTAGCCAGTATGTCTGGCGTTTTTTTTTTTACTTTGTAAATTTGCTACTGTAACTCTGACTGATTTTTGGTTGGTGGTGTAAAGTGTCAACATTTGAACAAATATGAGTTAAATGATGGGAAACCAAGTACACAAGTGAAGCAATCAACTGGGAAATGAACAATCAACATTTTTCCGTTTAGTTTGCATAGAAGTGGAAGGTAATGAGAGAGCTGAATATATCAGTCTATGCACCCTCAAAAAATAAATAATCGCTTCTATAACATTTGGGGTATATGTCAGAGTCACATTTTGCTTCAAGCATATATATTTTCAGTATTGGCCCAAACAAAATATTGTTTGTATTGTGCAAACATATTATGTTTCACCTTAGGGCATACACTGGTAGTAAAAAATTTTAATGAAATTTTCTTTGTGTGGATATATTTTTAAGGCCAATTGGTTATTTTCATTATTTTACTTGCAGCATACTCTCTAGGTCTCTATTTCTAAACACATATATGTTTATAGGCTATTTCCAAATTAATATATGTTTGCATCTAAGCATATTATATTTACAAACATTTTATGTCCCAAACATAATATGTTCTAACATATTAACATATATGTCCCAAACATGTTATGTTAGTTTATGAAAATTATATGCTTGCACTTAAAAATATTGTGTTAAAAAATTTGAGTTCCAAACATATAATTTTTACACCCAATCATATGAAAAACAGTATTTTTCGTTCGTGTGGTGCAAACTATTTTCAATACTAAGTTATCTTTTTCGACAGCGAGAGAAAGGAAAATAAAATATTAGTTCTCTGTTCAAGTGCTTCACTTGAGGAAGTCAAGTATTGAAACACATCTTTTCTAAATCCCTCGATAATGTAGGTACAATACTGACGAAAACATGTTTGGGATAAGCCACATACAATTGTTTACTGATAATTCTCTCTGATGATGAGATGTAGAACAAGGACTTCGGGTCCAAGATGTCGCTCTGAATACATAGACCAATCCTAAGTTGTGCGTGGATGGTCCAGCGTAGCCAAAACGGAATTTCATTTTGCATCGGATCTTCCTATTTCAAAGAAATCTTTATTTTTGTACTTTCTTTTCAACATATGTTAAGCAATGCACAAAAATTATTGTAGGATTTCCTCTTTGTGTTTGTTTGTGCCACACATCATGAGTGCTAAAGATTCTAAATAAAAATGTCGTGGTGTAATTAATACACGAACCATGGATCGCGAACAAAGTTCTACCAAAGACTGTCATCTAAAATATTTTAAATCTTCTTAATATTGTCTTCTAAATTGTCCATATACTGATAACACGTTCCAAATTTCATCCACATCACACCCTCAAAAAAAATCATTTCTTTAACATATGTTCCAAACATATTTTGCAGGAAGCACATATATTATTGCATACTGCCGAAATATTAATCTGTTTGTTTTGTGAGAACATATTATATGTTTGGAAGCATTTTGAGCCAAAAATATTATATGCTTTGAAGAATTTTTCCCAAACACGATTGTGCTCATTCCCTAACATACTCGTAATTTTCACTTCCACGAAATTTTTTAGTTATTGGCACCTTTTTCTGTAATACAAATAATGTTGAAGAAATTATTCACTTTTATAAATTTTTTAAATTGTACCTTTCGCCTGCACGGAGAATCGAACCGAGGACCATACAGTTTGTAAGCCAACACACTATCCACTGGGCTACGTAGCTGTTATAGTCACCAGTATATAATTATCGTTTTAAGTTACATTTATATAGCATAGTTTGCAGCGCCCACGAGCCCATGCAAACATAACATTATTTAACAGAAACATACATTTGTTCGCCACGTGGAGCAGTGGTTAACATGTCTGCCTTGCATGCAAAGGGTCGTGGGTTCAATCCCTGCTCCGACTGAACACTTTTTTTAATTAAATTTTTTATAATGAAACTTCGAAATGTGCGTTATTAAAGATTTATAGTCAGTAACAGTGCTTGAAATTGACTGAGTTTTGGATAAAATATTATTTTTTATTGCAAAAATAACAATTTTGTAACAAAAAACTGTTTTTGATACAAAACTTTAAAATTTGGAAGGATTTCAAAAACTCTAACAAAAGAAGAACGTGGAGTCGAGTATAAACATACATAAATAATTTTATAATATAAACATAAATTGATTTGAGCAGTTTTTTACTAGCATTTAACACCATCGCTCTAAAATTCCTTTTATTTTTCTTTAATAATTCATTTTAAAGAATATAAACTTTTTAAATTGTTTTAGCTGTAAAACTCGAACTTAATGCCCGCTTTTATATTTGATGGTGTCCGTCAACTCCTCGCGGACTACTTATTAATAAAGAGGAACTAAACTTTGTTTTTTTTTTACATTTCACTGTGTAATTTTTCACTATTTCCCCCTTATTTCATTTTACAGTCCCAACTCTAAAAAGAGTATAGTGCCCTTTCGTTATTTTTATGAAGACCCCTGATTTCTTTTAACGAACCAAGAAAAAAATTATGCCCATAATGCCAAAATGATAAATAAAACACATGTCCACACATAAAATGCTGCTCACAAGGCGAAAACATATGCTGTTTGTTTTTCAAATGTCTATTCTCTTGGTTCCGAATGTCTATTCTCTTTATTCAAATTAAATAATATTTAGACTTAAGCATATCAAATTTTTGGCCTTATCATAAAACAGTTTTCCGAAACAACATACAAGCCGTTTCACAGAACTTGTTCTCTTTTGACTCTTTTGCTGTGTTATATTGATATCTTTCGTCAACTCTCCCGGTTTCCATCTCTATTTCTTTCTCTATACTCTCTCTCTCTGTCGCTTTGAATAAAATATCACAACATATGTATGTTTAGTCGAAATTTGTAAATGTATATACGTTTGCATTCACACATATGATTTTTATGAAACATTCATGCCCCAAACATAATATATTCTAACATATTAACATAGATGTCCCAAACATTTAGTGTTAGTTTAGGAACATTACATGTTCGCACTTAAATATATTGTGTTTTAAAATCTTGCCCGAAACACATTTTGTTTATATCGGAACATATGAAAAACATATTTTTCTAACAGTGCATATAAAACGTCAAATCTGGTCAAATCTGGTCAAATCTGGTGACCGGTTTATATGGGAGCCACATATATCTGTGCACCGATATGGAGAATTTTTGAATGTTTGTTAAATGGCATTTACTGACATCACATACCAAATTGTTGCCACTCGTGCCAAAAATAATCTACTAAAATTTTGATAAAATGTTTCCAAAAATCTACCAAATTAAAAAAATCTTATTCTGAAGTTTTTGATTAAATGTTTGTGGTTAGAACGCCGAAAAAAATGAACTGTTTTATAGGAAGAATGAAAATCGCACGAAAACTGAACTAAATTTTACTCCACATTTTGAGATTTCCACAAAGCGTTGTTAAAACCAGGAAATTTTAATGCCTTGTTGTATTTTTTAAATGCAGTTCACTAAATTACATCATCTCATAGAACAAAAAATTAACTAAAAGTAAAGAAGAAAATCATTGGCGCCAAATCATGACCATTTTAACAATACAGTAGTTCATTCTTACTATTTTTGCGAATCGTACGAAAATCTTCTTTTGCTTTAGTTCATATTGAACTTATTTGTACGGTCATTGAACTTTATACTCACGTTTAGTTCATAAAATTTTTGAAACTACTTAAAAAAAGTAAGATTTCATTAAGCTGTGGAAAATTTCGATAAAAATAATAAAATTTTACTACAAGCAAATAATTTTTTTTCAATAAAAATAAGTTAAATTTAGCGTTAGTTTAACTAAGGAAATTTTTTCTGTGTATTAAAAAAAAATGTTTTTGTTTTCGTCGAAAGATATGTTTTATTTTAGAACTTTTTTCAGTACTTGCAATATTATATATTATTATCTCTCCTATTAGAAACAATTTTTTGGTGTATAAATATCCTTTCAGTGGTAAATGTGTCGGATTTTAAAGGTTTTAACTATTATAGCTTGTTCAAACAATGGAAATTACTACTTTTACAAAAAGAGAGAACTTACTGACAATGGACTCTGATAGTATGACCTAATCGAAACTTAATTTTTTTTCTCAAAATTTTATTTCTATCGCAGTTGTCTCAAAATTTTATTTCTGTCAAAGTTTTCTCAAAATTTTATTTCCATAGAAAATTTTCCCAAATTTTATTTCCATAGAAAATTTTGTCAAAATTTGGTTTCTATAGAAAATTTTGACAAAATTTTATTTCTTTAGAAATTTTTGTCAACATTTTATTTTATAGAAAATGTTGTCAACATTTTATTTCTATAGAAAATGTTGTCAAAATTTTATTTTATAGAAAATATTGTCAAACTTTTATTTCTATAAAAAATTTTGTCATCATTTTATTTCTATAGAAAATTTTGTCAAAATTTTACTTTTATAGAAAATCTTTCAAGAATTCTACCAATCTATAGTAAATCTATCATCTATCATTTTTGGTAGAATTCTACTAAAATTGTCAAAATTTTATTTCTAGAGAAAATTTTGTCAAAATTTTATTCCTATAGAAATAAAAAATCCAAAAAAAGGGTTTTTTAGAGAGGTAGAATTCTACCAAAATTGTCAAAATTTTATTTCTAGAGAAAATTTTGTCAAAATTTTATTCCTATAGAAATAAAAAAAATTCCAAAAAAAGTTTTTTCATTCTTTTTGTTTTGTTATTGTTGGTTTTGTTCTTTAAGCATTGTTGTTGTTTTTTATTGCAGCTTAAAACCATACATTGACTAAACTACAAGTATAGCTTAACCAACAGAGGAAAAGATATATATATAGAATATAGAAAATAGAAAATTTTGTAAAAATATTATTTTTATATAAAATCGTATAATTTTTTATAGAAAATTGAAGTACTCCTAGTTGTAGAGGAATATTTTGTAAAATCTACACTCATAGAAAAAAGTCTGCTATAAACAGCAGTCGATGTTTGCTGTTATATTTGTGTACTTCAGGGCCTAATGAACAACAATTTATAAAATGTTTAGGTTATAAATTTTTCCCCAAAGCATATTTAAGAAACAAAAGTAGTTTTTGGTATATTTTTGCACAGTAATATACTTACAAGCTCCTAAGTACGATCAGCAAACATTTTGTTTGTTATTAGCCTCAATCCGGTAAATATTCAAATTTTTGGTCAAATAATATAGATATTCATAAAATATTGTTTTAATTATGTTAGGATAGGTCCTAAGTTGAAATTTTTATTTGTTTTAGCCAAATTAAAACATGTTTTAGTGTAATCGAGCCTAAAAATAGCGGGAAATGTTTGCTATTTCAGCAAACAGTGACTGCTGTCCCTTTTTCAGCAGACTTTCTGCTGTTTTAGCAGACTTTTCTGTTGTCCCTACTAACAAATTTCTTTGGGTGTACAAAAAAATTAA
This sequence comes from Haematobia irritans, assembly GCF_050003625.1. Taxonomy (NCBI): domain Eukaryota; kingdom Metazoa; phylum Arthropoda; class Insecta; order Diptera; family Muscidae; genus Haematobia; species Haematobia irritans. The sequence goes on along the minus strand of NC_134399.1, from coordinate 106,614,629 downwards.
GAATTCTACCAATCTACCAAACAGTAAAAAATCTACCATTTTTGGTAGAATTCTACAAACTGTGGCAACCAATATTGACCTGCTTGCAAAACAAAAAACAATCTGTACTAAATTTGAAGACGATAAAGCCATTATTGACGATAAACCCAGCGTGGTTACCCTGATCAAGAATATGTATGGATATTTTCCTGTGTTACAAATGGAATGGCAAACTTAATATAACTCCGTCACCATTCAATGGTATTGAGTATAATAAAAAAAAACTTAAAATATGAGAAAATTTTGATCGAGTTGATGAAAATGGACCAAATTTAAAATCGTTTGAACCATGTTGTGACCAGAAGCAAACAGAGAAGAAAGAGAATTACCCATGGACAATTTCTATCTCGTGAAGCAATACGAATAGATCGATGTAATGGGATTGTATTGTGGCACACCACTATACCAATGACTTAGAAATGGGATTTAATACATTGGACAAGTCTTAGAAAATACACCCAGAGAAGGAATATGATCACCTCAAACATGTTTTGTGAGCAAAATGTTATTTTTGGGTGGTGACCATGTAACATGGTTTTCGCAACCATGTTATTTTCTCGGAAATCATGTATCTGATTTCGGCAAGCAGGTTATATTTGACGAGTAAATAACTTTATAGTGACAAACATGTTACATGGTCAACATACAAAAATAACATTTTGCTCTTGAAACATGTTTGAGGTGATCATATTCCTTCTCTGCGTGTACGCTATTTGTCGGTTCAAAGTCAACATTTTAATTTTGGACAATTAAATGTCGCAAAAAACAAAATGAACAAAAATAAACTTAAACTTTTCACCCTCTCAGGGATTTGAACCTGTGCCTGTTGACTTTTCCACTTCCATGGAAGTTCTTTGGAGAAGGTTTTGCAAATACAAACATATCATATCGTATTTATACAAAAATATCATATTACAAACATTTAAATTGATTTTACGGCGCCTCAATGGCGTTTGTGGCTGAGTGTGTTAATGCGTCCTGTTATGGTGCCAACAAACGTAGGTTCAACCCCCGGTCGGAGCCAAAAATATATAAATGTGCAATAAAAAATATTGATAAAAATAAAAAGTGAAATTGGTGAAAAAAATTCTTTGATAGTTTTACTTTTTTAATTTCTTTATTCAAATGAACTTCCAAGACACAACTTCTAAAGTAATGCAATGGATCCAAAAACTAAGTACTTCCGTCCTATGACATGTCCATGTAAATTTCATTGGAGGTGATCCAAGATTGCACTTCTTCCGTATAACAAATTGGTGATCCAAAATACTTTTTTGGAAACCCGTTTTTGCTGGGTTCTTCATTAAACCCTATTCAATTTCACAATAGAGAGAAAAACAATTTGTACACGATGAAGAAAAACCGCAAAATTTTGAAATTAAAATCGCACATGATAGTCAATGGTAAAAGAAAATTGCTGGTTTGGAACGAGTCGTTCCCGAAACGCAAGATTGCAAAAAGAACAGTAGCAGGGAAGAAAAAACTGATAGAACCAAAATAAGCATCGACAAATACCACAAAATTGCATTGCATGTTGACGAAACTTATATATGGCCACTGATGAAGGAATGATGAGAGATGGCTCCACAAACCACTAGAATCGCTTGACTGCACTCAAGCAAATTGGCGCGAATTGTTTGATGTATGAATTACGGAATACAATTTTACAGTTAAGTATACCAAATAAATGTCACGCTTAAATGATTTACAGAACTTACCTTGGATTTAGCGATGAGCGATTTTAATGAGTTTGAGGTTTATCTTCACCAGTTATCCAGATAGAGGTTGATTTATTCAGGTATCGGGTATAGGGAAAACCTTGATGATTGAGATGAAGGTAAAGATATTTGGTGGTGGAGGGCGTTAACTCATGCGAATATATTTCGATTTTCTCTCTCACTCCTCTCACTTTACGATGACATTTTTGTTTTTTTTTTTTGGCACTTGTTTTTATTTGTACCGTTTTATTTTTTTCTCAGGATGTTTATTTCCTCTTAGGCCTTACATTTCACTTACTTACTACTTCTCATGGATAGGTTTTATAGTTTATTTTACATTGCTTTCCTTTTGTTTTTTGGCCTGTAATTGGGGTTTAAAAAAACACCAAAATTTAATTCAATCACTTCGAATTTTATTGATTTCTTCATTCAGACAAAAGAAACAAATGTTTATTTCTCATTGTGCCATAAACTCTCTTTCGTTTTGTGGTTTACGGTAATTTTCACATACGCGCACTCTCTATATCTCTCTTAAACCTCTCTGTATTCGCATTTATAACATTAACAGTTACAACCAAATTTTTAGTAGCGTATATTTTTATATTTTTGGCAGGTGACTAAAGGAATGATATAAGATAGGGTCGATACATTACGCTCACATACTACATTTTTCGAGATATCAAATCTCTTTTATAAGGCAAAAGACAGTTGAAATCTAGTTAAAGTGAATTTTGGAAGTGTAATGTGAATGTCATATTTTAAGAGATTTGAAATCTAGTTTGTTTCAAATCCTTTGAAATTACCTTGGCATTCGCATCCCTACGATTGTTACAAATGACACCCCAAAGAACCATTTCTCTATACAAATGCATAAATACTACATATTTTCCAATCAAAGCCTTTAGGCGCTTTCAGCAATATTAAAATTTATTGAAGTGTATAAATAAATCCATAATGACTGTCGCCATAAGAATACTTGTTTAAATGTGTTTCTTATGGGAACCGGAATCTAATTCCGCTAAATGACAGTATTATCGATAATTCTTGATTTGGAATTCACCATTGTTGTTGCATGACCACGTGTTCTTTTTTTTTGTCTTAATATAAAGAGACTTTCCTTTAGCACTCGGAGAGATGTTCTTTAGCCAAAGCTATTTAAACAGAGTCACTCCCGAAGGAGGTGCTCTACCACCTCTTCTTTGGAATGTTGCTATGACATACTCATATGCATATATGCTCACTTCCTAGAGCAATATGTTAAGTTATTTTTGGATGAAGAACATGGAACATTTTTACAGCAAAAATTTTGTTTTCTCCCTAAACATAATATGATTGCCGAAATCAGATACGTAATATCCAAGAAATTAACATGGTTGCGACAAACAAATCACATGATCACCATGATGACCCGAAATCGGATGGAAAAGTTGATTTTTGAGTATATTAAAAAAACCTGGAACTTAAGTAGTGTTTTTCAACCTGAAATATTGATAATAGAGGTAGCTGAGAAGTAATGTTCCAACAAATATTGGCTTTAATATATTCCAGGATAAACAATCTGCAACAAAATCCTGGTGTTTCTTAACTCGAAAACTGCCATAGACTACCTCAAATCTCTCGACGAGATGGCCGATCAGTACAATATTTACATAATATGGGCGCCTGGCTAGAGAAACATACTAGGGAACTACAAAGCGGATAAGTTAGAGAAGCTAGTAACAACCTTACATATTCCATGGGAACAAAAATCTGTCGATATGCCTCTGAGAACCTGCTAGCTCATACTGCGTGAAAAGCCGGTTACAATGGCGAATGTCCGATGAGTATTGGTTGCAACGAAAACAATCAAATCGCACACTAGATATGCTAGTGTTTTCAAGACGTCAGATATCACTCCCGATAACTGCAATAACGAGAGGCTGCCTGACAGGCGTGTCAGCTGAGCTATCAGGAGAAGGAATCAATTAAACATCCAATGTAAGATCTTCATTTAATGTGAGGAGTAAGCGATATTTAAGGGGCTTATAGGTTTCGATTACTGACGGAAATGGAAAATATTAACTTAAGCAGTCTGCTAATATTGAAATTCGATATGTGATCTAAGTTGGCGAAGGCTTAAAGTTAGTCCAGGCAAAAATTAATCCGTAGTCACCAGGAATTGACCAGCGAAACCAAGCCATTCATATTTCCTTTGCTCTTATTTTACACATCATTGTAAATGATATATTTGTCGTTTACAATCTATGTATATAAGTGTGTGTAAATACGAATAGCGTTTATAGGATACTGGATAGTCAGCCCAAGGCTGATTTAATTTACAGCAGAGGTGCCAATAAAATATTTTCTCGCGCTTAATAAAGAGGGACAATCGCTTGAGTAAAATAAAAGTCAAAAAGATTAAAATGTCAAAAAGTCATAAAATGTATACACACACACCCAAACTGGCTAAATGGCAATTTGTATTTTGCCCAGTCAATGCAAAAATTTGCAACCCTTAAATAGAGAGAGAGACGATGGGCAACACAGTAGCAGATAACTATTCGCTTTAACTATTATGGCTCAAAGATGAACAAAAATAGATACATAAACAACCGAGCAGAATGGAATGTCTTAATCATGAGTGGGTCGTTTTTCCATTTCCACTTCCTTTTAGCTAAAAGACAAGAAAGGGCCTTTTAAATGTTGTGATACGTTCGCACACACACACACGCACTTTCCAACAGACACTTGCTTGTCACTGCTATAACTATTTCCTCATGGTGATTGTTGTTGTTATGGTTGCGTTGGTTCTCACACAATTGGAACAGTAAAATCCTTTTTTTTTCTTAGCTACCCCACATTTGTCTTATTGTCTTATTCTCATCCCCGTTTTCTTTTGAGAATTCCATGGTAACTCTTGGCATACACACAAACACACATAGACAAGTGTATACAATATTTTTCGTATTAGATTTGCTTTTCCTTTTTCAATTATTGAATTTTTAATTAAGACTATATTTGCATTTTAATTCTTTGTCTTATTTTGTCTTTCTCCTATGCACTCACACTCAATCACACGGATGTGGTTAATACATTATTTAGGTAACTACAATATTTTTAGTATTGCTATATTGTATGTTTTTGTTTCCGGCCTAGCACATCATAATTGTTTAAACGTTCATAATACGACGGACGTTCGAATGACACTAGATAAACGACCTTTACCGTTAACACGTCTCGACCATTTGAAAAACTCCGTTCAACTGAAATATGTTGGCTTTAACGCTACATGCATTCTGGCTTATTACGTTTGATTGTCTCAGTACTCTTGTCTCGCAGCTCTCTCGGTGGGAGAAAATTTAATTCTGCCACAAAGGGGAATTCACGCTCTCTCTCTATCTCTTACAGTTTGCTTTCATTTTTTATATGGGGATAGGCAAATGGGTTTGTTGTTGTTTTGTTGGAATTCTTTTCGTTTTGGGGGGTTTATTTACAAGTGTGTGTGAATGCTTTTTTCTTTTGTTTTGATAGAGATTTTCGTAGACAACAAATCAAAAATATTCATTAACAAAATTCGTGTTTTTCACTTTTCATTAGTACAAAATACAAACTAGTTCATTTGTTTTTTTATTTCTTGTAATAGTATGTAGACATTTCAACAATTTATTTACATTTTGCAAAAGTACTGGGTAAATATTTTGCTTATAATAACCAGAAATCTATATGTGCATATTATTCAAATCGGAGTTTAGTGTTGCATAGATATGACCGTTATTCATTGTAATCGAACTATCGATTAATTATTTAATTTCGATGTGTACCTTTCCGCATGTATAACTTTATCGATTTATTGCGAGAAAGTTTTTTCTACTGGCTGCTGCTTGTTTAAATGAATAAATTATTATAACAAAATAATAAAAAAGAAAATAAAAATAACAAATATTTTCAAATGAGACTCTTTTGCTTTTAATGCGCCTTGCAGACTATAAGTTTACCCGGACGACAGTGGTCGTGTCGAATATATCCCATATATTGGCCACTTTATAAGTTAACTCCGAGGGCATAATCGATACTGCTGCATGTTTATGGGAACGGTAACACATTTACCGATTATTTAGTCATCAACGAATTGTCGTATCGATTGGACACACTGTAAGATTCTTTACAAACATAGACATTCCGTCCAGAAAAGCTTATAGTCTGTAAGACGCATAACATGTTATTAGAAAAATTTATCACAATAAACAGCTATTGTGAATCGTTCAAGATAGAATAGCAGTGAAACAGTGGTGTGGATGGCTAATACATCTTCTATAAAATTATATCACGCCACTCTTTTAGGTCATTGTCGGAAATATCCTCGAGAAAGTAACATTGTATAATATTAGGTTTGTTTTCTGTTTGTACTGGATACCCTAGTCTGACGGACTAAAAGAAAACAGTGTATTCATTTATGCGGGCCTGATTTTAGGCTTCTTTTCTTTTGGACCTTCCACCAGGAAATAAAAAGTTTTTGAAATTTTCGAAACAACACTAAAACATTGAAAAAATTGCAATTTGATTTCACTTTTTAATGTGCACCAAGAGAAGATCAGTGTCAATCAATTTTTAATTGATGGTTGTCATACATGTCGATCTTAAGATTTAAACTGGAAGTTAAAATTTTTATTCAATTTGTCGGAACTGGGTAATGCTTGCATCTTATATTGGCTAGTATTTCCAGTCGCTGTGAGTTATTAAGCAATTCATGTTTCAAATTGTACCAAATAGTTCATTGTAGTACCATCCCTGCTAACATTTTTTGAATTTGGGGCGCTTCTGAGAATCCCCACTACGTCGAAAACAATCATATACGACATCAAAAACTCGTCGGAAAAGCGCCGTCACTATTGAGAAGTTGTACCACGCCAAGTTACTACGAAAAAGTTTCTCATCAGTGCAATTATTAGGTGCCTATTTAGATCAATTTCGAAGGACGCCAATAAGAGCCCCTGCAAACTATCAGAAAAAGTGCATTTTTAACTTAATTGTAGAAGAATCATTGTGGTCAAGTAAAACACGATTGTGTAGATGTTTATTGATTTGATTAAACATTTATAATTTCTTATAAATATAACATTTTTCGGTTTATCTCATCACATTTAACATAATTTTTTGCATTAATAAAAGAATGATGTTGAGATTTAAGTAGCAAGTTACATATTGCAGCGTCTATCAGCCAGTGATGTTGAGTTTTAAGTAGCAAGTTACATATTGCAGCGTCTATCAGCCAGTGTTTTTATTCTCGATGGAGGCTGCGTGTCTGTAAAATATCGGAAAAACAATCACTTTATTCCATCTGGAAAGTCAAAAATTGTTCACCAATATACCTTTTACAATTTTAAGCAAAATAACTATGTTTTCAGCAATTCATTATCGATTTGATTTAAATAAATTATAAGAAGCTAGTTGCGCTTGGTGTTTCACAAAATATAAAATGGCTCTTGTAAGAATAGTGATGGCAAAATACTTTCATGTACATTTCATACGCTTCCCCCATCATGGCTGGCGATGTTGCAGTGTCACTTACGAGTCTGTGGTAGCGATGAGGATGAAATGGAACTTTGAAATGCTGTCAGGGCTTTAATAGTAAATTCACCTAGTTTGCATCATTAATACTTTTCTGCTTTTTATGAAGTCATTTTGCGGTTGTTAGTAACATTTTAAAAATGTGCCCTCTTCAATGACAAAATGAGGGCGAATTAATTATCCCCTCTTTTTATGGTTTACGAATTCGCAAAATTTGCATCTCTCCATAGAATTCAAACTACAAATAATTATAAATCATAAATTACAGATGCTGTTCTAACTGTCCAAAAATTTAATTCGAAAAATAAAGAGAAAAGCATTGACAGCTTTAAGGCCGGTACTCTGTTCGGTTTTCGCGTTGAAACAAAACCAAAAAATGCGAAAAATTTGCGAAATTTTTTCCATTTGTGATACTTTGTTTTTTCGTGTTGAAAAACTGACGTTTATAGCACGGCGCCATTTGCAATGTGAATTAAGAAATAATTTATGTATTAAAACCTATTTGTGCGGGTTTATAAATCAAACACGGACCATATTTTTGTTCCGAAACTATACAAAGGATCAAAGGAATAGCAGATCAATTGCCCAAGGAAAAATAAAATGTTATTTTGTAAAAACAAGCAACAACCACCAACTTAATCCAATATCGCTCCCTGTAAAATAGCGCTCCAAGCTACCTAAAAAAACGCCGCTTTCTATGTGCGAAATAATGGTTTCCATAAAAATTTTTCGCAAGAATGAACATAGTACCGGCCTTTACGAGTTCTTGGAAAAACAAAAAAAAATTGCGAATTAGTAAACCAGAAAAAGAAAAGCGGACGTATTTTTTCTCAGAAAATAGAACAAAATCCTGTCTTATATGCAGTTAACTTTAAACTTTATGAAAGTTAGGGCCAGTTTCTCAATGTCTTGTTATTCTTTATCGTGTCGATAAAACAGCTGCACCCATACAAAAATTTTACTAACCGGAGGTCTATCCACCGGTTAAAATTAATCGGAGGATGACAAACTGGCCATTAGTTTTTTTTTTTATTTGTATTCAGCTACTCATTTGACGACAGGGTTAATACCCACAAAAGGCATATTAATCCAGGTAAAGTCATGCAATCAGGTGACTAATATCGACATTCATCTTGTCAAAGGTTTTGTTTACGTTTAGTAGATTTGTTTACATTCTTTGTTTACATATATATTGCTTTTATTTACATTGTGTTATTAGTATGGGGTTCTTAATCAGTTTTTAACCAATTTGAAACAAAAAATTTAACATTCCTATTAAAAATATGAATAAAACATGTTATAAAAAATTGAATGAAAAGAACTTCCTGTGTAGTTAAAATGAAGAACATCATTGGGAGTACATCTTCTGGAAGTTCTTTTAAAGTTGTGCCTTTGGAAGAACTTCCAAATTTTTTGATGGGTAACTCTGCACTTCTGCCACATAGGATCAGCAATAATTTTTTATGAAATAGCGCAATGCCTCATGCAAACGATCCATAAACGATCTGTTCCTGATGTATTACAATTGCAACCGAATCGTTCGTGTTCTCTCACTTCACCTAGGCTCTGTGCAAATCGTTCCAAAGTTCAGCTTCCTTGGCTGAACGAAAATGTCTACTACGCTGTTGATTATTTTTTGCACGAGGGGCCACGCCGTCAATGGCCATAAAGAATAATTTCTGTGTCAATATAGTTGAATATGTCCTTCAACATATCCTCCTGTTATGTTGAGATGGATGTTTGTATCATCGAAATGGGAGCAATTGTGAATAATGCCATTCATATCCAAATAAAGATTATCAAAATCGGGAACCTAAATAGAATACACAAGAAGCTCATAATTATTTCCTCCAACTTGTTACATGTCTCTCCACACTTACGCATTGTTCCCAGGCCAATTCACTGAGACAAGGATACCGTTCGCTTATGTAGCGGAAAAATTTCGCCCCATTTTTTGTTGTTTTGTATTGATGTCTGCCTTAGGCATATTAATGGTCTTTGATATTTAACTTCAAATGACTTTTTGTTCTTTGTAATAAACAATTGTTGTCTGAAAACAACACTACGCATACACAAAATGTCAACTTAAGTCATCTGCGATTTTAGTTTGACATTATAATTATCATGGGGGGTACACACGTTTGCTCGTGACTTTACCTTTAATTAATATGCCTTGATACCCACATTTCTATGGCAACATTGATCAAATGCCATAACAACCAATCATTGAGTGTGCTTTTCCCATGTCTGAATACAGCCCAATTAGTAACATATCACAATACGAATATTGACACATTACGTTACGATATGAAACAGCTGATTTAAAATCATTGGTGTTGACATTTCTCATAAATGTCAGCGCAAAGCAAAATCATCAAACGGGCTAGAAAAAGAAATCGTGACGGACGTGAAAATTTTGTTTGTGCAACACCAAGAAAAAATCTGCAAAATTGAATGGAAAATTTGCAATATTGAAAAAATGGTAAAGTTTTAATTGATGAAGAAAGCAATGGAAAATGTATAAAATAAATTAAACTACAAAAGTTGTGCAATTTGTGGAAGTGTAAACGAAAAAACAAGAGTTTCGTTGAAAAGAAAGGAAAAAACCGAAGTTGAAGTGATTTTGTTGCATGATGGGAAGGAAGTAGTTTGCAGTGATTTATTGATTTTTTCTACATAAATCTATCTAAAAATAAGGAAATGTATTTATAACAAAGTGGAAATGAATAATTTTTGGTGATAAGTCAAAGTTAAATTATTTCATTAACAAGTGTCTGCTGTATGGTTTGAATAAATGTAAGCAGCAATAGATGGAATAAGATTTGGAATCCTTTGGCTGGTAGCCGTGTCAATGAAAGTCAGCAGCCAGACTCTTTTGTTCGCATCGTCATCATTACCTTGTCGGGTATATGTTTTTTCATTCCTCCTTTAGGTTTTCTTTGTTCCACCTTGGGGTGGTAGTTATGTGTGGTGGAGAAAGACAGTCTCTTTTTCTCCTCGCAGTTACAGAATCAAAGTTAGGCCCTTAGTAGCTTCTCAACCCGGCACCGAAAATTACTGGGAGTTGTGCTTTTTGTCTTGCCTTTACTTTCCCCATCTGTACATCTTCCTTTATGTCGTTGTTGCTGTTACATACATAAATCTGGAAAAAGGTGTAGTTGGATATGTATTCTCCACAACGAAAAGATTGTATGTACATTAGAGTAGGTATGTATGCCGTTTTGAAAACCACTTTGTTGTTGTCATTGTGTGGAGGGAGGTCCACGTCCACCCCCTCTGTGTGCATTGCTATGTATGGTTTTGGTTGGGTGGTTTAGAGGATTTTGATTTTTTTTTTCATTTTTTTTTCATGACTTTCAGATACGTAATAACAATACTGATGAAGATGGTGCTGCTGGGCTGATGCTCTTCTCTGTTGATGCATCAACAAATCTCAGCATCTTTACTCCTTGAATGTTGGCATTCCCTCTTGGCTCTTTCATATACATATCTCTTTTACTAGCAGAACAGACTTTCCTATATGACATTTTCATCATTCATCTCATATACTTGTATGCATTGTATGTTTGTAGGTGGTATAGGCCTGTTGTGGGATGTTTTTTTTCTTTATTTCTGCATTGAGTCTGATGATTTTGTGTCGTGTCCTCTGAGTTTTTTCATGAATGCAGCAAGTATTTTCCCCAGCGGCTTTATCAGTGTGTGTATGTGTTGAGGTCGTCTGTTTGATGCCCATAGACTTGGTTGAGAAGAATGATGTGATGGTGTTATTTTAAAGGCCAAGTTTACGATGACTCTCGGTAGGGTAAATTATTATTGAATGCACTGAATGCCGTCCATAGTTTTTTAATTTTTTTCTTCTTGTTTGGTTTTACAATTTCTGTCATGTTCTGCTTATTTCTCATTCGTTAGAAAGTTTTATATTGTGGTTATCCTCAAACGAGATTGAATGTTTAATAGGATTTTTTTGTCATACTACCAGTCATTGTAGAACAATCCTAGAATGAGAAAATAGAAAAGTGATATACCAAATGGCATATTCTCAATTAATGAATGAATATCTATCTACAAGGACTTATAATGGCTAAGGAGGACATACAAATTAAAATATGAGGGAAACTAAATCCTTATAGGAGAATAATCGTTTCATTCACCTACATGAGAACAATTTAGTTACATTCGAAAACAAAAAAAAAAAAAAATGCAAAAAATTGGTCAAACTGGAATAGATGGAGAGTTTTAACCAAAGAAAACCTGAAACGATAGCTATCGATTGGTTTAAATTTTTTTTTCTAAAAATCTTCTTAATTGCAGTAATACGAATTAGAGAGAAATGTGTCCACTGTGGCCAAATTGAAAATGATGGACATCCAAATTTATATAGGAAAGATAGATCTTTTAGACCCCATCCGATGTTAAAAAAGTGGATACACTGTTCCTCGAGAAAATGTTGTCCTGATGAAGCCATTAAACGTATTTGCTAAATATTGAAGAATAATGAAACTAATACATATAAAAACGATCTCAAGAATAGAATAATTCAATCTCAAGAATAGGGTGATTATTTTATATTGTCCACTACAGCTAATGTAAAATGATGGGTATCCTGATTTATAAGCGAAAGAGACATTTTTTAGTCCTCTATCCCATAAAAGTATATTAAAAAATGTGGGATTACCAATATATGGCCTACAAAAAATGGAAGCGTTGCTCCTCGGGAGAAATGTGTCCAAATGGAAAAGGATAGACATCCAGAGTTATATGTGAAAAATAGATCGTTTAGTCATCTATTCGATAAAACAAATGCATATTGCAGTTCACCAATGTGGTATCAAAATGGACTGAATAGTCTAGTCGGGCTGCCACCTAACCTAACCTAACCTAAATGCATATTGCAAAATGTGTTTGGGATTCCCAGTTAGGGGTTTTTTTCCCGGATTTTTTCCATTCCCGGGAAAGCGAGATTTTTTTCGAATTTCCCGGGATCCCGATCAAAGAGAAATCCGCTTCGATGTGCCATATATTTAGACGTTTGAATAAATTAGATATCGCATAAACCTACGGTTATAAGGCGTTGTCTGGACAACTAACAATGTATATTATGTTAATCTCTTATATCAGCCATAAATCATACTAAAGATATTTTGTACTACACAAAATACAAAAAAAAAAAAAAACGTTTACAATGGTTATAATGGACAGTCACTTTCGATATAGTGGTATATTTAAATATGAAGTTTATTTCGATGCCCTCATTCCAGAGTACGCTAAGTCGACTTAGCATGTGTTGATGGAGTTCGCTTAGCCTGTGTCTAAAGTTTTAAAAAATGTCCAATCCAAAAAGGGATAAATGCTTTGTTCGGTCTGAAGTGGTCTAAGCCATTTTTAGCCATGTTCTATTATCACTATTTTTAGTTCGTACATACTAAAAAAAATTATAAAAAATATGATTTTAAGACGGAAAATAAGGGAATTTTATCTTATATGGGTTTTGATAAATTTTAAAAAACAAAACTTGTTTCTTTTTTCCTGTAAAATTCACTTTTTAGACTTATCGCACTTTGGAATGTAGACATCGATTTTATATTAACAAAAATACTTAAAACAATGGTACTAAAAATAATTAAAACAAAAAACATTTGTTGTATATAGCTCTCAATTTTACATAAAATATTGTAAAGAAAAATTGCCGGGAATTCCCGCACTTAATTTCCGGAAAAGCGGTAACGAAAAAATATCGAATTCCCGGGATCCTGTTCCTGGGAAAAAAACCCTAGTCCCAATACATGGCCTATAAAAATGTGTGGTTGCTGCTCCAGTATGATCTATTCGAAAAAGCATCGAGTATCGAGATTTGTGTGCGAGAGATCGATTTGTAAGTTCTCTATCTGATGAAATATCCGCTTTTATCATTGAATAGACGACTAATGGCCATTTTCATGTAGCTCCGTTAGGCTTTAACTCCCAGTTAACAGGAAGTAAATTGCAATTATCTTCTCTCCAGTTAACTTTCACTGAAAATAATTTCAGTCCATAGTACGGTTTAAAATTTCGTTAGCTAACGTAGCACTAACGGAGCTTCATGAAAATGGGGGTAAAAGTTCTATCTTCCACATATGAATCCGAACATCTTTTTTGCAAAATGGTCGTAGCGGCCACATTTCCCTTTGTTTCTTTATGCTGCCTTATTGCTTTTCGCAAGATTTTTTATTTTATTATTATCTATTTAATTTAAGCAATTAAAAGCCTTCGGAGACCCACGTAGCGAATTACAAGTACAACAGTCTTTTGAATTCGTACACAGTTGCTTTTTTCACATATAGGTGGCGCTAAAACGAATATTCATATACGGATTTATTTTCCCTCGCATCCTCTGTACATTATGTGGCTACGGCAATAGAATGATTCACTTAATAAAGAAAACTGTGATTTAAATGCTTGTTAATAGGTGAGTACACACAATAGATATGATGACTAACACTAATGATGTTCCGATGCAACGTGCACATTTTTATCTACAATAATTGCATCACTTCTATAAATTTGAAGAAAATTAATGCAACTTGGCTTGGGTTATTTTGAATAATATTTAAGTTTTGTTCTCTCTAATACTTCTATGAAATCTTTAATGAAATTAATAGAACTAAAAAAAAAATACAAAATTCGTTCTTTTTCACAAAATGGTTTCCGATTACTAAAAAACCACGAGAAGATTCGAAAGCCTCCCAGAATGTAATAATAAGAAATAGTAAATAAAATATTTCTGTTTCAAAAAAAATTTTATTGAGATACAGAAAACCGATTAACTGAGGGTCTAAAACCCATTAACCGAAAATGTCATTCTTTCCGCAAGACGGTTTCGGCTTGTGGAATTGAATCCGACCAACCGATGGACGCCCTAGTAATGTTCCAACAAATATCGGCATAAACATATACTCCGTCGGCCAATCTGCACTCAAATCCTATGTCCGAGAAGATTAATTACTGACATAATTTAGTTAGCACAGATAAAACCAATTTTTAGCAGAGCTCATAAAGGCGTTAACAAAGCTCTTCAAGGTTTTTTAGATGGTATATAAGTTATTGTGGGACAATCGTTAAGTGATCAATGCACATCCTTTCCAGAAATTGGTACCAAAAATTCAATTTTATGAAAGTTATGAGACACGTGATTGAATGTAGCTATGATTCACAATCGCGGTTGCCAAAATTTGTAGAATTCTACCAAAAATGGTAGATTTGTTATTGTTTGGTAGATTGGTAGAAATCTTGATGTTTTGGTAAATTTTGCAAAATATTTCTAAGAGGTACTTTACAAATTTTTATAGAAATAAACTTATGAGAAAATTTTCCATAGAAATAAAATTTTGCGAACATTTTCAATAAAAATAAAATGTTGAAAAAATTTTCCATAGAAATAAAATTTTGAGAAAATTCTCTACAGAAATAAAATTTTTAAAAAATTTTCTATAGATATAAAATTTAGAGACAATTTTCTATAGAAATAGAATTTTGACATAATTTTCTAAGAAATAAAATTTTGACAAAATTTTCTAAAGAAATAAAATTTTGGCAAGATTTTCTATAGAAATAAAATTTTGACAAAATTTTCTATAGAAATAAAATTTTGACAAAATTGTCCATAGAAATAAAATTTTGACAAAATTGTCTATAGAAATAAAATATTTACAAAATTATCTATAGAAGTAACATTTTGACAAAATTTTCTATAGAAGTAAAATTTTGAGAAAATTTTCTATAGAAATAAAATGTTGACATAATTTTCTATAGAAATAAAATTTTGACATAATTTTCTATAGAAATAAAATTTTGACAAAATTTTCTATAGAAATAAAATTTTGAGAAAATTTTCTATAGAAATAAAATGTTGACAAAATTTTCTATAGAAATAAAATGTTGACAAAATTTTCTATAGAAATAAAATTTTGACAAAATTTTCGATATAAAAAATTTTAACAAAATTTTCTATAGAAATAAAATTTTGAGAAAATTTTCTATAGAAATAAAAATTTGAGAAAATTTTCTATAGAAATAAAATGTTGAGCAAATTTTCTATACAAATAAAATGTTGAGGAAGTGTTCTTTACAAATAAAATTTTGACAAAATTTTCTATAGAAACAAAGTTATGACAAAATTTTCTATAGGAACAAAATTTTCTATAGAAATAAAAGTTTTCAAAATTTTCTATAGAAATTAAATTTTTTCAAATTTTCTATAGAAATAAAAATTTGACAGAATTTTCTATAGAAATAAAATTTTGACAACATTTTCTATAGAAATAAAATTTTGACAAAATTTTCTATAGAAATAAAATTTTGACAAAATTTTCTATAGAAATAAAATTTTGACAAAATTTTCTATAGAAATAAAATTTTGACAAAATTTTCTATAGAAATAAAATTTTGACAAAATTTTCTATAGAAATAAAATTTTGACAAAATTTTCTATAGAAATAAAATTTTTTCAAATTTTCTGTAGAAATAAAATTTTGACAACATTTTCTATAGAAATAAAATTTCCATTTGTTTTGTTTTGTTATTGTTGGTTTTGTTCTTTAAGCATTGTTGTTGTTTTTTTATTTCAGCTTAAAACCATACATTGACTAAACTACAAGAGTAGCTTAACCAACAGAGGAAAAGAATGTTTGTCAAATTTATTTGGGCAAAGCCCTATAGACTGCAAGATGGTTGGATGGACGCACGTTTCGGAATTACCACATTCCTCATCAGCATCCTCTACTTGCAGCAAAACTATCAACCAATTATCAGAATAAATTCAGGCAGTTTATTAAACCCAACAAAAACCACACTTGAACCCTCCGAAAACAAAACAAATGGAAAAAGAAGAGGAGGCACGCTCAAAATAAACCCAGCCATGTGAATTCAAATCGATGATTTGACAGTGGCATAGGAAAAGAGATATGTTTGTTTCGAATTTATTTGGCATAAGCCGGCTATCAATGTAAAACCTTTTTTCGGAGGGTTCAAGTGTGGTTTTTGTTGGGTTTAATAAACTGCCTGAATTTATTCTGATAATTGGTTGATAGTTTTGCTGCAAGTAGAGGATGCTGATGAGGAATGTGGTAATTCCGAAACGTGCGTCCATCCAACCATCTTGCAGTCTATAGGGCTTTGCCCAAATAAATTTGACAAACATTCTTTTCCTCTGTTGGTTAAGCTACTCTTGTAGTTTAGTCAATGTATGGTTTTAAGCTGAAATAAAAAAACAACAACAATGCTTAAAGAACAAAACCAACAATAACAAAACAAAACAAATGGAAAAAGAAGAGGAGGCACGCTCAAAATAAACCCAGCCATGTGAATTCAAATCGATGATTTGACAGTGGCATAGGAAAAGAGATATGTTTGTTTCGAATTTATTTGGCATAAGCCGGCTATCAATGTAAAACCTTTTTTCGGAGGGTTCAAGTGTGGTTTTTGTTGGGTTTAATAAACTGCCTGAATTTATTCTGATAATTGGTTGATAGTTTTGCTGCAAGTAGAGGATGCTGATGAGGAATGTGGTAATTCCGAAACGTGCGTCCATCCAACCATCTTGCAGTCTATAGGGCTTTGCCCAAATAAATTTGACAAACATTCTTTTCCTCTGTTGGTTAAGCTACTCTTGTAGTTTAGTCAATGTATGGTTTTAAGCTGAAATAAAAAAACAACAACAATGCTTAAAGAACAAAACCAACAATAACAAAACAAAACAAATGGAAAAAGAAGAGGAGGCACGCTCAAAATAAACCCAGCCATGTGAATTCAAATCGATGATTTGACAGTGGCATAGGAAAAGAGATATGTTTGTTTCGAATTTATTTGGCATAAGCCGGCTATCAATGTAAAACCTTTTTTCGGAGGGTTCAAGTGTGGTTTTTGTTGGGTTTAATAAACTGCCTGAATTTATTCTGATAATTGGTTGATAGTTTTGCTGCAAGTAGAGGATGCTGATGAGGAATGTGGTAATTCCGAAACGTGCGTCCATCCAACCATCTTGCAGTCTATAGGGCTTTGCCCAAATAAATTTGACAAACATTCTTTTCCTCTGTTGGTTAAGCTACTCTTGTAGTTTAGTCAATGTATGGTTTTAAGCTGAAATAAAAAAACAACAACAATGCTTAAAGAACAAAACCAACAATAACAAAACAAAACAAATGGAAAAAGAAGAGGAGGCACGCTCAAAATAAACCCAGCCATGTGAATTCAAATCGATGATTTGACAGTGGCATAGGAAAAGAGATATGTTTGTTTCGAATTTATTTGGCATAAGCCGGCTATCAATGTAAAACCTTTTTTCGGAGGGTTCAAGTGTGGTTTTTGTTGGGTTTAATAAACTGCCTGAATTTATTCTGATAATTGGTTGATAGTTTTGCTGCAAGTAGAGGATGCTGATGAGGAATGTGGTAATTCCGAAACGTGCGTCCATCCAACCATCTTGCAGTCTATAGGGCTTTGCCCAAATAAATTTGACAAACATTCTTTTCCTCTGTTGGTTAAGCTACTCTTGTAGTTTAGTCAATGTATGGTTTTAAGCTGAAATAAAAAAACAACAACAATGCTTAAAGAACAAAACCAACAATAACAAAACAAAACAAATGGAAAAAGAAGAGGAGGCACGCTCAAAATAAACCCAGCCATGTGAATTCAAATCGATGATTTGACAGTGGCATAGGAAAAGAGATATGTTTGTTTCGAATTTATTTGGCATAAGCCGGCTATCAATGTAAAACCTTTTTTCGGAGGGTTCAAGTGTGGTTTTTGTTGGGTTTAATAAACTGCCTGAATTTATTCTGATAATTGGTTGATAGTTTTGCTGCAAGTAGAGGATGCTGATGAGGAATGTGGTAATTCCGAAACGTGCGTCCATCCAACCATCTTGCAGTCTATAGGGCTTTGCCCAAATAAATTTGACAAACATTCTTTTCCTCTGTTGGTTAAGCTACTCTTGTAGTTTAGTCAATGTATGGTTTTAAGCTGAAATAAAAAAACAACAACAATGCTTAAAGAACAAAACCAACAATAACAAAACAAAACAAATGGAAAAAGAAGAGGAGGCACGCTCAAAATAAACCCAGCCATGTGAATTCAAATCGATGATTTGACAGTGGCATAGGAAAAGAGATATGTTTGTTTCGAATTTATTTGGCATAAGCCGGCTATCAATGTAAAACCTTTTTTCGGAGGGTTCAAGTGTGGTTTTTGTTGGGTTTAATAAACTGCCTGAATTTATTCTGATAATTGGTTGATAGTTTTGCTGCAAGTAGAGGATGCTGATGAGGAATGTGGTAATTCCGAAACGTGCGTCCATCCAACCATCTTGCAGTCTATAGGGCTTTGCCCAAATAAATTTGACAAACATTCTTTTCCTCTGTTGGTTAAGCTACTCTTGTAGTTTAGTCAATGTATGGTTTTAAGCTGAAATAAAAAAACAACAACAATGCTTAAAGAACAAAACCAACAATAACAAAACAAAACAAATGGAAAAAGAAGAGGAGGCACGCTCAAAATAAACCCAGCCATGTGAATTCAAATCGATGATTTGACAGTGGCATAGGAAAAGAGATATGTTTGTTTCGAATTTATTTGGCATAAGCCGGCTATCAATGTAAAACCTTTTTTCGGAGGGTTCAAGTGTGGTTTTTGTTGGGTTTAATAAACTGCCTGAATTTATTCTGATAATTGGTTGATAGTTTTGCTGCAAGTAGAGGATGCTGATGAGGAATGTGGTAATTCCGAAACGTGCGTCCATCCAACCATCTTGCAGTCTATAGGGCTTTGCCCAAATAAATTTGACAAACATTCTTTTCCTCTGTTGGTTAAGCTACTCTTGTAGTTTAGTCAATGTATGGTTTTAAGCTGAAATAAAAAAACAACAACAATGCTTAAAGAACAAAACCAACAATAACAAAACAAAACAAATGGAAAAAGAAGAGGAGGCACGCTCAAAATAAACCCAGCCATGTGAATTCAAATCGATGATTTGACAGTGGCATAGGAAAAGAGATATGTTTGTTTCGAATTTATTTGGCATAAGCCGGCTATCAATGTAAAACCTTTTTTCGGAGGGTTCAAGTGTGGTTTTTGTTGGGTTTAATAAACTGCCTGAATTTATTCTGATAATTGGTTGATAGTTTTGCTGCAAGTAGAGGATGCTGATGAGGAATGTGGTAATTCCGAAACGTGCGTCCATCCAACCATCTTGCAGTCTATAGGGCTTTGCCCAAATAAATTTGACAAACATTCTTTTCCTCTGTTGGTTAAGCTACTCTTGTAGTTTAGTCAATGTATGGTTTTAAGCTGAAATAAAAAAACAACAACAATGCTTAAAGAACAAAACCAACAATAACAAAACAAAACAAATGGAAAAAGAAGAGGAGGCACGCTCAAAATAAACCCAGCCATGTGAATTCAAATCGATGATTTGACAGTGGCATAGGAAAAGAGATATGTTTGTTTCGAATTTATTTGGCATAAGCCGGCTATCAATGTAAAACCTTTTTTCGGAGGGTTCAAGTGTGGTTTTTGTTGGGTTTAATAAACTGCCTGAATTTATTCTGATAATTGGTTGATAGTTTTGCTGCAAGTAGAGGATGCTGATGAGGAATGTGGTAATTCCGAAACGTGCGTCCATCCAACCATCTTGCAGTCTATAGGGCTTTGCCCAAATAAATTTGACAAACATTCTTTTCCTCTGTTGGTTAAGCTACTCTTGTAGTTTAGTCAATGTATGGTTTTAAGCTGAAATAAAAAAACAACAACAACGAAATAAAATTTCGACAAAATTTTCTATAGAAGTAAAATTTCGACAAAAATTTCTATAGAAATAAAATTTTTACAAAATTTTCTATAGAAATAAAATTTTTACAAAATTTTCTATAGAAATAAAATGTTGACAAAACTTACATCAGAATTTCCTGCTTGTATAGTATTTGTAATAATGTTTATTGGCCTTGAAGGCTTTATATATTACAATAAAAGAAAGAAAGAAAATTTAAAAAAAATTATATAGAAACAAACTTTTGAGAAGCTTTTCTATAGGACTAATATTTAAATAAAATTTTCCATAGAAATAAAATTTTGACAAATTTGTTTATAGAAATAAACAAATTTTGACAAAATTGTCTATAGAAATAAAATTTTGACATTTTCTATAGAAATAAAATTTTGACATAATTTTCTATAGAAATAACATTTTGACAATTTTTGACTATAGAAATAAAATTTTGACATAATTTTCTATAAAAATAAAATTTTCACAAAATTTTCTATAGAAATAAAATGTTGACAAAATAGAAATAAAATGTTGACAAAAAAAAAAAAAATAAATAAAATTTTGACAAAATTTTCGATATAAAAAATTTCTATAGAAATAAAATTTTGAGAACATTTTCTATATAAAAAAAATTTTGACAGAATTTTCTATAGAAACAAAGTTTTGACAAAATTTTCTATAGGAACAAAATTTTGACAAAATTTTCTATAGAAATAAAATTTTGACAAAATTGTCTGTAGAAATAAAATTTTGACAAAATTGTCCATAGAAACAAAATGTTGACAACATTATTATCTCATTATTGCTCTACTTTATATATCTATCAACATATGGCCCATGGGGGCTCAGTTTGATTAAATAAATAAATATATAAAATTTTGACAACATTTTCTATAGAAACAAAATTTTGACAACATTTTCTATTGAAATAAAATTTTGACAAAATTTTCTATAGAAATAAAATTTTGAGAAAATTTTCTTAAGAAATAAAATGTTGAGAAATTTTCTATACAAATAAAATGTTGAGGAAATTTTCTATACAAATAAAATTTTGACAAAATTTTCTATAGAAACAAAGTTTTGACAAAATTTTCTATAGGAGCAAAGTTTTGACAAAATTTTCTATAGAAATAAAATTTTTTCAAATTTTCTATAGAAATAAAATTTTTTCAAATTTTCTATAGAAATAAAATGTTTTCAAATTTTCTATAGAAATAAAATTTTGACAAAATTTTCTATAGAAATAAAATTTTGACAAAATTTTCTATAGAAATAAAATTTTGACAAAATTTTCTAAAGAAATAAAATGTTGAGAAATTTTCTATACAAATAAAATGTTGATGAAATTTTCTATACAAATAAAATTTTGATAACATTTTCTATAGAAATAAAATTTTGACAAAATTTTCTATAGAAATAAAATTTTGACAACATTTTCTATTGAAATAAAATTTTGACAACATTTTCTATATAAATAAAATTTTGACAACATTTTCTATAGAAATAAAATTTTGACAACATTTTCTATAGAAATAAAATTTTTACAAAACTTTCTTCAGAATTGTCTTTTGTATATTATTTGTAATAATTTTTATTGGCCTTGAAGGCTTTATATATTACAATAAAAGAAAGAAAATTTGAATAAACATTTTCTATAGAAAAAAAAAATTTTAAAAATTTTGTATAAAAATAAAATTTTGAGATGCTTTTCTATAAGACTAATATTTTTCTATGGAGGTAAAATTTTTAGAAAACGTTCTAAAGAAATAATTTTTTTCTGTTTGGTAAAATTTTCTCCATATACTGATGTTAATCCATCAATAAGAGGGACGAGCAGTTCAATATTCATCAAGAAAATATCAGGTTGCGCAACTTAGTCCACAAAAATATATCATGCTACACAAATCAGTCCACAAGAATATATCATAATACACAGCTACCACAGAACTACATTGGTTACGAATGTGGATGAAAAGTCAATCGAGAATTACTTGTCTAAGTGCTCTGCTTTATGTAAACGTTGAGTGCATAACATTTTAAGAGGAATGTTGTTCACGAAATTTGGTATGGAAGTAAAAACTCACTCTCGCAACGTACTCAAAAGCGTCCTGGGCCCCGACATTATCCCACACCAAGTATTGGCCTAAAAGAGTGGACTGGTAATTTTCAAGGAGTTTTGATGAGAGTGATCTTGGTTCGTAAGTGTGCGTGATATTGAAATTAGTATAGATGAGGATGAGTAATTTTTAACTCTAGTGGGAGTGCGTCGGTGTGGTATACGGGAATAATTAAAGGGAAATAAATTCCCCCAATATGGTTTTATCTTAGTATTTGTCGTTTTAGTAAAAATCCAATAATTTCTCTTGCCTTTTTTCATATAAAATGAGATGATTCTAATTAAATTTCTCACGTGTATTTATTCCTTTTTTTAGTGGCTAAAACGAATACATTTTGCAATTTGACATCAAAAAAGAAGGATAACTTTTGGCAACAATGAAAATCAATTAACAAAACAAATGTGGAAGGTGAATGACGTTGGCCAATAACACCACCAATAAAACAACCAATGGAATAGGAAACATTGTGCAAACATGTTGAATACCCTGGTAAAAAAATGGCCACAAAGAACATAAAAATCAATTAACTTTTTGATTCAGTTCTATCAGAAAATAAATAACAGAAAATAGACATTGGCCAACGGCAGACAATTGACTGATACAGAGCACCATAGCTCAGCTTAATTCAAACATACGACTGAGGGGAAAAAAGACACGACCACATCGACCAACGACGACCATTCCAAGAAGCAAAAGTCAACGGCATTTAGAGATTAGAAATACAAACAAGAGAGAAGAGGGAAGAAAATCCCCCGCAGTTACATAGGAAACGTAAAGCTATTCCACAATAAGACGGGGAATCTTGCGGAAATCAAACAACCGACCTGCCATTAGCTATAGAGGAAGAAATCCAAAAGCACCTGAATCGTAATCAATCAATTTGGAAGAACGTAAAACCTAGAACGTAGTAGTAGTAAATAAGGATTAGCAACAAAATGAATAGCAATAGTGATAGTAGCTGTGGCACTACAGCGATGAATGAATTGAAAGGCAGTAGCCTTTCATCTTCTACACAGCACCAGCGAAATAATTATGCTATGGCACCCACACCACCCAATGACCTCTTGTATAATCATCATCATCATCAACTTACCGGCTCGGGATCTTCTTCCACAATTTCTACGGGTGGTGCAGTTGCAGCTGCTGGGACATCTGCCAGCAACAATAATACTTTTGGCACAATTAACAAAGCAACAGTTGATAATGGCAGCAGTGTCAACAACACTCTAACCACCACAATAATGTCAACAACGGCAACTAATAATAGTGGCAGCAGCAGTACAACAAACAGCAGTATGCACGATTATGATAACAGGCAATCATCAATAAACAATGGTACAGCAACATTGAGTGGTCTTGGTGGCGGAAATATGCCTGGTAGTGGTATTGTTGGGGGGTCGGCGTCGTCATCAGGTTTTTCGAAGCCGCAAGAACGTTATGTGTGGGAAATGCGTGCGCGCAGTCCAAATGTAACACCAGCCAGCACGGTACTTAATTCACCAGATCTCAATACAGACATGCAGTATAGCATACATCCTCATCAGAGACAGTTGCAACAAATACGTGTTGGTCGTAGTCCTGGTAGTCAATTTGAAGAACACAATATACTGCCACAGGTGGGTGGGGTCTTATTTGATTAATTTTTTTTTAATTTGTTTATATCGAATTTCAACACTTGCTTTTATTGAATAGTCGAATAGGGAATTTTGGGATGACTCTTCGGCTTTATAAAAAATCAGGAAATAACTGATATCAACATTTGTGATTATTAAATAGTTGGGAGGAATACTCCTTTTGCCAACGTGTTTACAATGCTTTCAGCGGTTAGGAATGTGAAAAATGTGAATGATTGAAATTTTAATGTTCATAATAAGAAAAACTTTTAACAGAGCAAAAATCCATAGGTATATTTATACCCACCACCATGGAATGGTGAGGGGAGTATAATATGTTTGTCATTCCGTAACACATCGATTTTCGAGTACATAAAGTATATATATTCAGGGAGAAATTATAAGATGATATAACCGTCTTCAATAATGAAGCTATCGTGCTGAAATTTTGCATTAACTCATCTTTTGTCTGCAGACAGGTCGAGTTCGAAGAGGTAGTATATAGGTCCAGATTTTGATATAGCACCCATACTAACATTCCGCTTTGCCTGAATTTCAAAATCTAGAGGTACTTTGGGTGCATAAATAACTGTGCCGAATATGGTGTGATTTGTTCTACATTTTGATATAGGCCCCATATAGTCGAATCTCCCGATTTGACTTCTTGGACGTCTAGACACCGCAATTTATATTAGATTTGCCTGAAATTCAAAATTTAGAGAATTTTAAGTCCATAAATAAGTGTGTCGGTCCATGGTTTGGTATAGCCCCAATATAGCCCGATCTTCCGATTAGATTTCTTTGGCTTCTAGACACCACCATTTTTTTCAAAATCTGGAAGTATTTTGGGTCCACACATATGTACACCGAATATGGTGCGTAGCGTTTTGATATAGCCCCCTTATAGTCTGATCTCCCGATTTTTATCCGATTTGCCTGAAATTAAAAATCTAGAGGTATTTTGGATTCATACAAAAGTGTGAGGAAGATGGTGTGTATCGGTCCATGTGTTGGTTTAGCCGCCATATAGTCCGATCTCCTGACTTCTTGGTCTTCTATACACCGCATCCGATTTGCCTGAAATTCAAAATTTACGGGTAGTTTATGTCCGTAAATAGGTATAGCGAATATGGTGTTGATCGGTCCATGTTTTGGTACAGCCCCCATGTGTTAAGTTTCCCGATTTCCATGTTGGTATATATGTATCTGTCATACATATATACTCTAGATTTTCAATTTCAAGCAAATCGGCTAGAAAATATAGTCTCTAGACGCCCAAGAAGCAAAATCGGGAGGTCGGTCTATATGGGGGCTATACCAAAACATGGACCGATGGGCACTATTTTCGGCATACCCTTTTATGGTCCTCAAGTACCTCTAGATTTTTAATTTCAGGCTAATTGGATAAAAACTACGGTTTTTATAAGCCCAAGACCTCAAATCGGGTATTGGTTTATATGGGGACTATATCATAACTTGGACCGATATAGCCCATCTTCGAACTTGACCTGCCTGCAAACAAAAAACGAATCTGTGCCAAATTTCAGGACGATAGCGCCATTAGACAACAGACAGACGGACATGCTTATATCATAGAATTTCTCCCTGATCAAGAATATATATACTTTATATAGTCGGACATCGATATTTCGATGTGTTACACACGGAATGACAAACTTATTATACCCCCATCACCATTCTATGGTGGTGGGTATAACAAAAAGACAAATATTTTGTTCAAAACTAACGTTTTTTCTTACTTAATTACAAAAACTTGGTATGCCTTATGATTTCACACAGAAATTTGTTCCTCCCATTTTAGGGTCTTGCTTCACCTGGCTCTCCAACCGACGTAGGCAAAGCTGATGGTCATTGCTTGCGTGATGGTGAAATTGTAGTTTTCGATGATATCGATACAAATTGGATGAACAAATCGAACAATTCATATTCTTCAAACCATTCCAAGCAACTTCGTGACTCATTCCATGGCAATGAAGATATCTTAAAAGTGACCAAAATGATTGGTCAATTGCCTATAGCAGAGTATGAGGGATCACCAAGACGTTTTGGTAATCAACCGCCACAGCAAGGCGGTATGCAAAAATCTACGACTGGAAACTCTATATCATCGTCGGGTAATAATATGTTACCAAAACGGCCACCTGGATTCCCACAAAGGGTGTCACCAATGGCTGTATTGACTCCGCAACAACAGCAACAACAACATCAGGAAGCAGCCCATGCACGTCATCAGAAAATGCAACAGCAACATCAATTCTATGCCCAGGCCACCAGCAGCGGAAGTTGTAGTAATGCTTCATTTTTCAACAACGATACCAATAAATCCATTGGCAATTTAATCGATATAGATGCTGATGACATAATCACCAATACTGGAACAACAAATGCGTCCATCAATCAATCACAAATATCAAATCATGATACGTCCAAAGTTAAAACACCCACATTTGATTATTTATATGAATTCTCGGAAACACGTAAAGTTTTAGAGGATTTCTTTAAAGGAAATCCCGATGACGATAAACGTTTTACTGACTTCACAGAAAGTGGAGATGATATGGGTAGTTGTGTAAGTTGAAAACAAATGTCTATTAATATATGCGAGGAACTATTCCATGTTCACGTAATGTGTTTTTTCTTTTTCAGGATACTCACCATGAATATACATCCCAGTGTACAATTGACGATGAGATGAATATAGAACAATCCTATATAGGTCAACGTTTAGCTAGAATACCCAAAGAAGAATTGTATATGGTGCATCGTTCTCCTAAGAAACATGTAAGTCATGAACATAATTTGATAATAACAAAGACTAAAGCCACATACTAACATTATGCAATACAAAATTTCAATACTTCCTTGGATGTTCAAATATTTTTTGTACCTCTTGCAGACTTAGCCCTAGTGTCCATCTATCCTTCTATTTTTGAAGGTCCCAACGATTGTTTTTTTATTTCTTGCGACAATAAAATTATATTTTCTTTCAAAATACGTGCTTTTATGAAGACCGGTTATGCCGATTATATGCTTCAGGTTTTTAAAAACTGAGAAACACCGACTTTCAAAATATCCGGTTTTTAATCACTCTAGAAAAAGCACAATCGACACCATACACTTCCAATGTGCTATACTTCTACAGTACGACCGTTTTATAAAAAAAAAATAAATTTTAAATTAAGGCTGGTAGCGGTCGAAGGAATATATCAATTCAAACACTCTTTGTGTTTGCTGTGCGATTTACCTTCCAAATGCAAAAATGGAAGGTAATGTGCGATTTACCTTCCAAATGCAAAAATGGATAATGTGGATAAAATATTGGGTTATCTACTTCCACATGACACCCACGAACCACATTCTTTTTTTTCTGCAAAAATAATACACATAACAGGTTGGCTGATAAGTCCCCGGTCTAACAAAGAAAAACACATTTTTTTGTCAAAATTCGTTTTTATTATTCAACATAGTTCCCTTCAAGAGCGATACAACGATTATAACGACCTTCCAATTTTTTGATACCATTTTGGTAGTACTCCTTCGGTTTTGCCTCAAAATAGGCCTCAGTTTCGGCGATCACCTCTTCATTGCAGCCAAAATTTTTCCCTGCGAGCATCCTTTTGAGGTCTGAGAACAAAAAAAGTCGCTGGGGCCAGATCTGTAGAGTACGGTGGGTGGGGAAGCAATTCGAAGACCAATTCATGAATTTTTGCCATCGTTCTCAATGACTTGTGGCACGGTCCGTTGTCTTGGTGGAACAACACTTTTTTCTTCTTCATATGGGGCCGTTTTGCCGCGATTTCGATCTTCAAATGCTCCAATAACGCCATATAATAGTCACTGTTGATGGTTTTTCCCTTCTCAAGATAATCGATAAAAATTATTCCATGCGCATCCCAAAAAACAGAGGCCATTACTTTGCCAGCGGACTTTTGAGTCTTTCCACGCTACGGAGACGGTTCACCGGTCGCTGTCCACTCAGCCGACTGTCGATTGGACTCAGGAGTGTAGTGATGGAGCCATGTTTCATCCATTGTCACATATCGACGGAAAAACTCGGGTGTATTACGAGTTAGCAGCTGCAAACACCGCTCAAAATCATCAACACGTTTTTGTTTTTGGTCAAATGTGAGCTCACACGGCACCCATTTTGCACAGAGCTTCCGCATATCAAAATATCGATGTATGATATGACCAACATGTTCCTTTGCTATCTTTAAGGTCTCTGCTATCTCGATCAACTTCATTTTACGGTCATTCAAAATCATTTTGTGGATTTTTTTGATGTTTTCGTCGGTAACCACCTCTTTCGGGCGTCCACTGCGTTCACCGTCCTCCGTGCTCATTTCACCACGCTTGAATTTTGCATACCAATCAATTATTGTTGATTTCCCTGGAGCAGAGTCCGGAAACTCGTCAAGCCAAGTTTTTGCTTCCACCGTATTTTTCCCTTCAGAAAACAGTATTTTATCAAAACACGAAATTCCTTTTTTTCCATTTTTTTCACAATAACAAAAGTTGCTTCACAAAAGACGCTCTATCTCACAAACTAATTGACTTACAGACGTCAAATTTTGACACGAATCATTTGAAGGTAGGTACTATGTAAAAATAATATGCATTTAATACTAGCGACGCCATCTATGTGTCAGACCGGGGACTTATCAGCCAACCTGTTACATGTACATTTCGCAGAAAAAAACTGCCAGCCTTTATAGGAAAAATTAACTGCCTAAAATTTTCAAAATTTATAAGCCGACTTCTTAAAATTTTTGTAAGCAAATCCGATACCTTCGTCATGCATGACTAAAACACTTCCATGGTCATAATGATTCAGTGTCGCCCATTTTGATAATGCGTGAAACCACTTACGGCTTGGACTCAGCTATAGAAAGAAATACCTTGTGCTAAACAGCTTCCTTTGAAAATACAGAAATTCAGTACTTGTTTTATAAAAATGGACTTGTTCGAATAAGTGTGTCAGTTTTAAAATCCGACTCATCGACTTCTGATGTTTTTGACAATCGATTCAATTTAATTACTCGACTTTAAAGTGTTTAAATTTTGTGATTCTGATCACAATCTTTCAACAGGCACCACTATACCTACGGTTGTTTTTGTCTGCTGAAACCTGATGAACCGCCATTTGCTTTTGGTGAAGTGTAAGCGGTGCTTGGAGTGTGCGAACGTTTGCATGAAAATTAACAAAATCGTAGGCATTTCTAAAGGATCAAGCGTCCATCCTAGAAATCATGTTGAACGACCCTTGTGTCTCACATTATTGCGATGGACTCTCTGAGATAGAGAAATACAATTTATATCATCCGCCCGTTGGGAGGAGTACTCTAGGTTATAACTCGTGAATAGAGAATCGCGTTTTGCGGATATAACCTATTGCTGTTGAGAGACATTAATACCTGCTCACTAAGAGCTTTAGTATTTTCTCCTAGATAGGAACCGAATGGTATAGGCAGAACCAATTTATAACTCCACATTTTGCATTAATGGACGAGAATTTCACTATCACACTTATGGGTGATTAAAGCCATTCGCCAGAATTGTCATTAACGTTACTGGGTCTGGGTACAGACCACCATCCTATAATTCTCATCATTGACCGATCTAACGATTTCATTACCTCTGAACGTCGGGCGTTTATTAATCTAAAGTAAACCGTTTCAGATACTAAACTTATCACCGCTTAATAATTCGGTATAGTACACAGAAAAAATATTTTTTGTATTCAATCAAGAAATTAATTGATCCAAATAATGTTTAAATGAAATTTAATCGATCACAGAAACTATAGTATTCATCATCAAAGTCAATTAAAAAGTTAACTGATAAATTAAAAAAAAAAATAACTAATGATTGATTTTCCTTTTTATTAAATAATTAGTAGAATTAATAAAATTTTTTATAGAAATAAAATTTTTACAATATTTTCTAAAAAATAAAATTTTGACAAAATTTCCTATAAAAAGAACATATTGACAAAATTTTCTATAGAAATAAAATTTTGACAAAATTTTCTATAGAAATAAAATTTTAACAAAATTTTCTATAGAAATAAAATTTTGACAAAATTTTCTATAGAAATGAAATTTATACAAAATATTCTATAGAAATAAAATTTTGACAACATTTTCTGTAGAAGTAAAATTTTGACAAAACTTTCTATAGAAGTAAAATTTTGACAAAATTTTCTATAGAAATAAAATTGTTAATTGTTAAAATTCCATAAAAAATAAAATTTAGACAAAATTTCCTATAAAAATAAAATTTTGACAAAATTTTCTATAAAAATAAAATTTCGACAAAATTTTCTATAGAAATAAAATTTTGACAAAGTTTTCTATAGAAATAAAATTTGACAACATTTTCTATAGAAATAAAATATTTGACAACATTTTTTATAGAAATAAAATATTTGACAAAAATTTCTGTAGAAGTAAAATTTTGGCAAAACTTTCTATAGAAGTAAAATTTTGACAAAATTTTCTATAGAAATAAAATTTTGACAAAATTTTCTATAGAAATAAAATTTTGACAAAATTTTCTATAGAAGTAAAATTTTGACAAAATTTTCTATAGAAATAAAATTTTGACAAAATTTTCTATAGAAATAAAATTGTTAATTGTTAATTGTTAAAATTTCCTAAAAAAATAAAATTTAGACAAAATTTCCTATAAAAATAAAATTTTGACAAAATTTTCTATAAAAATAACATTTTGACAAAATTTTCTATAGAAATAAAATTTTGACAAAATTTTCTATAGAAATAAAATATTTGACAACATTTTCTATAGAAATAAAATATTTGACAACATTTTTTATAGAAATAAAATATTTGACAAAAATTTCTGTAGAAGTAAAATTTTGACAAAACTTTCTATAGAAGTAAAATTTTGACAAAATTTTCTATAGAAATAAAATTTTGACAAAATTTTCTATAGAAATAAAATTGTTAATTGTTAAAATTTCCTAAAAAAATAAAATTTAGACAAAATTTCCTAAAAAAATAAAATTTAGAGAAAATTTCCTATAAAAATAAAATTTTGACAAAATTTTCTATAAAAATAAAATTTTGACAAAATTTTCTATAAAAATAAAATTTTGACAAAATTTTCTGTAGAAATAAAATATTTGAAAACATCTTCTATAGAAATAAAATATTTGACAAAAATTTCTGTAGAAATAAAATTTTGACAAAATTTTCTATAGAAATAAAATATTTGACAAAAATTTCTATAGAAGTAACATTTTGACAAAATTTTCTAAAGAAGTAAAATTTTGACAAAATTTTCTGTAGAAATAAAATTTTGAGAAAATTTTCTATAGAAATAAAATTGTGACAAAATTTTCTATAGAAATAAAATTTTGACAAATTTTTCTGTAGAAATAAAATTTTCTATAGAAACAAAATTTTGACAAAATTTTCTATGCGCGAGCAAAATTTTGATACGCTGCTCTTCTTGCTTGGACGGCATTTTGACAACTGAAGAGTGAATTCCAAAATCAAAATAGGAGCAACATTCTACACACACACACCTTCAAAATGAGGGGTGTTCAGGTTTTTTAAATGCAAAATTGAAAGAAATACGTCAAGTTTATATTGACCAAATTTTGACCGTATCACCCTATAAAATTGTGATAAAATTTTCTATAGAAATAAAATTTTGACAAAATTTTCTGTAGAAATAAAAATAGAAACAAAACATTTAATTCCAAGAACAAACAATTTCGAAGTAGTTTTTTTTTTAAATTTGGTAGATTGTTGGTAAAATTTTGGTAGATTATTTTTTGCACGAGTGACCACCGTGAGTGTAAATCCTACCATAAATTCTTTCGTGAGCAAAAATGTTCCATCATATTATGATCATATTGTCCATCGTCAGGTAGTGGATATAGAACTCACCTTGCGCTAAGTATCACTTTTCTGTCTATAGAACATCTTCGCCTTTCGGTTAACTTCGCATGTTGCAGTCCACGGTTTCGAGTGTCACGAAACGGCACAGAAACCTTTTCGGATTACCAAAAACATCGCTCTAAAATGCTATGACATTTGCGATTGTTGTTCGAGGTGATCCACCTCGCCGAGAGCATGTTCACATGTCGAAAATTTCGTCTGCCTCAGCTATCACGAGTGGCTCATCAAAAGCCGACGGCCGGTTATATAGAAACTCGGGCATGATTTATCTTAAAAAAACAAGAATTTAATAACTGACCGTATGCTCTTTTTGCATGTTTCTAGAATCCGCAGACACCCTCTTTTCCACACGCGACGGAAACAAAAATGCGATACAGATATGGCTAAGATTTCGATAGAAGCCATTTACGAGAATGTACTAAATTGTTCTTGCGATAAACATACATCGGGCTGTGAGACTAACTACTTATTACAGCACTCTCATGCCATCCCATAGTGGAGGGTTATTGAAGTATTTCGGGGTTTTATTTTCATGGGCAATGTTAAATGTAGTGTCAACGTACACACAAGACCCACTGATTCACTATTTGCTTTTTTAGGGCCAAATGTTAAATTAGGAATTATTGGATTTCGATTTAAAATTGTACAAGGGTGAGAGACAAGTGTTAGATATGCGCTACATTGGTACACACACACATACACATATAGACACCAACTAAGAGGACCAGACCGCAAAAAGTCAAAAGTGGAAAACATTGTCTATTTTTTGTGGTTTTCTCTTCAGTTTGTTTTAAGCATTATTTCTATGGGATTTATTTTTATCATTTTACTCTCCGTATATTTCCAGAAACAACAAACATCGTCAACGCTACAACAACATCAGCAGCAACCACACCATCAGTCACAGCCACAACAGCACCAGCAGCCATGTGATAACATTCTGTACACTGACAACAACGACATTGAATTGTATATCGATTCGAATAGTCGCAGTAGTGGTGATTTAGCAGACACAGAATTGGAGGCGAATTTACGACATCATTCGCGTAATTTCACATTATCCCCAGAGACAACAGATTACGATTCCAATTGTGGTGATTTGGATAGTTTGTCAAATGATATCAATTGTACCACGGATTATGGTAAACTGTATACGAGTATGCCAGTTCTAGAGGATGGTCTGTCCAGTGGTCATGCATCTGATACCGAGAACAATTGTCAAAAATATGATTCGTCCAATGGTGCTGGAAGTGTTGGCGGCAGTGGTGGTAGTAATGAGAGTGTAGGATTAAATGAAAAATTGCAGCATCAGCAACAAGAAATGCTCGAACAAAATAAATACAACAATAGTTTGAGTAAACAACAACAGCAGCAGCAACAACAACAACAACAGGAGTGCATGGATAATAATTGTAGTGCTAATAATTTAATTACCAATCTAGTTGATGTGGAAGAGATGATTAGTGGTATTGGTAGTGGTCTTTGTATTGGTGATGATTTGAAGCTGCAACAACAACAACAGCAGCAGTGTTTAGATCTAATTAATAACACCAACAGTTCTGATAGCAATTGTTGCATTAATGATAGTATATCTTATGAGCCTATATATGCCACTGTCAATAAACAGCACCATCAGAATCTGCAGCAGCAGCAACAACAACAGCAGCAGCCACAACATCAACAATCACCCCCACCACCACCTGCACCGCAACCACACCGTCCACAGTTACAACAACAACAACAACTACTACAATCTCAACGTCACTTGAAACATCCCGGCCGTGCTGAATCAGTTGAAATACAAGAGGCCATGAAAGAAATACGTTCAGCTTTACAAAGAGCAAAAACTCAACCAGAGAAATTGAAATTTTGTGATGAAGTTCTACCTCCAGATCCAGAATCTCCTATATGGGTACCACGTAAAAATACCGATGATTGTAATGTTTCATTGGATGCTGAAGGTGGTGGGTTGGTGGCAATGGATTCCAATAAATCCCATTGTGAAGATGAGGAACCAGATACTGATTTAGAAACAGATCGCTTGTTGGGTCAACAACGACACGATGAGCAGGATTTCTTTGATGATAAGGTAAGCTTGAAAAATTGTGAACTATTGCCACTTGTCCCTATCTCAAATATATGAGATACCCTAATATCTATGAACAGAATAAAATTTCACGAAAATTTTTCCAATTAAAAACTTAATTCAGTTTTAACAAGTATATACGACCGTAAGTTCGGCCAGGCCGAACCTTATGTACCCTCCACCATGGATTGAGTACAAACTTCTACTAAAGACTGTGATCCACAATCGAATTACTTGCGTTGTGGTAATACTTACCGATGGCAAGGTATCTTGAAACCTCTTAACATCGTCTTCTAAATTGTAAGTCAGTCTTCACGTGGTTTATATTTGACAAAAAAAAAAAAAACAGATTACGTATATAATTCAGTTATTGACCGGTACATACAGAGAAGTCTATAAATAATTACGAACCAACATGAACTTTTGCGCGGTAATTAGAGAGCCAGAATTTTTGTGTGATTGGGGTTCAGTTTGTCTACGTGCTATATATAACTATAGATCGATATGGACTAAGTTTGGCATGGTTATTATCGACCACATACTAGCAAAATGTTCCAAATTTCAACCGGATCGGATGAATTTTGCTCCTCCAAGAGCCTCCGGAGGTCAAATCTGGGAATCGGTTTATGTGGGGGCTATATATAATTATGGACCGATATGGTCCAATTTTTGCATGCTTGTAGAGACCATATACTAACACCACGTACCAAATTTCAACCGGATCGAATGAAAGTTGCTCTTCCAATAGGCTCCGGAGGTCAAATCTGGGGATCTGTTTATATGGGGCTACATATAATTATGGACCGATATGGACCAGTTTTTGCATGGTAGTTAGACATCATATACTAACACCACGTACCAAATTTCAACCGGATCGGATGAAATTTGCTTGTCTAAGAAGCTCCGCAAGCCAAATCTGGGGGTCGATTTATGTGGGGGCTATACGTAAAAGTGGTGCGATATAGCCCATTTGCAATACCATCCGACCTATATCAATAACAACTACTTGAGCCAAGTTTCAAGTCGATAGCTTGTTTCGTTCGGAAGTTAGCGTGATTTCAACAGACGGACGGACATGCTTAGATCGACTCAGAATTTCACCACGACCCATAATAAATATATACTTTACGGGGTCTTAGAGCAATATTTCGATGTGTTACAAACGGAATGACAAAGTTAATATACCACCCCCCCCCCTCCCCCCTTCAAATTAAGTCAAAGGAAAACGCGTGTCAATTGGTGAAATCGTTTATTTAAAAAATCAAATTAAATTTCTTTTTCAAGTTCAATTAGTATAAAATTCAGGAAAAATATTCAGTTAGGCTTTCGCTTTTCCAAATCCGAATTGCCGGGCCTCACGCTTGACACCTGCCATCAGATTTTGTACAGCCACCTTTTCCACTTTCTTCGCCGCAGAAAGCCTTGAACTGCTGCTCGTCCTTAGCAGTTTTTTTGGTCTTCTTTAGGTTCCGCTTGACAATAGCCCAGTATTTCTCAATTGGGAGGAGCTCTGGCGTGTTGGGAGGGTTCTTGTCCTTGGGAACCACCTGCACGTTGTTGGCGGCGTACCACTCTATGGCCTTTTTACCGTAATGGCAAGATGCCAAATCCGGCCAAAACAGTTCGGGAGAACCGTGTTTCTTCAGGAAAGGCAGCAGACGTTTATTCAAACACTCTTTCACGTAAATTTCTTGGTTGACAGTCCCGGAAGCTATGAAAATGCTGCTTTTCAAGCCACAGGTACAGATGGCTTGCCAAACCAGATATTTCTTTGCGAACTTTGACAGTTTTATGTGCTTGAAAATATCTGCTACCTTTCCCCTTCCTTTTGCCGTATAAAACTCCTGTCCCGGAAGCTGCTTGTAGTCGGCTTTGACGTAGGTTTCGTCGTCCATTACCACGCAGTCAAACTTCGTCAGCATCGCCGTGTACAGCCTCCGGGATCGCGCTTTGTCCGTCGTATTTTGTTTATCATCGCGATTTGGAGTCACTACCTTCTTGTAAGTCGACAGTCCGGCTCGTTTTTTGGCTCGATGCACGGTTGTAGACGATACACCCAGCTTATTTGCGGCATCTCGGAGAGAGAGGTTAGAGTTTCGCTTGAAACTACCGGCAACTCTCTTTGTCGTCTCAGCGGCTTCCGGTTTTCGATTTCCCCCCGATCCAGACTTCCTGGCTGTCGACAAACGTTCCCCAAACACTTTAATTACATTTGTAACGGTTGATTTGGCAACTTTTAGCGATTTTGCCAGCTTTGCATGCGAGTAGCTGGGATTTTCGCGATGCGCGAGCAAAATTTTGATACGCTGTTCTTCTTGCTTGGACGGCATTTTGACAACTGAAGAGTGAATTCCAAAATCAAAATAGGAGCAACATTCTACACACACACACCTTCAAAATGAGGGGTGTTCAGGTTTTTTAAATGCAAAATTGAAAGAAATACGTCAAGTTTATATTGACTAAATTTTGACCGTATCACCCTTTATTCAATTAAAAATTTAGTTGATTCAACAAATTTTTTAATTGAAACAAAAATCAATCACAAAAATTAATAGTATCATTTAACATTTTAATTGGATCAATTAAAAAATTAATTGACTTTCAATTAATTTTTTTAATTGATACTATCATTTCCGTGATTGAAGACGTTTCAATTAAAAATTAATTGGATCAATTAATTTCGTGGTTGAACACAAAAAATATTTTTTGTGTGTGTAGGTTTTTTTAATTATTAGGGATATTCTAAGACGACATATCGAAGCCCGTTTGGCTGTTTGTTTTAATCACGCCACAGCCATGAATAATGAAGCTATCATGCTGAAATTTTGCACAAGCTCGTCTTTTGTCTGCAAGCAGGTCAAGCTCGAAGGTGGGCTCTATCGGTCCAAAATTTGATATAGTCCCCATACAAACGGGGACCGATTTTGGCTCCTGAGTGTCTAGACACCTCAATTTTTATCCACTTTGATGAAATTCAAAATTTAAAGGTATTTAAGGCCCTTAAATAAGTGTGCTGAATATTGTACGTTTTCTTATAGCACCCATATAGCCCGATCTGCCGATTTAATTTGTGTCTAGAAGCCCAAGAATTTTAAACACCGCAATTTTTTTCCGATTTGCCTGAAATTGGAAATCTAGAGGTATTTTGGGTCCATAAATATGTGTGCCGAAGATGTTTAGTATTGGTTCATATTTTACTATAGACCGATCCTCCGATCTGACTTCTTTGGTATAGCCCCCATATAGCCAGATCTCTCGATTTGACTTCTTGAGCTTTTACAAACCCCAATATTTATCCGATTTGCCTGATATTCAAAATCTAGACGTATTTTGGGTCCATAAACAAGTGTGCCGAAGATGGTACATATCAGTCCATCACCTGATTTGACTTTGGGGCTCTGCTTGGCACAGTATCTGCCATCAAATCCACCTGAAATTCTATATATTTTAAAGGAATCCGCTACGACGAAGAGTTTTCGAAGGAAACGATTATATTTGATTCATGGTGGAAGGCATTTAAGATTCGGCCCGGCCGAACTTAAGTCCGTTTGTTTTGTATTAGAGAGATCAAATAAATAAGAATAAATAATAAGCTAATAAATTGCAGTGTTTCACAGATCAGGCCTACGCTTCATGCTGTAAACAATTGTCAAAACTTTACCAATGAATACCAAAAAATCGACAACAGTCTATCAAAAGGTTTCTAGTCAAAACCACAGACTTGAGAAACAAAAAATAATTTCTCTAATTTAGAAGCAAGTATGAAATTTCAGTCTTCAATAATTGCTTTGTGTGCGTGTGTGTGTGGTCTGAGGTCTGGTGGCTAATAATAAAAGTTGGCATTTTTAACCCCATGAATAATTAATTGAAGCATTGCACAGAGTTTAGATCTTAGTATGAATACACAATTAACCAGAATAAAACATTTAAAGTTCTTAGTTGAAAATCAAATTACAAATAAAAATTGTCAAAATAAATTAAAAATTCAGTCTTTAAAAATCGATTAGGTAGGTGGATTTTAATTTGACTGTGCGATATATTTAAAACAGGCGGCTGAACAATATTTTTTTGTGTGAAGTTAAATGAGACCGTTAATTGCCATATAGGATTTTTCAAGTTCTTAAGTAAATATGTTTAGTCGTGTTGATTGAAACCTCCTCCCCGATGAAATACTAACAATTTGGATATCTATTTTTTTACAAGAGAAATTTCCCAAAAATTTCAATTAACCCGGATTTGAGTTTTCATAATGTCAAGTTTCTCGTTTTTCGTCTCGTGATTATAACAGACAGATTATGGCGTCTTAGAATTTCTCTCCGATAAAGAATATATTCTTTTTATAATCAGAAATCGATATTTCGATGTGCTACAAACAGAATATCAAACTTATTATTTCCATCCTATGGTGGTGGGTTACAAAAATCGGGACAGGTCCAAAATTTCAAGCAAATCATAAAATATACCTTAAATGTATTTTGAGAAAGTTCCAGATATTTTGGGGTTCCAGATGGGAAGTACTTTTATTTCCTTGTCTTGAGTTCATATGTAACCCATTATGTTGAAAATAAAATTTTCATTCCATGAAACTTTAATGGTTTTTTGAATGGAAAAACTGCAATAAATAAAGCTCGATATCCAGATTTGATTTTTGTGGTGACTCTTTGGATGGGTCCATAATCTTATATTTCCACCATGCTCATATGATTGATCTATCGTTGGGAATATACACGTTTGCTATCAAAAACAGATTTGCCTTTCCTTTTCAGTATAATATATTTTTACGACTTGTATAGCTCTTTACAACCAAAGAAATTTGTTGGTAGACACACCAGTAAAATCTGCTGGAACAGCAGAAATTCTGTTGAAACAAGGGAAGCAGTCATTGTTTGCTGAAATAAAAAAAAAAATTCTCTGTTATTTTTATACCCTCCACCATAGGAGTTAATATACCCCCTTTGTCATTCCGTTTATAACACATCGAAATATTGCTCTCAGACCCCATTAAGTATATATTCTCGGTCGTGGTAAAATTCTGAGTCCATCTAGTGGTGTCCGTCCGTCCGTACGTCTGTTGAAATCACGCGAACTTCCGAATGAAACGAGCAATCGATCTGAAATTTGGCACAAGTAGTTTATATTGGTGTAGGTCGGATGGTATTGCAAATGGGACATATGGGACTCATAAGCGTAGGAAGGCCTCTGGGGAGGGGGCTTAGACCCCCCAGAAAAATTTTAGCCCCCCCCCCAGAATTTGAAACTCTACTTATGATTTTCCATTTTTCAATAAATGTCAATAGTTTTTTTTTTTTAATTTTTATAACAATTAAACAAGTATATTCAATCGCACAAAGTTCCGCTAAAGACTTTCATGAACAATCGAATTACTTGGGTTGTGGTAGCAGTTGCCGATGGCAATGTTTGAAGTCAGATATTTATGAAATACAGATGTGGTTGACCTTTTGATTGATTTAGTTTAGTCAATTTAATTAAATAAATAGTAATTGATATTAAAACTATTCTTTCATAAATTAATATCTTAATAATGCTGCGAAAAAGCGTCGCCAAAAAAGTAGTGAACATGTTCTTTTTGGGTCTAGAAGTGGTGCAAAATTGGCGGAGAAGCAATGAATGTAATATGAGCTTGTCATAGGACAAATGTCCACCGTTTCAACAGCCGTTGCAATGAATTTGCATCACTCCCTAAGGTGAGATCCGAATTCAGTGTTTTGAATGTGAATTAAAAAATTTTGTGATATTTTCACAAATAAATAATTTTTTATTGTTTTTATGATTTTTAATGCATTCTGACGCTTGTTTGAAACGATTTTCCTCGAATAATTTCCAAAATTATCGATTTTTCTATAATGGGTTTAGCAGTTTTATGGCAAAATTTGAATAATTTGTAGCAATTTATTTATTCTTACTCTTTTTTTTTTAACTATTAGAAAAAAAAAGAAAACAAAAAATTACACATTAAAATATGAAAAAATGAAGTAAAAAAACTTCCTGTGTAGTTAAACTAATTGAGGACATTTTTGGAAGTGCTTTTAAAGTTGTGCCTTTAGAACAACTCACAATTTTTTTGCTGGGAAAAGTGTGGAACTACTTTTAGTTGCTTTATTATAAATTAATTGTCGAGTTATTTTGATGTCTAATTTTTTATTAAATTTTATGAAATAAAACATTAATTGAACGTATAAGTTCAGTCTATACATTTTTAGCTAGGGGGGCTATAGCCCCCCCCTAGGAAAATTGTCTAGCTACGCTAATGAATGGGACTACTTCTACGTATAGCCCCCATATAAACCGACCCCCATATTAGGCTTTCGAAGGCTCTAGGAGGAACAAATTTCATCAGATCCGGTTGAAATTTGCTACGTGGTGTAAGTGTATAGCCCCCATATAAACCTCACCCCACCTAATTGACTTTACGGAGCCTCTTGGAGGAGCAAATTTCATTTGATCTGGTTGAAATTGTCTATGTGGTATTAGTATAGGGTCCCCAACATTCATGCAAAATTGGTCCATATCTGTTTATATGGGGGGCTCAAACTATATACAGAGCCCCCATATAAACCGATTCCTAGATTTGGCTTGTGGAGCCTCTTGGACGTGGAAATTTCATCCAATACTGTTAAAATCCGGTATGTTGTGCTAATTTATAGCCTCTACCAACAATGCAAAAATTAGTCCAAATCGCTCTATAATTATATATAGCCACCATATAAACCGATCCCTAAATTTCATTTCCTAGGCTTCCTGGAGGTGCAAACTTCGTTCGATCCGGTTGAAATTTTGAATGTGGTATTAGTCTATTGTCTTTAAAAACTATGCAAAAATGACATATCGGTATATAATTATATTTAGCCGATCTCCAGATATGATTTCCTGCGCTTCCTGCAGGGGCAAATTTCATCCGTAACAGCAAACAATGACTGCTGCTATTAGCAGACTTTTTATACCCACCACCATAGAATGGTGACGGGGGTATAATAAGTTTGTCATTCCATTTGTAACACATCGAAATATCGATTTCCGACTATATAAAGTATATATATTCTTGATCAGGGAGAAATTCTAAGACGATATAACGATATCCGTCTGTCTGTCTGTCTGTTGTAATCACGCTATAGTCTTCAATAATGAAGCAATCGTGCTGAAATTTTGCACAAACTCGTCTTTTGTCTGCAGGTAGGTCAAGTTCGAAGATGGGCTATATCGGTCCAGGTTTTGATATAGTCCCCATATAAACCGACCTCCCGATTTGGGGTCTTGGGCTTATAGAAATCGAAGTTTTTATCCAATTTGCCTGAAATTTGAAATCTAGAGGTATTTTATGACCATAAAGAGGTGTGCCAAAAATGGTGAGTATCGGTCCAGGTTTTGGTATAGCCCCCATATAGACCGATCTCCAGATTTTACTTCTTGGGCTTATAGAAACCGCAGTTTTTATTCAATTTACCTGAATTCTAGAGGTATTGTAGGACCACAAATACGTGTGCCAAAAGTTGTGAGTACCGGTCCATGTTTTGGTATGGTCCCCATATAAAACGACCTCCCGATTTGGGGTCTTGGGCTTATAGAAACCGTAGTTTTTATCCAATTTGTCTGAAATTGGAAATCTAGAGGTATTTTAGGACCATAAAGAGGTGTGCCGAAAATGGTGAGTATCGGTCCATATTTTGGTATAGCCCCCATATAGACCGATTTCTCGATTTTACTTCTTGGGCTTGTAAAATCCGAAGTTTTTATCCTATTTGCCTGAAATTGGAAATCTGGAGGCATTTTCGGGTCATAAAGAGATGTGCCGAAAACGGTGAGTATCGGTCCATATTTTAGTATAGCCCCCATAAGAACGATCTCCCGATTTAACTCCTTGGGTTTCTAGAAACCGTAGTTTTTATCTGATTTGCCTGAAATTGTAAATATTCTGGTATTTTAGGCTCACAAAAACGTGTATCGGATTAAGTTTTTATCGGTCCATTTGGTAATGCCTCCATATAGACCGACTTCACTTCTTGAGGGTGTAGAAGGCG
This sequence comes from Haematobia irritans, assembly GCF_050003625.1. Classification (NCBI taxonomy): domain Eukaryota; kingdom Metazoa; phylum Arthropoda; class Insecta; order Diptera; family Muscidae; genus Haematobia; species Haematobia irritans. Next base: position 106,572,731 of record NC_134399.1, on the reverse strand, counting down.
CACTGATCATAAAAATTGCTTGAAACTCAATGTAAAATTTCCAGATTTTACTTCTACAGATTTAAGATTTCAAATCAAGACGTTATTTTATAATTTTCTTGCACACTTACAAGAGATGTTAATGATTCCTCTAAAACTCAAACAAAAATGGTTCTTATAAATCCAGAATCTGATATAGTCCTCATAGGTGAAATCTTTAAATTTATCTTCGGGAAGTGTCCTCAAGTCCTCCTGAAATTTCAAAGGAAACCCTAATATTTGGTTCATGGTGGTGGGTATTTAAGATTCGGCCCGGCCGAACTTAGTGCTGTATATACTTGTTTTCTATTAGTGTAGATACTTTGTTTCATAAACATAAATTCTCATATCAATTTTCTTATTTATTTTGTTTCTTTCGTTTCAGACAATCTGGCCGAAAACTTCACGCATTGGGTCAGGTTTAAATTCCAGTGATCATTCACCAACCACCTCGGATATTGCTAAAGCGCTGCATGTTAAACCGCAATTTTCATCGGCCACAATACGTCAAGGCATTGGTACATCATTAACCCCAAATTCACCTGAACATTGCCAAATGGTTGGTGGTACGGAAATACCAATGACAACACCAGAAAAGATAACCTATACAAAAAGTCCAACGGGTTCAATAAAATCACTTAAGGATTCTGCCAACAGTGATAAGAAAGCAAAATCACGTAACAAAGAGGGTAAGTTTAGCCAATCGGTTTGCCGTAAAAGGACTCATGTTGCAATGGAATTTCGTTTGAAAATTCACCAAACTTGGAAATAGAAAAAAATATCCCCTTTTCAAATGCAATAAATTTAACACATTTATTTTCTGTACTCCTTTTTGTGTCTTTATCTTCAATTTAATTGTCTTTTTGCACGCACTCATGAAATGTTTTTTTTGATTGGGGGCATTCTAACCGAATGTGTGTCGTTTATTTTATCGTGTCACATACTGACTCTTGGCACGAAATTCACAATCGATGTAAGTTTATAAAAGAGCACACAATTGTAATTAGTATTTAATTTCATGTATACAAACATTTTAAATATTTAGGCGTTAAAAAAAAAAATTAAGGATAATGGCGACGTTTGGTCATTGACCCGTAGGATAAATTGTAGGTCAGTGTGTCAGAGTTTTTAAAGCATATCCATCTGAAAGTGCTTTCAGGCTAAATCCTTCCTACCCTTCAACGGCTGTACAACACAAAATAAGATCCCAACGATAATAATTAGCAACGACATGATTTGTTGTAAGGCGGTTGTAATTGATTGAAATTAGGTAGCTTTAGGTTAATTTCATAGAAAAAGTTCAGCTACTAATAATAGGAAACGTCGACTACTGTTTTTAAGCAGAAAAGTTTATTTTGGACAATGAAAAGTTATCTTTTCAATAATATGGAAAAGCAAGCAAGTCAAGTTCGAAGATGGGCTATATGAGTAGCCCGCACATAGATTTTCATCTAGATATCGTCAGTTTATCCGATTTACTTGAAATTGGAAATATAGAATTATTTTCGGTCAAAAATAGGTGCTCCGCACACAAAAAATCGGATTCAATCATTAAATTAATTGATCCAATTAATTTTTTAATTGAAATGTCTTCAATCACAGAAATGGCATTAAAAAATTAATTGAAGGTCAATTAAAAAATTAATTGATCCAATTAAAAAATTAATTGATACTATTAATTTTTGTGATTGATTTTTGTTTCAATTAAAATTTTTGTTGATTCAATTAATTTTTTAATTGAACATTTTTTAAAACTTAATTAAAGTTTTAATAGGAAAAATTTTCGTAATTTTTTTTTTTCTGTATGAATATGATGTGTATCGGTCCATGTTAAAGCCCCATAGACACCCAATATGAATTGTTAGGCTTCTGGACACCACAAATTTTCTCCGATTTCCTTGAAATTAGAAATTTAGAAGTATTTCCTATTGTAGACATAAGAAATCTAGGGATTCTAGTTACACAATTTTTCCGATTTAATTGAGTATTTAAGATTTGGCCTGGCCGAACTTATTGGCGTATGTATTTGTTAGATAGTGTAAATATCTGATTGTGGAATCTGTCATAGGATGGTGTAAAATTAGGTCTACCTTTTGTAGCACATATAAATTAGGGATTGTAATGAGAATCCAAAAGTACACATTTTGAAAAAGCAGATTTTTCGACATTTTAAAATTTTAAAAAAGTAGATTTTCGACATTTGTTGGTTTTCAACAGCAAAGCAGCTACATTATATTCCAGTCTCAACTCATATTCGAATTTGTCGTTTAAGTTCAAATATTTGGTTTTGATCACTGTAAAAAATCGATTAATTGATTTTGACCAACATCAAAAGTCGATTTGAAACGTTTTCATAAAATTTCAAAAGCCGATTTGTAAATATTGAAGATAAAAAGTCGACAATTCGATTTCCGACTTTTTTCTATCCCTAATGGAAATATCGACTTACAGGTATAAAAGATATGTAGAACTTGAACAAATAACAAGTATACTTCGGCCAGGTCGAATCTTATGTACCCTTCACCATGGATTGCGTAGAAACTTCTACTAAAGGCTGTAATCCACAATCGAATTACTTGAGTTGTGGTAAAACTTGTCGATGGCAAGGTATTTTAAAAATTCTTCACATCGTCTTCTAAATTGTAAGTTTGTCCATATGCTGTATATTTTAGACAAACAAGGCAGATTAAATAGCAATATAAGCCTTTTTAGTTCTTGATCGGGTTATATAAAGGAGTCTATAAATAATTTTGAACAGGAGGCTCAAGAAGTAAAATTTGTTGATCGGTTTATATGGGGGCTATCTATAATTATAGACTGATATGGACCAATTTGTGAATGATTATTATAGATTATATTCTAACACAACGTATAAAATTTCAACCGAATCGGATGAATTCACCCCTCCAAAAGACTTCGGAGGCCAAATCTGGGGATCGGTTTATATGGGGACTATATATAATTATGGACCGGAATTATATATAGCCCCCATATAAACCGATCCCTTGATTTGGCTTGAGGAGCCTCTAAGAGAAGCAAATTTCATCCGATCCGTCTGAAATTTGGTATATGGTGTTAGTATGTGGTCTCTAATAACCATGCAAAAATTGGTCCATATCGGTCCAAAATTATATATAGCCCCCGTATAAGCCGATCCCCTGATTTGGTTTGCGGAGGCTCTAAGAGAAGCAAATTTCATCCGATTCGGTTGAAATTTGGTACGTGGTGTTAGTATATGGTCTCTAACAACCACGCAGGAATTGGTCCATATCGGTCCATAATTCACTCAACCCAAAGTGAACTACACTTGAACCTTCCGAAAAAAGGTTTGATAGTCGGCTACTGCCTAAACAAATTTGCTAGCATATCTCTTTTCCTTTGCCAAACTCAAATCATCGATTTGAATGTATTTGTATGCTTGCAAATTTGTTTAGGCAGTAGCCGACTATCAAACCTTTTTTCGGAAGGTTCAAGTGTAGTTCACTTTGGGTTGAGTGAATTACCCGAATTTATTCTGATAATTGGTTGATAGTTTTGCTGTACATCCAACCATCTTGCAGTCTATAGGGCTTTGCCCAAATAAATTTGACAAGCATACTTTTCCTCTGTTGGTTAAGCTACACTTGTAGTTAATCTGAGATCAAAAACAACAATAAAATTTATTTCTATAGAAAATTTTGTCAAAATTTTATTGCTATTGAAAATTTTGTCAAAATTTTATTGCTATAGAAAATTTTGTCAAAATTTTATTACTATAGAAAATTTTGTCAAAATTTTATTACTATACAAAATTTTGTCAACATTTATTTTTATAGAAAATTTTGTCAAAATTTAGTTTCTATCGAAAATTTTTCAAAATTTTATTACTATACAAAATATACAAACTATATACAAATGTCAAGATGTTATTTCTATAGAAAATTTTGTCAAAATTTTATTGCTATAGGAAATTTTGTAAAGATTTTATTTCTATAGAAATTTTGTCAAAAGAAGAAGAAGAAAGAAGTTTTAAGATACCTTGCCATCAGCAATTGTTACGGCAACCCAAGTAATTCGATTGTGAATGATAGTACAAGTTTCTATGCAATCCATGGTGGAGGGTACTTAAGATTCGGCCTGGCGGAACTTACGGCCGTATATACTTGTTTTTTTTTTTTTTTTTTTTTTTTTTTAATTTTGAAAATGATTTTAACCAAAGATGCAAAATTCTCATAATAAATATGGGCCTATATGTGAAACTTTTCTACCTTTAATCCAAAGATTCAATATCTCAGTTAATTTAAAAATTACTGCTTTAAATTAAAAATGTTGGTTTTACTAGTGTTGTAAATTTTGATTACTTTTAGGTAATCGTTACAACTCGTTACTTTAGTAAAAAAAAATTTAAAAATAAATTGTGTGTAATTTTAAATAATATTTTCTTCTTTTTGAAGTTTAAAGACAGTTTAGAAAGGTGGGTTCTTTCTTCCAGTTTTATTCTAGTGTTATAAAATGTGCTGTTTCAGAATACCTCGTTAGAATCAGATATCCACCAATCTGTCGTAATACAAACGTTTTCGACTCATTCAAGGTCTTAACATCAACTTGTTCACTATTCAAAATTTTTTTGTAAGGTTATGTCTAGATGGTATTATGAAATCATAGTTTGCCATTTTACGATTTTCTAAAATTAATATTTTCTCAGAAATCAAGATATTTGATTCCAATCCAAAGACTTGCTTACCGCCAGTAAGTACTCGTAATCAACTACTCGTTACTTTCCCGACACTAGCTCTTACTTTAAAGACATTTTGGCTTAGCAGACTCAGGACTTTAACGAAGGGACGCACGAAAATTTCGTTATTTTAAAGAAATTTATCCTTAATATAGCGTTTCCTAAATTTTATGCCGCATTATCTTTCCTATTAGGTCAATAGTTTTTGTCAGTGTATTTGATCTACTTTTGTAGAAAATATGTATATATCCAAATCAGTGATAGATGTCAATGGGCTTTAAATGTTTTAAAATACATATATTTAAATACATATTTTTAATATCTATTCTTCTTCCACTTCTTATAAATCTATATAGGTTTCTTGGATCCTAAAGTATTGATCGAGGGTGTCCTTTTTCGGGCCCGCTACCTGGGATCAACACAACTTGTGTGTGAGGGTCAACCAACTAAATCAACACGTATGATGCAGGCCGAAGAAGCGGTATCTCGTATTAAGGTAAGCTTTTCGCAACCCCAACTATTATACCCTTAACACTTGGTTCATTGCATTCTCTTTCTCCTTTTTATAATGCACGCTAGTGTAATTCTAAATTCATATTTAAAAAAAATTAATCAAATTAATCTATAAACATTTTTAAAAATTTCCCCCTTTTATAAATGCTGCTAAAAATGTTGAATTTGAATTTGCTTGATTGATTGTCTTAGGCTTTGGTAAGTTAATCACAATATAACCTTTCCCCCAAAATAACCAATCATGAATGTTGTTTTTTATGTTGTTGTCGTGTTGTTGTTTTTGTGTTTTTGGTATCATAACAAAGTATGTCGTCTACAGATCGGTATTATTCATTTATATTTAATACATTTCTTTTCATTCGATTTTTTATTTCCTCCTAGGCTCCAGAAGGCGAAAGTCAACCTTCTACAGAAGTCGATCTATTCATATCAACTGAAAAAATTATGGTTTTGAATACAGACCTAAAAGAGATTATGATGGATCATGCTTTGCGTACCATTTCCTACATTGCCGATATTGGTGATTTAGTTGTATTAATGGCACGCAGAAGATTTGTCCATTCCGATCCTTGTAATTCCAATGGTGGCTCGACCAATGCTGATACAGCTGATTCTGGCGCTGGTGGTAATAATGCCAATGGTACAAACACCTCCACCACCACCAGCACCGCCACCAATGGCAAAGACAAGGACTCGAAGGAAAATGGTTCCTCTGGTGGTTGCACATCAATCTCAACGTCGAATAACAAACACAATCGTACCCCGAAAATGATTTGTCATGTCTTTGAGAGTGACGAAGCTCAATTTATAGCTCAATCGATTGGTCAAGCATTCCAGGTGGCCTATATGGAATTTCTTAAAGCAAACGGTATTGAAAATGAGAATCTCGCCAAAGAAATGGATTATCAAGAGGTCTTGAATAGTCAGGAGATTTTCGGTGATGAATTGGAAATTTTCGCCAAAAAGGAGTTACAAAAAGAAGTTGTTGTGCCCAAGGCCAAAGGTGAAATTTTGGGTGTGGTCATAGTGGAATCCGGTTGGGGATCTATGCTACCCACTGTAGTCATAGCAAATTTGATGTCTGGTGGAGCTGCAGCACGTTGTGGTCAATTGAATATTGGTGATCAATTGATAGCCATAAATGGTCTGAGTTTAGTTGGCCTGCCATTGTCGACGTGCCAGAATTACATACGAAATGCAAAGAATCAAACAGCTGTTAAATTTACTGTTGTACCATGTCCTCCAGTAGTTGAGGTGAAAATATTGCGTCCAAAAGCACTATTCCAATTAGGGTTTAGTGTACAAAATGGTGTGGTAAGTTTAAAAAAAATTAAATTATGAAAATTCGAATATCGGTTGGTTAATGTAATCAGAATCGAGCATACATTCATTGATCCTGATATTGGTTTTGTAACAATCAGAATCCTTTTTTGGGGAATAAGTAAAGTCAACTGGCATACACCTAAACCAGTTCTCGGGTTGTTCTTCCCTCTAACTTTTTTCCCTTTCATACCCTTCCTTTATATCAGGAAGTCGGTGTCGTTAACAAATCCCTTTATTTGTCTCCAGTCCCCAATTTCAAGCTGGGTAAGTTTAGTAATCATCTCTTTCCCGAGATTGTGCGCCCATATACAGCCGCAAATCTATTAACGAGATGGCAGAGCAGTACAATATTCACCTAATATGGGCGCCTGACCACTGGAACACCCCATAGAACTGAGAAGCGGCCGAGTTCTTGCTAACTCATCCGCTTCTATGTACCTTACATATTCCTGATTAACTAGAATCTGTTGGTATTCCTCTGGCTACCTGCAAGCGCATACGGCGACACCGAGCAAATCTGGCCCATCTAGACACTAGAAATGTTAGTGTTTTCAAGACGTCAGATATAACGGGTCTCCGCCTGATAGGCGAGTTTGCAAAAACTAAGGACTACTGCAGGAGCTGTCATGATTTCAGGGACATACAGGTTTAGATTACTGGCGGACCTGAAAAATGTTAACTTTAGAAGTCTGCTAATGCTTTTGTCGGAAACAAGTTCCAATCTTGTATGTGGCGTAGTTACGGAAGTTTCAGGATATTCTTGTTGGCACAAGTTTATGACAACGGAAGTAGTGGTTACAGAAGTAAATTTGGTTGCGGAAGATTCTCACAGTTTAAAAGGCCTGCCGTAGCATCACATATTACCGAGTTTTGTATTCCATCAGAATCTATATTTCTTCTTTATTTGCAAATCCGTTATCGAGATATAAGCGATCATACAATAATTTAAACAAAAATATTAATAATTTCATTTCATAAACAGCTCTCGATTTCTTGCAGTTGAAATCATATATTCATCCCGGTAGATTGTCCATTCTTGGCTGTTTTTCAGCCAGTTAAGTTCTCCCCTGCCTCTTCCTCGTTGTCCTTCTATCTTGCCCTTTATGATGATTTGCAGAAATCTTTATTTGTAATTTCTCATGAGGTACGCAATTTTCGAGCTTTAATATTTCGTAGCAATTGTCTATCCAACCACATTCTTCTTAAAACTTCCTGGTTGGTTACATGATCTGTCCAAGCAATCTTCAAAAATCTGCTATACACCCGTATTTCGAAGGATTCAAGTCTCTTCTCATCAGTATTTTTCATAGTTCACGTCTCAAATGCGTATAGGAATATTTTACAAATCTGGCTTGGCAACATTCTTAGCCCACTGGGAATCGGTTTATATGGGGGTTTACACAGGGTTGTTAGGTGCCATATATTGGCATCACGTATCAAATTTCAACGTGATCAGATATAATTTGCATTTCTAGGAATAATTTGCATTTCCGCAAGCCAAATCTGGATATAGGTTTATATGGGGCTATACCTAATAGTGGTCTGATATGATCCATATGCAATACCATTCGACCTACATTAATAACAACTACTTGTGCGATGTATCAAGTCGATAGCTTGTTTCGTTCGGAAGGTAGCGTGATTTCAACAGATGAACAGACAGACATCGCTAGATCGACTCGGATCTACGTCCCAAAATAGATACATACATTATGGGGTCTGAAACCAATATTTCGAAAAGACAAAGTAAATATACCCCAACCTATGGTGGTGGGTATAATAAAAAGCTGGCTGTCACTTAAAACTAACCTCTCTTCTATCTTGTAATAGCAGGACAATGACATAGGTAGTGTTCCAAGGTCTTCTTCTTTTCGAAACACAAACATATACGATTATCCGCTGCTCCTATTCATCACCATTGGAATACACAGAATGATGTAATTTACATAGACTAATATCGTTTATAGACAACACTTCAAAGTTGAGTAATAGTAATAGGGAATAGAACAAACATTTGTATTTTGTTGTTGTTCTTGCAGCCCCTTCGAATCGTTTGTGTTTGAAAGAAAATAGTGATATTTGAAGATATTTTAAGCGCCTGCACCCTGCTATGAGAAGAGACTTAACTTTCCTTGTGATGTTCAGAGTGAAGATAGTTTCAGGTCTGTTGGGTATGATTATAAATACGGATAATGGTTTGGATGCATAGGATTTTGTTTTAGGAAAGAACTTCCTAATGTGTACTAACGAAGAACATGCTATCACCCCACGAACTTTGGTGGTGTTTCGTCGTAGATAGACTTTTAATAAGTAGCCCCTAATTCAAGTGGGGTAATTTGTAAAAACTGGTGGGTGGAGGATGAATATAAGACTATTTGTCGCTTCGAAAATAATCCAGCATCAATGTAATTGAAAAATGGAAAATTCTGATTACTACTCCTAATCGAAAATCAACTATATATTATATAATGTTATTTTATTTTCTTTTTATACTCACAAAATCTGTCATGCTTTATTTTATTTGGCTTTTGTATAGATTTGTAGTCTTTTACGAGGTGGTATTGCTGAGAGAGGTGGTGTACGGGTTGGTCATCGTATTATTGAAATAAACAATCAAAGTGTTGTGGCCGTGCCTCATGACACAATTGTCAAACTCCTTTCATCGTCCGTGGGAGAGGTAAGTATTGCAAATCATTATAAAGCCATTATTCATTTCAAGGCCTACTGAACTGGACAGAGAAACATGAGGGTTCTTAAAAAGTTGAATATGATAAAAATTGTTCTTAAATCATGTAGAAATCGAAACTTTCATACGAGTTGTACCATATTTTCAATTCGGTATTAGTGAGGACCGAGGAGAAGGTATACCACATACTCGTATGGTCCATGTTTTGCTATATTTCCCTATATATACCGTTTTCAGATTTTTGATATAAAAAGTTGTCATTCCCCTTGAAATACATACACGGATAGAAAAATATGTTTTTCATATGTTCCGGTATAAACAAAATGTGTTACGGGCTTAATTTTTTTTGAACACAATATTTTTAAATGACGACTTCATCTTAAGGATAGACACTCTTGTCAACAAACTCGGGAAGATGAGTCTGCAAAATGGCGAGGTAGTCTTTCTTCTTGATAATACCATCAATTTTCTGCAATGGCCCAATATGCCACCAAGTGAAGCAGCCCCAAACCATGAAGCTTCCACCATCATGCTTCACATTTTGTTTAACATGGTGGCGTTAAATGGTATCACCAGGACGACGCCAGCAATATTGTTTATCGTCCGATTGGAAGCGGTTAAATTTTGTTTCATCTGACCAGATAACACATTTCCAGCCGTTTTATGCTCTCTTGCAAACTTCATTTGATACTTTTCGGATAATGCAGGTTTATTTTTTTTTTACAGCTGAAACATAACCAATGTTGTAGAGCGCTCGTCTTACTGTATATTCACTAACTTGCTTATTTTTGGCAATAGTAGTACTTTTCGGCGTTACGGACTTGTTCTGCCATCATAAGGCGAGCGTCCGCTTCGGTCAACAGTTTTCGGCGGCCTCTGGTTTGCTCTTTGGGAGTAGCATTTCGTCTCCTTTTTGGACGCGAAAGACCACAGACTGACTTTTATTTAGTTCCTTGACTATTTTCCGCGATGAAGACCCATTATTAGTTAAGGAAACTATATTGTCCTCCACATCGCGCGATAACTTTTTCATTTTAATTTTTACTTGATATTATTGCAGTACACTTCCAATAAAGCTTTAACTCTTACTAGCAAACACGTTTCTAAACACAGAGTTGTATTACTGTTCATAAAGAAAGAAAAAAAACTAACGGTATATATTGGTTTTATGCTGAGCAGGGTTGCCATTTTGGTCCGATCGGACCAAAATTGGTCCAAAAAATGATTAATTTTTAAATTTGGTCCGATGGTCGGGCCAAATGGAATTTAGTTGATTTTGGTCCATTTTCGTCAAATCGTTATTATACCCTCCACCATAGGATGGGGGGTATATTAACTTTGTCATTCCGTTTGTAACACATCGAAATATTGCTCTAAGACCCCATAAAGTATATATATTCTGGGTCGTGGTGAAATTCTGAGTCGATCTGAGCATGTCCGTCCGTCCGTCCGTCCGTCCGTCCGTCCGTCCGTCCGTCTGTTGAAATCACGCTAACTTCCGAACGAAACAAGCTATCGACTTGAAACTTGGCACAAGTAGTTGTTATTGATGTAGGTCGGATGGTATTGCAAATGGGCCATATCGGTCCACTTTTACGTATAGCCCCCATATAAACGGACCCCCAAATTTGGCTTGCGAGGCCTCTAAGAGAAGCAAATTTCATCCGATCGGGCTGAAATTTGGTACATGGTGTAAGTATATGGTCTCTAACAACCATGCAAAAATTGGTCCACATCGGTCCATAATCATATATAGCCCCCATATAAACCGATCCTCCGATTTGGCTTGCGAGGCCTCTAAAAGAAGCAAATTTCATCCGATCCGGCTGAAATTTGGTACATGGTGTTAGTATATGGTCTCTAACAACCATGCGAAAATTGGTCCACATCGGTCCATAACTATATATAGCCCCCATATAAACCGATCCCCGATTTGGCTTGCGAGGCCTCTAAGAGAAGCAAATTTCATCCGATCCGGCTGAAATTTGGTACATGGTATTAGTATATGGTCTCTAACAACCATGCAAAAATTGGTCCACATCGGTCCATAATTATATATAGCCCCCATATAAACCGATCACCAGATTTGACCTCTGGAGCCTCTTGGAAGACCAAAATTAATCTGATTAAGTTGAAATTTGGTAAGTGGTGTTAATATATGGCCTTAAACTCCCATGCAAAAATTGGTCGAAATCGGTCCATAATTATATATAGCCCCCATATAAACCGATCCCCAGATTTGACCTCCGGAGCACCTTGGAAGAGCAAAATTCACCCGATTCGGTTGAAATTTGGTACGTGATGTTAGTATATGGTATCCAACAACCATGCAGGAATTGGTTCATATCAGTTCATAATTATATATAGCACCCATAGAAACCGATCCCCAGATTTGACCTCCGGTGCCTTTTGGAGAAGCAAAATTCATCCGATCTGATGGAAATTTGGTACGCGGTTTTACTATATGATATTTAACAAACATGCCAAAAGTGGTCCATATCAGTCCATAATCACATATAGCCCCCATATAAACCGATCCCGAGATTTGGATTTGGAGCCTCTTGGAGGAGCAAATTTCATCCGAGTCTGTTGAAATTTGGTACATTGTGCTTGTATATGGCCGTTAACAACCATGCCTAACTAGGTCCATATCGGTCTATAATTATATATAGACCTCAGATCCATATCAATAATTGTATATAGCCCCCATATAAGCGACCCCTATATTTCAATTCTGGCTCCCTACGTACCGTGCAAAAGTCCATATCGATTCGTAATTATTTGTAGACTTACCTACACATACTTTTTTTGTCTAATGTATACAACGTATGGACTAACTCACAATTTAGAAAACGATTTAAGATACCACAACACAAGTAATTCGATTGTGGATGACAGTCTTTCGTAGAAGTTTCTACGCAATCCATGGTGGAGGGTACATAAGATTCGGCCTGGCCGAACTTACGGCCGTTTATACTTGTTTTTTTTAAATTATTCTATAGAAATAAAATTTAGACAAATTTTTTTTGGGTGTAAAAATTATATGTTTGGAACTCAAATTTTTTAACACAATATTTTTAAGTGCAAGCATATAATGTTCATAAAATAGCATAACATGTTTGGGACATATATGTTAATATGTTAGAACATATTATGTTTGGGACATAAACTGTTTGTAAATATAATATACTTAAATGCAAATATATATTAATTTAGAAATAGCTTATAAAGTATAGAAAGAGAGACCTAGAGAGTATGCTGCAAGTAAAATAATGGAAGTAACCAATTGACGCCCTAAAAATATATCCACACAAAGAAAATTTCATTAAAATATTTTTCTACCAGTGCATGCCCTAAGGAGAAACATAATATGTTTGAACAATACAAACAATATTTTGTTTGGACCAATTCTGAAAATATATATATGCTTGAAGCAAAATGTGTTTGGGGTATATTTTACAGAAGCGATTTTTATTGAGGGTGTAGGTTTGGGACATGTTTTGCGACATAGCATACAGTATCCCAGCAAAAAAATTGGAAGTGTTTCTAAAGGCACATTTTTAAAAACACTTCCAAAAATGTCCTCCGAATTTTATATAGAAATAAAATGTTGACAAAATTTTGTAAAGTAACGACATTTTGACAAAATTTTGTAAAGTAACGACATTTTGACAAAATTTTCTATAGTAATAAAATTTTGACAACATTTTCTATAGAAATAAAATTTTGGTAGGTTATATTTGGGGATCGGCTATATATAACTATAGACCGATATGGACCAATTTTGGCATGGTTGTTAGCGGCCATATACTAGCGCAATGTACCAAATTTCACCACGTACCAATTATCAACCGGATCGGGTGAATTTTGCTCTTCCAAGGGGCTTCGGAGGTCAAATCTGGGGATCGGTTTATATAGGGGCTACATATGATTATGGACCGACATGGACCAATTTTTGTATGGTTGTTAGAGACCATATACTAACACCATGTACCAAATTTCAACCGGATCGGGTGAATTTTGCTCTTCCAAGGGGCTCCGCAGGTCAAATCTGGGGATCGGTTTATATGGGGGCTATATATAATTATGGACCGATATGGACCAATTTTTGTATGGTTGTTAGAGACCATATACTAACACCATGTATCAAATTTCAACCGGATCGGGTGAATTTTGCTTCTCTTAGAGGCTCCGCTAGCCAAATCGGGGGATCGGTTAATATGGGGGCTATATATAACTATGGACTGATGTGGACCAATTTTTACATGGGTGTTAGATGACATATACTAACACCATGTACCAAATTTCAACCGGATCGGTTGAATTTTGCTCCTCCAAGAGGCTCCGCAAGCCAAATCTGAGCGTCGTTTTATATGGGGGCTATACGTAAAAGTGGTCCGATATGGCCCATTTGCAATACCATCCGACCTACATCAATAACAACTACTAGTGCCAAGTTTCAAGTCGATAGCTTGTTTCGTTCGGAAGTTAGCGTGTTTTCAACAGACGGACGGACATGCTTAGATCGACCCAGAATATATATACTTTATGGGGTCTTAGAGCAATATTTCGAGGTGTTACAAACGGAATGACAAAGTTAATATACCCCCATCCTATGGTGGAGGGTATAAAAAGCGAGTTATACAAAATTGAATTGAAAGAATTTCATGTGTAGTAAAAATAAAGAACACCTTTGGGAGAACATTTTGGGAAGTGATTTTAAAGTTGGGCCTTTAGAACAACTTCTTTGCTTTTTTGCTGGGCTATTATAGGTCAAAGTGAAATTTGACGACGATTGTGTGATGTTTTGTTTTAAAGGCCATAGGAGACGTACTGGCTAAAGGTCGCTGAGTCCGGTTCAGATTTATATATACCCAGCAAAAAAATTTGGAAGTTCTTCCAAAGACACAACTTTAAAATCACTTCCAGAAGATGCACTCCCAATGATGCTCTTTATTTTAACTACCCAGGAAGTTCTTTGGATTCAATTTTTTATAACTTGGTTTTTTCATACTTTTAATGGGTAATTTTAACTTTCAAATAGGTTAAAAACAGAGTAAGAATTCATAAAATGGTACAATTTATTTAAATTTTGTCGAAAAAAAAAGCTAAATCCAATCTGAAAAAATTGTGAATTTTTGAGGTCAAACGTTTCCGAGAAGCGTTAGAATCCACTAGAAATTATAAAAAATTATACAAATTATTTATTTGACAAAATATGACAGAATTTTTTAATTTGCATCCAAAACATTGAATTCGGATCACACCTAGAGAAGTGATGCAAATTCATTGCAATGCCTGTTAAAATGGAGGACTTTCGTCCTATGACAAGCCCATGTTAAATTCATCGCTTCTGCGTCAATTTTGCACCACTTCCGGATCCAAAAAGAACATTTTCATTACTTTTTTGGTGACGCTTTTTTTTGCTGGGTAGTTACCATAATATGGTCTTATATAGCTCCAAAAACCAGAGCAAGAAGTTAAATATATAGTATCGTAAAATGTGCCAAATTGGTTGAAAATGGTTCAGATTCATATATCTTTCGCCCGATTTACACTCATATGACCACAGATGCATTCCAAATTTGTTAAAAATCTGTTTGGATTTAGATATGTTATATGTATATGAGAATATAATCCTTTGCAGACAAGCAAGTTTTAGGCTTCGCGGGACTAATGTATACATTTTTTATTGTAATAAATATTAATATTTTGAAAAAAAATATATATAGCACATGTGAAAAATTTGAGATAGTATCGGGTATGGTCGGCCCCGCCCGATTTTACACATTCCTCACTTGTTCGTACTTGTTTTAATATAACATGTTTTCTTTTTTTCCTATTTCAGATTTTGATGAAAACCATGCCCACTTCCATGTTTCGGTTATTGACGGGTCAAGAAACTCCCATCTATATCTAAATCATAATCTATCTCTATTTATGATTTAAGATTAAGCTTTATGGTCTTACGAAATCATTTATTAATAATTAGTATTAAAACCTAAAGCGTTTTTTTGTATAATTTTCACTAAACTAATCAAATCTAGAGAGAACAAAAACTAAAACAAAACTTAACAAAAATATAGTACTTAAAATAGGCAGCAGTTAGGCAATATCATTAAAAAAACACAAGCATAGTATATAAAATGAAGCTTTTGTGCAAAGCTTTCGAAGGCTTACAGGAATAATACCAACATTTTGGCTCAAAAAGCTAAAAGCAGCTTATAAAAATAATAATAAAACTGAGTTTTTTTTTATTTTTTTAATCCAGTTAAAGCATAATGGCAATGAAATTAAATACAATAACAAAAAGTAATACGAAAATAACTGAATTCATTTAAAATGAATTTGGTTAAAATGTAAAGGAGATTTGTTTTTTTGGTGTTTTCCTCGAAAAGTATTAAGAAATTGCTCTTGTTTTCGTAATTTCTCTTTTGAACAAAGAAAGACTGAAACAATTTTCGTTTTTTGGTTGAAGAATACTCGCGCATCGTTTAAAAAAAAACCAAACCAACAAGAAGACGAAGAACAAAATGAAAATTAATTATAATTTCTTGGAAAAATAAAATGATTATACCAATACAACAAAAGTATATAGGCGGCATATATACAAATACTTCATAGGTATTATTTATATGAAAAAAAAAAAAACACTTATAACGATAAAAGATATGCAAATAAAAATACTCACATTTGATTACTATGTGAAAACTGCTGCAAACTGCATTTAGCTAAAATCTAACCTAGACCATATGAATTTTTTTCCAAGTCTCTAATTAAGGCTTTGGCAAAATAAAAATATTCCTCTCAAAAGTAAAAACAAAATGACCTAAAAAGTAAAGTTACACCTATCACTCCCCCCTTCCCTTTACAACACAAGAACACATACAATCATTAAGTTAATAACTCACCCCACCACCCGAATGTATTTTCGTAAGATTTAATTTTTTTGGGTATTTAAATTTAAAATTGAGCTTATTCTTATGAAATCTTTGTTTCTTATATTAATTTTAACAAAATTTAGTGCCATTTTATGGGCTTTGTTCTTAGATATAAATAAAAAAAAAATATATATTTTCATAGATGTAATGAACAAAGACCCTATTTCTATGTACATATACCTATATTAATTGTCTTTATATATAGCAATTATTTTTTATTTTTTGTGAAATTGTTACTTAAATGTTTAAGTTTGTAATTTTTGCAATATTTGAGAAACAAAATAAAAACGAACGAATTTTATGCCCATATACATTTTTTGCAATTTTTGTTGCGCTTTTCTATATCTATATATAAAAAAATATCTATACATATTTATATATATTTAACAATGGATTATTGTAATTTTTTAATTTCTGTTTTTTTTTGTGTATTGTCTTATTGATTTTTTTAGTTAATTTTTCTTCTCACAAAAATATGAAAAACAAAACAGCCTTAAAAAGACCATGTTTATTTTTATAATTTAAATATTTTACAATTAACCTTAGCTTGTATAGTTTTATACCAAAAATTTTTTGTATTAATTTTAATTATCAATAAATGAATATAAGCTATAATATATTCAAAGCTTTTTTTTTGAAATTGATAAACCAAATGATTTTGATTTTACTGAGATTCGGCAAACGATAGGGGTCATAAGTGGCTAGCAACTTCTTTTAACAAGTTTTAAAAGTATTGGTATTTTATCCTACTCTATCCTTAAAGCTTTGTACTATGTTCGTTTCTGGGAAAAACGAATATCGGTATGTATAGCTGTGAATAGGCTCCCAAACACAGGGATGTTCCAATTAAAAAAATAATTTTTACTATTCATTTTTGTGATTGATTTTTGTTTGAATTAAATTTAATTTAAATTTGTTGAATCAATTAAATTTTTAGTTGAATATGTTTTAAAACTCAATTAAGATTTTAATTGGAAAATTGTTTTATTTGTAACTATATTTTCCTATTCTTCCATCAACACTGTACAAAATTTCCTCAAAATCGGTTAATAATAGTGACCTGACAGACGGACACCAAGGGCTAAACCGACCCAGAAGGTGGTTCTGAGTCGATCGGTATATAATTTGTGGAGCTTAAATCTGTATTTCTTGTAGGCACATTTTTGCACAGCTATCTTGACCTCTACACACGGAAAATTTTTTGTTTCATACAATCACAAAATTAATTTATCCAATAAATTTTTTAATTGAAATGTCTTCAATCAGGAAAATGATAGTATCAATCACAGTTTTAATTGGGCATTAAAAAACAAACACTTGATTAAAAACTTAATTGATTTCATTAGAAAATTTCAATTAATTTTTTATTAGATTCAATTAAATTTTTAATTGATGTTGATTGAAAAAATTTAATTAAATGTTTAATTAAAAACGTAACTATTTTTAATCACTATACTATATTTCAAACACTTTCTATAACTATTTTTAACCATTTTTTAGTTTAATTAAAAAATTGATTGTTTCGAATAAATTTTTTATTAAAAAACTCCTTCATTTTTTAATAGACTTAGTCTGCCGAGTTTGTTTAAAAAGTTAATTGTATCAATTAATTTTTTAATTGAAAATTTAAAAATTTCAAATCATTGGCCTAATTGATTTAATGTTTCTAGTTCACACAAGAAACTTTCTTTCCGATTCAATTACGAAATTAATTGATCCAATTAATGTTTTAATTGAAATGTCTTCAATCACAGAAATGATAGTATCAATTAAAAAATTAGTTGAAATTCAATAAAAAAATTAATTAATACTAAAAAATTTATTTGAAACAATCAATTTTTTAATTAAAGTAAAAAATGGTTAAAAATAGTTATAGAAAGTGATTGAAATATAGTATAGTGATTAAAAATAGTTACGTTTTTAATTAAACATTTAATTAAATTTTGAATCAATTAAATTTTTAATTGAATATTTTTTAAAACTAAATTAAGACTTTAATAAGGAAAACTTTTTGTGAACTTTTTTTCTGTGTTTGATTACAAGGTTAATGGTATCACTTAATTTTTTAATTGGGAATATTTTCGTGATATTTTTTTGTGGTTTATGGTACTGTGACAATACTTACGTGTGGCTCTGTATATACTGGGGGCTAATCACGGCATTCGATATCGAATTCATAATCATATGGAAAAAATTGTCGATACGATTAAAAGTTTGGATCACGGCATTCGATCGAAATTTGATGCAATTTCTCAGCATTGCCAACACCAAAAAAACGAAGCAGAACAAAATGGAATGACATAATTAAGTTAGCGGCACAAAATAGAATGTAGAAAAACACATGTTTTTGAAGATTTCAAAGTAAAAAGTAAATTGTATTGCATTATATCTTATGGACCCATATCTCTTTTTACATTCCTCCGAATTCCTTCCTAATTGGAGGATTAGATGAATATAAAATAATTCGGCGACAAATAAGGAATAAAAGTTGGACATTCTTATTGGTGTAAGTACATGGGTTTGAAGTTTGAGTGCACATTGAGCCTTTGAAGGCTCAATGGACGATTTCGGCTGACGAAGGAGGTGTTAAAATGGAAAATAATTTTTGATGGCATGTCAACGTCAATTCTATCGCTTTACAATTGTCTGCCGTCTTAAAACTTTTTGCCAGTGGAAGCCTTCATCATTCACTATTCTTACAAGGTGGTTCAGAAGCGTTATATTGTCACGGAATGGTACGGTAATTGGTTGATCACTATCTCTTGGATATCGATCTAGCATGTGCACTTTATATATGGTTCTTTGCTAAGCTAGGATGCTCGCTCCCGAACTCGACTATGACCAATATTTTTTAAATTTTTATTGGAGTTGCATTAGTCTTAAATATCCAAAATATGTTAATTATATGTAAATTTACTACAAATTACCAACAATTCGAACTAAAACTAATTTATTTACTATTCCTATATGGCGAAGACAATGTAAACAAGTATATACAGCAGTAAGTTCGGCCGGGGCGAATCTTAAATACCCACCACCATGAATCAAATATAATAGTTTACTTTGAAAATTCATCGTCGTAGCGGGTTACTTGATAATATATAGCATTTTGGGGGTTTGATGACAAATCTTCTCCCAAGCAAATCAGTTCAACCAGTACGCTTCCCGAAGAAAAAAATTAAAGATTCTACCTTTGAAGACCAGCTCAGATTCTGGATTTATGAGAACCAATTTTGTTTGAGTTTTAGAGAAATCATAAACATATCGTATATATGATGAAATAACTCCTTGATTTGAAGTCCTAGAAATAAATTCGGGAGTTAGGTCTATATGGGGCCTATACCAAAACCAATACTCACAACCTCTTAATGTTACTCTAATACCTCTAGAATTCCACTTTCAGACGAATTGGTGAAAACTACGAATTCTAGAAGCCCAAGAAGTAAAATCGAGAGATCTGTCTATATAGGGGCTAAACTAAAACATGGACCGTTACGGACAATTTTCGACACACCTCTTTATGGTCCTAAGATACGTCCATATTTCTAATTTCCGGCAATTTGGATAAAAACTACGGATTCTAGAAGCCCAAGAAATAAAGTCGGGAGATCGGTCTATATGGGGGCTATACCAAAATATGGATCAATAGGCACTATTTGCGACACCCCTATTTGTGATCTTAAAATACCTGTAGATTTTCAATTTCAAGCAACCCGGCTAGACAATATAGTCTCTAGACGCCCAAGAAGTAAAATCGAGAGATTGGTCTATATGGAGGTTATACAAAAAAATGGACCAATACACCTCAATTTCGGCACACATATTTGGGGTCCCAAAATACCTCTAAATTTCCAATTTCAGGCAAATCGGATAGAAAATACAGTTTATAGAAGCCAAAGAATAAAAATCGGGAGATCGGTCTATATGGCGACTATACCAAAACATAGACCGATGGGCACCATTTTCAATACACGTCTTTATGGTCCTAAAATACCTCTTGATTTTCAATTTCAGGAAAATCGGATAGAAAATACAGTTTCTAGACGCCCAAGAACCAAAATCGGGAGATCGATCTATATGGGGGCTATACCAAAACATGGACCGATACGGACCATTTTCGACACAACTTTTTATGGTCCTAAAATACCTCTAGATTTTCAATTTCAGGCAAATCGGATAGAAAATACAGTTTCTAGACGCCCAAGAAGCAAAATCGGGAGATCGGTCTATATTGGTGCTATACCAAAACATGGTCTGATGGGCACCATTTTCGGCACACCTCTTTATGGTCCTCAAGTACCTCTAGATTTTCAATTTCAAGCTAATTGGACAAAAACTACGTTTTTTATAAGCCCAAGACCCCAAATCGAGAAACGAATCTGTGCCGAATTTCAGGACGATAGCGCAATTATTGAAGGCTGTAGCGTGATTACAACAGACAGACGGACATGCTTATATCGTCTTAGAATTTCTTCCTGATCAAGAATATATATACTTTATATAGTCGGAAATCGATATTTCGATGTGTTACACACGGAATGAAACTTATACCCCATCACCATTCTATGATGGTGGGTATAAAAACAAGTGAAAAATGTTTTACGATTGCAATTTACCAATCGAAAAAATTGTCGATCAAAAACTCGATATCCACTCCCGTGATCCGAAAAATTTAGATTTCGATCAAAAGTTCTCGATATCGAATGTCGTGATTAGCCACTTGGTTCGTGCTGAAATTCAGAGTCGATCTAGCGATGCCGTATACAAAAAGACAAAATTTTTACTATTATTGTGTAGGAGTTCAAATGGTAGAAACATTTTAAAGTCGACAGAAAACTTCGTTTATTTTAGACAAACGAAATTTTATTTGGACGTTAAAATGTTTCTACCATTTGAACTCCTGTTTCGTTCCGCACAAAAGATAATTCTTCTTTAATGGAAGTACTCAACAACGTTGCTTTATTCACTATCCAATTACGCTTGAACTCAGTGTCGTTTTTTCTTATTTGAAGTTTAATTTGCATTTATAATAATTTACATTATTAAGAAACATACAAACACACACACATAAATTCTAAAAACAAAATCGGTTATGTTGTGAAAACAAAAATTAAATAATAAATATATTGGTGTATATTTATAAAAAATAAATAATTTGTATAAGAAATAAATAAAATATATTTAAGTAAAAAAGAGAATCATTAAATATATAGGAGAAAAAAAAAACAAATAAATAATACTAATTCGATAAGAAACAGCAACACAAATTTACTAATAAAAATTATTTATAAATTAATATTTAAAAGCGCAGCTTTTTTTTGAATTAATAAAATAAAATGCAGACGAAATAAAAAAACTCAACTGTGCATGTTTTATTTTTATGTTTTTATCGGAAATGGATGACAGATTGGTAAGAACAATGTGCTATGTCTTGTTTTCGAAACGGCTTTTAGTTAGTAGAAATAAAATGACATAATTGCAAAGTCCCCGGTATGAGTCCTAGACAGAAAATCCATTATGGACCTAAATCTTTAAAAGCCAGGTGCATAGAATTTTTTTGTTGCCTGATTCAATCACGAAATTATTGATTTAATTAATTTTTTAATTGAAATCACGATAATGATAGTATGAAATATAGAATTGGTTAGAAATTAAAATGTTCTTTATTAAAAAATGATTAATTTCTTTCGCACTTACTGTGTTTTTTGGGTGTGATTGCAAAATTCAATTTACTTCTTAATTGATGCTATCAACTATTTGTTGAACTTCACCTCATTTTTCATTATTTTTAATATTTTTTCTTTTACTTTTTTAAAATCACAAAAATTGTGAGACTAATTCATTGGAATAGTTGAAGCTTACCAAGTTCGATGACGGAGCACAAGTAAAGACAGTGGGTATCAATTAGAGGTGTGCGCGTGAGTGAAATTTCATTCACACTCACGCACATTCACGAAGCAAAATGTTTGTTCACGCACGCTCACGCACGATATGTTTGGTAGCCAGTCACACTCACGCACGTTCACGAAATGTAAACCGGTACTCACGCACGAACTACTTCACGACAGTTTCTTCAGATTTTGTTCACGAGTCACGTGATTCACGCGTGTCACGACAGTTTCGTGTCACGCGCACACCTCTAGTATCAATCAGACATATGAGTTAACAAGTGAGTAACATAAAATAGAAAATCGGATGGGGCTGACTATCTCATACCCTAAACCACTCCTATTAAAATGGTAAACGAGATGTTGCAATGTCCGATATTTTGCAATAAGATTGGTAATATGACTATATCGGGCAACACTGAAAAAATATTGTCGTGAGGCCAAAAATTTCATGTCCTTAACCCATTCGACCCCGAATTTTTATCGGTATCGCTAAAATTTTTTTATACTTTTAATCATGTTGAAGTCATTTAAGAAGCGTGTAGCCAAAATTTCGGTTCGCCACGCCCATTCGTTTGGGTGAGTGAAATTTCACTCACCCTCAGGCACATTCACGAAGAAATATTTATACTCACGCACGTCATGTGGATAGGAATTCATGCCCACGCAAATCCACGAAATGAAAAGTCATATTCGCGCACGAACAACGTTTATGCCTCACGCTCCCGCACGATTCACAACAATTTTCGTAATCCACGACAAATCTCGTGATTCACGAATATTTTCGGAATACGACAATTTTTGGTGGCTCAATAAAATTCTCGTAATTAACGAAATTTCTCGCGACTTATGACAATATTCTTCATTCACGAAAATGTTCGTGATACAACAAGTACCATTCACGAAAATTCTTGTGATTCACGATAAATCTCATGACTCGCTGCAATTACTGATGAGTAATAAACATTCATAAATCACGACGGAACAATTAGCACAATTAATTTTTTTTGTGTCTCTGTTTTATCGTGAGTGAATTTTATCGTGAACATCGTGAACACAAATTTTATCGTGAAAGCGAATTCGATCGTGAGCGTGCGTTGGATCGTGAACGTCAATTTTTACCGTGATCGTGATTTCGGAGCAATTTTACTCACTTACAATCACGAACATAATTTAATTTTTACTCACGTATGACACATTTTTGTTTAGCCCCGTTCACACACATTCACGAGATTTAGTTTAAATTTCATTCACGGCTTCGAGTGAATTACGCGTGATTCACGAAAATGTTTGTTTTTACTCACTCACAATCACGAACATAAGTGAATTCGATCGTGAGCGTGCGTTGGATCGTGAACGTCAATTTTTACCGTGATCGTGATTTCGGAGCAATTTTACTCACTTACAATCACAAACATAATTTGATTTATACTCACACCCGACACATTTTTGTTTAGTCCAGTTCACGCACATTCAAGAGATTTAATTTAAATTTCATTCAGGGCTTCGAGTGAATCACGCGTGAAGAAGTTCAAAATTTATTCAATACCATTGTTTTCAAACCCTTTTTTGCAATTCTAAGATTTGACTTCCACCAATATTTTATTTGACATGTACGAGTACTACAACATATTTGATAAAAACTTTCAACATTTTTGTTTTAATTTTTGAAAAAAAGTCACATGTATAAAAACCTTCTTCCAAATTTGCAAACATTTTTTTCTTGAGGCACCTGCGTACTAATGAAAAAAAATTGCTAATTGACAACCAAATTGTCTATTTTTTATTCAACTTGTAGAAAACACTTGCAGCTTTCGATACCGTTACAGTTTTATGAACAAAAAAAAAAAAAAACAAAGCTGACAGTGAGTCTCAAAACACAAAAAGTTGCCTGTGGGCAGTCAGTCTCAAAACACAAAAAAGTGCCCACAGGCAACTTTAGGGTCGAAAGGGTTAAAATAGGAATGCAAATTTTGCTTAGAATAGAAAACGCATTTCTCTGATATTTTTTCCTTATCCGAAAGTCGATAAAATTTTCAACGAAGTCGTCTTGTCCTTATTGTTAAGTGATTCGACTTAAAAATCGGTATCTTAATATGAGAGAAACTCCGTTTGGTTAAGGTCAACTTGGCTTCAATAATTTGTTGTCATTTTGCATCTTTATTACGAAGCAAAAAAGCTTTCAAAAATAGGATATGTTTTTCAAAGGTTTATTTAAAGACGTTTTTAGAACAATTTCTACTTGAAGATGAGTCTGAGTTGGGAATTTTATGCTGTTTTTAATACATTTTTAAAGGAATTACCAGCACATGAAGGAAAAAGTTGAAAAAATAATAAATTAAAAATTGTTTCCTTGAGACAAGTACGCAAAACTCAAATTTAAAAGAGAATTGTGTCTTAATTGTATCCTTACTTCAATTCTCCGCTTCTTTGGCTCAGAATGAATACCAAAGTAGTTTCATATATCTGGGAAGTATATCTAAAACTGAACCGATTTCGATTATTTTATGCAGGTATAGTTACACAGAAACAAATTTCACGAAAATTTTTCCAATTAAAATCTTAATTGAGTTTTAAAAAATATTCAATTAAAAATTTAATTGATTCAACAAATTTGTTAATTGAAATAAAAATCAATCACCCAATAGTATCAATTAATTTTTTACTTGGATCAATTAATTTTTGAATTGGCTGTCAATTATCAATTATCATTTCTGTGATTGAAGACATTTCAATTAAAAAATTAATTGGATCAATTAATTTCGTGATAGAATCAGAAAAAAAAATTGTGTGTAGTATCACAGAAGATTACATTCTGTTAACTTTGAGTAAGATTGCTTAATAAATAAGTGTTTTATAGACAAATTTGGAGAAATCGCGTGACAATATGTTATATATGGGAAATGATCCAAAGTACACTCAAAAAACAGTGAACCAACGAGAAAGTACTTTTTTTTAATTTTAGAAAATTTAGGTTAATTCCAGAGAATTTTTACTAAACTGCATCGTAAACGCCGAAAAAATCAAGACATTTTATTAGAAATAATTATTTTTTTCACTTGTTGAAGAAGTTTTCGTTATTTTAAGGAAAACAAGTATATACGGCCGTAAGTTCGGCCAGGCCGAAGCTTATGTAGCCTAAGTCCTAACCTAAGTCCATATGTGGTATATATTAAATTAAAAAGATCGATTAAATACGTATATAATTCAGTTTGACAAAATTTTCTATAGAAATAAAATTAAAAAAAAAAATTCTATAGAAATTAAATTTTGACAAAATTTTCTATAGAAATAAAATTTTGACAAAATTTTATATAGAAATAAAATTTTGACAAAATTTTCTATAGAAATAAAATTTTGACAAAATTTTCAATAGAATTAAAATGTTGACAACATTCTCAATAGAATTAAAATGTTGACAACTTTTCTATACAAATAAAATTTTGCCAAAATTTTCTATAGAAATAAAGTTTGACAAAATTTTCTACAGCAATAACATTTTGAAAATTTTTTCTATAGAGATAAAATTTTGACAAAATTTTATATAGAAATAAAATTTTGGTAGATTATTTTTGGCTCGAGTGGCAACCATGATTATGAACCGATATGGACCAATTTTTTGTGATTGGGGATCGGCTATATATAACTATAGATCGATATGGACCAATTTTGGAATGATTGTTAGCGGCCATATATTAACACCACGTTCCAAATTTGAACCTGATCGGATGAATTTTGCTCCTCCAAGAGGCTCCGGAGGTCAAATCTGGAAAACGGTTTATATGGAGGCTATATATAATTATGGACCGATATGGACCAATTCTGGCACGGTTGTTAGAGACCACATACTAACATCATGTTCCTAATTTCAACCGGATCGGATGAAATTTGCTTCTCTTAGAGGCTCCGCAAGCCAAATCTGGGGATCGGTTTATATGGGGGCTATATATAATTATAATCCGATGTGGACCAATTTTAGCATGGTTGTTAGAGACCATATACCAACACCACGTACAAAATTTCAGACGGATCGGATGAAATTTCCTTCTCTTTGAGGCATTGGCGGAGCTAGAAATTTTCTCTGGGGGGGGGCTATGCCCCCCCAGACATCCTTCGAAATTTTGTCGAAATTTCCGAAGCGATAAATTACCCCTATTGATAAAACTATACATCCTCAATTTTATTGCGGTGTTAAAGGCAATATGCAGCAAAATCAATCAAAAACAAAAAAAACTCAATCACAAAAATTAGTTGTATCAATTAATTTTTTAATTGGCTTTGATGATTGATACTATCATTTTTTTTTTGATTGAATACATTTCAATTAAAAACAAGTAAGTAAAATCTAAAGTCGGGCGGAGCCGACTATATTATACCCTTCACCACTATGTAGACAAACATTTGTGTTACCATCTCAACTACTTAAAATTTGCTGGGAGCTATATAAAGGTTTGCATTTCCAGATACAAATACTTTTAATGGAAACAATTTTTTGTACTTCTACAAAAACTCTAGAATTAAAATTTAAATCGGCTAACGCCCTGGGATGATACACAATGTTAGTAAAAAATATGGGAAATATGAAGCGAGAGAAATTTTAATGCAATTGTACAAAAGAGATTTTTAATTTTTCAGGCGATACATATGTATTCGAGATATAGGACAATTAGAGTAATATTTACAATTTTTGCTACTCAGCAATGGCGATTTTACAAGGATATTGGTTAGATCTCGCCATGATATGTGTAGGGCGACTTGGAGCCTTATTTAAAACTCATCCGTTCTGTGGAACTTTTGGCATTGCAGTGTGTAGGATATGGGGAAATCATCACAGAATTTTGTGTAAACTGTGAGAATTTTGGCCATATTTGTATTCTCTGTGGAAACTATCCAGTCAATTGGAGGAAAATCCCATTGAAAATGGGTCTAAAATATGAAACAGTCGACCATATTTCCCCAACTCGGGTGTACGTATATATGGGAGCTATATACAATCTGAACCGATTTTGAATAAATTTGACATGTATAGTTAGAATAATAATTCTGCTATCTATGCGAAATTTCACGTAAATGGGAGTATAACTTTGGCCCCCCTGGTCATATGAGTGCAAATCGGACGGGAGATATATATGTAAATGAATTAGTGATGTAAATGAATTAGTGATGTAAATGAATTATGGGAGCCATATCAAAATCTGAATCGATTTCAACCAAATTTGGCACAATTACCTATACTACTAAACGTACTCCTTGTGCGAAATTTGAAGCAAAGCACGGCAAAACCCTGGATTTTGAGGCCATATAAGTTCAATCGGACGAAAGATATATATGGGAGCTATATCTAAATCTGAACCGATTTTAACAAAATTTGACACACTTAACGATACTATTAAACGTACCCCTTGTGCAAAATTTGAAGCAAATCACGGCAAATCTCTGGCTTTTGTGGCCATATAAGTTCAAATCGGACGAAAGATATATATGGGAGCTTTATCTAAATTTGAACCGATTTCAATCAAGTGTACCAAGCATTGGTAGAATGCCAATTCTACCTTCTGTGCAAAATTTCATGAAGATCGGTAGTAAATTTTGGGCTCTGTGGTCATATGAGTCTAAATCGGACGAAAGATATATATGGGAGCTATATCTAAACCTGAACCGATTTGGCTGATATTTTGCAAGATTTGCGAGATTCATTAAATATTTGGATGTACGGTATTTCAAGAAAATTGGTTGATAAACACGCTAACTATGACCACATCGTAGATAATTATATATGGCAGCTATATCTAAATTTGAACCGATTTTTTCCAAAACCAATAGCAATTGTCTCTGTCTCAAGAAACGGCCCTATGCCAAATTTGAGAACGATCGGACTTAAATTGCGAGCTCTACTTTGTGCACAAAATTACATATACATACAGACGGACGGACAGACAGACAGACAGACAGACGGACATCGCTAAATCGACTCAGATTTTAATTCTTACCCGATCGGTATACTAAAAGATGGGTCTATGACCACTATTTCTTGGCGTTATATACAAATGCACAAACTTATTATACCCTGTACCACAGTAGTGGTGAAGGGTATAATTAATTAGATCAATTAATTTCATGGTTGAAGACAAAAAATATTTTATTGTGTGTGGGAGCCGGTTCCACGACACCGCTATAAATAATCAAATAGCAACTTACCGTTATTTAATATAACAAAAAATAAAAGCATTGCTTTAAGTATGTGTTTGAAAAATATTGTTTGTTATTTATTTTTAATTCAAGACAACAAACATATGATTTTTAAATTTTATTTAAAATGTGTGTTTTAAAACAGGACTAGAAATCATAAAGCAAAACATAAACTTAATATATTCATCGTGTATAAAAAATACTAAGAATAAAAAATTAAATAAAAGGCAAAAAATAAATTGAATATTATAAAACGTCTATCTTCGATTAGTTTTTAAAAATTCTCTGAGAACAGAATACAACGAAGCAACTGTCGAGAGCAGCGGTGCCAACTCTGTGGATTTTTCGTGATTTTGACGATTTTAGATGGTAAATTGGGCATGTGACGATTTATGATTTTAATCAA
The DNA here is from genome assembly GCF_050003625.1 of Haematobia irritans. Classification (NCBI taxonomy): domain Eukaryota; kingdom Metazoa; phylum Arthropoda; class Insecta; order Diptera; family Muscidae; genus Haematobia; species Haematobia irritans. The sequence continues at coordinate 106,544,053 of NC_134399.1, read as the reverse complement.
CGTAGTTATAAATTGACTATTTTTGAAAATGTGCGTCTCAAGTTTCCTTTTAGTGTTTTTATTACGTGTTTTTAGTTGTAATGTAAATATCAACACCAAAAAATATGCTTAACATACTCTCTCTGCCACAATCTTAATTGGATTAAACACATCGCAAAGCTTGAATTAAAATATAAAACAACTGTAGCTTTGATTATTCTGGGGGGGGCAAGAACTATTCTGGGGGGGGCATAGCCCCCCCAGCACCCCCCTAGCTACGCCAATGCTTTGAGGCTCCGCAAGCCAAATCTGGGAATCGGTTTATATAGGGGCTATATATAATTATGGACCGATATGACCCATTTGCAATACCATCCGACCTACATCAATAACAACTACTTGTGCCAAGTTTCAAGTCGATAGCTTGTTTCGTTCGGAAGTTAGCGTGATTTCAACAGACGGACGGACGGACATGCTCAGATCGCTAACTTCCGAACGGACATGCTCAGGCCGAACATGCTCAGGCTAACTTCCGAACGGAACAAGCTATCGACTTGAAACTTGGTACAAGTAGTTGTTATTGATGTAGGTCGGATGGTATTGCAAATGGGCCATATCTGTTCACTTTTACGTATAGCCCCCATATAAACGGACCCCCAAATTTGGCATCCGATCCGGCTGAAATTTGGTACATGGTGTTAGTATATGGTCTCTAACAACCATGTAAAAATTGGTCTTCATCGGTCCATAATTATATAAAGCCCCCATATAAACCGATCCCCCGATTTCGCTTGCGGAGCCTCTAAGAAAAGCAAATTTCATCCGATCCGGCTGAAACTTGGTACATGGTGTTAGTATATGGTCTCTAACAACCATGCAAAAATTGGTCCACATCGGTCCATAATTATATATAGCCCCCATATAAACCGATCCCCCGATTTGGCTTGCGGAGCCTCTAAGAGAAGCAAATTTCATCCGATCCGGCTGAAATTTGGTACATGGTGTTAGTATATGGTCCTTAATGACCGTGCAAAAATTGGTCTACATCGGTCCATAATTATATATAGCCCCCATATAAACCGTTCTCCAGATTTGACCTCCGGAGCCTTTTGGAGGAGCAAAATTCATCCGATCCGCTTCAAATCGGTTCATAATCATGGTTGCCACTCGAGCCAAAAATAACCTACCAAAATTTTATTTCTATATAAAATTTTGTCAAAATTTTATTTCTATAGAAAATTTTGTCAAAATTTTATTTCTATAGAAAATTTTGTCAAACTGAATTATATACGTATTTAATCGGTCTTTTTTAATTTAATATATACCACGTATGAACTTACTTATAATTTAGAAGACGGTGTTAGGGGGTTTCAAGATACCTTGCCATCGGCAAGCGTTACCGCAACCCAAGTAATTCGATTGTGGATGGCAGTGTGGTGAAGGGTATAATATAGTCGGCTCCACCCGACTTTGGACTTTGCTTGTTTGTTGTATGTTTTTTTTTGCATATATTTTTTCCATTAAAAGTCAACAAAAAATAAAAAATTATCGTAATTTGTAAAACCTTCTCAAAAAAACTTCCATGGATGTGAAAAAGTCAAACGGCACAGGTTCAAATCCCTACGGGGATGATATTTTTATTATTATTTGTTTTTTACTTTTTCATTGATTTTCTATTATATATATTGAAGTTTAATTGTCCAAAACTTTAGTTTTCACTTAAAACAACCTGCATAGGAAGTGGAAAAACATCGATAGGGATCCCGGGATGCGCTTTAAAAGAAATGTTTGTAGACTTGCCTTTAGATGTTTAAAGGTATATATGTCCCCCAAATGGCAATTTTAAGATGAGTGTATATTAAAGAAAAGAATCATGCTTGTTCGTTTTATTTGAATGTTCATTATAATTTCCATAAGCTTTTGAAAAATAAAAAAAAAAGTTTCATTACATTTTGTCTGAAGTACAATGACCATTAATGTAATGAATTCATTGCAAGACATCAAATTGGATGTAGCTGTAATCGAACTATTGTTTTATGTCCTTAAATTACACCCATACAGTTATAACATTTAATTGAAGTACTCGTTTTTTTAAATGACGTCAATATTATTACAACAAAATTCCTGGGTATGACAAAATTCGAAATTAAATTCGAGCTATTTTTAAATTAAGAGATTTTCTTTCCAGAAAATAAAAACAACTACGGAAATATTCCATAATTGTATGGGGAATGTTTCAATTGTAATCGATTATGTTTTACAAACATGAAATGACATTCATTGAGATCCAGGCCATCATGTCATGATGAAAATATATGAGAACTGTGAGGGTCATTGAATCAGCAATTAAGGATATCAAACTACATTTATAAGGGTGGGTATTAATGGACTTTTAAGCCTTTGCATGTAGAGATGAAATATGATGGAATATAATTCAAGAGAAATATGAAATATTTAATTCTAAATATTATCAGGGTACACGGATGAAAAAGACTGTTTTTCATATGTTTGGCTATAAACATTATATGTTTGGCTATAAACATTTTATGTTTGGAACACAAATTTTTAAACACAATATTTTTGAGTGCAAGCATATAATGTTCATAAACTAGCATAACATGTTTGGGACATATATGTTAATATGTTAGAACATATTATGTTTGGGACATAAAATGTTTGTAAATATCATATGCTTGGATGCAAACATATATTAATTTAGAAATAGCCTATAAACATATATGTGTTTAGTAGCTTGGAGCGCTATTTAACAGGGAGCGATATTGAATTAAGTTGGTGGTTGTTGCTTGTTATTACAAAATTAACATTTTATTTTTCCTTGGGCAATTGATCAGCTACTTCTTTGATCCTTACAAACTGTGTGGTCCGCTGTTCGAATCCCCGTCCGGCAAAAGGTAAAATTAAAATAAAAAAAAAAAATCATACAATTGGATAATTTCTTCTACAATGTTTGTATTACAGAAAAAGGTGCTAAGAACTAAAAAATCTCGAGGAAGTGAGAAAGATGTGGGGGAACATAAAATTGGGTAGAAACAAAATTTTGAGCAATCAGGTCGAAAACCTATGTTGTTAGCACCTATATTACCTGTTTATTTTCATAATTCATTATGATTGTAAATATATAAATAAATAAATAAAATTTTGAGCACAATATTGTTTGGGAGAATTTTTTTTAAGCATATAATATTTTTGGGTGCAAAATGCTTCCAAACATATTATATGTTCACATAATAACATATTGTTTTTTGGAAGACAAGATTATTGAATTTGGATGCAAAAATACAAAATGTTTGGAACTTAGACTACCCAAACATATATTGTTTAGACCAATATGCTTTCCAACATATTATATATCTCTTCCAAGATCAAACATATAAATGTTTGGGCAATACCCAAAAATGTATATGCTTGAAGCAAAATATGTTTGGGAGTATATGTTACAGAAGCGATTTTTTGTGAGCGTGTAGGTATATAACATTTTCATCAGTATAAATTAGAAAACATACACAGAAAAAAATTTCCGTAGTTAAACTAACGCTAAATTTAACTTATTTATTAAAATTATTTGCTTGTAGTTAAATTTTATTATTTTTATCTTAATGAAATCTTACTTTTTTAACTTTTTCTTCAAGATGATGCAATTATTTCATTAAATTGATGAATATATTTGATGAAAAATTGATGTAAAATTCTTCATTACGATGATGAAATGCGTTGTAAGCTCAAAATCGAAGAAACATTTCATCAAATTAATATTGAAAATCATCATATTGATGAAGTTTTTTGCGTTCAGTGTGGTGTGTATCGGTTCATGTTTCCGTATTTACCTCATATAGACCAATATCCCGATTTTACTTCGAGACACCGCAATTTTTATTTGCCGGAAATTTCAAAATCAAGAGGTATTTTGAGTCCACACATAAGTAAGCCGAATATGGGGCGTATCGATCGATTTTGATATACTCCACATATGGGCCGATCTCCCGATTTGACTTCGAGACAACGCAATTTTTATACGATTTGCTGTAAATTCAAAATTTAGAGGTATTTTCGGTCATTAAATAGGTGTAGCGAATATGGTGTTGATCGGTCCATATTTTGGTATAACGCCCAATGTGTTATGTCTCCCGATTTCTATGTTGGTATATATGTTCGCATGACAGAGTATTTGTCAAGTAACCTGAGCGAGTATTTTCTAAGGAAACAATTTTATTTTTTGATTCATGGTGGTGGGTATTTAAGATTCGGCCGGCCGAACTTAAGTCTGTATATACTTGTTATTAAATAAATTTATTTTATATTTGTTATTAGCTTTCAACTCAAAACATAAAATCTTGCTAATTTTGCAAATGTAGCGTTAATTTTTCAGAAGTTTGTAAAAGTTGTTAAATTTTCACATTTTTCCTTTTTGGCCATCTTGGTGGCATTTTGAGTATTTGTAACAAAAAAATTTAATTTCACATAATTTTATTTTTGTGAATGATAGTTAACAACAACAAACATAAACTGAAATCGAAAGCTCAAACGTATTAAAATTGACATAAAACGCAATACATCATAAAAACTCGTTTAGTTTATTTATTTATTACAAGATTTACAATCATAATAAATTATGCAAATAAATATAAAAAAAGATTAGGTGCTAACAACAAAGGTTTTTGACCAAATAAATTTTGTAAAAACCAAAAATATATTCAAAAAAGCAAAAATAATTTAAATATATTTATAATAATATCTATAATACAAAAAAAAAAAAAAAAAAAAAACAAGTAAGGAAAGTCTAAAGTCGGGCGGGGCCGACTATATTATACCCTGCACCACTTTGTAGATCTAAATTTTCGATACCATATCACATCCGTCAAATGTGTTGGGTGCTATATATAAAGGTTTGTCCCAAATACATACATTTAAATATCACTCGCTTTGGACAGAATTTGATAGACTTTTACAAAATCTATAGACTCAAAATTTAAGTTGGCTAATGCACTAGGGTGGAACACAATTTTAGTAAAAAAAATATGGGAAACATTTAAATCTGAAGCAATTTTAAGGAAACTTCGCAAAAGTTTATTTATGATTTATCGCTCGATATATATGTATTAGAAGTTTAGGAAAATTAGAGTCATTTTTACAACTTTTCGACTAAGCAGTGGCGATTTAACAAGGAAAATGTTTGTATTTTGACCACTTTTGTCGAAATCAGAAAAACATATATATGGGAGCTATATCTAAATCTGAACCGATTTCAATCAAATTTGGCACACATGACTATATTTCTAATTGTACTCCTAGTGCAAAATTTCAACCAAATTGGGCCAAAACTCTGGCTTCTGGGGCCATATAAGTCCATATCGGGCGAAAAATATATATGGGAGCTATATCTAAATCTGAACCAATTTCAATTAAATTTGGCACACATGACTATACTACCAATTGTTCTCCTTGTGCAAAATTTCAAGCTAATCGGGATAAAACTCTGGCTTCTGGGTCCATATAAGTGCATATCGGGCGAAAGATATACATGGGAGCTATATCTAAATCTGAATCGATTCCAACCAAATTCAGCACGCATAGCTACAATGCTAAATCTACTCCCCGTGCAAAATTTCAACCAAATTGGGCAAAAACTCGGGCTTTTAGGACCATATTAGTCCATATCGGGCGAAAGATATATATGGGAGCTATATCTAAATCTGAACCGATTTCAATCAAATTTTGCACACTTGACTATACTACTAATTGTACTCCTAGTGCAAAATTTCAACCAAATTCGGCCAAAAATCTGGCTTCTGCGGCCATATAAGTCCATATCGGGCGAAAGATATATATGGGAGCTATATCTAAATCTGAACCGATTTCAATCAAATTTTGCACACTTGACTATACTACTAATTGTACTCCTAGTGCAAAATTTCAACCAAATTCGGCCAAAAATCTGGCTTCTGCGGCCATATAAGTCCATATCGGGCGAAAGATATATATGGGAGCTGTATCTAAATCTGAACCGATTTCTTCCAAAATAAATAGGGTTCTATTCTGACCCAAATTAGGAACATGTGCCAAATTTGAAGGCGATTGGACTTCAATTGCGACCTAGACTTTGATCACAAAAAAGTGTTCACAGACAGACGGACGGACAGACGGACATGGTTATATCGACTCAGGGACCCACCCTGAGCATTATTGCCAAAGACACCATGTGTCTATCTCGTCTCCTTCTGGGTGTTACAAACATATGCACTAACTTATAATACCCTGTTCCACAGTGTGGCACAGGGTATAAATAGCGTGAGAACAAAACTAAAGGATAAATTGCAAAGCGTAGGAAAAATCCCAAAACTTTAAAACATAGTCAAAATTTTAATTTGCTCTAATTTATTTTTTTTTTGTTTTACTTCAAAAACCACCACCAATACTTACACAAAATATTTAACTTGGCTAAAATCGGACCGTTCGTTCTTTCAACTATTATGATGAATACGATGAATACGAGCGAGGTGCCGAATATTATTGGGAAAATGTCTCAAAAACAGTATTGAAGCTCTGGGTAGACCAACATTTCGACACGTCCATCACACTCATCACAAGTCAATGGCTTAAAAATGAGGTTCTTAACTGCATTTCAACCGCCCAATGGCCACCAAAATCTCCGGATATCAACCCTTTGGTTTTGTGTCTTGGGAATTTTGTAGTGTAAGGTTGCAGTAGGAAATCCTTTGGTGATATTTCACCAACATAGATAACAACCATTGGTCAATGTACGGAAGAGATTACGAGGAGGCCCCCGATGCTTTGAATGAAAGGTGCACCGATGAAAAGTAAACTGTTTTATAGGAAGAATGAACTATTTTGTGCCAAAATTGAACTAATGCCCTGTTGTACATTTTAAGTGCAGTTCACGAAATTACACCCTCTTGTAGAAGAAACAAGTATATACGGCCGTAAGTTCGACCAGGCCGACTCTTATGTACCCTCCACCATGGATTGCGTAGAAACTTCTACGAAAGACTGTCATCCACAATCGAATTACTTGGGTTGTGGTATCTTAAAACTTCGTAACATCGTTTTCTAAATTGTGAGTTATTCCATACGTGTATATTAGACAAAAAAGTTATACATAGGTAAGTCTACAAATAATTACGAATCGACATGGACTTTTGCAAGGTAAGTAGAGAGCCAGAATTGAAATATGGGTGTCGCTTATATCGGGGCTATATAGAATTGTGAACTTGATATGCACCAATTTTTGTGTGATTGGGAATCGATTTATCTGAGGGCTATATATAACTATAGACCGATATAGACCTAGTTAGGCATGGTTATTAACGGCCATATACTAGCACTATGTACCAAATTTCAACTGACTCGGATGAAATTTGCTCCTCCAAGAGGCTCCAAAACCAAATCTCGGATCGGTTTATTTGGGGGCTATATATGATTATGGACTGATATGGACCACTTTTGGCATGTTTGTTAAATATCAAATACTACCACCACGTACCAAATTTCAAACAGATCGGATGAATTTTGCTTCTCCAAAAGGCACCAGAGGTCAAATCTGGCGATCGGTTTATATGGGGGCTATATATAATTATAGACTGATATGAACCAATTCCTGCATGATTTTTGGATACAATATACTAACATCACTTACCAAATTTCAACCGAATCGGATGAATTTTGCTCTTCCAAGGGGCTCCGGAGGTCAAATCTGGGGATTGGTTTATATGGGGCCTATATATAATTATTGACCAATTTCGACCAATTTTTGCATGGGTGTTTGATGCCATATATTAACACCACGTACCAAATTTCAACTGAATCAGATGAATTTTGGTCTTCCAAGAGGCTCCGGAGGTCAAATCTGGTGGTCGGCTTATATGGTGGCTATATATAATTATGGACCGATGTGGACCAATTTGCATGGTCATTAGAGATCATATACTAACACCATGTACCAAATTTCAACCGGATCGGATGAAATTTGCTTCTCTTAGAGGCTCCGGAAGCTAAATCGGGGGATCGGTTTATATGGGGGCTATATATAATTATGGACCGATGTGGACCAATTTTTGCATGGTTGTTAGAGACCATATACTAACACCGTGTATTAAATTTCGGATGAAATTTGCTTTTCTTAGAGCAATCGCAAGCCAAATTTGGGGGTCCGTTTATATGGGGGCTATACGTAAAAGTGGACCGATATGGCCCATTTGCAATACCATCCGACCTACATCAATAACAACTACTTGTGCCAAGTTTCAAGTCGATAGGTTGTTTCGTTAGAACTCCTATGAACTAAAAGTAAGGAAGAAAATCATTGGCGCCAAATCATGACCATTTTAACCATACAGTAGTTCATTTTTACTATTTTTGGGAATCGTACGAAATTTTTCTTTTGCTTTAGTTCATATTAAACTTATGTGTACGGTCATTAAACTTTATATCCATGTTTAATTCATAAAATATTTGAGGCTTAGTTAACAAAGGAAAATTCCATTGGGCTGCGGAAAATTTCGATAAAAATAATAAAATTTAACTAACATACAAACAAATATTTTTTTTTGCAATAAAATTTTGCGTTAGTTTAACTATGGATTTTTTTTCTGTGTGGCTATGCCAACCAAGAACGACATAGAATCTTTATTTATTCTAACGCCATGTGATTATCTTGCTACTCAACATGCACCTGAATACTATTTTGAATGGCCTGAATTTCAAGTCATTTGTATACCTCCAGCGGAAGCTGCAACAAGCTTATGACAATATTTAGTTATACTTCGCTTTTGGACTTCCATAAATTCTCATGGGTTGAAAAGTCAATCTGTATGCATTTCATTTTTCATTTCTTTGTTGTGTTCACTTACCATTCACACTCACCATGCTTCATGCTTCAAATTGTTGTATGCTCGAACATCAAAGTTTAATGTTGTTTTCCACACTAACGCGCACGTTTGCAACACTGATTTATTACCAACTATTATTCATACGTAAAATCCTTGTTTCGTCCATTTGATTGATTCTCAATAGAATGCTCGATATCGAACGTCCCATGGCATTTGTTCATTCATTCAAATAAAAATCGTTAACCCATACTCACATAGAAGAGCGAACGTGGATTGGATAGTGGCAATCATAAATATGAAGATTAGGGATACCACATCGGGGATTTATAAGATCACAAGGTATAAAGACATTGATATTTTGGGCAGTTTTGGCAAACTAGAGAATATGTTTGTAAATAAATGAAATTATTGTGAGGAGTAAGTACTGCATAGAAAAACATTACCAAAAATTAAAAAAAAAAAAAAGAAATTGCTCACGGAAAAAAATTTCCGTAGTTAAACTACCGCTAAATTTAACTTATTTTTATTGGAAAAAAAAATTATTTGCTTGTAGTTAAATTTTATTATTTTTATGGAAATTTTCCACAGCTTAATGAAAACTTAATTTTTTTAAGTATGTCTCAAAAATTTTATGAACTAAACGTGAGTATAAAGTTCAATGGCCGTACACATAAGTTCAATATGAACTAAAACAAATGAAAATTTTCGTACGATTCCCAAAAATAGTAAGAATGAACTAATGTATGGTTAAAATGGTCATGATTTGGCGCCAATGATTTTCTTCTTTACTTTTAGTTAATTTTTTCTTCTAAAAGATGATGTAATTTCGTGAAATGCAGTTAAAAAGTACAGCAGGGCATTAAAATTTCCTTTGGTTTTGTGGAAATCTCAAAATGTGGAGTAAAATTTAGTTCAATTTTCATGCGTGGTAGTTCATTCTTCCTATAAAACAGTTCACTTTTTTCGGCGCTTGATGCTGAAAACTTTTTCAATTAAAAACAAATATATACGGCCGTAAGTTCGACCAGGCCGAATATAATGTACCCTCCACCATGGATTGCGTAGGAACTTCTACGAAATACTGTCACCCACAATCGAATTACTTGGACTGTGGTATCTTAAAACTTCTTAACATCGTCTTCTAAATTCTAAGTTAGTCCATACGTGGTATATATTAGACAAAACAAATATATACAGCAGTAAGTTCGGCCAGGCCGAATCTTAAATACCCACAACCATGAATCAAATAGAACAGTTACCTTTGACAACTCTTCGTCGTAGCGGGTTACTTGATAATATATAGAATGATAATATATAGAAATGATTAAATAACGCCTTGGTTTGAAATCTAAAATCAGTAGACTTTTACCCTCATTATTCAAATGATTAGAAGAAGTAAAATCTGGAAATTTTACTTTCAGTTTCATGTAACTATCATGATCAGAGCGCCTTCTATACCCTCAAGAAGTGAAATCGGTCTAAGTTGAGCCCTTAGCAAATGGAGCGATAAAAACTAAATCCGTTACAATTTCAGGCAAATCGGATAAAAACTATGTTTTTTATAAGCCCAAGGAGTTAATTCGGGAGATCAGTCTATATGGGGGCTATGCCAAAAACATGCACACCTAGTTGTGGTTCTGAAAAACTTGCAGAATATAGACCCCAAATCCAAGGGGGGGGGGGTTAATAAGTGGGATATATCAAAATCTATACCCATTCACAATTTATTCGGAACAACTATTAATGGTCCTTAAAACCTCTATATTTAAAATTTCAAGCAAATTGAATAAAAATCGGGAGATCGGGCTATATGGGGGCTATAGCAAATCATACACCGATACACACCCTATTGGCACACCTGTTTGTGGCCCAAAATACCTCTAGATTTCAAATTTCAGGGAAATCAAATTGATAAAATGGTTTCTAGAAGCCCAAGAAGTAAAATCGGGAGATCGGATAGAAAATAACTTTCTAGAAGCCCAAGACCGCAAATCGGGGGGTCGGTTTATATGGGGGCTATATCAAAACATGGACCGATAGACACAATTTACGCCACACCTATTTATGGTCCTAAAATACCTCTAGATTTTTTTATTTGAGATAAATCGGATCAAAACCACGATTTCTAAAACCCCAAGAAGTAAAATCGGGCGATCGGTCTATATGGGGGCTATGCCAAAACATTGACCGATAGACACCATTTCTGGCGTAAAAGTGGTCCAATATGGCCCATTTGCAATACCATCCGACCTACATCAATAACAACTACTTATGTCAAGTTGATACCTTGTTTCGTTCGGAAGTTAGCGTGATTTCAACAGACGGAAATGCTTAGATCGACTCAGAATTTCACCACGCAATATTTCGATGTGTTACAAACGGAATGGTGGAGGGTATAAAAATTGAATTAAAAGAATTAAAGATGTCCATCTTTGGAAATGCTTTTATAGTCGTGCCTTTAGAAAAACTTCTAATTGTTTTTTGCTGCGTACATGCAAACATTTTTTTCTGATTCAATCGCTAACTAATTGATCCAATTAATTGAAATGTCTTCAATCAAGAAAATTACAGTATCAATTTTAATTGGGCATAAAAAATAATTGATTAAAAATTTATTTGATATTGATTTAAAAAATCAATTAATTTTTTAATTGATTCAATCAAAAATTTAATTTTGACTTTCCCGCAGAACTTATAAAGGTAATATTATCTTCCTCGTCTCCCTTCGTTTTCCATTCAAAATAATCATATTGTTTTCATTACAAAATTCTCCCATTACAAACTTTGTCTTTGGAACTACGTCTGTCCAAACCGGATGGGAATAATAATGGTATAATTTCTTGTTGGAGTTTGCCTTATTGGTATGTTAATATTTTCTATAGTGGGTCAATAAATGCATTAAATTTACAAACATTTATTGATGGCGATTGGAATACTCAAAGTTTTTTTATATACCCTCCACCATAAGATGGGGGTATATTAACTTTGTCATTTCGTTTGGGTCGTGGTGAAATTCTGAGTCGATCCGAGCATGTCCGTCCGTCCGTCCGTCTGTTGAAATCATGCTAACTTCCGAACGAAACAAGGTATCGACTTGAAACTTGGCACAAGTAGTTGTTATTGATGTAGGTCGGATGGTATTGCAAATGGGCCATATCGGTCCACTTCTACGTATAGCCCCCAAATTTGGCTTGCAGACCCTAAGACTCTAAGAGAAGCAAATTTCATCCGATCCGGCTGAAATTTGGTAAATTGTTTTAGTATATGGTCTTTAACAACCATGCAAAAATTGGTCCACATCGGTCCATAATTATATATAGTCCCCATATAAACCGATCCCCGTCCGTCCGTCCGTCTGTTGAAATCACGCTAACTTCCGAACGAAACAAGCTATCGACTTGAAACTTGGCACTAGTAGTTGTTATTGATGTACACTGAAAAAACGGCGAACCCACCATGAGGAAAATTGTTGGTTAATTTTAGAAAATTTAGATTATTTTTAGAAAATTTTAACTAAACAGCATTACAAACGCTGACATCACGCCGAATCACTAAAATAAGTAAACATTTTTCGACAAATTCAAGAAAATTTATGAGACATAATCAATTTCTTTCATTTGTTAAAGAAAATTTTGTAATTGGAAGGAAAAAATTGGAGTTCAAAATTGCAAGAATGTCTTTAGTGCCATACGAAGTTCAAGATGGGCGCATTTTTAGTAAAATTTACAATTTTAAAGAAATAATGAACTATTTTGCGAGAAGTACGAGTTTAGTAAATCTTTATGCTTCATTTGTGTATAATTTTCTCCTCTGTTTTAGTTAATTTAACTAACGTACGCAAAAAATTATTAAATTCATGGAAACTTTCTTAAAACATAAAAAATCCATGAACTTAAATAGAATTAAATCAGCTTTAGTGAAATATAGGGTTCACTATTTTTTGAGTGTATGTCGGATGCTATTGCAAATGGGCCATATCGGTCCACTTTTACGTATAGCCCCCAAATTTGGCTTGCAGACCCTCTAAGAGAAGCAAATTTCATCCGATCTGGCTGAAATTTGGTACATTGTTTTAGTATATGGCCTTTAACAACCATGCAAAAAATGGTCCACATCGGTCCATAATTATATATAGCCCCCATATAAACCGATCCCCAGATTTGGCTTGCGGAGCCTCTAAGAGAAGAAAATTTCATCCGATCCGGCTGAAATTTGGTACATGGTATTAGCATATGGTCTCTAATGACCGTGCAAAAATTGGTCACATCGGTCCATAATTATATATAGCCCCCATACAAACCTATCACCAGATTTGACCTCCGGAGCCTCTTGGAAGCCAAACTTCATCTGATTCAGTTGAAATTTGGTACGTGGTGTTAACATATGGCCTCAAACACTCGTGCACAAATTGGTCGAAATCGGTCCATATTTATATATAGCCCCATATAAACCGATCCCCAGATTTGGCTTGCGGAGCCTCTAAGAGAAGAAAATTTCATCCGATCCGGCTGAAATTTGGTACATGGTGTTAGTATATGGTCTCTAACAACCATGCAAAAATTGGTCTATATCGGTCAATAATTATATATAGCCGCCATATAAACCGATCTCCCGATTTGGCTTGCGGAGCCTCTAAGAGAAGCAAATTTCATCCGATCCGGCTGAAATTTGGTACATGGTGTAAGTATATGATCTCTAATGACCATGCAAATTGGTCCACATCGGTCCATAATTATATATAGCCACCATATAAGCCGATCACCAGATTTGACCTCCGGAGCCTCTTGGAAGACCAAAATTCATCTGATTTAGTTGAAATTTGGTACGTGGTGTTAATATATGGCATCAAACACCCATGCAAAAATTGGTCGAAATTGGTCAATAATTATATATAGGCCCCATATAAACCAATCCCCAGATTTGACCTCCGGAGCCCCTTGGAAGAGCAAAATTCATCCGATTCGGTTGAAATTTGGTAAGTGATGTTAGTATATTGTATCCAAAAATCATGCAGGAATTGGTTCATATCAGTCCATAATTATATATAGCCTCCATATAAACCGATCCCCAGATTTGACCTCCGGAGCCCCTTGGAAGAGCTAAATTCATCGGATTCGGTTGAAATTTGGTACGTGATGTTAGTATATGGTATCCAACAACCATGCATTAATTGGTTCATATCAGTCCATAATCATATATAGCCCCCATATAAACCGATCCCGAGATTTGGTTTTGGAGCCTCTTGGAGGAGTAAATTTCCTCCGAGTCAGTTGAAATTTGGTACATTGTGCTAGTATATGGCCGTTAACAACCATGCCTAACTAGGTCCATATCGGTCTATAGTTATATATAGCCCTCAGATAAATCGATCCCCAATCACACAAAAATTGGTCCATATCAAGTTCATAATTGTATATAGTCCCCATATAAGCGACCCCCACTTTTCAATTCTGGCTCCCTACGTACCGTGCAAAAGTCCATATCGATTCGTAACTATTTGTAGACCTACATACCTTTTTGTCTAATATATACCACGTGTGGACTAACTCACAATTTAGAAAACGATTTAAGATACCACAACCCATGTAATTCGATTGTGTATAACAGTCATTCGTAGAAGTTTCTACGCAATACATGGAGGAGGGTACATAAGATTCGGCCTGGCCGAACTTACGGCCGTTTATACTTGTTTTTTTTTTTATTAAAAATTAAAAAAAAAATCAATAATTTTGTTAACTGACTTAGTCTTCCGAGTTTGGTTAAAAAGTTAATTGTAACAATTAAGTTTTAATTAAAAATTTAAATTTTTTTCAATCATTGACCTAATTGACTTAATGTTTCTAGTTTGTTTAAAAAGTTAATTGTATTAATTGTTTTTTTAATTAAAAATTTAAAAAATTTTCAATCATTGACTTAATGTTTCTAGTATGATTTAAAAATTAATTGTATCAATTAATTTTTTAATTGAAAATATTTTGGTTATTTTTTGTGTACTTTTCTAGTTTTTTTTTCTGTATATCTTTATTCCAAATGGATTCCCTACACTGTACATCCAATGTTTATTCCTTCGAATGTTGGTTGTAAATATTTTACGGTTTGTTACATTCAACTTTGTTAACTATTCCTGGTTTCAGTTCTACAAGTTCCAACTTTGCTAGCTATTTCACTATCATGAGAAGTAAAAAAATATATGTATATTTCCTTCAAATGAATATGCCTGAGAACAAAAACTGCAGTATATTGCAACGAAGTGACTACGTATAAAATAAGAACTTTGTATGAAGATAAAATCACGGGAAAAGGAAATGGAACCATAGAAAAGAAATAAAACGGGAAAATTATATCACATGAAGAAGCTCTTAGCTATCACGGTATAGTCTTCCTGTGCTATATGTACGGTAGTAAATTCAACTACAATTTCTGTAGGAGCTACAGCTGAACGAAGGATACAAACGAAAAAAAAACGTAAAAGATAATCACTTTGAAGTTAATTGAATCTTTGCTACCAATGAAAATTTTCTGTTATATATTTAATTCACCTAGAGCTTGTCTTATCTTATATAAGGTTATGGAATTAGCTGGTATTTCTCTATTTGCCAAACTTCAATTAATGAATGGTACGGAAAACGGAATTTAAAACTACTGCAATGAATGGTACGGAAAACGGAATTTAAAACTACTGCAATGGGCTGAAGAAGATTTTATGCCATCCATAGGAAGGATAATAAATAGGTGTGTCTAATGTGATGTGAGCCACCGTGATGCAATGTTTAACATGCCCGCCTTGCATACACAAGGTCGTGGGTTCGATTCCTGCTTCGACCGAAAACCAAAAAGTTTTTCAGCGGTGGATTATCCCACCTCAGTAATGATGGTGACATTTCTGAGTGTTTCAAAGCTTCTCTAAGTGGTCTCACTACAATGTGGAACGCCGTTCGGTTTCGGCTATAAAAAGGAGGTCTCTTGTCATTGAGCTTAGCATGGAATCGGGCAGCACTCAGTGATAAGAGAGAAGTCCAACACTGTGGTATCGCAATGGACTGAATAGTCTTAGTGAGCCAGATACATCGGGCTGCCACCTAACCTAACCTAATATGATGTGCATCGGTCCATGTTTTGCTATAGATAGATTTGATTTCTTGAGCTTCTACACACCGCAATTTTTATACGATTTGATTTAAATGGCGTTTATTGGCCCATATTTGAGTATAGCCCCTATATAGACCGATCACCAGATTTTAGCTTCTAGATACCGCAAATAACATAGTTCTTTATTTAAATATTTCTTCATTTATTTATTGTCGAATTTCACATAATCAGTATTCAGTTTCCCACACCTCGTAAATTTTCGAAAGCTTGTAGAAAATGTCTCAGCTTGCAATGGAAGAGATCAGAAAATTCAGGAAAATGTGTCATATAAGCATTCAGATCATGATCCACCAAGACATCACATTTTATTTGGGCACTATTCAGAAAGAATATCAATTGAGATTCTCTAATGAAAGTCTCATTTCTGAGATCATCAGGAAGCGTTGAAAGAAATGCTCCATATGCTGAATGAAATCCGGAAATTTCCACTAATTTTTGTAAATCTTCAGTTTCTACGGCACAAGTTTCCATGAGATCTTTAATTAGGAGTATGGCAAAACGATTACCCAAAGTACTGTATTTGAAGACATCATCATAACCCCAATGATAGAATGGCTGACGCATAAGTGTCAATGGGGCAATCATAACATTGGGAGTATTCAGATAGTAGGGTAAAAAGCTGGAACCTTCATAATAACTATCGGCATTGAAGAGTTCATTAATGTTGTGCGTTAAGGAGTTGCCATAGCCCGAATGACTGACATTGAAAAAGAAATGGGAGACTTGTAAGACATTGCCATAAAAATCCTGAGGATTGAAATGAAGATTTTCGTAAAAGGAATTGAGAACTTCAAGGGTATTTATTCGAGGTAAATTTCCCACTTTCAATTGGACCTTTTGTAATTTCTCCAAAACTTTTGGCGTTACAATACCACTCTTATCCTCCTTCATTTTCTTTTTTATGTATTCGACAATGTTTGTAAATATTTCTTGAATTTTGGGAATTTCTTGTTCCAATTCGGGGTATAGCTGTTCATAGATCCAATTCATAGGCAAAGAGAGAAAACCCCTGGTCACAGCTACACAATTGGTTGATGAAAAGTTTCGCGGTGTTTGCGATAGTTGCCATAAAAATCTCAATTCCAAATATCGACATAGGAAATCATTTTCATATTGCTGTAGTAATTCATCTAAAGCTTTCATATAGGGTATATTGAGGATTTGAATTTTCATATTGGGATCCACTGACAAAAGATTCAAGACCATCTGCAAGTACTTAGGAAGCCAAGGTAATGGAAGATTTTTAAACATTATTTCTGCTAAACCTACATCGTCTGGAACTTCTTCCAATTCCATTAAATTTCTTTCAAAATCCAATATTTTGTCCATCAAATCCATAGCTGGTTTTAACTCATTGCGAGTAATTATCAAATTCTCAATTAGCCATTTCCAATCTTGTTGGTTGAGAGATAGAAATCCTCCATTTACCGTGGGCTTATCTAAAACTATTACCGATTCCAACTTGCCATCATAATTGTCATAGACATCTTCTTCGAGAAAAATTCCATTCAGACCATATCTTCGTAGTCTACCCAAAGTTTCAATCCAATCGTAAGAATATTGGGCCATTAGCGTCCATTTCATATTGGTATTTTCCTGCATCCATTTGATAAAGTTCTTCAATTCGATTTTTTCACCAATTAATCTCAGACACGATGAATAGAATGTATGTGTCTTCTGGACAAATTTCGGTTTATTTCTTAATATCATGGTATCCAAATATTGAACATATTCCTGATTAATTTCATAATTCATAATTTCCACTGTCGAGGTAAGGGAAATATTTTGTGCATCTTGTTGATGTTGATTCTTTGACCATTTGCCACAAGCATATTGATAGAAATTTTCACATGGATTCACTTCAACATCTAAATAATTTTGCATTTGTTTTCGTAGTTTTTGATTAAAGAAATGACTTGAGTTGGAATTTACAGCTTCACAGATTGAACATCTGTTGGGTCCAATCAAGAGCACTGCCACTGCTATTATTGATAACCAATTAGAACTTTTCATTTCAATTCCTATGAAATGTATTCACTACTTGTTGCGTATGGAGTGAATTGTCAACTGATAGCGATAAAAATTTGTGATGTTGATAATTTTAAATTCACCATAAACCAGAGTTTAAAAAATATTTTCAATAATAGTCGACTTAGTGATACCCTAAGAATGGATCTGTAGTATATTGGGAATTGTAAACATGCAAAATTTACAACGTTTTATATATATATATATATATATATATATATATATATATATATATATATATATATATATATATATATATATATATATATATATATATATATATATATATAATCTTATGTACACCCTCAAAAAATTTCATTTCTTCCAATATATAATATGTTTGAAAGCATATTGGTCTAAACAATATAATATGTTTGGGTAGTCTAAGTTCCAAACATTATGTATTTTTCCATCCAAATTCAATAATGTTGTCTTCCAAAAAACTATATGTTATTATGTGAACATATAATATGTTTGGAAACATTTTGAACCCAAAAATATTATATGCTTAGACGAATTTTCTCCCAAAAAAGATTGTGCTCAAATTTTTTTTTCTGCCTAATTGTATATTCCCTCACATTTTTCTCACTTCCACGAGTTTTTTAGTTCTTAGCACCTTTTTCTGTAATAAAAACATTGTAGAAGAAATTATTCAATTTTATAATTTTTTTAAATATTTTGCCGGACGGGGATTCGAACAGCGAACCACACAGTTTGTAAGCCAGCACACTATCCACTGGGCTACGTAGCTGTTCATCAAGAGATAATTATAGTTATAAGTTATATCTATATAGCATAGCTTGCGGCGCCCACGAGCCGATGCAAATATAACATTGTTTAACAACATAACATTGTTGAACATACATTTGTTGGATCAGTGGTTGGTACGTCCACCTTGCATGCCAAGGGTCCTGGGTTCGATCCCTGCTTCGACCGACACCAATTTTTTTTTTACATATATTTTTTTACATATATTCCAGATACGTTCGGAATATCCCGAAATGTGTTCAACATTACATACTACTATATTAAATTTTTACTACGAAACTGTAAAGTGTGTCTTATAAAAGACTTAAAGTCAGAAAAGAACAGTGTTTGTTATAAACGAAATTGACTGAGTTCAAATCATGTATTATTTTTTTATTGCAAAAATAAAAATTTTGGAACAAAAAAAAGTTTTTGTATACAAGTTTGAAATTTTCGAAGAAATTCAAAAACTCTTACAAAAGAAGAACGTGAAGTCGAGTATATATATAAATATTTTTCCATCGAATCCTAAGGTTAACGATAACCATTCAAAAGCACATTATATTTATATTCTAAACAGTAATTTTACAACCAGCACATACATTTATTTTGGTGTGAACAATTGTTTGCTGTAGCATGTAGCACCATTAATTTAGAAATACAAATAAATATGAATTTGTATTAACGAATAATTTTGTTCCTAATTTAATTCTTAAGGCCGGTATAAAAATTGGCATTATCGCGTTAAAATGGCCATGTTTACCCTTTTACTTTTCTTTAATAATTTATTATAACGAAAATAAACTTATTCAATTGATGCTTTGCATCATTCTCCACCATGTTATTATACAATTTACCGAAAAAAGTTATAATGTTATTCTGGTTTTACCGATTCGAGTTTTGCCGCTACATATTTTTCAACACTTTATTTTAAAGACGTTTTTACTTGAAACATAACATAATTTCTACTGCAAGTCTTGTTTTTAACGGACTTTTTATAGCATATGAAAAAAGCTGGAAAAGCGAAAAAATAAAATTTGCTTCATAGAGTCAAATACACAAAACCCACATTTAAAATAGAATTGTGTCTTAAAAGTATCCTTACTTGAATTCTCCGCTTCATTGGCTCGGAATCAATACCAAAATTGTTAAAGTAGAAACACAATCTTTGGAACCGGACATGCTTTTTTTTCAGTGTATAGTGCCCTTTCGTTAGTTTTTATGAAGATCCCTTTAATTACCTTTGTTTGAATATTTTGACTTACTCGTCCGACGTTCCGATATGTTTTGACGAAACAAAAAAAAAAATTGTGCCCGTAAAGCGAAAATTATAAACAAAAGTCATGCTGTTTTTTTTCAAATGTCTTTTCTATATATATATATATATATATATATATATATATATATATATATATATATATATATATATATATATATATATATATATATATATATATATATATATATATATATATATATATATATATATATATATATATATATATATATATATATATATATATATATATATAAATTTGCAATCAATATTTCGATGTATTCTCTTATGTTATGGTGGTGTGTAGAAAAAGCATTTAAAGAAAGTCTATAACCAGGCTGGAGCGAGTTTTAATTTTTATATGAAAAACTTGGCCATATCTCGTAAACTAAGCGTCCTAAAGCAAAAAGGACTTTAATTCGTGACCACCCTAAAAAAATTGAAAAATCCACCCAAATACCAAAAAAATTGAAATTTTTATATGAAAAACTTATTATGGCCATATCTCCTAAACTAAACTTCCTAGAGCGAAAAGGACTATAATTCGTGACCATACTCAAAAAATTGAAAAATCCACACAAATCCTAAAAAAGTTTAAATTTTTATATGAAAAACTCCTTTTGGCCATATCTCCTTAAATATGCGCCCAGAGCGAAAAGGACTTTAATTCGTGACCACCCTAAAAAAATTGAAAAATCCACCCAAATCCTAAAAAAAATTAAATTTGTCTACCAATTTTGACCACCCTCAAAAAATTGAAAAATCCACTCAAGTCCTAAAAAAAATTTAAATTTGTCCGTCTACTGATTTTACTTCTTGGGCTTCCAGACATTAGAAATCTAAAGGTATGTTAGGACCTCAAACAGGTGTGTCTAATATGGTGTGTATTGGTCTATGGTTTGTAATAGCCCCCATATAGCGCGATTTCACTTCTTGAGGGTATAGAAGGCGCACTGATCATGAAAGTTGCTTTAAACTGAAAGTAAAATTTCCAAATCTATAGATTTTAGATTTAAAATCAGGGTATTATTTAATCATTGTTATATATTATCATTATATACATTATCTAGTAACCCGCTATATATTATGAAGTAACACGCTACGACAAAGAGTTTTCAAAGATAACTGTTATATTTGATTCATGGTGGTGGGTATTTAAGATGCGCCCTGGCCGAACTTACTGCTGTATATACTTGTTGAACTTCGATTGGGATCTCCCAGTGATCTTCAGAGCTGAGGAGGAATTTGGAAGGAATCGTAAAAAGGGAAGAAGAAATAGATATCGGACTTCTTGGCAACATATTGGTGGATTAGCACGAATATTTGCGCTGTATTATACTTTGCTTTTTTAGACCGCCAGTTAAACTGACATGGGTTCAGAACAAAAAACAATACATTTTCGTGAATCACGCGAAGCCGTTAATGAAATTTAAACTAAATCTCGTTAATGTGCGTGAACGGGACTAAACAAAAATTTGTCGTGCGTGATCAAAAATCAAATTGTGTTCGTGATTAGCGTGAGTAAAATTTCTCGAAAATCACGCTCACGATAAAATTGACCTTCACGATAAAACTCACATTCATGTTAAGACAGAGACAGAAAAAAAATCACACTCACGAACACATTCACCAATGGTCACGAATTAAAGTCCCTTTCGCTCTAGGACGCATATTTAAGGATATATGGGCAAAATAAGTTTTTCATATAAAAATTTCAATTTGTTTAAGGTTTTGGGTGAATTTGCAATTTTTTGAGAATGGTCACGAATTAAAATCCTTTTCGCTCAAGGGCGCTTCGTTTAGGAGATATGGGCAAAATATAAAAATTTCATTTTTTTTAAGGTTTTGGGTAGATTTTTCAATTTTTTGGGGGTGGTCACGAATTAAAGTCCTTTTCGCTCTAGGACGCATATTTAAGGAGATATGGGCAAAAGAAGTTTTTCATATAAAAATTTCAATTTTTTTAGGTTTTGGGTGGATTTTGCAATTTTTTGGGGGTGGTCACGAATTAAAGTCCTTTTCGCTCTAGGACGCATATTTAAGGAGATATGGGCAAAAGAAGTTTTTCATATAAAAATTTAAATTTTTTTAGGTTTTGGGTGGATTTTTCAATTTTTTGGTGGTGGTCACGAATTAAAGTCCTTTTCGCTCTAGGACGCATATTTAAGGAGATATGGACAAAAGAAGTTTTTCATATAAAAAATTCAATTTTTTTAGGTTTTGGGTGGATTTTTCAATTTTTTTGGGGGTGGTTACGAATTAAAGTCTTTTTCGCTCTAGGACGCATATTTAAGGAGATATGGGCAAAAGAAGTTTTTCATATAAAAATTTAATTTTTTTAAAGTTTTGGGTGGATTTTTCAATTTTTTGAGGGTGGTCACGAATTAAAGTCCTTTTCGCTCTAGGACGCATATTTAAGGAGATATGGGCAAAAGAAGTTTTTCATATAAAAATTTAATTTTTTTAAAGTTTTGGGTGGATTTTTCAATTTTTTGAGGGTGGTCACGAATTAAAGTCCTTTTCGCTCTAGGACGCATATTTAAGGGGATATGGGCAAAAGAAGTTTTTCATATAAAAATTAAATTTTTTTAGGTTTTGGGTGGATTTTTAAATTTTTTGAGGGTGGTCACGAATTAAATTCCTTTTCGCTCTAGGAAGCATATTTAAGGAGATATGGGCAAAAGAAGTGTTTCATATAAAAATTTCATTTTTTTTAGGTTTTGGGTGGATTTCTCAATTTTTTGGGGGTGGTCACGAATTAAAGTCCTTTTCGCTCAAGGACGCATATTTAAGGAGATATGGACGAAAGAAGTTTTTCATATATAAATTTCAATTTTTTTAGGTTTTGGGTGGATTTTTCAATTTTTTGGGGGTGGTCACGAATTAAAGTCGTTTTCGCTCTAGGACGCATATTTAAGGAGATATGGGCAAAAGAAGTTTCTCATATAAAAATTTCAATTTTTTAGGTTTTGGGTGGATTTTTAATTTTTTTGGGGGTGGCCACGAATTAAAGTCCTTTTCGCTCTAGGACGCATATTTAAGGAGATATGGGCAAAAGAAGTTTTTCATATAAAAATTTCAATTTTTTTAGGTTTTGGGTGGATTTTTCAATTTTTTTGGGGGTGGACACGAATTAAAGTCCTTTTCGCTCAAGGGCGCTTAGTTTAGGAAATATGGGCAAAATATAAAAATTTCAATTTTTATAGGTTTTGGGTAGATTTTTCAATTTTTTGGGGGTGGTCACGAATTAAAGTCCTTTTCGCTCTAGGACGCATATTTAAGGAGATATGGGCAAAAGAAGTTTTTCATATAAAAATTTCAATTTTTTTAGGTTTTGGGTGGATTTTTCAATTTTTTGAGGGTGGTCACGAATTAAAGTCATTTTAGCTCTAAGATGCATATTTAAGGAGATATGGGCAAAAGAAGTTTTTCATATAAAAATTTAATTTTTTTTAGATTTTGGGTGGATTTTTCAATTTTTTGGAGGTGGTCACGAATTAAAGTCCTTTTCGCTCTAGGACGCATATTTAAGGAGATATGGGCAAAAGAATTTTTTCATATAAAAATTTTAATTTTTTTAGATTTTCGGTGGATTTTTTAATTTTGTGGGGGTGGTCACGAATTAAAGTAATTTTCGCTCTAAGACGCATATTTAAGGAGATATGGGCAAAAGAAGTTTTTCATATAAAAATTTCAATTTTTTTAGGTTTTGGGTGGATTTTTCAATTTTTTGGGGGTGGTCACGAATTAAAGTCCTTTTCGCTCTAGGACGCTTAGTTTAGGAGATATGGGCAAAAGAAGTTTTTCGTATAAAAATTTAAATTTTTTAGGTTTTGGGTGGATTTTTCAATTTTTTGGGTGTGGTCACGAATTAAAGCCCTTTTCGCTCTAGGACGCATATTTAAGGAGATATGGGCAAAAGAAGTTTTTCATATAAAAATTTCAATTTTTTTTAGGTTTTGGGTCGATTTTTCAATTTGTTGGGGGTGGTCACGAATTAAAGTCCTTTTCGCTCTAGGACGCATATTTAAGGAGATATGGGCAAAAGAAGTTTCTCATATAAAAATTTAAATTTTTTTAGGTTTTGGGTCGATTTTTCAATTTTTTGGGGGTGGTCACGAATTAAAGTCCTTTTCGCTCTAGGACGAATATTTAAGGAGATATGGGCAAAAGAAGTTTTTTATATAAAAATTTCAATTTTTTAGGTTTTGGGTGGATTTTTCAATTTGTTGGGGGTGGTCACGAATTAAAGTCCTTTTCGGTCTAGGACGCTTATTTTGGGAGATATGGCCAAAAGAAGTTTTTCATATAAGAATTTCGATTTTTTTAGGTTTTGGGTGGAATTTTCAATTTTTTGGGGTGGTCACGAATTAAAGTCCTTTTCGCTCTAGGACGCATATTTAAGGAGATATGGGCAAAAGAAGTTTCTCATATAAAAATTTCAATTTTTTAGGTTTTGGGTGGATTTTAAAATTTTTTGGGGGTGGCCACGAATTAAAGTCCTTTTCGCTCTAGGACGCATATTTAAGGAGATATGGGCAAAAGAAGTTTTTCATATAAAAATTTCAAGTTTTTTAGGTTTTGGGTGGATTTTTCAATTTTTTGGGGGTGGTCACGAATTAAAGTCCTTTTCGCTCTAGGACGCTTAGTTCAGGAGATATGAGCAAAAGAAGTTTTTCATATAAAAATTTCAATTTTTTAGGTTTTGGGTGGATTTTTCAATTTTTTTGGGGGTGGTCACGAATTAAAGTCCTTTTCGCTCTAGGACGCATATTTAAGGAGATATGGGCAAAAGAAGTTTTTCATATAAAAATTTAAATTTTTTTCGGTTTCGGGTGGATTTTTCAATTTTTTGGGGGTGGTCACGAATTAAAGTCCTTTTCGCTCTAGGACGCATATTTAAGGATATATGGGCAAAATAAGTTTTTCATATAAAAATTTCAATTTGTTTAAGGTTTTGGGTGGATTTGCAATTTTTTGAGAGTGGTCACGAATTAAAGTCATTTTCGCTCTAAGACGCATATTTAAGGAGATATGGGCAAAAGAAGTTTTTCATATAAAAATTTAATTTTTTTTAGATATTGGGTGGATTTTTCAATTTTTTGGGGATGGTCACGAATTAAAGTCCTTTTCGCTCTAGGACGCATATTTAAGGAGATATGGGCAAAAGAAGTTTTTCATATAAAAATTTAAATTTTTTTAAGTTTTGGGTGGATTTTTCAATTTTTTGGGGGTGGTCACGAATTAAAGTCCCTTTCGCTCTAGGACGCTTAGTTTAGGAGATATGGGCAAAAGAAGTTTTTCATTTAAGAATTTCAATTTTTTAGGTTTTGGGTGGAATTTTCAATTTTTTGGGGTGGTCACGAATTAAAGTCCTTTTCGCTCTAGGACGCATATTTAAGGAGATTTGGGCAAAAGAAGTTTTTCATATAAAAATTTAAATTTTTTTAGGTTTTGGGTGGATTTTTAAATTTTTTGGGGGTGGTCACGAATTAAAGTCTTTTTCGCTCTAGGACGCTTAGTTTAGGAGATATGGGCAAAAGAAGTTTTTCGTATAAAAATTTAAATTTTTTAGGTTTTGGGTGGATTTTTCAATTTTTTGGGGGTGGTCACGAATTAAAGTCCTTTTCGCTCTAGGACGCTTAGTTTAGGAGATATGGGCAAAAGAAGTTTTTCGTATAAAAATTTAAATTTTTTAGGTTTTGGGTGGATTTTTCAATTTTTTGGGGGTGGTCACGAATTAAAGTCCTTTTCGCTCTAGGACGCTTAGTTTAGGAGATATGGGCAAATGAAGTTTTTCATATAAAAATTTAAATTTTTTTAGGTTTTGGGTGGATTTTTCAATTTTTTGGGGGTGGTCACGAATTAAAGTCCTTTTCGCTCTTGGACGCATATTTAAGGAGATATGGGCAAAAGAAGTTTTTCATATAAAAATTTAAATTTTTTTAGGTTTTGGGTGGATTTTTCAATTTTTTGGGGGTGGTCACGAATTAAAGTCTTTTTCGCTCTAGGACGCTTAGTTTAGGAGATATGGGCAAAAGAAGTTTTTCGTATAAAAATTTAAATTTTTTAGGTTTTGGGTGGATTTTTCAATTTTTTGGGGGTGGTCACGAATTAAAGTCCTTTTCGCTCTAGGACGCTTAGTTTAGGAGATATGGGCAAATGAAGTTTTTCACATAAAAATTTCAATTTTTTAGGTTTTGGGTGGATTTTTCAATTTTTTGGGGGTGGTCACGAATTATAGTCCTTTTCGCTCTAGGACGCATATTTAAGGAGATATGGGCAAAAGAAGTTTTTCATATAAAAATTTCAATTTTTTTAGGTTTTGGGTCGATTTTTCAATTTTTTGGGGGTGGTCACGAATTAAAGTCCTTTTCGCTCTAGGACGATTAGTTTAGGAGATATGGGCAAAAGAAGTTTTTCATTTAAGAATTTCAATTTTTTTAGGTTTTGGGTGGAATTTTCAATTTTTTGGGGTGGTCACGAATTAAAGTCCTTTTCGCTCTAGGACGCATATTTAAGGAGATATGGGCAAAAGAAGTTTGTCATATAAAAATTTCAATTTTTTAGGTTTTGGGTGGATTTTTAAATGTTTTGGGGTGGCCACGAATTAAAGTCCTTTTCGCTCTAGGACGCATATTTAAGGAGATATGGGCAAAAGAAGTTTTTCATATAAAAATTTTAATTTTTTTAGGTTTTGGGTGGATTTTTCAATTTTTTGGGGGTGGTCACGAATTAAAGTCCTTTTCGCTCTAGGACGCTTAGTTTAGGAGATATGGGCACGAATTAAAGTCCTTTTCGCTCTAGAACGCATATTTAAGGAGATATGGGCAAAAGAAGTTTTTCATATAAAAATTTCAATTTTTTTAGGTTTTGGGTGGATTTTTCAATTTTTTTGGGGGTGGTCACGAATTAAAGTCCTTTTCGCTCTAGGACGCTTAGTTTAGGAGATATGGGCAAAAGAAGTTTTTCATTTAAGAATTTCAATTTTTTTAGGTTTTGGGTGGAATTTTCAATTTTTTGGGGTGGTCACGAATTAAAGTCCTTTTCGCTCTAGGACGCATATTTAAGGAGATATGGGCAAAAGAAGTTTCTCATATAAAAATTTCAATTTTTTAGGTTTTGGGTGGATTTTTAAATTTTTTGGGGGTGGTCACGAATTAAAGTCCTTTTCGCTCTAGGACGCATATTTAAGGAGATATGGGCAAAAGAAGTTTTTCATATAAAAATTTAAATTTTTTTAGGTTTTGGGTGGATTTTTCAATTTTTTGGGGGTCGTCACGAATTAAAGTCCTTTTCGCTCTAGGACGCTTAGTTTAGGAGATATGGACGCATATTTAAGGAGATATGGGCAAAATAAATTTTCCATATAAAAATTTAAATTTTTTTAGGTTTTGGGTGGATTTTTAAATTTTTTGGGGGTGGTCACGAATTAAAGTCCTTTTCGCTCTAGGACGCATATTTAAGGAGATATGGGCAAAAGAAGTTTTTCATATAAACATTTAAATTTTTTTAGGTTTTGGGTGGATTTTTAAATTTTTTGGGGGTGGTCACGAATTAAAGTCCTTTTCGCTCTAGGACGCATATTTAAGGAGATATGTGCAAAAGAAGTTTTTCATATAAACATTTAAATTTTTTAGGTTTTGGGTGGATTTTTCAATTTTTTGGGGGTGGTTACGAATTAAAGTCCTTTTCGCTCTTGGACGCATATTTAAGGAGATATGGGCAAAATAAGTTTTTCATATAAGAATTTCAATTTTTTTAGGTTTTGGGTGGAATTTTAAATTTTTTGGGGTGGTCACGAATTAAAGTCCTTTTCGCTCTAGGACGCATATTTAAGGAGATATGGGTAAAAGAAGTTTCTCATATAAAAATTTCAATTTTTTAGGTTTTGGGTGGATTTTTCAATTTTTTTGGGGGTGGTCACGAATTAAAGTCCTTTTCGCTCTAGGACGCATATTTAAGGGGATATGGGCAAAAGAAGTTTTTCATATAAAAATTTAAATTTTTTTAGGTTTTGGGTGGATTTTTCAATTTTTTGGGGTTGGTCACGAATTAAAGTCCTTTTCGCTCTTGGACGCATATTTAAGGAGATATGGGCAAAATAAGTTTTTCATATAAAAATTTAATTTTTTTTTAGGTTTTGGGTGGATTTTTCAATTTTTTGGGGGTGGTCACGAATTAAAGTCCTTTTCGCTCTAGGACGCATATTTAAGGAGATATGGGCAAAAGAAGTTTTTCATATAAAAATTTCAATTTTTTTAGGTTTTGGGTCGATTTTTCAATTTTTTGGGGGTGGTCACGAATAAAAGTCCTTTTCGCTCTAGGACGCTTAGTTTAGGAGATATGGGCAAAAGAAGTTTTTCATATAAGAATTTCGATTTTTTTAGGTTTTGGGTGGAATTTTCAATTTTTTGGGGTGGTCACGAATTAAAGTCCTTTTCGCTCTAGGACGCATATTTAAGGAGATGTGGGCAAAAGAAGTTTTTCGTATAAAAATTTAAATTTTTTAGGTTTTGGGTGGATTTTTCAATTTTTTGGGGGTGGTCACGAATTAAAGTCCTTTTCGCTCTAGGACGCATATTTAAGGAGATATGGGCAAAAGAAGTTTTTCATATAAAAATTTCAATTTTTTTTAGGTTTTGGGTGGATTTTTCAATTTTTTGGGGGTGGTCACGAATTAAAGTCCTTTTCGCTCTAGGACGCTTAGTTTAGGAGATATGGGCAAAAGAAGTTGTTCATATAAGAATTTCGATTTTTTTAGGTTTTGGGTGGAATTTTCAATTTTATGGGGTGGTCACGAATTAAAGACCTTTTCGCTCTAGGACGCATATTTAAGAAGATATGGGCAAAAGAAGTTTCTCATATAAAAATTTCAATTTTTTAGGTTTTGGGTGGATTTTTAAATTTTTTGGGGGTGGCCACGAATTAAAGTCCTTTTCGCTCTAGGACGCATATTTAAGGAGATATGGGCAAAAGAAGTTTTTCATATAAAAATTTCAATTTTTTTAGGTTTTGGGTAGATTTTTCAATTTTTTGGGGGTGGTCACGAATTAAAGTCCTTTTCGCTCTAGGACGCTTAGTTTAGGAGATATGGGCAAAAGAAGTTTTTCATATAAATGTTTCAATTTTTTAGGTTTTGGGTGGATTTTTAATTTTTTTGGGGGTGGACACGAATTAAAGTCCTTTTCGCTCTAGGACGCATATTTAAGGAGATATGGGCAAAAGAAGTTTTTCATATAAAAATTTAAATTTTTTTAGGTTTTGGGTGGATTTTTCAATTTTTTGGGGGTGGTCACGAATTAAAGTCCCTTTCGCTCTAGGACGCATATTTAAGGATATATGGGCAAAATAAGTTTTTCATATAAAAATTTCAATTTGTTTAAGGTTTTGGGTGGATTTGCAATTTTTTGAGAGTGGTCACGAATTAAAATCCTTTTCGCTCAAGGGCGCTTAGTTTAGGAAATATGGGCAAAATATAAAAATTTCAATTTTTATAGGTTTTGGGTAGATTTTTCAATTTTTTGGGGGTGGTCACGAATTAAAGTCCTTTTCGCTCTAGGACGCATATTTAAGGAGATATGGGCAAAAGAAGTTTTTCATATAAAAATTTCAATTTTTTTAGGTTTTGGGTGGATTTTTCAATTTTTTGAGGGTGGTCACGAATTAAAGTCATTTTAGCTCTAAGACGCATATTTAAGGAGATATGGGCAAAAGAAGTTTTTCATATAAAAATTTAATTTTTTTTAGATTTTGGGTGGATTTTTCAATTTTTTGGGGGTGATCACGAATTAAAGTCCTTTTCGCTCTAGGACGCATATTTAAGGAGATATGGGCAAAAGAAGTTTTTCATATAAAAATTTCAATTTTTTTAGATTTTCGGTGGATTTTTTAATTTTGTGGGGGTGGTCACGAATTAAAGTAATTTTCGCTCTAAGACGCATATTTAAGGAGATATGGGCAAAAGAAGTTTTTCATATAAAAATTTGAATTTTTTTAGGTTTTGGGTGGATTTTTAAATTTTTTGGGGGTGGTCACGAATTAAAGTCCTTTTCGCTCTAGGACGCATATTTAAGGATATATGGGCAAAATAAGTTTTTCATATAAAAATTTCAATTTGTTTAAGGTTTTGGGTGGATTTGCAATTTTTTGAGGGTGGTCACGAATTAAAGTCATTTTCGCTCTAAGACGCATATTTAAGGAGATATGGGCAAAAGAAGTTTTTCATATAAAAATTAATTTTTTTTTAGATTTTGGGTGGATTTTTCAATTTTTTGGGGATGGTCACGAATTAAAGTCCTTTTCGCTCTAAGACGCATATTTAAGGAGATATGGGCAAAAGAAGTTTTTCATATACAAATTTAAATTTTTTTAGGTTTTGGGTGGATTTTTCAATTTTTTGGGGGTGGTCACGAATTAAAGTCCTTTTCGCTCTAGGACGCATATTTAAGGAGATATGGGCAAAAGAAGTTTTTCATATAAAAATTTAAATTTTTTTTAGGTTTTGGGTCGATTTTTCAATTTGTTGGGGGTGGTCACGAATTAAAGTCCTTTTCGCTCTAGGACGCTTAGTTTAGGAGATATGGGCAAAAGAAGTTTTTCATATAAGAATTTCGATTTTTTTAGGTTTTGGGTGGAATTTTCAATTTTTAGGGGTGGTCACGAATTAAAGTCCTTTTCGCTCTAGGACGCATATTAAAGGAGATATGGGCAAAAGAAGTTTTTCATATAAAAATTTAAATTTTTTTAGGTTTTTGGGTGGATTTTTCAATTTTTTGGGGGTGGTCACGAATTAAAGTCCTTTTCGCTCTAGGACGCTTAGTTTAGGAGATATGGGCAAAAGAAGTTTTTCATATAAACATTTAAATTTTTTAGGTTTTGGGTGAATTTTCCAATTTTTTGGGGGTGGTCACGAATTAAAGTCCTTTTCGCTCTAGAACGCATATTTAAGGAGATATGGACAAAAGAAGTTTTTCATATAAAAATTTCAATTTTTTAGGTTTTGGGTGGATTTTTCAATTTTTTTGGGGGTGGTCACGAATTAAAGTCCTTTTCGCTCTAGGACGCTTAGTTTAGGAGATATGGGCAAAAGAAGTTTTTCATTTAAGAATTTCAATTTTTTTAGGTTTTGGGTGGAATTTTCAATTTTTTGGGGTGGTCACGAATTAAAGTCCTTTTCGCTCTAGGACGCATATTTAAGGAGATTTGGGCAAAAGAAGTTTTTCATATAAAAATTTAAATTTTTTTAGGTTTTGGGTGGATTTTTAAATTTTTTGGGGGTGGTCACGAATTAAAGTCCTTTTCGCTCTTGGACGCATATTTAAGGAGATATGGGCAAAAGAAGTTTTTCATATAAAAATTAAAATTTTTTTAGGTTTTGGGTGGATTTTTCAATTTTTTGGGGGTGGTCACGAATTAAAGTCCTTTTCGCTCTAGGACGCTTAGTTTAGGAGATATGGGCAAAAGAAGTTTTTCGTATAAAAATTTAAATTTTTTAGGTTTTGGGTGGATTTTTCAATTTTTTGGGGGTGGTCACGAATTAAAATCCTTTTCGCTCTAGGACGCTTAGTTTAGGAGATATGGGCAAATGAAGTTTTTCACATAAAAATTTCAATTTTTTAGGTTTTGGGTGGATTTTTCAATTTTTTTGGGGGTGGTCACGAATTAAAGTCCTTTTCGCTCTAGGACGCATATTTAAGGAGATATGGGCAAAATAAGTTTTTCATATAAAAATTTCAATTTTTTTTGGTTTTGGGTGGATTTTTCAATTTTTGGGGGTGGTCACGAATTATAGTCCTTTTCGCTCTAGGACGCATATTTAAGGAGATATGGGCAAAAGAAGTTTTTCATATAAAAATTTCAATTTTTTTAGGTTTTGGGTCGATTTTTCAATTTTTTGGGGGTGGTCACGAATTAAAGTCCTTTTCGCTCTAGGACGATTAGTTTAGGAGATATGGGCAAAAGAAGTTTTTCATATAAGAATTTCGATTTTTTTAGGTTTTGGGTGGAATTTTCAATTTTTTGGGGTGGTCACGAATTAAAGTCCTTTTCGCTCTAGGACGCATATTTAAGGAGATATGGGCAAAAGAAGTTTGTCATATAAAAATTTCAATTTTTTGGGTTTTGGGTGGATTTTTAAATGTTTTGGGGTGGCCACGAATTAAAGTCCTTTTCGCTGTAGGACGCATATTTAAGGAGATATGGGCAAAAGAAGTTTTTCATATAAAAATTAAAATTTTTTTAGGTTTTGGGTGGATTTTTCAATTTTTTGGGGGTGGTCACGAATTAAAGTCCTTTTCGCTCTAGGACGCTTAGTTTAGGAGATATGGGCAAAAGAAGTTTTTCATATAAAAATTTAAATTTTTTAGGTTTTGGGTGGATTTTTCAATTTTTTGGGGGTGGTCACGAATTAAAGTCCTTTTCGCTCTAGAACGCATATTTAAGGAGATATGGGCAAAAGAAGTTTTTCATATAAAAATTTCAATTTTTTTAGGTTTTGGGTGGATTTTTCAATTTTTTTGGGGGTGGTCACGAATTAAAGTCCTTTTCGCTCTAGGACGCTTAGTTTAGGAGATATGGGCAAAAGAAGTTTTTCATTTAAGAATTTCAATTTTTTTAGGTTTTGGGTGGAATTTTCAATTTTTTGGGGTGGTCACGAATTAAAGTCCTTTTCGCTCTAGGACGCATATTTAAGGAGATATGGGCAAAAGAAGTTTCTCATATAAAAATTTCAATTTTTTAGGTTTTGGGTGGATTTTTAAATTTTTTGGGGGTGGTCACGAATTAAAGTCCTTTTCGCTCTAGGACGTATATTTAAGGAGATATGGGCAAAAGAAGTTTTTCATATAAAAATTTAAATTTTTTTAGGTTTTGGGTGGATTTTTCAATTTTTTGGGGGTGGTCACGAATTAAAGTCCTTTTCGCTCTAGGACGCTTAGTTTAGGAGATATGGACGCATATTTAAGGAGATATGGGCAAAATAAATTTTCCATATAATAATTTAAATTTTTTTAGGTTTTGGGTGGATTTTTAAATTTTTTGGGGGTGGTCACGAATTAAAGTCCTTTTCGCTCTAGGACGCATATTTAAGGAGATATGGGCAAAATAAGTTTTTCATATAAACATTTAAATTTTTTAGGTTTTGGGTGAATTTTTCAATTTTTTGTTGGTGGTCACGAATTAAAGTCCTTTTCGCTCTAGAACGCATATTTAAGGAGATATGGGCAAAAGAAGTTTTTCATATAAACATTTAAATTTTTTAGGTTTTGGGTGAATTTTTCAATTTTTTGGGGGTGGTCACGAATTAAAGTCCTTTTCGCTTTAGAACGCATATTTAAGGAGATATGGGCAAAAGAAGTTTTTCATATAAAAATTTCAATTTTTTAGGTTTTGGGTGGATTTTTCAATTTTTTGGGGGTGGTCACGAATTAAAGTCCTTTTCGCTCTAGGACGCTTAGTTTAGGAGATATGGCAAAAGAAGTTTTTCATTTAAGAATTTCAATTTTTTTAGGTTTTGGGTGGATTTTTCAATTTTTTGGGGTGGTCACGAATTAAAGTCCTTTTCGCTCTAGGACGCATATTTAAGGAGATATGGGCAAAAGAAGTTTTTCATATAAAAATTTCAATTTTTTTAGGTTTTGGGTGGATTTTTCAATTTTTTGGGGGTGGTCACGAAGTAAAGTCCTTTTCGCTCAAGGACGCATATTTAAGGAGATATGGGCAAAAGAAGTTTTTCTTATAAAAATTTATTTTTTTTTAGGTTTTGAGTGGATTTTTAAATTTTTTGGGGGTAATCACGAATTAAAGTCCTTTTCGCTCTAGGACGTATATTTAAGGAGATATGGGCAAAAGAAGTTTCTCATATAAAAATTTAAATTTTTTTAGGTTTTGGGTGGATTTTTCAATTTTTTGGGGGTGGTCACGAATTAAAGTCCTTTTCGCTCTAGGACGCTTA
This sequence comes from Haematobia irritans, assembly GCF_050003625.1. NCBI lineage: Eukaryota > Metazoa > Arthropoda > Insecta > Diptera > Muscidae > Haematobia > Haematobia irritans. Next base: position 106,510,056 of record NC_134399.1, on the reverse strand, counting down.
GTTTAGGAGATATGGGCAAAAGAAGTTTCTCATATAAAAATTTCAATTTTTTAGGTTTTGGGTGGATTTTTCAATTTTTTTGGGGGTGGTCACGTATTAAAGTCCTTTTCGCTCTAGGACGCATAATTAAGGAAATATGGGCAAAAGAAGTTTTTCGTATAAAAATTTAAATTTTTTTAGGTTTTGGGTGGATTTTTCAATTTTTTGGGGTTGGTCACGAATTAAAGTCCTTTTCGCTCTTGGACGCATATTTAAGGAGATATGGGCAAAATAAGTTTTTCATATAAAAATTTAATTTTTTTTTAGGTTTTGGGTGGATTTTTCAATTTTTTGGGGGTGGTCACGAATTAAAGTCCTTTTCGCTCTAGGACGCATATTTAAGGAGATATGGGCAAAAGAAGTTTTTCATATAAAAATTTCAATTTTTTTAGGTTTTGGGTGGATTTTTACATTTTTTGGGGGTGGTCACGACTTAAAGTCCTTTTCGTTTTAGGACGCATATTTAAGGAGATATGGGCAAAAGAAGTTTTTCATATAAGAATTTCGATTTTTTTAGGTTTTGGGTGGAATTTTCAATTTTTTAGGGTGGTCACGAATTAAAGTCCTTTTCGCTCTAGGACGCATATTTAAGGAGATATGGGCAAAAGAAGTTTTTCATATAAAAATTAAAATTTTTTTAGGTTTTGGGTGGATTTTTGAATTTTTTGGGGGTGGTCACGAATTAAAGTCCTTTTCGCTCTTGGACGCATATTTAAGGAGATATGGGCAAAAGAAGTTTTTCATATAAAAATTTAAATTTTTTAGGTTTTGGGTGGATTTTTAAATTTTTTGGGGGTGGTCACGAATTAAAGTCCTTTTCGCTCTAGGACGCATATTTAAGGAGATATGGGCAAAAGAAGTTTTTCATATAAAAATTTAAATTTTTTTAGGTTTTGGGTGGATTTTTCAATTTTTTGGGGGTGGTCACGAATTAAAGTCCTTTTCGTTCTAGGACGCTTAGATTAGGAGATATGGGCAAAAGAAGTTTTTCATATAAAAATTTAAATTTTTTAGGTTTTGGGTGGATTTTTCAATTTTTTGGGGGTGGTCACGAATTAAAGTCCTTTTCGCTCTAGAACGCATATTTAAGGAGATATGGGCAAAAGAAGTTTTTCATATAAAAATTTCAATTTTTTTTAGGTTTTGGGTGGATTTTTCAATTTTTTTGGGGGTGGTCACGAATTAAAGTCCTTTTCGCTCTAGGACGCTTAGTTTAAGTTCATTTAAGAATTTCAATTTTTTTAGGTTTTGGGTGGAATTTTCAATTTTTTGGGGTGGTCACGAATTAAAGTCCTTTTCGCTCTAGGACGCATATTTAAGGAGATATGGGTAAAAGAAGTTTCTCATATAAAAATTTCAATTTTTTAGGTTTTGGGTGGATTTTTAAATTTTTTGGGGGTGGTCACGAATTAAAGTCCTTTTCGCTCTAGGACGCATATTTAAGGAGATATGGGCAAAAGAAGTTTTTCATATAAAAATTTAAATTTTTTTAGGTTTTGGGTGGATTTTTCAATTTTTTTGGGGGTGGTCACGAATTAAAGTCCTTTTCGCTCTAGGACGCTTAGTTTAGGAGATATGGGCAAAAGAAGTTTTTCATATAAAAATTTCAATTTTTTTTAGGTTTTGGGTGGATTTTTCAATTTTTTGGGGGTGGTCACGACTTAAAGTCCTTTTCGCTTTAGGACGCATATTTAAGGAGATATGGGCAAAAGAAGTTTTTCATATAAAAATTTCAATTTTTTTAGATTTTGGGTGGATTTTTCAATTTTTTGGGGGTGGTCACGAATTAAAGTCCTTTTCGCTCTAGGACGCATATTTAAGGAGATATGGGCAAAAGAAGTTTCTCATATAAAAATTTCAATTTTTTAGGTTTTGGGTGGATTTTTAAATTTTTTGGGGGTGGTCACGAATTAAAGTCCTTTTCGCTCTAGGACGCATATTTAAGGAGATATGGGCAAAAGAAGTTTTTCATATAAAAATTTAAATTTTTTTAGGTTTTGGGTGGATTTTTCAATTTTTTGGGGGTGGTCACGAATTAAAGTCCTTTTCGCTCTAGGACGCTTAGTTTAGGAGATATGGACGCATATTTAAGGAGATATGGGCAAAATAAATTTTCCATATAAAAATTTAAATTTTTTTTAGGTTTTGGGTGGATTTTTAAATTTTTTGGGGGTGGTCACGAATTAAAGTCCTTTTCGCTCTAGGACGCATATTTAAGGAGATATGGGCAAAAGAAGTTTTTCATATAAACATTTAAATTTTTTAGGTTTTGGGTGAATTTTTCAATTTTTTGGGGGTGGTCACGAATTAAAGTCCTTTTCGCTCTAGGACGCTTAGTTTAGGAGATATGGGCAAAAGAAGTTTTTCGTATAAAAATTTAAATTTTTTAGGTTTTGGGTGGATTTTTCAATTTTTTGGGGGTGGTCACGAATTAAAGTCCTTTTCGCTCTAGGACGCTTAGTTTAGGAGATATGGGCAAAAGAAGTTTTTCATATAAGAATTTAAATTTTTTTAGGTTTTGGGTGGAATTTTCAATTTTTTGGGGTGGTCACGAATTAAAGTCCTTTTCGCTCTAGGACGCATATTTAAGGAGATATGGGCAAAAGAAGTTTCTCATATAAAAATTTCAATTTTTTTACGTTTTGGGTGGATTTTTAAATTTTTTGGGGGTGGCCACGAATTAAAGTCCTTTTCGCTCTATGACGCATATTTAAGGAGATATGGGCAAAAGAAGTTTTTTCATATAAAAATTTAATTTTTTTTTAGGTTTTGGGTGGATTTTTCAATTTTTTGGGGGTGGTCACGAATTAAAGTCCTTTTCGCTCTAGGACGCTTAGTTTAGGAGATATGGGCAAAAGAAGTTTCTCACATAAAAATTTCAATTTTTTAGGTTTTGGGTGGATTTTTCATTTTTTTTGGGGGTGGTCACGAATTAAAGTCCTTTTCGCTCTAGGACGCATATTTAAGGAGATATGGGCAAAAGAAGTTTTTCATATAAAAATTTCAATTTTTTTAGGTTTTGGGTCGATTTTTCAATTTTTTGGAGGTGGTCACGAATTAATGTCCTTTTCGCTCTAGGACGCTTAGTTTAGGAGATATGGGCAAAAGAAGTTTTTCATATAAGAATTTCGATTTTTTTAGGTTTTGAGTGGACTTTTCAATTTTTTGGGGTGGTCCCGAATTAAAGTCCTTTTCGCTCTAGGACGCATATTTAAGGAGATATGGGCAAAAGAAGTTTGTCATATAAAAATTTCAATTTTTTAGGTTTTGGGTGGATTTTTAAATGTTTTGGGGTGGTCACGAATTAAAGTCCTTTTCGCTCTAGGACGCATATTTAAGGAGATATGGGCAAAAGAAGTTTTTCATATAAAAATTAAAATTTTTTTAGGTTTTGGGTGGATTTTTAAATTTTTTGGGGGTGGTCACGAATTAAAGTCCTTTTCGCTCTAGGACGCATATTTAAGGTGATATGGGCAAAATAAGTTTTTCATATAAAAATTTAAATTTTTTTAGGTTTTGGGTGGATTTTTAAATTTTTTGGGGGTGGTCACGAATTAAAGTCCTTTTCGCTCTAGGACGCATATTTAAGGAGATATGGGCAAAAGAAGTTTTTCATATAAAAATTTAAATTTTTTTAGGTTTTGGGTGGATTTTTAAATTTTTTGGGGGTGGTCACGAATTAAAGTCCTTTTCGCTCTAGGACGCTTAGTTTAGGAGATATGGGCAAAAGAAGTTTTTCATATAAAAATTTAAATTTTTTAGGTTTTGGGTGGATTTTTCAATTTTTTGGGGGCGGTCACGAATTAAAGTCCTTTTCGCTCTAGAACGCATATTTAAGGAGATATGGGCAAAAGAAGTTTTTCATATAAAAATTTCAATTTTTTTAGGTTTTGGGTGGATTTTTCAATTTTTTTGGGGGTGGTCACGAATTAAAGTCCTTTTCGCTCTAGGACGCTTAGTTTAAGTTCATTTAAGAATTTCAATTTTTTTAGGTTTTGGGTGGAATTTTCAATTTTTTGGGGTGGTCACGAATTAAAGTCCTTTTCGCTCTAGGACGCATATTTAACGAGATATGGGCAAAAGAAGTTTCTCATATAAAAATTTCAATTTTTTAGGTTTTGGGTGGATTTTTAAATTTTTTGGGGGTGGTCACGAATTAAAGTCGTTTTCGCTCTAGGACGCATATTTAAGGAGATATGGGCAAAAGAAGTTTTTCATATAAAAATTTAAATTTTTTTAGGTTTTGGGTGGATTTTTACATTTTTTGGGGGTGGTCACGACTTAAAGTCCTTTTCGCTTTAGGACGCATATTTAAGGAGATATGGGCAAAAGAAGTTTTTCATATAAAAATTTCAATTTTTTTAGATTTTGGGTGGATTTTTCAATTTTTTGGGGGTGGTCACGAATTAAAGTCCTTTTCGCTCTAGGACGCATATTTAAGGAGATATGGGCAAAAGAAGTTTTTCATATAAAAATTTAAATTTTTTTAGGTTTTGGGTGGATTTTTCAATTTTTTGGGGGTGGTCACGAATTAAAGTCCTTTTCGCTCTAGGACGCATATTTAAGGAAATATGGGCAACAGAAGTTTTTCATATAAAAATTTAAATTTTTTTAGGTTTTGGGTGGATTTTTCAATTTTTTGGGGGTGGTCACGAATTAAAGTCCTTTTCGCGCTAGGACGCTTAGTTTAGGAGATATGGGCTAAAGAAGTTTTTCATATAAAAATTTCAATTTTTTTAGGTTTTGGGTGGATTTTTCAATTTTTTGAGGGTGGTTACGAATTAAAGTCCTTTTCGCTCTAGGACGCTTAGTTTAGGAGATATGGGCAAAAGAAGTTTTTCATATAAAAATTTCAAATTTTTTAGGTTTTGGGTGGATTTTTCAATTTTTTGGGGGTGGTCACGAATTAAAGTCCTTTTCGCTCTAGGACGCATATTTAAGGAGATATTGGCAAAAGAAGTTTTTCATATAAAAATTTAAATTTTTTTAGGTTTTGGGTGGATTTTTACATTTTTTGGGGGTGGTCACGAATTAAAGTCCTTTTCGCTCTAGGACGCATATTTAAGGAGATATGGGCAAAAGAAGTTTTTCATATAAAATTTTAAATTTTTTTAGGTTTTGGGTGGATTTTTCAATTTTTTGGGGGTGGTCACGAATTAAAGTCCTTTTCGCTCTAGGACGCATATTTAAGGAAATATGGGCAACAGAAGTTTTTCATATAAAAATTTAAATTTTTTTAGGTTTTGGGTGGATTTTTCAATTTTTTGGGGGTGGTCACGAATTAAAGTCCTTTTCGCTCTAGGACGCTTAGTTTAGGAGATATGGGCTAAAGAAGTTTTTCATATAAAAATTTCAATTTTTTTAGGTTTTGGGTGGATTTTTCAATTTTTTGAGGGTGGTTACGAATTAAAGTCCTTTTCGCTCTAGGACGCTTAGTTTAGGAGATATGGGCAAAAGAAGTTTTTCATATAAAAATTTCAAATTTTTTAGGTTTTGGGTGGATTTTTCAATTTTTTGGGGGTGGTCACGAATTAAAGTCCTTTTCGCTCTAGGACGCTTAGTTTAGGAGATATGGACGCATATTTAAGGAGATATGGGCAAAATAAATTTTCCATATAAAAATTTAAATTTTTTTTAGGTTTTGGGTGGATTTTTAAATTTTTTGGGGGTGGTCACGAATTAAAGTCCTTTTCGCTCTAGGACGCATATTTAAGGAGATATGGGCAAAAGAAGTTTTTCATATAAACATTTAAATTTTTTAGGTTTTGGGTGAATTTTTCAATTTTTTGGGGGTGGTCACGAATTAAAGTCCTTTTCGCTCTAGGACGCTTAGTTTAGGAGATATGGGCAAAAGAAGTTTTTCGTATAAAAATTTAAATTTTTTAGGTTTTGGGTGGATTTTTCAATTTTTTGGGGGTGGTCACGAATTAAAGTCCTTTTCGCTCTAGGACGCTTAGTTTAGGAGATATGGGCAAAAGAAGTTTTTCATATAAGAATTTAAATTTTTTTAGGTTTTGGGTGGAATTTTCAATTTTTTGGGGTGGTCACGAATTAAAGTCCTTTTCGCTCTAGGACGCATATTTAAGGAGATATGGGCAAAAGAAGTTTCTCATATAAAAATTTCAATTTTTTTACGTTTTGGGTGGATTTTTAAATTTTTTGGGGGTGGCCACGAATTAAAGTCCTTTTCGCTCTATGACGCATATTTAAGGAGATATGGGCAAAAGAAGTTTTTTCATATAAAAATTTAATTTTTTTTTAGGTTTTGGGTGGATTTTTCAATTTTTTGGGGGTGGTCACGAATTAAAGTCCTTTTCGCTCTAGGACGCTTAGTTTAGGAGATATGGGCAAAAGAAGTTTCTCACATAAAAATTTCAATTTTTTAGGTTTTGGGTGGATTTTTCATTTTTTTTGGGGGTGGTCACGAATTAAAGTCCTTTTCGCTCTAGGACGCATATTTAAGGAGATATGGGCAAAAGAAGTTTTTCATATAAAAATTTCAATTTTTTTAGGTTTTGGGTCGATTTTTCAATTTTTTGGAGGTGGTCACGAATTAATGTCCTTTTCGCTCTAGGACGCTTAGTTTAGGAGATATGGGCAAAAGAAGTTTTTCATATAAGAATTTCGATTTTTTTAGGTTTTGAGTGGACTTTTCAATTTTTTGGGGTGGTCCCGAATTAAAGTCCTTTTCGCTCTAGGACGCATATTTAAGGAGATATGGGCAAAAGAAGTTTGTCATATAAAAATTTCAATTTTTTAGGTTTTGGGTGGATTTTTAAATGTTTTGGGGTGGTCACGAATTAAAGTCCTTTTCGCTCTAGGACGCATATTTAAGGAGATATGGGCAAAAGAAGTTTTTCATATAAAAATTAAAATTTTTTTAGGTTTTGGGTGGATTTTTAAATTTTTTGGGGGTGGTCACGAATTAAAGTCCTTTTCGCTCTAGGACGCATATTTAAGGTGATATGGGCAAAATAAGTTTTTCATATAAAAATTTAAATTTTTTTAGGTTTTGGGTGGATTTTTAAATTTTTTGGGGGTGGTCACGAATTAAAGTCCTTTTCGCTCTAGGACGCATATTTAAGGAGATATGGGCAAAAGAAGTTTTTCATATAAAAATTTAAATTTTTTTAGGTTTTGGGTGGATTTTTAAATTTTTTGGGGGTGGTCACGAATTAAAGTCCTTTTCGCTCTAGGACGCTTAGTTTAGGAGATATGGGCAAAAGAAGTTTTTCATATAAAAATTTAAATTTTTTAGGTTTTGGGTGGATTTTTCAATTTTTTGGGGGCGGTCACGAATTAAAGTCCTTTTCGCTCTAGAACGCATATTTAAGGAGATATGGGCAAAAGAAGTTTTTCATATAAAAATTTCAATTTTTTTAGGTTTTGGGTGGATTTTTCAATTTTTTTGGGGGTGGTCACGAATTAAAGTCCTTTTCGCTCTAGGACGCTTAGTTTAAGTTCATTTAAGAATTTCAATTTTTTTAGGTTTTGGGTGGAATTTTCAATTTTTTGGGGTGGTCACGAATTAAAGTCCTTTTCGCTCTAGGACGCATATTTAACGAGATATGGGCAAAAGAAGTTTCTCATATAAAAATTTCAATTTTTTAGGTTTTGGGTGGATTTTTAAATTTTTTGGGGGTGGTCACGAATTAAAGTCGTTTTCGCTCTAGGACGCATATTTAAGGAGATATGGGCAAAAGAAGTTTTTCATATAAAAATTTAAATTTTTTTAGGTTTTGGGTGGATTTTTACATTTTTTGGGGGTGGTCACGACTTAAAGTCCTTTTCGCTTTAGGACGCATATTTAAGGAGATATGGGCAAAAGAAGTTTTTCATATAAAAATTTCAATTTTTTTAGATTTTGGGTGGATTTTTCAATTTTTTGGGGGTGGTCACGAATTAAAGTCCTTTTCGCTCTAGGACGCATATTTAAGGAGATATGGGCAAAAGAAGTTTTTCATATAAAAATTTAAATTTTTTTAGGTTTTGGGTGGATTTTTCAATTTTTTGGGGGTGGTCACGAATTAAAGTCCTTTTCGCTCTAGGACGCATATTTAAGGAAATATGGGCAACAGAAGTTTTTCATATAAAAATTTAAATTTTTTTAGGTTTTGGGTGGATTTTTCAATTTTTTGGGGGTGGTCACGAATTAAAGTCCTTTTCGCGCTAGGACGCTTAGTTTAGGAGATATGGGCTAAAGAAGTTTTTCATATAAAAATTTCAATTTTTTTAGGTTTTGGGTGGATTTTTCAATTTTTTGAGGGTGGTTACGAATTAAAGTCCTTTTCGCTCTAGGACGCTTAGTTTAGGAGATATGGGCAAAAGAAGTTTTTCATATAAAAATTTCAAATTTTTTAGGTTTTGGGTGGATTTTTCAATTTTTTGGGGGTGGTCACGAATTAAAGTCCTTTTCGCTCTAGGACGCATATTTAAGGAGATATTGGCAAAAGAAGTTTTTCATATAAAAATTTAAATTTTTTTAGGTTTTGGGTGGATTTTTACATTTTTTGGGGGTGGTCACGAATTAAAGTCCTTTTCGCTCTAGGACGCATATTTAAGGAGATATGGGCAAAAGAAGTTTTTCATATAAAATTTTAAATTTTTTTAGGTTTTGGGTGGATTTTTCAATTTTTTGGGGGTGGTCACGAATTAAAGTCCTTTTCGCTCTAGGACGCATATTTAAGGAAATATGGGCAACAGAAGTTTTTCATATAAAAATTTAAATTTTTTTAGGTTTTGGGTGGATTTTTCAATTTTTTGGGGGTGGTCACGAATTAAAGTCCTTTTCGCTCTAGGACGCTTAGTTTAGGAGATATGGGCTAAAGAAGTTTTTCATATAAAAATTTCAATTTTTTTAGGTTTTGGGTGGATTTTTCAATTTTTTGAGGGTGGTTACGAATTAAAGTCCTTTTCGCTCTAGGACGCTTAGTTTAGGAGATATGGGCAAAAGAAGTTTTTCATATAAAAATTTCAAATTTTTTAGGTTTTGGGTGGATTTTTCAATTTTTTGGGGGTGGTCACGAATTAAAGTCCTTTTCGCTCTAGGACGCATATTTAAGGAGATATTGGCAAAAAAGTTTTTCATATAACAATTTCAATTTTTTTAGGTTTTGGGTGGATTTTTCAATTTTTTGGGGGTGGTCACGAATTAAAGTCCTTTCCCTCTAGGACGCATATTTAAGGAGATATGGGAAAAAGAAGTTTTTCATATAAAAATTTATTTTTTTTTAGGTTTTGGGTTGATTTTTCAATTTTTTGATGGTGGTCACGAATTAAAGTCCTTTTCGCTCTAGGACGCACATTTAAGGAGATATGGGCAAAAGAAGTTTTTCATATAAAAATTTTAATTTCTTTAGGTTTTGGGTGGATTTTTCAATTTTTTTGGGGGTGGTCAGGAATTAAAGTCCTTTTCGCTCTAGGACGCTTAGTTTAGGAGATATGGGCAAAAGAAGTTTTTCATTTAAGAATTTCAATTTTTTTAGGTTTTGGGTGGATTTTTCAATTTTTTGGGGTGGTCACGAATTAAAGTCCTTTTCGCTCTAGGACGCATATTTAAGGAGATATGGGCAAAAGAAGTTTTTCATATAAAAATTTCAATTTTTTTAGGTTTTGGGTGGATTTTTCAATTTTTTGGGGGTGGTCACGAAGTAAAGTCCTTTTCGCTGTAGGACGCATACTTAAGGAGATATGGGCAAAAGAAGTTTTTTTTTATAAAAATTTAATTTTTTTAGGTTTTGAGTGGATTTTTAAATTTTTTGGGGGTAATCACGAATTAAAGTCTTTTTCGCTCTAGGACGCATATTTAAGGAGATATGGGCAAAAGAAGTTTCTCATATAAAAATTTAAATTTTTTTAGGTTTTGGGTGGATTTTTCAATTTTTTGGGGGTGGTCACGAACTAAAGTCCTTTTCGCTCTAGGACGCTTAGTTTAGGAGATATGGGCAAAAGAAGTTTTTCGTATAAAAATTTAAATTTTTTAGGTTTTGGGTGGATTTTTCAATTTTTTGGGGGTGGTCACGAATTAAAGTCCTTTTCGCTCTAGGACGCTTAGTTTAGGAGATATGGGCAAAAGAAGTTTTTCATATAAGAATTTAAATTTTTTTAGGTTTTGGGTGGAATTTTCAATTTTTTGGGGTGGTCACGAATTAAAGTCCTTTTCGCTCTAGGACGCATATTTAAGGAGATATGGGCAAAAGAAGTTTCTCATATAAAAATTTCAATTTTTTTACGTTTTGGGTGGATTTTTAAATTTTTTGGGGGTGGCCACGAATTAAAGTCCTTTTCGCTCTATGACGCATATTTAAGGAGATATGGGCAAAAGAAGTTTTTTCATATAAAAATTTAATTTTTTTTTAGGTTTTGGGTGGATTTTTCAATTTTTTGGGGGTGGTCACGAATTAAAGTCCTTTTCGCTCTAGGACGCTTAGTTTAGGAGATATGGGCAAAAGAAGTTTCTCACATAAAAATTTCAATTTTTTAGGTTTTGGGTGGATTTTTCATTTTTTTTGGGGGTGGTCACGAATTAAAGTCCTTTTCGCTCTAGGACGCATATTTAAGGAGATATGGGCAAAAGAAGTTTTTCATATAAAAATTTCAATTTTTTTAGGTTTTGGGTCGATTTTTCAATTTTTTGGAGGTGGTCACGAATTAATGTCCTTTTCGCTCTAGGACGCTTAGTTTAGGAGATATGGGCAAAAGAAGTTTTTCATATAAGAATTTCGATTTTTTTAGGTTTTGAGTGGACTTTTCAATTTTTTGGGGTGGTCCCGAATTAAAGTCCTTTTCGCTCTAGGACGCATATTTAAGGAGATATGGGCAAAAGAAGTTTGTCATATAAAAATTTCAATTTTTTAGGTTTTGGGTGGATTTTTAAATGTTTTGGGGTGGTCACGAATTAAAGTCCTTTTCGCTCTAGGACGCATATTTAAGGAGATATGGGCAAAAGAAGTTTTTCATATAAAAATTAAAATTTTTTTAGGTTTTGGGTGGATTTTTAAATTTTTTGGGGGTGGTCACGAATTAAAGTCCTTTTCGCTCTAGGACGCATATTTAAGGTGATATGGGCAAAATAAGTTTTTCATATAAAAATTTAAATTTTTTTAGGTTTTGGGTGGATTTTTAAATTTTTGGGGGTGGTCACGAATTAAAGTCCTTTTCGCTCTAGGACGCATATTTAAGGAGATATGGGCAAAAGAAGTTTTTCATATAAAAATTTAAATTTTTTTAGGTTTTGGGTGGATTTTTAAATTTTTTGGGGGTGGTCACGAATTAAAGTCCTTTTCGCTCTAGGACGCTTAGTTTAGGAGATATGGGCAAAAGAAGTTTTTCATATAAAAATTTAAATTTTTTAGGTTTTGGGTGGATTTTTCAATTTTTTGGGGGCGGTCACGAATTAAAGTCCTTTTCGCTCTAGAACGCATATTTAAGGAGATATGGGCAAAAGAAGTTTTTCATATAAAAATTTAAATTTTTTTAGGTTTTGGGTGGATTTTTCAATTTTTTGGGGGTGGTCACGAATTAAAGTCCTTTTCGCTCTAGGACGCATATTTAAGGAAATATGGGCAACAGAAGTTTTTCATATAAAAATTTAAATTTTTTTAGGTTTTGGGTGGATTTTTCAATTTTTTGGGGGTGGTCACGAATTAAAGTCCTTTTCGCTCTAGGACGCTTAGTTTAGGAGATATGGGCTAAAGAAGTTTTTCATATAAAAATTTCAATTTTTTTAGGTTTTGGGTGAATTTTTCAATTTTTTGAGGGTGGTTACGAATTAAAGTCCTTTTCGCTCTAGGACGCTTAGTTTAGGAGATATGGGCAAAAGAAGTTTTTCATATAAAAATTTCAAATTTTTTAGGTTTTGGGTGGATTTTTCAATTTTTTGGGGGTGGTCACGAATTAAAGTCCTTTTCGCTCTAGGACGCATATTTAAGGAGATATTGGCAAAAAAGTTTTTCATATAACAATTTCAATTCTTTTAGGTTTTGGGTGGATTTTTCAATTTTTTGGGGGTGGTCACGAATTAAAGTCCTTTCCCTCTAGGACGCATATTTAAGGAGATATGGGAAAAAGAAGTTTTTCATATAAAAATTTTAATTTCTTTAGGTTTTGGGTGGATTTTTCAATTTTTTGGTGGTGGTCATGAATTAAAGTCCTTTTCGCTCTAGGACGCTTATTTAAGGAGATATGGGCAAAAGATGTTTTTCATATAAAAATTTAAATTTTGTTTAAGTTTTGGGTGGATTTTTCAATTTTTTGGGGTGGTCACGAATTAAAGTCTTTTTCGCTCTAGGACGCATATTTAAGGAGATATGGGCAAAAGAAGTTTTTCATATAAAAATTTCAATTTTTTTAGGTTTTGGGTGGATTTTTCAATTTTATGGGGGTGGTCACAAATTAAAGTCCTTTTCGCTCTAGGACGCTTAGTTTAGGAGATATGGGCAAAAGAAGTTTTTCATATAAAAATTTAAATTTTTTTAGGTTTTGGGTGGATTTTTACATTTTTTGGGGGTGGTCACGACTTAAAGTCCTTTTCGCTTTAGGACGCATATTTAAGGAGATATGGGCAAAAGAAGTTTTTCATATAAAAATTTCAATTTTTTTAGATTTTGGGTGGATTTTTCAATTTTTTGGGGGTGGTCACGAATTAAAGTCCTTTTCGCTCTAGGACGCATATTTAAGGAGATATGGGCAAAAGAAGTTTTTCATATAAAAATTTAAATTTTTTTAGGTTTTGGGTGGATTTTTCAATTTTTTGGGGGTGGTCACGAATTAAAGTCCTTTTCGCTCTAGGACGCATATTTAAGGAAATATGGGCAACAGAAGTTTTTCATATAAAAATTTAAATTTTTTTAGGTTTTGGGTGGATTTTTCAATTTTTTGGGGGTGGTCACGAATTAAAGTCCTTTTCGCTCTAGGACGCTTAGTTTAGGAGATATGGGCTAAAGAAGTTTTTCATATAAAAATTTCAATTTTTTTAGGTTTTGGGTGAATTTTTCAATTTTTTGAGGGTGGTTACGAATTAAAGTCCTTTTCGCTCTAGGACGCTTAGTTTAGGAGATATGGGCAAAAGAAGTTTTTCATATAAAAATTTCAAATTTTTTAGGTTTTGGGTGGATTTTTCAATTTTTTGGGGGTGGTCACGAATTAAAGTCCTTTTCGCTCTAGGACGCATATTTAAGGAGATATTGGCAAAAAAGTTTTTCATATAACAATTTCAATTTTTTTAGGTTTTGGGTGGATTTTTCAATTTTTTGGGGGTGGTCACGAATTAAAGTCCTTTCCCTCTAGGACGCATATTTAAGGAGATATGGGCAAAAGAAGTTTGTCATATAAAAATTTCAATTTTTTAGGTTTTGGGTGGATTTTTAAATGTTTTGGGGTGGTCACGAATTAAAGTCCTTTTCGCTCTAGGACGCATATTTAAGGAGATATGGGCAAAAGAAGTTTTTCATATAAAAATTAAAATTTTTTTAGGTTTTGGGTGGATTTTTAAATTTTTTGGGGGTGGTCACGAATTAAAGTCCTTTTCGCTCTAGGACGCATATTTAAGGTGATATGGGCAAAATAAGTTTTTCATATAAAAATTTAAATTTTTTTAGGTTTTGGGTGGATTTTTAAATTTTTTGGGGGTGGTCACGAATTAAAGTCCTTTTCGCTCTAGGACGCATATTTAAGGAGATATGGGCAAAAGAAGTTTTTCATATAAAAATTTAAATTTTTTTAGGTTTTGGGTGGATTTTTAAATTTTTTGGGGGTGGTCACGAATTAAAGTCCTTTTCGCTCTAGGACGCTTAGTTTAGGAGATATGGGCAAAAGAAGTTTTTCATATAAAAATTTAAATTTTTTAGGTTTTGGGTGGATTTTTCAATTTTTTGGGGGCGGTCACGAATTAAAGTCCTTTTCGCTCTAGAACGCATATTTAAGGAGATATGGGCAAAAGAAGTTTTTCATATAAAAATTTCAATTTTTTTAGGTTTTGGGTGGATTTTTCAATTTTTTGGGGGTGGTCACGAATTAAAGTCCTTTTCGCTCTAGGACGCTTAGTTTAAGTTCATTTAAGAATTTCAATTTTTTTAGGTTTTGGGTGGAATTTTCAATTTTTTGGGGTGGTCACGAATAAAAGTCCTTTTCGCTCTAGGACGCATATTTAACGAGATATGGGCAAAAGAAGTTTCTCATATAAAAATTTCAATTTTTTAGGTTTTGGGTGGATTTTTAAATTTTTTGGGGGTGGTCACGAATTAAAGTCCTTTTCGCTCTAGGACGCATATTTAAGGAGATATGGGCAAAAGAAGTTTTTCATATAAAAATTTAAATTTTTTTAGGTTTTGGGTGGATTTTTACATTTTTTGGGGGTGGTCACGACTTAAAGTCCTTTTCGCTTTAGGACGCATATTTAAGGAGATATGGGAAAAAGAAGTTTTTCATATAAAAATTTCAATTTTTTTAGATTTTGGGTGGATTTTTCAATTTTTTGGGGGTGGTCACGAATTAAAGTCCTTTTCGCTCTAGGACGCATATTTAAGGAGATATGGGCAAAAGAAGTTTTTCATATAAAAATTTAAATTTTTTTAGGTTTTGGGTGGATTTTTCAATTTTTTGGGGGTGGTCACGAATTAAAGTCCTTTTCGCTCTAGGACGCATATTTAAGGAAATATGGGCAATAGAAGTTTTTCATATAAAAATTTAAATTTTTTTAGGTTTTGGGTGGATTTTTCAATTTTTTGGGGGTTGTAACGAATTAAAGTCCTTTTCGCTCTAGGACGCTTAGTTTAGGAGATATGGGCTAAAGAAGTTTTTCATATAAAAATTTCAATTTTTTTAGGTTTTGGGTGAATTTTTCAATTTTTTGAGGGTGGTTACGAATTAAAGTCCTTTTCGCTCTAGGACGCTTAGTTTAGGAGATATGGGCAAAAGAAGTTTTTCATATAAAAATTTCAAATTTTTTAGGTTTTGGGTGGATTTTTCAATTTTTTGGGGGTGGTCACGAATTAAAGTCCTTTTCGCTCTAGGACGCATATTTAAGGAGATATTGGCAAAAAAGTTTTTCATATAACAATTTCAATTCTTTTAGGTTTTGGGTGGATTTTTCAATTTTTTGGGGGTGGTCACGAATTAAAGTCCTTTCCCTCTAGGACGCATATTTAAGGAGATATGGGAAAAAGAAGTTTTTCATATAAAAATTTTAATTTCTTTAGGTTTTGGGTGGATTTTTCAATTTTTTGGTGGTGGTCATGAATTAAAGTCCTTTTCGCTCTAGGACGCTTATTTAAGGAGATATGGGCAAAAGATGTTTTTCATATAAAAATTTAAATTTTGTTTAAGTTTTGGGTGGATTTTTCAATTTTTTGGGGTGGTCACGAATTAAAGTCTTTTTCGCTCTAGGACGCATATTTAAGGAGATATGGGCAAAAGAAGTTTTTCATATAAAAATTTAAATTTTTTTAGGTTTTGGGTGGATTTTTCAATTTTATGGGGGTGGTCACAAATTAAAGTCCTTTTCGCTCTAGGACGCTTAGTTTAGGAGATATGGGCAAAAGAAGTTTTTCATATAAAAATTTAAATTTTTTTAGGTTTTGGGTGGATTTTTACATTTTTTGGGGGTGGTCACGACTTAAAGTCCTTTTCGCTTTAGGACGCATATTTAAGGAGATATGGGCAAAAGAAGTTTTTCATATAAAAATTTCAATTTTTTTAGATTTTGGGTGGATTTTTCAATTTTTTGGGGGTGGTCACGAATTAAAGTCCTTTTCGCTCTAGGACGCATATTTAAGGAGATATGGGCAAAAGAAGTTTTTCATATAAAAATTTAAATTTTTTTAGGTTTTGGGTGGATTTTTCAATTTTTTGGGGGTGGTCACGAATTAAAGTCCTTTTCGCTCTAGGACGCATATTTAAGGAAATATGGGCAACAGAAGTTTTTCATATAAAAATTTAAATTTTTTTAGGTTTTGGGTGGATTTTTCAATTTTTTGGGGGTGGTCACGAATTAAAGTCCTTTTCGCTCTAGGACGCTTAGTTTAGGAGATATGGGCTAAAGAAGTTTTTCATATAAAAATTTCAATTTTTTTAGGTTTTGGGTGAATTTTTCAATTTTTTGAGGGTGGTTACGAATTAAAGTCCTTTTCGCTCTAGGACGCTTAGTTTAGGAGATATGGGCAAAAGAAGTTTTTCATATAAAAATTTCAAATTTTTTAGGTTTTGGGTGGATTTTTCAATTTTTTGGGGGTGGTCACGAATTAAAGTCCTTTTCGCTCTAGGACGCATATTTAAGGAGATATTGGCAAAAAAGTTTTTCATATAACAATTTCAATTTTTTTAGGTTTTGGGTGGATTTTTCAATTTTTTGGGGGTGGTCACGAATTAAAGTCCTTTCCCTCTAGGACGCATATTTAAGGAGATATGGGCAAAAGAAGTTTTTCATATAAAAATTTTAATTTCTTTAGGTTTTGGGTGGATTTTTCAATTTTTTGGTGGTGGTCATGAATTAAAGTCCTTTTCGCTCTAGGACGCTTATTTAGGGAGATATGGGCAAAAGATGTTTTTCATATAAAAATTTAAATTTTGTTTAAGTTTTGGGTGGATTTTTCAATTTTTTGGGGGTGGTCACGAATTAAAGTCTTTTTCGCTCTAGGACGCATATTTAAGGAGATATGGGCAAAAGAAGTTTTTCATATAAAAATTTCAATTTTTTTAGGTTTTGGGTGGATTTTTCAATTTTATGGGGGTGGTCACAAATTAAAGTCCTTTTCGCTCTAGGACGCTTAGTTTAGGAGATATGGGCAAAAGAAGTTTTTCATATAAAAATTTCAAGTTTTTTAGGTTTTGGGTGGATTTTTAAATTTTTTGGGGGTGGTCACGAATTAAAGTCCTTTTCGCTCTAGGACGCATATTTAAGGAGATATGGGCAAAAGAAGTTTTTCATGTAAAAATTTAAATTTTTTTAGGTTTTGGGTGGATATTTCAATTTTTTGGGGGTGGTCACGAATTAAAGTCCTTTTCGCTCTAGGATGCATATTTAAGGAGATATGAGCAAAAGAAGTTTTTCATATAAAAATTTCAAGTTTTTTAGTTTTGGGGGGATTTTTAAATTTTTTGGGGGTGGTCACGAATTAAAGTCCTTTTCGCTCTAGGACGCATATTTAAGGAGATATGGGCAAAAGGAGTTTTTCATATAAAAATTTCAATTTTTTTAGGTTTTGTGTGGATTTTTACATTTTTTGGGGGTGGTCACGAATTAAAGTCCTTTTCGCTCTAGGACGCATATTTAAGGAGATATGGGCAAAAGAAGTTTTTCATATAAAAAATTCAATTTTTTTAGGTTTTGGGTAGATTTTTCAATTTTTTGGGGTGGTCACGAATTAAAGTCCTTTTCGTTCTATGACGCATATTTAAGGAGATTTGGGCAAAAGAAGTTTTTCATATAAAAATTTCAATTTTTTAGGTTTTGGGTGGATTTTTCAATTTTTTGGGGGTGGTCACGAATCAAAGTCCTTTTCGCTCTAGGACGCATATTTAAGGAGATATGGGCAAAAGAAGTTTTTCATATAAAAATTTCAAGTTTTTTAGGTTTTGGGTGGATTTTTAAATTTTTTGGGGGTGGTCACGAATTAAAGTCCTTTTCGCTTTAGGACGCATATTTAAGGAGATATGGGCAAAAGAAGTTTTTCATATAAAAATTTCAATTTTTTTAGATTTTGTGTGGATTTTTCAATTTTTTGGGGGTGGTCACGAATCAAAGTCCTTTTCGCTCTAGGACGCATATTTAAGGAGATATGGGCAAAAGAAGTTTTTCATATAAAAATTTCAAGTTTTTTAGGTTTTGGGTGGATTTTTAAATTTTTTGGGGGTGGTCACGAATTAAAGTCCTTTTCGCTCTAGGACGCTTAGTTTAGGAGATATGGGCAAAAGAAGTTTTTCATATAAAAATTTAAATTTTTTAGGTTTTGGGTGGATTTTTCAATTTTTTGGGGGCGGTCACGAATTAAAGTCCTTTTCGCTCTAGAACGCATATTTAAGGAGATATGGGCAAAAGAAGTTTTTCATATAAAAATTTCAATTTTTTTAGGTTTTGGGTGGATTTTTCAATTTTTTTGGGGGTGGTCACGAATTAAAGTCCTTTTCGCTCTAGGACGCTTAGTTTAAGTTCATTTAAGAATTTCAATTTTTTTAGGTTTTGGGTGGAATTTTCAATTTTTTGGGGTGGTCACGAATTAAAGTCCTTTTCGCTCTAGGACGCATATTTAACGAGATATGGGCAAAAGAAGTTTCTCATATAAAAATTTCAATTTTTTAGGTTTTGGGTGGATTTTTCAATTTTTTGGGGGTGGTCACGAATTAAAGTCGTTTTCGCTCTAGGACGCATATTTAAGGAAATATGGGCAACAGAAGTTTTTCATATAAAAATTTAAATTTTTTTAGGTTTTGGGTGGATTTTTCAATTTTTTGGGGGTGGTCACGAATTAAAGTCCTTTTCGCTCTAGGACGCTTAGTTTAGGAGATATGGGCTAAAGAAGTTTTTCATATAAAAATTTCAATTTTTTTAGGTTTTGGGTGGATTTTTCAATTTTTTGAGGGTGGTTACGAATTAAAGTCCTTTTCGCTCTAGGACGCTTAGTTTAGGAGATATGGGCAAAAGAAGTTTTTCATATAAAAATTTCAAATTTTTTAGGTTTTGGGTGGATTTTTCAATTTTTTGGGGGTGGTCACGAATTAAAGTCCTCTTCGCTCTAGGACGCATATTTAAGGAGATATTGGCAAAAAAGTTTTTCATATAACAATTTCAATTTTTTTAGGTTTTGGGTGGATTTTTCAATTTTTTGGGGGTGGTCACGAATTAAAGTCCTTTCCCTCTAGGACGCATATTTAAGGAGATATGGGAAAAAGAAGTTTTTCATATAAAAATTTATTTTTTTTTAGGTTTTGGGTTGATTTTTCAATTTTTTGATGGTGGTCACGAATTAAAGTCCTTTTCGCTCTAGGACGCACATTTAAGGAGATATGGGCAAAAGAAGTTTTTCATATAAAAATTTTAATTTCTTTAGGTTTTGGGTGGATTTTTCAATTTTTTGGTGGTGGTCATGAATTAAAGTCCTTTTCGCTCTAGGACGCTTATTTAAGGAGATATGGGCAAAAGATGTTTTTCATATAAAAATTTAAATTTTGTTTAAGTTTTGGGTGGATTTTTCAATTTTTTGGGGTGGTCACGAATTAAAGTCTTTTTCGCTCTAGGACGCATATTTAAGGAGATATGGGCAAAAGAAGTTTCTCATATAAAAATTTAAATTTTTTTAGGTTTTGGGTGGATTTTTCAATTTTTTGGGGGTGGTCACGAACTAAAGTCCTTTTCGCTCTAGGACGCTTAGTTTAGGAGATATGGGCAAAAGAAGTTTTTCGTATAAAAATTTAAATTTTTTAGGTTTTGGGTGGATTTTTCAATTTTTTGGGGGTGGTCACGAATTAAAGTCCTTTTCGCTCTAGGACGCTTAGTTTAGGAGATATGGGCAAAAGAAGTTTTTCATATAAGAATTTCAATTTTTTTAGGTTTTGGGTGGAATTTTCAATTTTTTGGGGTGGTCACGAATTAAAGTCCTTTTCGCTCTAGGACGCATATTTAAGGAGATATGGGCAAAAGAAGTTTCTCATATAAAAATTTCAATTTTTTTACGTTTTGGGTGGATTTTTAAATTTTTTGGGGGTGGCCACGAATTAAAGTCCTTTTCGCTCTATGACGCATATTTAAGGAGATATGGGCAAAAGAAGTTTTTTCATATAAAAATTTAATTTTTTTTTAGGTTTTGGGTGGATTTTTCAATTTTTTGGGGGTGGTCACGAATTAAAGTCCTTTTCGCTCTAGGACGCTTAGTTTAGGAGATATGGGCAAATGAAGTTTTTCACATGAAAATTTCAATTTTTTAGGTTTTGGGTGGATTTTTCATTTTTTTTGGGGGTGGTCACGAATTAAAGTCCTTTTCGCTCTAGGACGCATATTTAAGGAGATATGGGCAAAAGAAGTTTTTCATATAAAAATTTCAATTTTTTTAGGTTTTGGGTCGATTTTTCAATTTTTTGGAGGTGGTCACGAATTAATGTCCTTTTCGCTCTAGGACGCTTAGTTTAGGAGATATGGGCAAAAGAAGTTTTTCATATAAGAATTTCGATTTTTTTAGGTTTTGAGTGGAATTTTCAATTTTTTGGGGTGGTCCCGAATTAAAGTCCTTTTCGCTCTAGGACGCATATTTAAGGAGATATGGGCAAAAGAAGTTTGTCATATAAAAATTTAAATTTTTTAGGTTTTGGGTGGATTTTTAAATGTTTTGGGGTGGTCACGAATTAAAGTCCTTTTCGCTCTAGGACGCATATTTAAGGAGATATGGGCAAAAGAAGTTTTTCATATAAAAATTAAAATTTTTTTAGGTTTTGGGTGGATTTTTAAATTTTTTGGGGGTGGTCACGAATTAAAGTCCTTTTCGCTCTAGGACGCATATTTAAGGTGATATGGGCAAAATAAGTTTTTCATATAAAAATTTAAATTTTTTTAGGTTTTGGGTGGATTTTTAAATTTTTTGGGGGTGGTCACGAATTAAAGTCCTTTTCGCTCTAGGACGCATATTTAAGGAGATATGGGCAAAAGAAGTTTTTCATATAAAAATTTAAATTTTTTTAGGTTTTGGGTGGATTTTTAAATTTTTTGGGGGTGGTCACGAATTAAAGTCCTTTTCGCTCTAGGACGCTTAGTTTAGGAGATATGGGCAAAAGAAGTTTTTCATATAAAAATTTAAATTTTTTAGGTTTTGGGTGGATTTTTCAATTTTTTGGGGGCGGTCACGAATTAAAGTCCTTTTCGCTCTAGAACGCATATTTAAGGAGATATGGGCAAAAGAAGTTTTTCATATAAAAATTTCAATTTTTTTAGGTTTTGGGTGGATTTTTCAATTTTTTTGGGGGTGGTCACGAATTAAAGTCCTTTTCGCTCTAGGACGCTTAGTTTAAGTTCATTTAAGAATTTCAATTTTTTTAGGTTTTGGGTGGAATTTTCAATTTTTTGGGGTGGTCACGAATAAAAGTCCTTTTCGCTCTAGGACGCATATTTAACGAGATATGGGCAAAAGAAGTTTCTCATATAAAAATTTCAATTTTTTAGGTTTTGGGTGGATTTTTAAATTTTTTGGGGGTGGTCACGAATTAAAGTCCTTTTCGCTCTAGGACGCATATTTAAGGAGATATGGGCAAAAGAAGTTTTTCATATAAAAATTTAAATTTTTTTAGGTTTTGGGTGGATTTTTACATTTTTTGGGGGTGGTCACGACTTAAAGTCCTTTTCGCTTTAGGACGCATATTTAAGGAGATATGGGAAAAAGAAGTTTTTCATATAAAAATTTAAATTTTTTTAGATTTTGGGTGGATTTTTCAATTTTTTGGGGGTGGTCACGAATTAAAGTCCTTTTCGCTCTAGGACGCATATTTAAGGAGATATGGGCAAAAGAAGTTTTTCATATAAAAATTTAAATTTTTTTAGGTTTTGGGTGGATTTTTCAATTTTTTGGGGGTGGTCACGAATTAAAGTCCTTTTCGCTCTAGGACGCATATTTAAGGAAATATGGGCAACAGAAGTTTTTCATATAAAAATTTAAATTTTTTTAGGTTTTGGGTGGATTTTTCAATTTTTTGGGGGTGGTCACGAATTAAAGTCCTTTTCGCTCTAGGACGCTTAGTTTAGGAGATATGGGCTAAAGAAGTTTTTCATATAAAAATTTCAATTTTTTTAGGTTTTGGGTGAATTTTTCAATTTTTTGAGGGTGGTTACGAATTAAAGTCCTTTTCGCTCTAGGACGCTTAGTTTAGGAGATATGGGCAAAAGAAGTTTTTCATATAAAAATTTCAAATTTTTTAGGTTTTGGGTGGATTTTTCAATTTTTTGGGGGTGGTCACGAATTAAAGTCCTTTTCGCTCTAGGACGCATATTTAAGGAGATATTGGCAAAAAAGTTTTTCATATAACAATTTCAATTCTTTTAGGTTTTGGGTGGATTTTTCAATTTTTTGGGGGTGGTCACGAATTAAAGTCCTTTCCCTCTAGGACGCATATTTAAGGAGATATGGGCAAAAGAAGTTTTTCATATAAAAATTTTAATTTCTTTAGGTTTTGGGTGGATTTTTCAATTTTTTGGTGGTGGTCATGAATTAAAGTCCTTTTCGCTCTAGGACGCTTATTTAAGGAGATATGGGCAAAAGATGTTTTTCATATAAAAATTTAAATTTTGTTTAAGTTTTGGGTGGATTTTTCAATTTTTTGGGGTGGTCACGAATTAAAGTCTTTTTCGCTCTAGGACGCATATTTAAGGAGATATGGGCAAAAGAAGTTTTTCATATAAAAATTTCAATTTTTTTAGGTTTTGGGTGGATTTTTCAATTTTATGGGGGTGGTCACAAATTAAAGTCCTTTTCGCTCTAGGACGCTTAGTTTAGGAGATATGGCAAAAGAAGTTTTTCATATAAAAATTTAAATTTTTTTAGGTTTTGGGTGGATTTTTACATTTTTTGGGGGTGGTCACGACTTAAAGTCCTTTTCGCTTTAGGACGCATATTTAAGGAGATATGGGCAAAAGAAGTTTTTCATATAAAAATTTCAATTTTTTTAGATTTTGGGTGGATTTTTCAATTTTTTGGGGGTGGTCACGAATTAAAGTCCTTTTCGCTCTAGGACGCATATTTAAGGAGATATGGGCAAAAGAAGTTTTTCATATAAAAATTTAAATTTTTTTAGGTTTTGGGTGGATTTTTCAATTTTTTGGGGGTGGTCACGAATTAAAGTCCTTTTCGCTCTAGGACGCATATTTAAGGAAATATGGGCAACAGAAGTTTTTCATATAAAAATTTAAATTTTTTTAGGTTTTGGGTGGATTTTTCAATTTTTTGGGGGTGGTCACGAATTAAAGTCCTTTTCGCTCTAGGACGCTTAGTTTAGGAGATATGGGCTAAAGAAGTTTTTCATATAAAAATTTCAATTTTTTTAGGTTTTGGGTGAATTTTTCAATTTTTTGAGGGTGGTTACGAATTAAAGTCCTTTTCGCTCTAGGACGCTTAGTTTAGGAGATATGGGCAAAAGAAGTTTTTCATATAAAAATTTCAAATTTTTTAGGTTTTGGGTGGATTTTTCAATTTTTTGGGGGTGGTCACGAATTAAAGTCCTTTTCGCTCTAGGACGCATATTTAAGGAGATATTGGCAAAAAAGTTTTTCATATAACAATTTCAATTTTTTTAGGTTTTGGGTGGATTTTTCAATTTTTTGGGGGTGGTCACGAATTAAAGTCCTTTCCCTCTAGGACGCATATTTAAGGAGATATGGGCAAAAGAAGTTTTTCATATAAAAATTTTAATTTCTTTAGGTTTTGGGTGGATTTTTCAATTTTTTGGTGGTGGTCATGAATTAAAGTCCTTTTCGCTCTAGGACGCTTATTTAGGGAGATATGGGCAAAAGATGTTTTTCATATAAAAATTTAAATTTTGTTTAAGTTTTGGGTGGATTTTTCAATTTTTTGGGGGTGGTCACGAATTAAAGTCTTTTTCGCTCTAGGACGCATATTTAAGGAGATATGGGCAAAAGAAGTTTTTCATATAAAAATTTCAATTTTTTTAGGTTTTGGGTGGATTTTTCAATTTTATGGGGGTGGTCACAAATTAAAGTCCTTTTCGCTCTAGGACGCTTAGTTTAGGAGATATGGGCAAAAGAAGTTTTTCATATAAAAATTTCAAGTTTTTTAGGTTTTGGGTGGATTTTTAAATTTTTTGGGGGTGGTCACGAATTAAAGTCCTTTTCGCTCTAGGACGCATATTTAAGGAGATATGGGCAAAAGAAGTTTTTCATGTAAAAATTTAAATTTTTTTAGGTTTTGGGTGGATATTTCAATTTTTTGGGGGTGGTCACGAATTAAAGTCCTTTTCGCTCTAGGATGCATATTTAAGGAGATTTGGGCAAAAGAAGTTTTTCATATAAAAATTTCAATTTTTTAGGTTTTGGGTGGATTTTTCAATTTTTTGGGGGTGGTCACGAATCAAAGTCCTTTTCGCTCTAGGACGCATATTTAAGGAGATATGGGCAAAAGAAGTTTTTCATATAAAAATTTCAAGTTTTTTAGGTTTTGGGTGGATTTTGCAATTTTTTGGGGGTGGTCACGAATTAAAGTCCTTTTCGCTTTAGGACGCATATTTAAGGAGATATGGGCAAAAGAAGTTTTTCATATAAAAATTTCAATTTTTTTAGATTTTGTGTGGATTTTTCAATTTTTTGGGGGTGGTCACGAATTAAAGTCCTTTTCGCTCTAGAACGCATATTTAAGGAAATATGGGCAAAAGAAGTTTTTCATATAAAAATTTAAATTTTTTTAGGTTTTGGGTGGATTTTTCAATTTTTTGGGGATGGTCACGAATTAAAGTCCTTTTCGCATTAGGACGCATATTTAAGGAGATATGGGCAAAAGAAGTTTTTCATATAAAAATTTCAATTTTTTTAGGTTTTGGGTGGATTTTTCAATTTTTTGGGGGTGGTCACGAATTAAAGTCCTTTTCGCTCTACGACGCATATTTAAGGAGATATGGGCAAAAGAAGTTTTTCATATAAAAATTTCAATTTTTTAGGTTTTGGGTGGATTTTTAAATTTTTTGGGGGTAGTCACGAATTAAAGTCCTTTTCGCTCTAGGACGCTTAGTTTAGGAGATATGGGCAAAAGAAGTTTTTCATATAAAAATTTCAATTTTTTTAGGTTTTGGGTGGATTTTTCAATTTTTTGGGGGTGGTCACGAATTAAAGTCCTTTTCGCTCTAGGACGCATATTTAAGGAGATATGAGCAAAAGAAGTTTTTCATATAAAAATTTCAAGTTTTTTAGGTTTTGGGTGGATTTTTAAATTTTTTGGGGGTGTCACGAATTAAAGTCCTTTTCGCTCTAGGACGCTTAGTTTAGGAGATATGGGCGAAAGAAGTTTTTCATATAAAAATTTAAATTTTTTTAGGTTTTGGGTGGATTTTTCAATTTTTTGAGGGTGGTCATGAATTAAAGTCCTTTTCGCTCTAGGACGCATATTTAAGGAGATATGAGCAAAAGAAGTTTTTAATATAAAAATTTAAATTTTTTTAGGTTTTGGGTGGTGGTCACGAATTAAAGTCCTTTTCGCTCTAGGACGCATATTTAAGGAGATATGGGCAAAAGAAGTTTTTCATATAAAAATTTAATTTTTTTTAGGTTTTGGGTGGATATTTAAATTTTTTGGGGGGTGGTCACGAATTAAAGTCCGTTTCGCTCTAGGACGCATATTTAAGGGGATATGGGCAAAAGAAGTTTTTCATATAAAAATTTTAATTTTTTTAGGTTTTGGGTGGATTTTTCAATTTTTTGGTGGTGGTCATGAATTAAAGTCCTTTTCGCTCTAGGACGCATATTTAAGGAGATATGGGCAAAAGATGTTTTTCATATAAAAATTTCAATTTTGTTTAAGTTTTGGGTGGATTTTTCAATTTTTTGGGTGTGGTCACGAATTAAAGTCCTTTTCGCTCTATGACGCTTAGTTTAGGAGATATGGGCAAAAGAAGATTTTCATATAAAAATTTAAATTTTTTTAGGTTTTGGGTGGATTTTTCAATTTTTTGGGGGTGGTCACGAATTAAAGTCCTTTTCGCTCTAGGACGCATATTTAAGGAGATATGGGCAAAAGAAGTTTTTCATATAAAAATTTCAATTTTTTTAGGTTTTGGGTGGATTTTTGAATTTTTTGGGGGTGGTCACGAATTAAAGTCCTTTTCGCTCTAGGACGCTTAGTTTAGGAGATATGGGCAAAAGAAGTTTTTCATATAAAAATTTAATTTTTTTTAGGTTTGGGGTGGATATTTCAATTTTTTGGGGGTGGTCACGAATTAAAGTCCTTTTCGCTCTAGGACGCATATTTAAGGAGATATGAGCAAAAGAAGTTTTTCATATAAAAATTTCAAGTTTTTTAGGTTTTGGGTAGATTTTTAAATATTTTGAGGGTGGTCACGAATTAAAGTCCTTCTCGCTCTAGGTTTTGGGTAGATTTTTAAATTTTTTGGGGGTGGTCACGAATTAAAGTCCTTTTCGCTCTAGGACGCATATTTAAGGAGATATGGGCAAAAGAAGTTTTTCATATAAAAATTTAAATTTTTTTAGGTTTTGGGTGGATTTTTCAATTTTTTGGGGGTGGTCACGAATTAAAGTCCTTTTCGCTCTAGGACGCTTAGTTTAGGAGATATGGTCAAAAGAAGTTTTTCATATAAAAATTTAAATTTTTTTAGGTTTTGGGTGGACTTTTCAATTTTTTGGGGGTGGTCACGAATTAAAGTTCTTTTGCGCTCTAGGACGCATACTTAAGGAGATATGGGCAAAAGAAGTTTTTCATATAAAAATTTCAATTTTTTTAGGTTTTGGGTGGATTTTTCACTTTTTTGAGGGTGGTCACGAATTAAAGTCCTTTTCGCTCTAGGACGCATATTTAAGGAGATATGGGCAACAGAAGTTTTTCATATAAAAATTTAAATTTTTTGAGGTTTTGGGTTGATTTTTCAATTTTTTGATGGTGGTCACGAATTAAAGTCCTTCTCGCTCTAGGACACATATTTAAGGAGATATGGGCAAAAGAAGTTTTTCATATAAAAATTTCAATTTTTTTAGGTTTTGGGTAGATTTTTAAATATTTTGTGGGTGGTCACGAATTAAAGTCCTTTTCGCTCTAGGACGCATATTTAAGGAGATATGGGCAAAAGAAGTTTTTCATATAAAAATTTCAATTTTATTAGGTTTTGGGTGGCTTTTTCAATTTTTTGAGGGTGGTCATGAATTAAAGTCCTTTTCGCTCTACGATGCATATTTAAGGAGATATGGGCAAAAGAAGTTTTTCATATAAAAATTTCAATTTTTTTAGGTTTTGGGTGGATTTTTCAATTTTATGGGGGTGGTCACAAATTAAAGTCCTTTTCGCTCTAGGACGCTTAGTTTAGGAGATATGGGCAAAAGAAGTTTTTCATATAAAAATTTCAAGTTTTTTAGGTTTTGGGTGGATTTTTAAATTTTTTGGGGGTGGTCACGAATTAAAGTCCTTTTCGCTCTAGGACGCATATTTAAGGAGATATGGGCAAAAGAAGTTTTTCATATAAAAATTTAAATTTTTTTAGGTTTTGGGTGGATTTTTCACTTTTTGGAGGGTGGTCACGAATTAAAGTCCTTTTCGCTCTAGGACGCTTAGTTTAGGAGATGTGGGCAAAAGAAGTTTTTCATATAAAAATTTCAATTTTTTTAGGTTTTGGGTGAATTTTTCCATTTTTTGGGGGTGGTCACGTATTAAAGTCCTTTTCGCTCTAGGGCGCATATTTAAGGAGATATGGGCAAAAGAAGTTTTTAATATAAAATTTTCAATTTTTTTAGGTTTTGGGTGGATTTTTACATTTTTGGGAGTGATCACGAATTAAAGTCCTTTTCGCTCTAGGACGCACATTTAAGGAGATATGGGCAAAAGAAGTTTTTCATATAAAAATTTCAATTTTTTTAGGTTTTGGGTAGATTTTTAAATATTTTGAGGGTGGTCACGAATTAAAGTCCTTTTCGCTCTAGGACGCATACTTAAGGAGATATGGGCAAAAGAAGTTTTTCATATAAAAATTTCAATTTTTTTAGGTTTTGGGTGGATTTTTCACTTTTTTGAGGGTGGTCACGAATTAAAGTCCTTTTCGCTCTAGGACGCATATTTAAGGAGATATGGGCAACAGAAGTTTTTCATATAAAAATTTAAATTTTTTGAGGTTTTGGGTTGATTTTTCAATTTTTTGATGGTGGTCACGAATTAAAGTCCTTTTCGCTCTAGGACGCTTAGTTTAGGAGATGTGGGCAAAAGAAGTTTTTCATATAAAAATTTCAATTTTTTTAGGTTTTGGGTGGATTTTTCAATTTTTGGGAGTGATCACGAATTAAAGTCCTTTTCGCTCTAGGGCGCATATTTAAGGAGATATGGGCAAAAGAAGTTTTTCATATAAAATTTTCAATTTTTTTAGGTTTTGGGTGGATTTTTCAATTTTTGGGAGTGATCACGAATTAAAGTCCTTTTCGCTCTAGGACGCACATTTAAGGAGATATGGGTAAAAGAAGTTTTTCATATAAAAATTTCAATTTTTTTAGGTTTTGGGTAGATTTTTAAATATTTTGAGGGTGGTCACGAATTAAAGTCCTTTTCGCTCTAGGACGCATATTTAAGGAGATATGGGCAAAAGAAGTTTTTCATATAAAAATTTAACATTTTTTTAGGTTTTGGGTTGATTTTTAAATTTTTTGGGGGTGGTCACGAATTAAAGTCCTTCTCGCTCTAGGACGCATATTTAAGGAGATATGGGCAAAAGAAGTGTTTCATATAAAAATTTCAATTTTATTAGGTTTTGGGTGGCTTTTTCAATTTTTTGAGGGTGGTCATGAATTAAAGTCCTTTTCGCTCTACGATGCATATTTAAGGAGATATGGGCAAAAGAAGTTTTTCATATAAAAATTTAAATTTTTTTTAGGTTTTGGGTGGATTTTTCAATTTTTTGGGGGTGGTCACGAATTAAAGTCCTCTTCGCTCTAGGACGCATATTTAAGGAGATATGGGCAAAAGAAGTTTTTCATATAAAAATTTAAATTTTTTTAGGTTTTGGGTGGATTTTTCAATTTTTTGGGGGTGGTCACGAATTAAAGTCCTTCTCGCTCTAGGACGCATATTTAAGGAGATATGGGCAAAAGAAGTTTTTCATATAAAAATTTCAATTTTATTAGGTTTTGGGTGGCTTTTTCAATTTTTTGAGGGTGGTCATGAATTAAAGTCCTTTTCGCTCTACGATGCATATTTAAGGAGATATGGGCAAAAGAAGTTTTTCATATAAAAATTTAAATTTTTTTTAGGTTTTGGGTGGATTTTTCAATTTTTTGGGGGTGGTCACGAAATAAAGTCCTTTTCGCTCTAGGACGCATATTTGAGGAAATATGGGCAAAAGAAGTTTTTCATATAAAAATTTAAATTTTTTAGGTTTTGGGTGGATTTTGCAATTTTTTGGGGGTGGTCACGAATTAAAGTCCTTTTCGCTCTAGGACGCGTATTAAAGGAGATATGGACAAAAGAAGTTTTTCATATAAAAATTTCAATTTTTTTAGGTTTTGGGTGGATTTTTACATTTTTGGGAGTGATCACGAATTAAAGTCCTTTTCGCTCTAGGACCCATATTTAAGGAGATATGGGCAACAGAAGTTTTTCATATAAAAATTTAAATTTTTTAGGTTTTGCGTGGATTTTTCACTTTTTTGGTGGTGGTCACGAATTAAAGTCCTTTTCGCTCTAGGACCCATATTTAAGGAGATATGGGCAACAGAAGTTTTTCATATAAAAATTTAATTTTTTTAGGTTTTGGGTGGATTTTTCAATTTTTTGTTGGTGGTCACGAATTAAAGTCCTTTTCGCTCTAGGACGCATATTTAAGGAGATATGGGCAAAAGAAGTTTTTCATATAAAAACATAATTCTTTTTTAGGTTTTGGGTTGATTTTTAAATTTTTTGATGGTGGTCACGAATTAAAGTCCTTTTCGCTTTAGGTTTTGGGTGGATTTTTCAATTTTTTTGGGGGTGGTCACAAATTAAAGCCCTTTTCGCTCTAGGACGCATTTTTAAGGAGATATGGGCAAAAGAAGTTTTTCATATAAAAATTTCAATTTTTATAGGTTTTGGGTGGATTTTTCAATTTTTTGAGGGTGGTTACGAATTAAAGTCCTTTTCGCTCTAGGACGCTTAGTTTAGGAGATATGGGCAAAAGAAGTTTTTCATATAAAAATTTCAATTTTTTAGGTTTTTGGTGGATTTTTAAATTTTTTGAGGGTGGTCACGAATTAAAGTCCTTTTCGCTCTAGGACGCATATTTAAGGAGATATGGGCAAAAGAAGTTTTTTATATAAAAATTTCAATTTTTTTAGGTTTTGGGTGGATTTTTCAATTTTTTGGGGGTGGTCACGAATTAAAGTCCTTTTCGCTCTAGGACGCATATTTAAGGAGATATGGGCAAAAGAAGTTTTTCATATAAAAATTTCAATTTTTTTAGGTTTTGGGTGGATTTTTAAATTTTTTGAGGGTGGTCACGAATTAAAGTCCTTTTCGCTCTAGGACGCATATTTAAGGAGATATGGGCAAAAGAAGTTTTTCATATAAAAATTTCAATTTTTTTAGGTTTTGGGTGGATTTTTCAATTTTTTCAGGGTGGTCACGAATTAAAGTCCTTTTCGCTCTAGGACGCATATTTAAGGAGATATGGGCAAAAGAAGTTTTTCATATAAAAATTTCAATTTTTTTAGGTTTTGGGTGGATTTTTCAATTTTTTCAGGGTGGTCACGAATTTAAGTCCTTTTCGCTCTAGGACGCATATTTAAGGAGATATGGGCAAAAGAAGTTTTTCATATAAAAATTTCAATTTTTTTAGGTTTTGGGTGGATTTTTCAATTTTTTGGGGGTGGTCACGAATTAAAGTCCTTTTCGCTCTAGGACGCTTAGTTTAGGAGATATGGGCAAAAGAAGTTTTTCATATAAAAATTTCAATTTTTTTAGGTTTTGGGTGGATTTTTAAATTTTTTGAGGGTGGTCACGAATTAAAGTCCTTTTCGCTCTAGGACGCATATTTAAGGAGATATGGGCAAAAGAAGTTTTTTATATAAAAATTTCAATTTTTTTAGGTTTTGGGTGGATTTTTCAATTTTTTGGGGGTGGTCACGAATTAAAGTCCTTTTCGCTCTAGGACGCATATTTAAGGAGATATGGGCAAAAGAAGTTTTTCATATAAAAATTTCAATTTTTTAGGTTTTGGGTGGATTTTTCAATTTTTTGGGGGTGGTCACGAATTAAAGTCCTTTTCGCTCTAGGACGCTTAGTTTAGGAGATATGGGCAAAAGAAGTTTTTCATATAAACATTTCAATTTTTTAGGTTTAGGTTGGATTTTTTAATTTTTGAGGGTGGTTACGAATTAAAGTCCTTTTCGCTCTAGGACGCATATTTAAGGAGATATGGGCAAAAGAAGTTTTTCATATAAAAATTTAATTTTTTTGAGGTTTTCGGTGGATTTTTCAATTTTTTTGGGGGTGGTCACAAATTAAAGCCCTTTTCGCTCTAGGACGCATTTTTAAGGAGATATGGGCAAAAGAAGTTTTTCATATACAAATTTCAATTTGTTTAGGTTTTGGGTGGATTTTTCAATTTTTTGAGGGTGGTTACGAATTAAAGAACTTTTCGCTCTAGGACGCTTAGTTTAGGAGATATGGGCAAAATAAGTTTTTCATATAAAAATTTCAATTTTTTTAGATTTTGGGTGGATTTTTTTAATTTTTTGAGGGTGGTCACGAATTAAAGTCCTTTTCGCTCTAGGACGCATATTTAAGGAGATATGGGCAAAAGAAGTTTTTCATATAAAAATTTCAATTTTTTTAGGTTTTGGGTGGATTTTTCAATTTTTTCAGGGTGGTCACGAATTAAAGTCCTTTTCGCTCTAGGACGCATATTTAAGGAGATATGGGCAAAAGAAGTTTTTCATATAAAAATTTCAATTTTTTTAGGTTTTGGGTGGATTTTTCAATTTTTTCAGGGTGGTCACGAATTTAAGTCCTTTTCGCTCTAGGACGCATATTTAAGGAGATATGGGCAAAAGAAGTTTTTCATATAAAAATTTCAATTTTTTTAGGTTTTGGGTGGATTTTTCAATTTTTTGGGGGTGGTCACGAATTAAAGTCCTTTTCGCTCTAGGACGCTTAGTTTAGGAGATATGGGCAAAAGAAGTTTTTCATATAAAAATTTCAATTTTTTTAGGTTTTGGGTGGATTTTTAAATTTTTTGAGGGTGGTCACGAATTAAAGTCCTTTTCGCTCTAGGACGCATATTTAAGGAGATATGGGCAAAAGAAGTTTTTCATATAAAAATTTCAATTTTTTAGGTTTTGGGTGGATTTTTCAATTTTTTGGGGGTGGTCACGAATTAAAGTCCTTTTCGCTCTAGGACGCTTAGTTTAGGAGATATGGGCAAAAGAAGTTTTTCATATAAACATTTCAATTTTTTAGGTTTAGGTTGGATTTTTTAATTTTTGAGGGTGGTTACGAATTAAAGTCCTTTTCGCTCTAGGACGCATATTTAAGGAGATATGGGCAAAAGAAGTTTTTCATATAAAAATTTAATTTTTTTGAGGTTTTCGGTGGATTTTTCAATTTTTTTGGGGGTGGTCACAAATTAAAGCCCTTTTCGCTCTAGGACGCATTTTTAAGGAGATATGGGCAAAAGAAGTTTTTCATATACAAATTTCAATTTGTTTAGGTTTTGGGTGGATTTTTCAATTTTTTGAGGGTGGTTACGAATTAAAGTCCTTTTCGCTCTAGGACGCTTAGTTTAGGAGATATGGGCAAAATAAGTTTTTCATATAAAAATTTAAATTTTTTTAGATTTTGGGTGGATTTTTTTAATTTTTTGAGGGTGGTCACGAATTAAAGTCCTTTTCGCTCTAGGACGCATATTTAAGGAAATATGGGCAAAAGAAGTTTTTCATATAAAAATTTCAATTTTTTTAGGTTTTGGGTGGATTTTTCAATTTTTTCAGGGTGGTCACGAATTTAAGTCCTTTTCGCTCTAGGACGCATATTTAAGGAGATATGGGCAAAAGAAGTTTTTCATATAAAAATTTAAATTTTTTTAGGTTTTGGGTGGATTTTTCAATTTTTTGGGGGTGGTCACGAATTAAAGTCCTTTTCGCTCTAGGACGCTTAGTTTAGGAGATATGGTCAAAAGAAGTTTTTCATATAAAAATTTCAATTTTTTTAGGTTTTGGGTGGACTTTTCAATTTTTTGGGGGTGGTCACGAATTAAAGTCCTTTTCGCTCTAGGACGCATATTTAAGGAGATATGGGCAAACGAATTTTTCATATAAAAATTTCAATTTTTTTAGGTTTTGGGTGGATTTTCAATTTTTTGGGGGTGGTCATGAATTAAAGTCCTTTTCGCTCTAGGACGCATATTTAAGGAAATATGGGCAAAAGAAGTTTTTCATATAAAAATTTCAATTTTTTTAGGTTTTGAGTGAATTTTTTAATTTTTTGGGGGTGGTCACGAATTAAAGCCCTTTTCGCTCTAGGACGCATTTTTAAGGAGATATGGGCAAAAGAATTTTTTCATATAAAAATTTCAATTTTTTTAGGTTTTGGGTGGATTTTGCAATTTTTTGGGGGTGGTCACGAATTAAAGTCCTTTTCGCTCTAGGATGCATATTTAAGGAAATATGGGCAAAAGAAGTTTTTCATATAAAAATTTCAATTTTTTTAGGTTTTGGGTGGATTTTTCAATTTTTTGAGAGTGGTCACGAATTAAAGTCCTTTTCGCTCTAGGACGCATATTTAAGGAGATACGGGCAAAAGAAGTTTTTCATATAAAAATTTCAATTTTTTTAGGTTTTGGGTGGATTTTTCAATTTTTTGGGGGTGGTCACGAATTAAAGTCCTTTTCGCTCTAGGACGCAAAAGAAGTTTTTCATATAAAAATTTAAATTTTTTTAAGGTTTTGGGTGGATTTTTCAATTTTTTGGGGTTGGTCACGAATTAAAGTCCTTTTCGCTCTACGACGCATATTTAAGGAGATATGGGCAAAAGAAGTTTTTCATATAAAAATTTCAATTTTTTTAGGTTTTGGGTGGATTTTGCAATTTTTTGGGGGTGGTCACGAATTAAAGTCCTTTTCGCTCTAGGATGCATATTTAAGGAAATATGGGCAAAAGAAGTTTTTCATATAAAAATTTCAATTTTTTTAGGTTTTGGGTGGATTTTTCAATTTTTTGAGGGTGGTCACGAATTAAAGTCCTTTTCGCTCTAGGACGCATATTTAAGGAGATACGGGCAAAAGAAGTTTTTCATATAAAAATTTCAATTTTTTTAGGTTTTGGGTGGATTTTTCAATTTTTTGGGGGTGGTCACGAAGTAAAGTCCTTTTCGCTGTAGGACGCATACTTAAGGAGATATGAGCAAAAGAAGTTTTTCTTATAAAAATTTATTTTTTTTTAGGTTTTGAGTGTTTTTTTCAATTTTTTGGGGGTAATCACGAATTAAAGTCCTTTTCGCTCTAGGACGCATATTTAAGGAGATATGAGCAAAAGAAGTTTTTCATATAAAAATTTCAATTTTTTTAGGTTTTGGGTGGATTTTTCAATTTTTTGGGGGTGGTCACGAATTAAAGTCCTTTTCGCTCTAGGACGCATATTTAAGGAAATATGGGCAAAAGAAGTTTTTCATATAAAAATTTCAATTTTTTTAGGTTTTGGGTGGATTTTTCAATTTTTTGGGGGTGGTCACGAATTAAAGTCCTTTTCGCTCTAGGACGCATATTTAAGGAGATATGGGCAAAAGAAGTTTTTCATATAAAAATTTCAATTTTTTTAGGTTTTGGGTGGATTTTTAAATTTTTTCAGGGTGGTCACGAATTTAAGTCCTTTTCGCTCTAGGACGCATATTTAAGGAAATATGGGCAAAAGAAGTTTTTCATATAAAAATTTAAATTTTTTTAGGTTTTGGGTGGATTTTTCAATTTTTTGGGGGTGGTCACGAATTAAAGTCCTTTTCGCTCTAGGACGCATATTTAAGGAGATATGGGCAGAAGAAGTTTTTCATATAAAAATTTAATTTTTTTTTTAGGTTTTGGGTGGATTTTTCAATTTTTTGGGGGTGGTCACGAATTAAAGTCCTTTTCGCTCTAGGACGCAAAAGAAGTTTTTCATATAAAAATTTCAATTTTTTTTTGGTTTTGGGTGAATTTTTCAATTTTTTTGGGGGTGGTCACGAATTAAAGTCCTTTTCGCTCTAATACGCATATTTAAGGAGATATGGGCAAAAGAAGTTTTTCATATAAAAATTTCAATTTTTTTAGATTTTGGGTGGATTTTTTAATTTTTTGAGGGTGGTCACGAATTAAAGTCCTTTTCGCTCTAGGACGCATATTTAAGGAAATATGGGCAAAAGAAGTTTTTCATATAAAAATTTCAATTTTTTTAGGTTTTGGGTGGATTTTTCAATTTTTTGGGGGTGGTCACGAATTAAAGTCCTTTTCGCTCTAGGACGCATATTTAAGGAGATATGGGCAAAAGAAGTTTTTCATATAAAAATTTCAATTTTTTTAGGTTTTGGGTGGATTTTTAAATTTTTTCAGGGTGGTCACGAATTTAAGTCCTTTTCGCTCTAGGACGCATATTTAAGGAGATATGGGCAAAAGAAGTTTTTCATATAAAAATTTCAATTTTTTTAGGTTTTGGGTGGATTTTTAAATTTTTTCAGGGTGGTCACGAATTTAAGTCCTTTTCGCTCTAGGACGCATATTTAAGGAGATATGGGCAAAAGAAGTTTTTCATATAAAAATTTCAATTTTTTTAGGTTTTGGGTGGATTTTCCAATTTTTTGGGGGTGGTCACGAATTAAAGTCCTTGTCGCTCTAGGACGCTTAGTTTAGGAGATATGGGCAAAAGAAGTTTTTCATATAAAAATTTCAATTTTTTTAGGTTTTGGGTGGATTTTTAAATTTTTTGAGGGTGGTCACGAATTAAAGTCCTTTTCGCTCTAGGACGCATATTTAAGGAGATATGGGCAAAGAAGTTTTTTATATAAAAATTTCAATTTTTTTAGGTTTTGGGTGGATTTTTCAATTTTTTGGGGGTGGTCACGAATTAAAGTCCTTTTCGCTCTAGGACGCATATTTAAGGAGATATGGGCAAAAGAAGTTTTTCATATAAAAATTTCAATTTTTTAGGTTTTGGGTGGATTTTTCAATTTTTTGAGGGTGGTTACGAATTAAAGTCCTTTTCGCTCTAGGACGCTTAGTTTAGGAGATATGGGCAAAAGAAGTTTTTCATATAAAAATTTCAATTTTTTTAGGTTTTGGGTGGATTTTTAAATTTTTTGGGGTGGTCACGAATTAAAGTCCTTTTCGCTCTAGGACGCATATTTAAGGAGATATGGGCAAAAGAAGTTTTTCATATAAACATTTCAATTTTTTAGGTTTTGGGTGGATTTTGCAATTTTTTGGGGGTGGTCACGAATTAAAGTCCTTTTCGCTCTAGGACGCATATTTAAGGAAATATGGGCAAAAGAAGTTTTTCATATAAAAATTTCAATTTTTTTAGGTTTTGGGTGGATTTTGCAATTTTTTGGGGGTGGTCACGAATTAAAGTCCTTTTCGCTCTAGGACGCATATTTAAGGAAATATGGGCAAAAGAAGTTTTTCATATAAAAATTTCAATTTTTTTAGGTTTTGGGTGGATTTTTCAATTTTTTGAGGGTGGTCACGAATTAAAGTCCTTTTCGCTCTAGGACGCATATTTAAGGAGATACGGGAAAAAGAAGTTTTTCATATAAAAATTTCAATTTTTTTAGGTTTTGGGTGGATTTTTCAATTTTTTGGGGGTGGTCACGAATTAAAGTCCTTTTCGCTCTAGGACGCATATTTAAGGAGATATGGGCAAAAGAAGTTTTTCATATAAAAATTTCAATTTTTTTAGGTTTTGGGTGGATTTTTCAATTTTTTGGGGGTGGTCACGAATTAAAGTCCTTTTCGCTCTAGGACGCATATTTAAGGAGATATGGGCAAAAGAAGTTTTTCATATAAAAATTTAAATTTTTTTAGGTTTTGGGTGGATTTTGCAATTTTTTGGGGGTTGTCACGAAGTAAAGTCCTTTTCGCTGTAGGACGCATACTTAAGGAGATATGAGCAAAAGAAGTTTTTCTTATAAAAATTTATTTTTTTTTAGGTTTTGAGTGGTTTTTTCAATTTTTTGGGGGTAATCACGAATTAAAGTCCTTTTCGCTCTAGGACGCATATTTAAGGAGATATGAGCAAAAGAAGTTTTTCATATAAAAATTTCAATTTTTTTAGGTTTTGGGTGGATTTTTCAATTTTTTGGGGGTGGTCACGAATTAAAGTCCTTTTCGCTCTAGGACGCATATTTAAGGAAATATGGGCAAAAGAAGTTTTTCATATAAAAATTTAAATTTTTTTAGGTTTTGGGTGGATTTTTCAATTTTTTGGGGTTGGTCACGAATTAAAGTCCTTTTCGCTCTACGACGCATATTTAAGGAGATATGGGCAAAAGAAGCTTTTCATATAAAAATTTCAATTTTTTTAGGTTTTGGGTGGATTTTTAAACTTTTTGAGGGTGGTCACGAATTAAAGTCCTTTTCGCTCTAGGACGCATATTTAAGGAGATATGGGCAAAAGAAGTTTTTCATATAAAAATTTCAATTTTTTTAGGTTTTGGGTGGATTTTTCAATTTTTTGGGGTTGGTCACGAATTAAAGTCCTTTTCGCTCTACGACGCATATTTAAGGAGATATGGGCAAAAGAAGTTTTTCATATAAAAATTTCAATTTTTTTAGGTTTTGGGTGGATTTTTCAATTTTTTGGGGGTGGTCACGAATTAAAGTCCTTTTCGCTCTAGGACGCATATTTAAGGAGATATGGGCAAAAGAAGTTTTTCATATAAAAATTTCAATTTTTTTAGGTTTTGGGTGGATTTTTAAATTTTTTCAGGGTGGTCACGAATTTAAGTCCTTTTCGCTCTAGGACGCATATTTAAGGAAATATGGGCAAAAGAAGTTTTTCATATAAAAATTTAAATTTTTTTAGGTTTTGGGTGGATTTTTCAATTTTTTGGGGGTGGTCACGAATTAAAGTCCTTTTCGCTCTAGGACGCATATTTAAGGAGATATGGGCAGAAGAAGTTTTTCATATAAAAATTTAATTTTTTTTTTAGGTTTTGGGTGGATTTTTCAATTTTTTGGGGGTGGTCACGAATTAAAGTCCTTTTCGCTCTAGGACGCAAAAGAAGTTTTTCATATAAAAATTTCAATTTTTTTTTGGTTTTGGGTGAATTTTTCAATTTTTTTGGGGGTGGTCACGAATTAAAGTCCTTTTCGCTCTAATACGCATATTTAAGGAGATATGGGCAAAAGAAGTTTTTCATATAAAAATTTCAATTTTTTTAGATTTTGGGTGGATTTTTTAATTTTTTGAGGGTGGTCACGAATTAAAGTCCTTTTCGCTCTAGGACGCATATTTAAGGAAATATGGGCAAAAGAAGTTTTTCATATAAAAATTTCAATTTTTTTAGGTTTTGGGTGGATTTTTCAATTTTTTGGGGGTGGTCACGAATTAAAGTCCTTTTCGCTCTAGGACGCATATTTAAGGAGATATGGGCAAAAGAAGTTTTTCATATAAAAATTTCAATTTTTTTAGGTTTTGGGTGGATTTTTAAATTTTTTCAGGGTGGTCACGAATTTAAGTCCTTTTCGCTCTAGGACGCATATTTAAGGAGATATGGGCAAAAGAAGTTTTTCATATAAAAATTTCAATTTTTTTAGGTTTTGGGTGGATTTTTAAATTTTTTCAGGGTGGTCACGAATTTAAGTCCTTTTCGCTCTAGGACGCATATTTAAGGAGATATGGGCAAAAGAAGTTTTTCATATAAAAATTTCAATTTTTTTAGGTTTTGGGTGGATTTTTCAATTTTTTGGGGGTGGTCACGAATTAAAGTCCTTGTCGCTCTAGGACGCTTAGTTTAGGAGATATGGGCAAAAGAAGTTTTTCATATAAAAATTTCAATTTTTTTAGGTTTTGGGTGGATTTTTAAATTTTTTGAGGGTGGTCACGAATTAAAGTCCTTTTCGCTCTAGGACGCATATTTAAGGAGATATGGGCAAAGAAGTTTTTTATATAAAAATTTCAATTTTTTTAGGTTTTGGGTGGATTTTTCAATTTTTTGGGGGTGGTCACGAATTAAAGTCCTTTTCGCTCTAGGACGCATATTTAAGGAGATATGGGCAAAAGAAGTTTTTCATATAAAAATTTCAATTTTTTAGGTTTTGGGTGGATTTTTCAATTTTTTGAGGGTGGTTACGAATTAAAGTCCTTTTCGCTCTAGGACGCTTAGTTTAGGAGATATGGGCAAAAGAAGTTTTTCATATAAAAATTTCAATTTTTTTAGGTTTTGGGTGGATTTTTAAATTTTTTGGGGTGGTCACGAATTAAAGTCCTTTTCGCTCTAGGACGCATATTTAAGGAGATATGGGCAAAAGAAGTTTTTCATATAAACATTTCAATTTTTTAGGTTTTGGGTGGATTTTGCAATTTTTTGGGGGTGGTCACGAATTAAAGTCCTTTTCGCTCTAGGACGCATATTTAAGGAAATATGGGCAAAAGAAGTTTTTCATATAAAAATTTCAATTTTTTTAGGTTTTGGGTGGATTTTGCAATTTTTTGGGGGTGGTCACGAATTAAAGTCCTTTTCGCTCTAGGACGCATATTTAAGGAAATATGGGCAAAAGAAGTTTTTCATATAAAAATTTCAATTTTTTTAGGTTTTGGGTGGATTTTTCAATTTTTTGAGGGTGGTCACGAATTAAAGTCCTTTTCGCTCTAGGACGCATATTTAAGGAGATACGGGAAAAAGAAGTTTTTCATATAAAAATTTCAATTTTTTTAGGTTTTGGGTGGATTTTTCAATTTTTTGGGGGTGGTCACGAATTAAAGTCCTTTTCGCTCTAGGACGCATATTTAAGGAGATATGGGCAAAAGAAGTTTTTCATATAAAAATTTCAATTTTTTTAGGTTTTGGGTGGATTTTTCAATTTTTTGGGGGTGGTCACGAATTAAAGTCCTTTTCGCTCTAGGACGCATATTTAAGGAGATATGGGCAAAAGAAGTTTTTCATATAAAAATTTAAATTTTTTTAGGTTTTGGGTGGATTTTGCAATTTTTTGGGGGTGGTCACGAAGTAAAGTCCTTTTCGCTGTAGGACGCATACTTAAGGAGATATGAGCAAAAGAAGTTTTTCTTATAAAAATTTATTTTTTTTTAGGTTTTGAGTGGTTTTTTCAATTTTTTGGGGGTAATCACGAATTAAAGTCCTTTTCGCTCTAGGACGCATATTTAAGGAGATATGAGCAAAAGAAGTTTTTCATATAAAAATTTCAATTTTTTTAGGTTTTGGGTGGATTTTTCAATTTTTTGGGGGTGGTCACGAATTAAAGTCCTTTTCGCTCTAGGACGCATATTTAAGGAAATATGGGCAAAAGAAGTTTTTCATATAAAAATTTAAATTTTTTTAGGTTTTGGGTGGATTTTTCAATTTTTTGGGGTTGGTCACGAATTAAAGTCCTTTTCGCTCTACGACGCATATTTAAGGAGATATGGGCAAAAGAAGTTTTTCATATAAAAATTTCAATTTTTTTAGGTTTTGGGTGGATTTTTAAACTTTTTGAGGGTGGTCACGAATTAAAGTCCTTTTCGTTCTATGACGCATATTTAAGGAGATTTGGGCAAAAGAAGTTTTTCATATAAAAATTTAAATTTTTTTAGGTTTTGGGTGGATTTTTCAATTTTTTGGGGGTGGTCACGAATTAAAGTCCTTTTCGCTCTAGGACGCATATTTAAGGAGATATGGGCAGAAGAAGTTTTTCATATAAAAATTTAATTTTTTTTAGGTTTTGGGTGGATTTTTCAATTTTTTGGGGGTGGTCACGAATTAAAGTCCTTTTCGCTCTAGGACGCAAAAGAAGTTTTTCATATAAAAATTTCAATTTTTTTAGGTTTTGGGTGGATTTTTCAATTTTTTGGGGGTGGTCACGAATTAAGTTCCTTTTCGCTTTAGGACGCATATTTAAGGAGATATGGGCAAAAGAAGTTTTTCATATAAAAATTTCAATTTTTTTTTGGTTTTGGGTGAATTTTTCAATTTTTTTGGGGGTGGTCACGAATTAAAGTCCTTTTCGCTCTAATACGCATATTTAAGGAGATATGGGCAAAAGAAGTTTTTCATATAAAAATTTCAATTTTTTTAGATTTTGGGTGGATTTTTTAATTTTTTGAGGGTGGTCACGAATTAAAGTCCTTTTCGCTCTAGGACGCATATTTAAGGAAATATGGGCAAAAGAAGTTTTTCATATAAAAATTTCAATTTTTTTAGGTTTTGGGTGGATTTTTCAATTTTTTGGGGGTGGTCACGAATTAAAGTCCTTTTCGCTCTAGGACGCATATTTATGGAGATATGGGCAAAAGAAGTTTTTCATATAAACATTTCAATTTTTTTAGGTTTTGGGTGGATTTTTAAATTTTTTCAGGGTGGTCACGAATTTAAGTCCTTTTCGCTCTAGGACGCATATTTAAGGAGATATGGGCAAAAGAAGTTTTTCATATAAAAATTTCAATTTTTTTAGGTTTTGGGTGGATTTTTCAATTTTTTGGGGGTGATCACGAATTAAAGTCCTTGTCGCTCTAGGACGCTTAGTTTAGGAGATATGGGCAAAAGAAGTTTTTCATATAAAAATTTCAATTTTTTTAGGTTTTGGGTGGATTTTTAAATTTTTTGGGGTGGTCACGAATTAAAGTCCTTTTCGCTC
Organism: Haematobia irritans; assembly: GCF_050003625.1. NCBI lineage: Eukaryota > Metazoa > Arthropoda > Insecta > Diptera > Muscidae > Haematobia > Haematobia irritans. Next base: position 106,468,551 of record NC_134399.1, on the reverse strand, counting down.
TAGGACGCAAATTTAAGGAGATATGGGCAAAAGAAGTTTTTCATATAAACATTTCAATTTTTTAGGTTTAGGTTGGATTTTTTAATTTTTGAGGGTGGTTACGAATTAAAGTCCTTTTCGCTCTAGGACGCATATTTAAGGAGATATGGGCAAAAGAAGTTTTTCATATAAAAATTTAAATTTTTTGAGGTTTTGGGTGGATTTTTCAATTTTTTTGGGGGTGGTCACAAATTAAAGCCCTTTTCGCTCTAGGACGCATTTTTAAGGAGATATGGGCAAAAGAAGTTTTTCATATACAAATTTCAATTTTTTTAGGTTTTGGGTGGATTTTTCAATTTTTTGAGGGTGGTTACGAATTAAAGTCCTTTTCGCTCTAGGACGCTTAGTTTAGGAGATATGGGCAAAAGAAGTTTTTCATATAAAAATTTCAATTTTTTTAGATTTTGGGTGGATTTTTTAATTTTTTGAGGGAGGTCACGAATTAAAGTCCTTTTCGCTCTAGGACGCATATTTAAGGAAATATGGGCAAAAGAAGTTTTTCATATAAAAATTTCAATTTTTTTAGGTTTTGGGTGGATTTTTCAATTTTTTGGGGGTGGTCACGAATTAAAGTCCTTTTCGCTCTAGGACGCATATTTAAGGAGATATGGGCAAAAGAAGTTTTTCATATAAAAATTTAAATTTTTTTAGGTTTTGGGTGGATTTTTCAATTTTTTGGGGGTGGTCACGAATTAAAGTCCTTTTCGCTCTAGGACGCATATTTAAGGAGATATGGGCAAAAGAAGTTTTTCATATAAAAATTTAAATTTTTTTAGGTTTTGGGTGGATTTTGCAATTTTTTGGGGGTGGTCACGAAGTAAAGTCCTTTTCGCTGTAGGACGCATACTTAAGGAGATATGAGCAAAAGAAGTTTTTCTTATAAAAATTTATTTTTTTTTTTAGGTTTTGAGTGGATTTTTCAATTTTTTGGGGGTAATCACGAATTAAAGTCCTTTTCGCTCTAGGACGCATATTTAAGGAGATATGAGCAAAAGAAGTTTTTCATATAAAAATTTCAATTTTTTTAGGTTTTGGGTGGATTTTTCAATTTTTTGGGGGTGGTCACGAATTAAAGTCCTTTTCGCTCTAGGACGCATATTTAAGGAAATATGGGCAAAAGAAGTTTTTCATATAAAAATTTAAATTTTTTTAGGTTTTGGGTGGATTTTTCAATTTTTTGGGGTTGGTCACGAATTAAAGTCCTTTACGCTCTACGACGCATATTTAAGGAGATATGGGCAAAAGAAGTTTTTCATATAAAAATTTCAATTTTTTTAGGTTTTGGGTGGATTTTTAAACTTTTTGAGGGTGGTCACGAATTAAAGTCCTTTTCGTTCTATGACGCATATTTAAGGAGATTTGGGCAAAAGAAGTTTTTCATATAAAAATTTCAATTTTTTTAGGTTTTGGGTGGATTTTTCAATTTTTTGGGGGTGGTCACGAATTAAAGTCCTTTTCGCTCTAGGACGCAAAAGAAGTTTTTCATATAAAAATTTCAATTTTTTTAGGTTTTGGGTGGATTTTTCAATTTTTTCAGGGTGGTCACGAATTAAGTTCCTTTTCGCTTTAGGACGCATATTTAAGGAGATATGGGCAAAAGAAGTTTTTCATATAAAAATTTCAATTTTTTTTTGGTTTTGGGTGAATTTTTCAATTTTTTTGGGGGTGGTCACGAATTAAAGTCCTTTTCGCTCTAATACGCATATTTAAGGAGATATGGACAAAAGAAGTTTTTCATATAAAAATTTCAATTTTTTTAGATTTTGGGTGGATTTTTTAATTTTTTGAGGGTGGTCACGAATTAAAGTCCTTTTCGCTCTAGGACGCATATTTAAGGAAATATGGGCAAAAGAAGTTTTTCATATAAAAATTTCAATTTTTTTAGGTTTTGGGTGGATTTTTCAATTTTTTGAGGGTGATCACGAATTAAAGTCCTTTTCGCTCTAGGACGCATATTTAAGGAGATATGGGCAAAAGAATTTTTCATATAAAAATTTCAATTTTTTTAGGTTTTGGGTGGATTTTCAATATTTTGGGGGTGGTCACGAATTAAAGTCCTTTTCGCTCTAGGACGCATATTTAAGGAGATATGGGCAAAAGAAGTTTTTCATATAAAAATTTCAATTTTTTTAGGTTTTGAGTGAATTTTTTAATTTTTTGGGGGTGGTCACGAATTAAAGCCCTTTTCGCTCTAGGACGCATTTTTAAGGAGATATGGGCAAAAGAATTTTTCATATAAAAATTTCAATTTTTTTAGGTTTTGGGTGGATTTTCAATTTTTTGGGGGTGGTCACGAATTAAAGTCCTTTTCGCTCTAGGACGCAAAAGAAGTTTTTCATATAAAAATTTCAATTTTTTTAGGTTTTGGGTGGATTTTTCAATTTTTTCAGGGTGGTCACGAATTTAAGTCCTTTTCGCTCTAGGACGCATATTTAAGGAGATATGGGCAAAAGAAGTTTTTCATATAAAAATTTCAATTTTTTTAGGTTATGGGTGGATTTTTCAAATTTTTGGGGGTGGTCACGAATTAAAGTCCTTTTCGCTCTAGGACGCTTAGTTTAGGAGATATGGGCAAAAGAAGTTTTTCATATAAAAATTTCAATTTTTTTAGGTTTTGGGTGGATTTTTCAATTTTTTGAGGGTGATCACGAATTAAAGTCCTTTTCGCTCTAGGACGCATATTTAAGGAGATATGGGCAAAATAATTTTCATATAAAAATTTCAATTTTTTTAGGTTTTGGGTGGATTTTCAATTTTTTGGGGTTGGTCACGAATTAAAGTCCTTTTCGCTCTACGACGCATATTTAAGGAGATATGGGCAAAAGAAGTTTTTCATATAAAAATTTCAATTTTTTTAGGTTTTGGGTGGATTTTTAAATTGTTTGAGGGTGGTCACGAATTAAAGTCCTTTTCGTTCTATGACGCATATTTAAGGAGATTTGGGCAAAAGAAGTTTTTCATATAAAAATTTCAATTTTTTTAGGTTTTGGGTGGATTTTTCAATTTTTTGGGGGTGGTCACGAATTAAAGTCCTTTTCGCTCTAGGACGCATATTTAAGGAGATATGGGCAGAAGAAGTTTTTCATATAAAAATTTAATTTTGTTAGGTTTTGGGTGGATTTTTCAATTTTTTGGGGGTGGTCACGAATTAAAGTCCTTTTCGCTCTAGGACCCATATTTAAGGAGATATGGGCAACAGAAGTTTTTCATATAAAAATTTAAATTTTTTAGGTTTTGGGTGGATTTTTCAATTTTTTGGTGGTGGTCACGAATTAAAGTCCTTTTCGCTCTAGGACCCATATTTAAGGAGATATGGGCAACAGAAGTTTTTCATATAAAAATTTAAATTTTTTTAGGTTTTGAGTGAATTCTTTAATTTTTTGGGGGTGGTCACGAATTAAAGCCCTTTTCGCTCTAGGACGCATTTTTAAGGAGATATGGGTAAAAGAATTTTTCATATAAAAATTTCAATTTTTTTAGGTTTTGGGTGGATTTTCAATTTTTTGGGGGTGGTCACGAATTAAAGTCCTTTTCGCTCTAGGACGCAAAAGAAGTTTTTCATATAAAAATTTCAATTTTTTTAGGTTTTGGGTGGATTTTTCAATTTTTTGGGGTTGGTCACGAATTAAAGTCCTTTTCGCTCTACGACGCATATTTAAGGAGATATGGGCAAAAGAAGTTTTTCATATAAAAATTTCAATTTTTTTAGGTTTTGGGTGGATTTTTCAATTTTTTGGGGGTGGTCACGAATTAAAGTCCTTTTCGTTCTATGACGCATATTTAAGGAGATTTGGGCAAAAGAAGTTTTTCATATAAAAATTTCAATTTTTTTAGGTTTTGGGTGGATTTTTCAATTTTTTGGGGGTGGTCACGAATTAAAGTCCTTTTCGCTCTAGGACGCATATTTAAGGAGATATGGGCAGAAGAAGTTTTTCATATAAAAATTTAATTTTGTTAGGTTTTGGGTGGATTTTTTAATTTTTTGAGGGTGGTCACGAATTAAAGTCCTTTTCGCTCTAGGGCGCATATTTAAGGAAATATGGGCAAAAGAAGTTTTTCATATAAAAATTTAAATTTTTTTAGGTTTTGGGTGGATTTTTCAATTTTTTGGTGGTGGTCACGAATTAAAGTCCTTTTCGCTCTAGGACCCATATTTAAGGAGATATGGGCAACAGAAGTTTTTCATATAAAAATTTAAATTTTTTTAGGTTTTGAGTGAATTCTTTAATTTTTTGGGGGTGGTCACGAATTAAAGCCCTTTTCGCTCTAGGACGCATTTTTAAGGAGATATGGGTAAAAGAATTTTTCATATAAAAATTTCAATTTTTTTAGGTTTTGGGTGGATTTTCAATTTTTTGGGGGTGGTCACGAATTAAAGTCCTTTTCGCTCTAGGACGCAAAAGAAGTTTTTCATATAAAAATTTCAATTTTTTTAGGTTTTGGGTGGATTTTTCAATTTTTTGGGGGTGGTCACGAATTAAAGTCCTTTTCGCTCTAGGACGCATATTTAAGGAGATATGGGCAAAAGAAGTTTTTCATATAAAAATTTCAATTTTTTTAGGTTTTGGGTGGATTTTTCAATTTTTTGGGGGTGGTCACGAATTAAGTTCCTTTTCGCTTTAGGACGCATATTTAAGGAGATATGGGCAAAAGAAGTTTTTCATATAAAAATTTCAATTTTTTTTTGGTTTTGGGTGAATTTTTAAATTTTTTTGGGGGTGGTCACGAATTAAAGTCCTTTTCGCTCTAATACGCATATTTAAGGAGATATGGGCAAAAGAAGTTTTTCATATAAAAATTTCAATTTTTTTAGATTTTGGGTGGATTTTTTAATTTTTTGAGGGTGGTCACGAATTAAAGTCCTTTTCGCTCTAGGGCGCATATTTAAGGAAATATGGGCAAAAGAAGTTTTTCATATAAAAATTTAAATTTTTTTAGGTTTTGGGTGGATTTTTCAATTTTTTCAGGGTGGTCACGAATTTAAGTCCTTTTCGCTCTAGGACGCATATTTAAGGAGATATGGGCAAAAGAAGTTTTTCATATAAAAATTTCAATTTTTTTTAGGTTTTGGGTGGATTTTTCAATTTTTTGGGGGTGGTCACGAATTAAAGTCCTTGTCGCTCTAGGACGCTTAGTTTAGGAGATATGGGCAAAAGAAGTTTTTCATATAAAAATTTCAATTTTTTTAGGTTTTGGGTGGATTTTTCAATTTTTTGAGGGTGATCACGAATTAAAGTCCTTTTCGCTCTAGGACGCATATTTAAGGAGATATGGGCAAAAGAAGTTTTTCATATAAAAATTTAAATTTTTTTAGGTTTTGGGTGGATTTTTCAATTTTTTGGGGGTGGTCACGAATTAAAGTCCTTTTCGCTCTAGGACGCATATTTAAGGAGATATGGGCAAAAGAAGTTTTTCATATAAAAATTTAAATTTTTTTAGGTTTTGGGTGGATTTTGCAATTTTTTGGGGGTGGTCACGAAGTAAAGTCCTTTTCGCTGTAGGACGCATACTTAAGGAGATATGAGCAAAAGAAGTTTTTCTTATAAAAATTTATTTTTTTTTTTAGGTTTTGAGTGGATTTTTCAATTTTTTGGGGGTAATCACGAATTAAAGTCCTTTTCGCTCTAGGACGCATATTTAAGGAGATATGAGCAAAAGAAGTTTTTCATATAAAAATTTCAATTTTTTTAGGTTTTGGGTGGATTTTTCAATTTTTTGGGGGTGGTCACGAATTAAAGTCCTTTTCGCTCTAGGACGCATATTTAAGGAAATATGGGCAAAAGAAGTTTTTCATATAAAAATTTAAATTTTTTTAGGTTTTGGGTGGATTTTTCAATTTTTTGGGGTTGGTCACGAATTAAAGTCCTTTTCGCTCTACGACGCATATTTAAGGAGATATGGGCAAAAGAAGTTTTTCATATAAAAATTTCAATTTTTTTAGGTTTTGGGTGGATTTTTAAACTTTTTGAGGGTGGTCACGAATTAAAGTCCTTTTCGTTCTATGACGCATATTTAAGGAGATTTGGGCAAAAGAAGTTTTTCATATAAAAATTTCAATTTTTTTAGGTTTTGGGTGGATTTTTCAATTTTTTGGGGGTGGTCACGAATTAAAGTCCTTTTCGCTCTAGGACGCAAAAGAAGTTTTTCATATAAAAATTTCAATTTTTTTAGGTTTTGGGTGGATTTTTCAATTTTTTCAGGGTGGTCACGAATTAAGTTCCTTTTCGCTTTAGGACGCATATTTAAGGAGATATGGGCAAAAGAAGTTTTTCATATAAAAATTTCAATTTTTTTTTGGTTTTGGGTGAATTTTTCAATTTTTTTGGGGGTGGTCACGAATTAAAGTCCTTTTCGCTCTAATACGCATATTTAAGGAGATATGGACAAAAGAAGTTTTTCATATAAAAATTTCAATTTTTTTAGATTTTGGGTGGATTTTTTAATTTTTTGAGGGTGGTCACGAATTAAAGTCCTTTTCGCTCTAGGACGCATATTTAAGGAAATATGGGCAAAAGAAGTTTTTCATATAAAAATTTCAATTTTTTTAGGTTTTGGGTGGATTTTTCAATTTTTTGAGGGTGATCACGAATTAAAGTCCTTTTCGCTCTAGGACGCATATTTAAGGAGATATGGGCAAAAGAATTTTTCATATAAAAATTTCAATTTTTTTAGGTTTTGGGTGGATTTTCAATATTTTGGGGGTGGTCACGAATTAAAGTCCTTTTCGCTCTAGGACGCATATTTAAGGAGATATGGGCAAAAGAAGTTTTTCATATAAAAATTTCAATTTTTTTAGGTTTTGAGTGAATTTTTTAATTTTTTGGGGGTGGTCACGAATTAAAGCCCTTTTCGCTCTAGGACGCATTTTTAAGGAGATATGGGCAAAAGAATTTTTCATATAAAAATTTCAATTTTTTTAGGTTTTGGGTGGATTTTCAATTTTTTGGGGGTGGTCACGAATTAAAGTCCTTTTCGCTCTAGGACGCAAAAGAAGTTTTTCATATAAAAATTTCAATTTTTTTAGGTTTTGGGTGGATTTTTCAATTTTTTCAGGGTGGTCACGAATTTAAGTCCTTTTCGCTCTAGGACGCATATTTAAGGAGATATGGGCAAAAGAAGTTTTTCATATAAAAATTTCAATTTTTTTAGGTTATGGGTGGATTTTTCAAATTTTTGGGGGTGGTCACGAATTAAAGTCCTTTTCGCTCTAGGACGCTTAGTTTAGGAGATATGGGCAAAAGAAGTTTTTCATATAAAAATTTCAATTTTTTTAGGTTTTGGGTGGATTTTTCAATTTTTTGAGGGTGATCACGAATTAAAGTCCTTTTCGCTCTAGGACGCATATTTAAGGAGATATGGGCAAAATAATTTTCATATAAAAATTTCAATTTTTTTAGGTTTTGGGTGGATTTTCAATTTTTTGGGGTTGGTCACGAATTAAAGTCCTTTTCGCTCTACGACGCATATTTAAGGAGATATGGGCAAAAGAAGTTTTTCATATAAAAATTTCAATTTTTTTAGGTTTTGGGTGGATTTTTAAATTGTTTGAGGGTGGTCACGAATTAAAGTCCTTTTCGTTCTATGACGCATATTTAAGGAGATTTGGGCAAAATAAGTTTTTCATATAAAAATTTCAATTTTTTTAGGTTTTGGGTGGATTTTTCAATTTTTTGGGGGTGGTCACGAATTAAAGTCCTTTTCGCTCTAGGACGCATATTTAAGGAGATATGGGCAGAAGAAGTTTTTCATATAAAAATTTAATTTTGTTAGGTTTTGGGTGGATTTTTCAATTTTTTGGGGGTGGTCACGAATTAAAGTCCTTTTCGCTCTAGGACCCATATTTAAGGAGATATGGGCAACAGAAGTTTTTCATATAAAAATTTAAATTTTTTAGGTTTTGGGTGGATTTTTCAATTTTTTGGTGGTGGTCACGAATTAAAGTCCTTTTCGCTCTAGGACCCATATTTAAGGAGATATGGGCAACAGAAGTTTTTCATATAAAAATTTAAATTTTTTTAGGTTTTGAGTGAATTCTTTAATTTTTTGGGGGTGGTCACGAATTAAAGCCCTTTTCGCTCTAGGACGCATTTTTAAGGAGATATGGGTAAAAGAATTTTTCATATAAAAATTTCAATTTTTTTAGGTTTTGGGTGGATTTTCAATTTTTTGGGGGTGGTCACGAATTAAAGTCCTTTTCGCTCTAGGACGCAAAAGAAGTTTCTCATATAAAAATTTCAATTTTTTTAGGTTTTGGGTGGATTTTTCAATTTTTTGGGGGTGGTCACGAATTAAAGTCCTTTTCGCTCTAATACGCATATTTAAGGAGATATGGGCAAAAGAAGTTTTTCATATAAAAATTTCAATTTTTTTAGATTTTGGGTGGATTTTTTAATTTTTTGAGGGTGGTCACGAATTAAAGTCCTTTTCGCTCTAGGGCGCATATTTAAGGAAATATGGGCAAAAGAAGTTTTTCATATAAAAATTTAAATTTTTTTAGGTTTTGGGTGGATTTTTCAATTTTTTCAGGGTGGTCACGAATTTAAGTCCTTTTCGCTCTAGGACGCATATTTAAGGAGATATGGGCAAAAGAAGTTTTTCATATAAAAATTTCAATTTTTTTTAGGTTTTGGGTGGATTTTTCAATTTTTTGGGGGTGGTCACGAATTAAAGTCCTTGTCGCTCTAGGACGCTTAGTTTAGGAGATATGGGCAAAAGAAGTTTTTCATATAAAAATTTCAATTTTTTTAGGTTTTGGGTGGATTTTTCAATTTTTTGAGGGTGATCACGAATTAAAGTCCTTTTCGCTCTAGGACGCATATTTAAGGAGATATGGGCAAAAGAAGTTTTTCATATAAAAATTTCATTTTTTTTAGATTTTGGGTGGATTTTTTAATTTTTTGAGGGTGGTCACGAATTAAAGTCCTTTTCGCTCTAGGACGCATATTTAAGGAGATATGGGCAAAAGAAGTTTTTCATATAAAAATTTCAATTTTTTTAGGTTTTGAGTGAATTTTTTAATTTTTTGGGGGTGGTCACGAATTAAAGCCCTTTTCGCTCTAGGACGCATTTTTAAGGAGATATGGGCAAAAGAATTTTTCATATAAAAATTTCAATTTTTTTAGGTCTTGGGTGGATTTTCAATTTTTTGGGGGTGGTCACGAATTAAAGTCCTTTTCGCTCTAGGACGCAAAAGAAGTTTTTCATATAAAAATTTCAATTTTTTTAGGTTTTGGGTGGATTTTTCAATTTTTTGAGGGTGATCACGAATTAAAGTCCTTTTCGCTCTAGGACGCATATTTAAGGAGATATGGGCAAAAGAATTTTTCATATAAAATTTCAATTTTTTTAGGTTTTGGGTGGATTTTCAATTTTTTGGGGGTGGTCATGAATTAAAGTCCTTTTCGCTCTAGGACGCATATTTAAGGAGATATGTGGTGGTCACGAATTAAAGTCCTTTTCGCTCTAGGACGCAAAAGAAGTTTTTCATATAAAAATTTAAATTTTTTTAGGTTTTGGGTGGATTTTTCAATTTTTTGGGGGTGGTCACGAATTAAAGTCCTTTTCGCTCTAGGACGCATATTTAAGGAGATATGGGCAAAAGAAGTTTTTCATATAAAAATTTCAATTTTTTTAGGTTTTGGGTGGATTTTTCAATTTTTTGGGGGTGGTCACGAATTAAAGTCCTTTTCGCTCTAGGACGCATATTTAATGAGATATGGGCAAAAGAAGTTTTTCATATAAAAATTTCAATTTTTTTAGGTTTTGGGTGGATTTTTCAATTTTTTGGGGGTGGTCACGAATTAAGTTCCTTTTCGCTTTAGGACGCATATTTAAGGAGATATGGGCAAAAGAAGTTTTTCATATAAAAATTTCAATTTTTTTTGGTTTTGGGTGAATTTTTCAATTTTTTTTTTTTCATATAAAAATTTCAATTTTTTTAGGTTTTGGGTGGATTTTTCAATTTTTTCAGGGTGGTCACGAATTTAAGTCCTTTTCGCTCTAGGACGCATATTTAAGGAGATATGGGCAAAAGAATTTTTCATATAAAAATTTCAATTTTTTTAGGTTTTGGGTGGATTTTCAATTTTTTGGGGGTGGTCATGAATTAAAGTCCTTTTCGCTCTAGGACGCATATTTAAGGAGATATGGGCAAAAGAAGTTTTCATATAAAAATTTCAATTTTTTTAGGTTTTGAGTGAATTTTTTAATTTTTTGGGGGTGGTCACGAATTAAAGCCCTTTTCGCTCTAGGACGCATTTTTAAAGAGATATGGGCAAAAGAATTTTTCATATAAAAATTTCAATTTTTTTAGGTTTTGGGTGGATTTTCAATTTTTTGGGGGTGGTCATGAATTAAAGTCCTTTTCGCTCTAGGACGCATATTTAAGGAGATATGGGCAAAAGAAGTTTTTCATATAAAAATTTCAATTTTTTTAGGTTTTGAGTGAATTTTTTAATTTTTTGGGGGTGGTCACGAATTAAAGCCCTTTTCGCTCTAGGACGCATTTTTAAGGAGATATGGGCAAAAGAAGTTTTTCATATAAAATTTTCAATTTTTTTAGGTTTGGGGTGGATTTTCAATTTTTTGGGGGTGGTCACGAATTAAAGTCTTTTTCGCTCTAGGACGCAAAAGAAGTTTTTCATATAAAAATTTCAATTTTTTTAGGTTTTGGGTGGATTTTTCAATTTTTTCAGGGTGGTCACGAATTTAAACCCTTTTCGCTCTAGGACGCATATTTAAGGAGATATGGGCAAAAGAAGTTTTTCATATAAAAATTTGAATTTTTTTAGGTTTTGGGTGGATTTTTCAATTTTTTGGGGGTGGTCACGAATTAAAGTCCTTTTCGCTCTAGGACGCTTAGTTTAGGAGATATGGGCAAAAGAAGTTTTTCATATAAAAATTTCATTTTTTTTAGGTTTGGGGTGGATTTTCAATTTTTTGGGGGTGGTCACGAATTAAAGTCCTTTTCGCTCTAGGACGCAAAAGAAGTTTTTCATATAAAAATTTCAATTTTTTTAGGTTTTGGGTGGATTTTTCAATTTTTTGGGGGTGGTCACGAATTTAAGTCCTTTTCGCTCTAGGACGCATATTTAAGGAGATATGGGCAAAAGAAGTTTTTCATATAAAAATTTGAATTTTTTTAGGTTTTGGGTGGATTTTTCAATTTTTTGGGGGTGGTCACGAATTAAAGTCCTTTTCGCTCTAGGACGCTTAGTTTAGGAGATATGGGCAAAAGAAGTTTTTCATATAAAAATTTCATTTTTTTTAGGTTTTGGGTGGATTTTTCAATTTTTTGAGGGTGATCACGAATTAAAGTCCTTTTCGCTCTAGGACGCATATTTAAGGAGATATGGGCAAAAGAATTTTTCATATAAAAATTTCAATTTTTTTAGGTTTTGGGTGGATTTTTCAATTTTTTGGGGTTGGTCACGAATTAAAGTCCTTTTCGCTCTACGACGCATATTTAAGGAGATATGGGCAAAAGAAGTTTTTCATATAAAAAATTCAATTTTTTTAGGTTTTGGGTGGATTTTTAAATTTTTTGAGGGTGGTCACGAATTAAAGTCCTTTTCGTTCTATGACGCATATTTAAGGAGATTTGGGCAAAAGAAGTTTTTCATATAAAAATTTCAATTTTATTAGGTTTTGGGTGGATTTTTCAATTTTTTGGGGGTGGTCACGAATTAAAGTCCTTTTCGCTCTAGGACGCATATTTAAGGAGATATGGGCAGAAGAAGTTTTTCATATAAAAATTTAATTTTTTTAGGTTTTGGGTGGATTTTTCAATTTTTTGGGGGTGGTCACGAATTAAAGTCCTTTTCGCTCTAGGACGCAAAAGAAGTTTTTCATATAAAAATTTCAATTTTTTTAGGTTTTGGGTGGATTTTTCAATTTTTTCAGGGTGGTCACGAATTTAAGTTCTTTTCGCTCTAGGACGCATATTTAAGGAGATATGTGCAAAAGAAGTTTTTCATATAAAAATTTCAATTTTTTTAGGTTTTGGGTGGATTTTTCAATTTTTTGGGGGTGGTCACGAATTAAAGTCCTTTTCGCTCTAGGACGCTTAGTTTAGGAGATATGGGCAAAAGAAGTTTTTCATATAAAAATTTCAATTTTTTTAGGTTTTGGGTGGATTTTTCAATTTTTTGAGGGTGATCACGAATTAAAGTCGTTTTCGCTCTAGGACACTTAGTTGAGGAGAAAAATTTCAATTTTTTTAGGTTTTGGGTGGATTTTTCAATTTTTTGGGGGTGGTCACGAATTAAAGTCCTTTTCGCTATAGGACGCATATTTAAGGAGATATGGGCAAAAGAAGTTTTTCATATAAAAATTTCAATTTTTTTTAGATTTTGGGTGTATTTTTTAATTTTTTGGGGGTGGTCACGAATTAAAGTCCTTTTCGCTCTAGGACGCATATTTAAGGAGATATGGGCAAAAGAAGTTTTTCATATAAAAATTTCAATTTTTTTAGGTTTTGGGTGGATTTTTCAATTTTTTGGGGGTGGTCACGAATTAAAGTCCTTTTCGCTCTAGGACGAATATTTAAGGAGATATGGGCAAAAGAAGTTTTTCATATAAAAATTTCAATTTTTTTAGGTTTTGGGTGGATTTTTCAATTTTTTGGGGGTGGTCACGAATTAAAGTCCTTTTCGCTCTAGGACGCTTAGTTTAGGAGATATGGGCAAAAGAAGTTTTTCATATAAAAATTTAAATTTTTTTAGGTTTTGGGTGGATTTTTCAATTTTTTGGGGGTGGTCACGAATTAAAGTCCTTTTCACTCTAGGACGCATATTTAAGGAGATATGGGCAAAAGAAGTTTTTCATATAAAAATTTCAATTTTTTTAGGTTTTGGGTGGATTTTTCAATTTTTTGGGGGTGGTCACGAATTAAAGTCCTTTTCGCTTTAGGACGCATATTTAAGGAGATATGGGCAAAAGAAGTTTTTCATATAAAAATTTCAATTTTTTTAGATTTTGGGTGGATTTTTCAATTTGGTGGGGGTGGTCACGAATTAAAGTCCTTTTCGCTCTAGGACGCATATTTAAGGAGATATGGGCAAAAGAAGTTTTTCATATAAAAATTTCAATTTTTTAGGTTTTGGGTGGATTTTTCAATTTTTTGGGGGTGGTCACGAATTAAAGTCCTTTTCGCTTTAGGACGCATATTTAAGGAGATATGGGCAAAAGATGTTTTTCATATAAAAATTTCAATTTTTTTAGATTTTGGGTGGATTTTTCAATTTGGTGGGGGTGGTCACGAATTAAAGTCCTTTTCGCTCTAGGACGCATATTTAAGGAGATATGGGCAAAAGAAGTTTTTCATATAAAAATTTCAATTTTTTTAGGTTTTGGGTGGATTTTTCAATTTTTTGGGGGTGGTCACGAATTAAAGTCCTTTTCGCTCTAGGACGCATATTTAAGGAGATATGGGCAAAAGAAGTTTTTCATATAAAAATTTCAATTTTTTTAGGTTTTGGGTGGATTTTTCAATTTTTTGGGGGTGGTCACGAAGTAAAGTCATTTTCGCTGTAGGACGCATACTTAAGGAGATATGAGCAAAAGAAGTTTTTCTTATAAAAATTTCAATTTTTTTAGGTTATGGGTGGATTTTTCACTTTTTTGGGGGTGGTCACGAATTAAAGTCCTTTTCGCTCTAGGACGCATATTTAAGGAAATATGGGCAAAAGAAGTTTTTCATATAAAAATTTAAATTTTTTTAGGTTTTGGGTGGATTTTTCAATTTTTTGAGGTTGGTCACGAATTAAAGTCCTTTTCGCTCTAGGACGCATATTTAAGGAGATATGGGCAAAAGAAGTTTTTCATATAAAAATTTCAATTTTTTTAGGTTTTGGGTGGATTTTTCAATTTTTTGGGGGTGGTCACGAAGTAAAGTCCTTTTCGCTGTAGGACGCATACTTACCCAGCAAAAACTATCATTACCCGGTAATCTTGTAGGTAAGCCTATTTAAAAATTAATAACCACTTATTAATTGGCATCGCTTCGGATTACATTTACATACGCATGTCCTAGAAGGAAAGTACTTCTCCCCAGGCATACTTTCGGCCATAAAATAAGTAGTGCATTTAAAGCATATAATCACCTAATATGTAATGACTTATTCGTAGATACACCAAAGCCTGCAAAATAGCCACTTATTGTCTCAGGCAACCAAATCTCGAAAATATTGATTTCTATCGCCGATTACAATGGATCAAAATATGGCGAGTGATGCTGTAATAGAAGAACTACTTGAATAGAAACGAATATTGTATAAATAAACAAAATATCTAATAAATAATCTATATAAGATGCAAATTAATTTCACACTTAAAATAGAAATAAATGTAGGTTGTTTTAGAAGTTGGATTCGTGAATTACGTTATAATATATCCAATAGCTAAAAGTGGATTTTAAGTCTCTTTTTTATAAGGCAAATGGCATTTGAAATTTAGTTTAAGCGCATTTTGGAAGTGTAATGTGAATGAGGTATAAGAAAGCATTTATTTAAAACACAATATGACAAAGTCATTAAACACAATCATTATGAAATATTTGTGATAAAAAATTCTTAACGGAACAATTTTCAGAATTACCGTTACATTACATATTCGTTTTGATTTTTTATGTAAGTGCTCGATTATGTGAATAATTATACCTAATGGTACCATCATTTATTCTATTTTATTAATTCGTTAACTACAACTGCCTAAAAAATTGAGAGTAACAATTCGAAAATTACCGAGAAGTATTTATTTTTGTCATTACAAGTTAGTCATTATAACTCGCCGCAATGTAATGCAACGTGTAATGACAGCTTTACTCCTGGTAATGTGAATTGTAATGAGATGTGGTTACCTAGTTTTTGCTGGGTAAGGAGATATGGGCAAAAGAAGTTTTTCTTATAAAAATTTAATTTTTTTTTGGTTTTGAGTGGATTTTTAAATTTTTTGGCGGTAATCACGAATTAAAGTCCTTTTCGCTCTAGGACGCATATTTAAGGAGATATGGGCAAAAGAAGTTTTTCATATAAAAATTTCAATTTTTTTAGGTTTTGGGTGGATTTTTCAATTTTTTGGGGGTGGTCACGAATTAAAGTCGTTTTCGCTCTAGGACGCTTAGTTGAGGAGATATGGGCAAAAGAAGTTTTTCATATAAAAATTTCAATTTTTTAGGTTTTGGGTGGATTTTTAAATTTTTTGGGGGTGGTCACGAATTAAAGTCCTTTTCGCTCTAGGACGCCTAGTTTAAGTTCATTTAAGAATTTCAATTTTTTTAGGTTTTGGGTGGAATTTTCAATTTTTTGGGGTGGTCACGAATTAAAGTCCTTTTCGCTCTAGGACGCATATTTAAGGAGATATGGGCAAAAGAAGTTTCTCATATAAAAATTTCAATTTTTTAGGTTTTGGGTGGATTTTTAAATTTTTTGGGGGTGGTCACGAATTAAAGTCCTTTTCGCTCTAGGACGCATATTTAAGGAGATATGGGCAAAAGAAGTTTTTCATATAAAAATTTAAATTTTTTTAGGTTTTGGGTGGATTTTTCAATTTTTTGGGGGTGGTCACGAATTAAAGTCCTTTTCGCTCTTGGACGCATATTTAAGGAGATATGGAAGATATAAGAAGTTTTTCATATAAAAATTTAAATTTTTTTAGGTTTTGGGTGGATTTTTCAATTTTTTTGGGGGTGGTCACGAATTAAAGTCCTTTTCGCTCTTGGACGCATATTTAAGGAGATATGGAAGATATAAGAAGTTTTTCATATAAAAATTTAAATTTTTTTAGGTTTTGGGTGGATTTTTCAATTTTTTTGGGGGTGGTCACGAATTAAAGTCCTTTTCGCTCTAGGACGCTTAGTTTAGGAGATATGGGCAAAAGAAGTTTTTCATATAAAAATTTAAATTTTTTTAGGTTTTGGGTGGATTTTTCAATTTTTTGGGGGTGGTCACGACTTAAAGTCCTTTTCGCTTTAGGACGCATATTTAAGGAGATATGGGCAAAAGAAGTTTTTCATATAAAAATTTCAATTTTTTTAGATTTTGGGTGGATTTTTCAATTTTTTGGGGGTGGTCACGAATTAAAGTCCTTTTCGCTCTAGGACGCATATTTAAGGAAATATGGGCAAAAGAAGTTTTTCATATAAAAATTTCAATTTTTTTAGGTTTTGGGTGGATTTTTCAATTTTTTGGGGGTGGTCACGAATTAAAGTTCTGTTCGCTTTAGGACGCATATTTAAGGAGATATGGACAAAAGAAGTTTTTCATATAAAAATTTCAATTTTTTTAGGTTTTGGGTGGATTTTTCAATTTTTTGAGGGTGGTCACGAATTAAAGTCCTTTTCGCTCTAGGACGCTTAGTTTAGGAGATATGGGCAAAAGAAGTTTTTCATATAAAAATTTCAAATTTTTTAGGTTTTGGGTGGATTTTTCAATTTTTTGGGGGTGGTCACGAATTAAAGTCCTTTTCGCTCTAGGACGCATATTTAAGGAGATATTGGCAAAAGAAATTTTTCATATAACAATTTCAATTTTTTTAGGTTTTGGGTGGATTTTTCAATTTTTTGGGGGTGGTCACGAATTAAAGTCCTTTTCGCTCTAGGACGCTTAGTTGAGGAGATATGGGCAAAAGAAGTTTTTCATATAAAAATTTGAATTTTTTTAGGTTTTGGGTGGATTTTTCAATTTTTTGGGGGTGGTTACGAATTAAAGTCCTTTTCGCTCTAGGACGCATATTTAAGGAGATATGGGCAAAAGAAGTTTTTCATATAAAAATTTAAATTTTTTTAGGTTTTGGGTGGATTTTTCAATTTTTTGGGGGTGGTCACGAATTAAAGTCCTTTTCGCTCTAGGACGCTTAGTTTAGGAGATATGGGCAGAAGAAGTTTTTCATATAAAAATTTCAATTTTTTTAGGTTTTGGGTGGATTTTTCAATTTTTTTGGGGGTGGTCACGAATTAAAGTCCTTTTCGCTCTAGGACGCCTAGTTTAAGTTCATTTAAGAATTTCAATTTTTTTAGGTTTTGGGTGGAATTTTCAATTTTTTGGGGTGGTCACGAATTAAAGTCCTTTTCGCTCTAGGACGCATATTTAAAGAGATATGGGCAAAAGAAGTTTTTCATATAAAAATTTAAATTTTTTTAGGTTTTGGGTGGATTTTTCAATTTTTTGGGGGTGGTCACGAATTAAAGTCCTTTTCGCTCTTGGACGCATATTTAAGGAGATATGGGCAAAAGAAGTTTTTCATATAAAAATTTCAATTTTTTTAGGTTTTGGGTGGATTTTTCAATTTTTTTGGGGGTGGTCACGAATTAAAGTCCTTTTCGCTCTAGGACGCTTAGTTTAGGAGATATGGGCAAAAGAAGTTTTTCATATAAAAATTTAATTTTTTTTAGGTTTTGGGTGGATTTTTACATTTTTTGGGGGTGGTCACGACTTAAAGTCCTTTTCGCTTGAGGACGCATATTTAAGGAGATATGGGCAAAAGAAGTTTTTCATATAAAAATTTCAATTTTTTTAGATTTTGGGTGGATTTTTCCATTTTTTGGGGGTGGTCACGAATTAAAGTCCTTTTCGCTCTAGGACGCATATTTAAGGAGATATGGGCAAAAGAAGTTTTTCATATAAAAATTTCAATTTTTTTAGGTTTTGGGTGGATTTTTCAATTTTTTGGGGGTGGTTACGAATTAAAGTCCTGTTCGCTTTAGGACGCATATTTAAGGAGATATGGGCAAAAGAAGTTTTTCATATAAAAATTTCAATTTTTTTAGGTTTTGGGTGGATTTTTCAATTTTTTGAGGGTGGTTACGAATTAAAGTCCTTTTCGCTCTAGGACGCATATTTAAGGAGATATGGGCAAAAGAAGTTTTTCATATAAAAATTTCAATTTTTTTAGGTTTTGGGTGGATTTTTCAATTTTTTGAGGGTGGTCACGAATTAAAGTCCTTTTCGCTCTAGGACGCTTAGTTTAGGAGATATGGGCAAAAGAAGTTTTTCATATAAAAATGTCAAATTTTTTAGGTTTTGGGTGGATTTTTCAATTTTTTGGGGGTGGTCACGAATTAAAGTCCTTTTCGCTCTAGGACGCATATTTAAGGAGATATTGGCAAAAGAAATTTTTCATATAACAATTTCAATTTTTTTAGGTTTTGGGTGGATTTTTCAATTTTTTGGGGGTGGTCACGAATTAAAGTCCTTTTCGCTCTAGGACGCATATTTAAGGAGATATGGGAAAAAAAAGTTTTTCATATAAAAATTTATTTTTTTTTTAGGTTTTGGGTTGATTTTTCAATTTTTTGATGGTGGTCACGAATTAAAGTCCTTTTCGCTCTAGGACGCACATTTAAGGAGATATGGGCAAAAGAAGTTTTTCATATAAAAATTTTAATTTCTTTAGGTTTTGGGTGGATTTTTCAATTTTTTGGTGGTGGTCATGAATTAAAGTCCTTTTCGCTCTAGGACCCATATTTAAGGAGATATGGGCAAAAGAAGTTTTTCATATAAAAATTTCAATTTTGTTTAAGTTTTTGGTGGATTTTTCAATTTTTTGGGGTGGTCACGAATTAAAGTCTTTTTCGCTCTAGGACGAATATTTAAGGAGATATGAGCAAAAGAAGTTTTTCATATAAAAATTTCAATTTTTTTAGGTTTTGGGTGGATTTTTCAATTTTTTGGGGGGTGGTCACGAATTAAAGTCCTTTTCGCTCTAGGACGCTTAGTTTAGGAGATATGGGCAAAAGAAGTTTTTCATATAAAAATTTCAAGTTTTTTAGGTTTTGGGTGGATTTTTAAATTTTTTGGGGGTGGTATAAAAATTTAAATTTTTTTAGGTTTTGGGTGGATTTTTCAATTTTTTGGGGATGGTCACGAATTAAAGTCCTTTTCGCACTAGGACGCATATTTAAGGAGATATGGGCAAGAGAAGTTTTTCATATAAAAATTTCAATTTTTTTAGGTTTTGGGTGGATTTTTCAATTTTTTGGGGGTGGTCACGAATTAAAGTCCTTTTCACTCTAGGACGCATATTTAAGGAGATATGGGCAAAAGAAGTTTTTCATATAAAAATTTCAATTTTTTTAGGTTTTGGGTGGATTTTTCAATTTTTTGGGGGTGGTCACGAATTAAAGTCCTTTTCGCTTTAGGACGCATATTTAAGGAGATATGGGCAAAAGAAGTTTTTCATATAAAAATTTCAATTTTTTTAGATTTTGGGTGGATTTTTCAATTTGGTGGGGGTGGTCACGAATTAAAGTCCTTTTCGCTCTAGGACGCATATTTAAGGAGATATGGGCAAAAGAAGTTTTTCATATAAAAATTTCAATTTTTTAGGTTTTGGGTGGATTTTTCAATTTTTTGGGGGTGGTCACGAATTAAAGTCCTTTTCGCTTTAGGACGCATATTTAAGGAGATATGGGCAAAAGATGTTTTTCATATAAAAATTTCAATTTTTTTAGATTTTGGGTGGATTTTTCAATTTGGTGGGGGTGGTCACGAATTAAAGTCCTTTTCGCTCTAGGACGCATATTTAAGGAGATATGGGCAAAAGAAGTTTTTCATATAAAAATTTCAATTTTTTTAGGTTTTGGGTGGATTTTTCAATTTTTTGGGGGTGGTCACGAATTAAAGTCCTTTTCGCTCTAGGACGCATATTTAAGGAGATATGGGAAAAAGAAGTTTTTCATATAAACATTTCAATTTTTTTAGGTTTTGGGTGGATTTTTCAATTTTTTGGGGGTGGTCACGAAGTAAAGTCATTTTCGCTGTAGGACGCATACTTAAGGAGATATGAGCAAAAGTAGTTTTTCTTATAAAAATTTCAATTTTTTTAGGTTATGGGTGGATTTTTCACTTTTTTGGGGGTGGTCACGAATTAAAGTCCTTTTCGCTCTAGGACGCATATTTAAGGAAATATGGGCAAAAGAAGTTTTTCATATAAAAATTTAAATTTTTTTAGGTTTTGGGTGGATTTTTCAATTTTTTGAGGTTGGTCACGAATTAAAGTCCTTTTCGCTCTAGGACGCATATTTAAGGAGATATGGGCAAAAGAAGTTTTTCATATAAAAATTTCAATTTTTTTAGGTTTTGGGTGGATTTTTCAATTTTTTGGGGGTGGTCACGAAGTAAAGTCCTTTTCGCTGTAGGACGCATACTTAAGGAGATATGGGCAAAAGAAGTTTTTCTTATAAAAATTTAATTTTTTTTTGGTTTTGAGTGGATTTTTAAATTTTTTGGCGGTAATCACGAATTAAAGTCCTTTTCGCTCTAGGACGCATATTTAAGGAGATATGGGCAAAAGAAGTTTTTCATATAAAAATTTCAATTTTTTTAGGTTTTGGGTGGATTTTTCAATTTTTTGGGGGTGGTCACGAATTAAAGTCGTTTTCGCTCTAGGACGCTTAGTTGAGGAGATATGGGCAAAAGAAGTTTTTCATATAAAAATTTGAATTTTTTTAGGTTTTGGGTGGATTTTTCAATTTTTTGGGGGCGGTTACGAATTAAAGTCCTTTTCGCTCTAGGACGCATATTTAAGGAGATATGGGCAAAAGAAGTTTTTCATATAAAAATTTAAATTTTTTTAGGTTTTGGGTGGATTTTTCAATTTTTTGGGGGTGGTCACGACTTAAAGTCCTTTTCGCTTTAGGACGCATATTTAAGGAGATATGGGCAAAAGAAGTTTTTCATATAAAAATTTCAATTTTTTTAGATTTTGGGTGGATTTTTCAATTTTTTGGGGGTGGTCACGAATTAAAGTCCTTTTCGCTCTAGGACGCATATTTAAGGAAATATGGGCAAAAGAAGTTTTTCATATAAAAATTTCAATTTTTTTAGGTTTTGGGTGGATTTTTCAATTTTTTGGGGGTGGTCACGAATTAAAGTTCTGTTCGCTTTAGGACGCATATTTAAGGAGATATGGACAAAAGAAGTTTTTCATATAAAAATTTCAATTTTTTTAGGTTTTGGGTGGATTTTTCAATTTTTTGAGGGTGGTTACGAATTAAAGTCCTTTTCGCTCTAGGACGCATATTTAAGGAGATATGGGCAAAAGAAGTTTTTCATATAAAAATTTCAATTTTTTTAGGTTTTGGGTGGATTTTTCAATTTTTTGAGGGTGGTCACGAATTAAAGTCTTTTTCGCTCTAGGACGCTTAGTTTAGGAGATATGGGCAAAAGAAGTTTTTCATATAAAAATTTCAAATTTTTTAGGTTTTGGGTGGATTTTTCAATTTTTTGGGGGTGGTCACGAATTAAAGTCCTTTTCGCTCTAGGACGCTTAGTTGAGGAGATATGGGCAAAAGAAGTTTTTCATATAAAAATTTGAATTTTTTTAGGTTTTGGGTGGATTTTTCAATTTTTTGGGGGTGGTTACGAATTAAAGTCCTTTTCGCTCTAGGACGCATATTTAAGGAGATATGGGCAAAAGAAGTTTTTCATATAAAAATTTCAATTTTTTTAGGTTTTGGGTGGATTTTTCAATTTTTTGGGGGTGGTCACGAATTAAAGTCCTTTTCGCTCTAGGACGCTTAGTTTAGGAGATATGGGCAGAAGAAGTTTTTCATATAAAAATTTCAATTTTTTTAGGTTTTGGGTGGATTTTTCAATTTTTTTGGGGGTGGTCACGAATTAAAGTCCTTTTCGCTCTAGGACGCTTAGTTTAGGAGATATGGGCAAAAGAAGTTTTTCATATAAAAATTTAAATTTTTTTAGGTTTTGGGTGGATTTTTACATTTTTTGGGGGTGGTCACGACTTAAAGTCCTTTTCGCTTTAGGACGCATATTTAAGGAGATATGGGCAAAAGAAGTTTTTCATATAAAAATTTAAATTTTTTTAGATTTTGGGTGGATTTTTCCATTTTTTGGGGGTGGTCACGAATTAAAGTCCTTTTCGCTCTAGGACGCATATTTAAGGAAATATGGGCAAAAGAAGTTTTTCATATAAAAATTTCAATTTTTTTAGGTTTTGGGTGGATTTTTCAATTTTTTGGGGGTGGTTACGAATTAAAGTCCTGTTCGCTTTAGGACGCATATTTAAGGAGATATGGGCAAAAGAAGTTTTTCATATAAAAATTTCAATTTTTTTAGGTTTTGGGTGGATTTTTCAATTTTTTGGGGGTGGTCACGAATTAAAGTCCTTTTCGCTCTAGGACGCATATTTAAGGAGATATGGGCAAAAGAAGTTTTTCATATAAAAATTTCAATTTTTTTAGGTTTTGGGTGGATTTTTCAATTTTTTGAGGGTGGTCACGAATTAAAGTCCTTTTCGCTCTAGGACGCTTAGTTTAGGAGATATGGGCAAAAGAAGTTTTTCATATAAAAATGTCAAATTTTTTAGGTTTTGGGTGGATTTTCCAATTTTTTGGGGGTGGTCACGAATTAAAGTCCTTTTCGCTCTAGGACGCATATTTAAGGAGATATTGGCAAAAGAAATTTTTCATATAACAATTTCAATTTTTTTAGGTTTTGGGTGGATTTTTCAATTTTTTGGGGGTGGTCACGAATTAAAGTCCTTTTCGCTCTAGGACGCATATTTAAGGAGATATGGGAAAAAAAAGTTTTTCATATAAAAATTTATTTTTTTTTAGGTTTTGGGTTGATTTTTCAATTTTTTGATGGTGGTCACGAATTAAAGTCCTTTTCGCTCTAGGACGCACATTTAAGGAGATATGGGCAAAAGAAGTTTTTCATATAAAAATTTTAATTTCTTTAGGTTTTGGGTGGATTTTTCAATTTTTTGGTGGTGGTCATGAATTAAAGTCCTTTTCGCTCTAGGACCCATATTTAAGGAGATATGGGCAAAAGAAGTTTTTCATATAAAAATTTCAATTTTGTTTAAGTTTTTGGTGGATTTTTAAATTTTTTGGGGTGGTCACGAATTAAAGTCTTTTTCGCTCTAGGACGCATATTTAAGGAGATATGGGCAAAAGAAGTTTTTCATATAAAAATTTCAATTTTTTTAGGTTTTGGGTGGATTTTTCAATTTTTTGGGGGTGGTCACGAATTAAAGTCCTTTTCGCTCTAGGACGCTTAGTTTAGGAGATATGGGCAAAAGAAGTTTTTCATATAAAAATTTCAAGTTTTTTAGGTTTTGGGTGGATTTTTAAATTTTTTGGGGGTGGTCACGAATTAAAGTCCTTTTCGCTCTAGGACGCTTAGTTTAGGAGATATGGGCAAAAGAAGTTTTTCATATAAAAATTTCAATTTTTTTAGGTTTTGGGTGGATATTTCAATTTTTTGGGGGTGGTCACGAATTAAAGTCCTTTTCGCTCTAGGACGCATATTTAAGGAGATATGAGAAAAAGAAGTTTTTCATATAAAAATTTCAAGTTTTTTAGGTTTTGGGTGGATTTTTACATTTATTGGGGGTGGTCACGAATTAAAGTCCTTTTCGCTCTAGGACGCATATTTAAGGAGATATGGGCAAAAGAAGTTTTTCATATAAAAATTTCAATTTTTTTAGGTTTTGGGTGGATTTTTCAATTTTTTGGGGGTGGTCACGAATTAAAGTCCTTTTCGTTCTATGACGCATATTTAAGGAGATTTGGGCAAAAGAAGTTTTTCATATAAAAATTTCAATTTTTTTAGGTTTTGGGTGGATTTTTCAATTTTTTGGGGGTGGTCACGAATTAAAGTCCTTTTCGCTCTAGGACGCATATTTAAGGAGATATGGGCAAAAGAAGTTTTTCATATAAAAATTTCAAGTTTTTTAGGTTTTGGGTGGATTTTTAAATTTTTTGGGGGTGGTCACGAATTAAAGTCCTTTTCGCTTTAGGACGCATATTTAAGGAGATATGGGCAAAAGAAGTTTTTCATATAAAAATTTCAATTTTTTTAGATTTTGGGTGGATTTTTCAATTTTTTGGGGGTGGTCACGAATTAAAGTCCTTTTCGCTCTACGACGCATATTTAAGGAAATATGGGCAAAAGAAGTTTTTCATATAAAAATTTAAATTTTTTTAGGTTTTGGGTGGATTTTTCTATTTTTTGGGGATGGTCACGAATTAAAGTCCTTTTCGCACTAGGACGCATATTTAAGGAGATATGGGCAAGAGAAGTTTTTCATATAAAAATTTCAATTTTTTTAGGTTTTGGGTGGATTTTTCAATTTTTTGGGGGTGGTCACGAATTAAAGTCCTTTTCGCTCTACGACGCATATTTAAGGAGATATGGGCAAAAGAAGTTTTTCATATAAAAATTTCAATTTTTTAGGTTTTGGGTGGATTTTTCAATTTTTTGGGGGTGCTCACGAATTAAAGTCCTTTTCGCTCTAGGATGCTTAGTTTAGGAGATATGGGCAAAAGAAGTTTTTCATATAAAAATTTCAATTTTTTTAGGTTTTGGGTGGATTTTTAAATTTTTTGGGGGTGTCACGAATTAAAGTCCTTTTCGCTCTAGGACGCTTAGTTTAGGAGATATGGGCGAAAGAAGCTTTTCATATAAAAATTTAAATTTTTTTAGGTTTTGGGTGGATTTTCCAATTTTTTGAGGGTGGTCATGAATTAAAGTCCTTTTCGCTCTAGGACGCATATTTAAGGAGATATGAGCAAAAGAAGTTTTTAATATAAAAATTTAAATTTTTTTAGGTTTTGGGTGGATTTTTTAATTTTTTGGTGGTGGTCAGGAATTAAAGTCCTTTTCGCTCTAGGACGCATATTTAAGGAGATATGGGCAAAAGAAGTTTTTCATATAAAAATTTCATTTTTTTTAGGTTTTGGGTGGATATTTAAATTTTTTGGGGGGTGGTCACGAATTAAAGTCCGTTTCGCTCTAGGACGCATATTTAAGGGGATATGGGCAAAAGAAGTTTTTCATATAAAAATTTTAATTTTTTTAGGTTTTGGGTGGATTTTTCAATTTTTTGGTGGTGGTCATGAATTAAAGTCCTTTTCGCTCTAGGACGCATATTTAAGGAGATATGGGCAAAAGATGTTTTTCATATAAAAATTTCAATTTTGTTTAAGTTTTGGGTGGATTTTTAAATTTTTTGGGGGTGTCACGAATTAAAGTCCTTTTCGCTCTAGGACGCTTAGTTTAGGAGATATGGGCGAAAGAAGCTTTTCATATAAAAATTTAAATTTTTTTAGGTTTTGGGTGGATTTTCCAATTTTTTGAGGGTGGTCATGAATTAAAGTCCTTTTCGCTCTAGGACGCATATTTAAGGAGATATGGGCAAAAGAAGATTTTCATATAAAAATTTAAATTTTTTTAGGTTTTGGGTGGATTTTTCAATTTTTTGGGGGTGGTCACGAATTAAAGTCCTTTTCGCTCTAGGAGGCATATTTAAGGAGATATGGGCAGAAGAAGTTTTTCATATAAAAATTTCGATTTTTTTTAGGTTTTGGGTGGATTTTTCAATTTTTTGGGGGTGGTCACGAATTAAAGTCCTTTTCGCTCTAGGACGCACATTTAAGGAGATATGGGCAAAAGAAGTTTTTCATATAAAAATTTCAATTTTTTTAGGTTTTGGGTAGATTTTTAAATATTTTGAGGGTGGTCACGAATTAAAGTCCTTTTCACTCTAGGACGCATATGTAAGGAAATATGGGTAAAAGAAGTTTTTCATATAAAAATTTAACATTTTTTAGGTTTTGGGTTGATTTTTCAATTTTTTGATGGTGGTCACGAATTAAAGTCCTTCTCGCTCTAGGACGCTTAGTTTAGGAGATATGGTCAAAAGAAGTTTTTCATATAAAAATTTCAATTTTTTAGGTTTTGGGTGGATTTTTCAATTTTTTGGGGGTGGTCACGAATTAAAGTTCTTTTGCGCTCTAGGACGCATACTTAAGGAGATATGGGCAAAAGAAGTTTTTCATATAAAATTTTCAATTTTTTTAGGTTTTGGGTGGATTTTTCAATTTTTGGGAGTGATCACGAATTAAAGTCCTTTTCGCTCTAGGACGCACATTTAAGGAGATATGGGCAAAAGAAGTTTTTCATATAAAAATTTCAATTTTTTTAGGTTTTGGGAAGATTTTTAAATATTTTGAGGGTGGTCACGAATTAAAGTCCTTTTCACTCTAGGACGCATATGTAAGGAGATATGGGCAAAAGAAGTTTTTCATATAAAAATTTAACATTTTTTAGGT
This sequence comes from Haematobia irritans, assembly GCF_050003625.1. Classification (NCBI taxonomy): domain Eukaryota; kingdom Metazoa; phylum Arthropoda; class Insecta; order Diptera; family Muscidae; genus Haematobia; species Haematobia irritans. The sequence goes on along the minus strand of NC_134399.1, from coordinate 106,442,438 downwards.
TTTGGGTTGATTTTTCAATTTTTTGATGGTGGTCACGAATTAAAGTCCTTCTCGCTCTAGGACGCATATTTAAGGAGATATGGGCAAAAGAAGTTTTTCATATAAAAATTTCAATTTTTTTAGATTTTGGGTGGATTTTTCAATTTTTTGGGGGTGGTCACGAATTAAAGTCCTTTTCGCTCTAGGACGCATATTTAAGGAGATATGGGCAACAGAAGTTTTTCATATAAAAATTTAAATTTTTTGAGGTTTTGGGTTGATTTTTCAATTTTTTGATGGTGGTCACGAATTAAAGTCCTTTTCGCTCTAGGACGCTTAGTTTAGGAGATGTGGGCAAAAGAAGTTTTTCATATAAAAATTTCAATTTTTTTAGGTTTTGGGTGAATTTTTCAATTTTTTGGGGGTGGTCACGTATTAAAGTCCTTTTCGCTCTAGGGCGCATATTTAAGGAGATATGGGCAAAAGAAGTTTTTCATATAAAATTTTCAATTTTTTTTATGTTTTGGGTGGATTTTTCAATTTTTGGGAGTGATCACGAATTAAAGTCCTTTTCGCTCTAGGACGCACATTTAAGGAGATATGGGCAAAAGAAGTTTTTCATATAAAAATTTCAATTTTTTTAGGTTTTGGGTAGATTTTTAAATATTTTGAGGGTGGTCACGAATTAAAGTCCTTTTCGCTCTAGGACCCATATTTAAGGAGATATGGGCAAAAGAAGTTTTTCATGTAAAAATTTAACATTTTTTTTTAGGTTTTGGGTTGATTTTTAAATTGTTTGATGGTGGTCACGAATTAAAGTCCTTCTCGCTCTAGGACGCATATTTAAGGAGATATGGGCAAAAGAAGTTTTTCATATAAAAATTTCAATTTTATTAGGTTTTGGGTGGCTTTTTCAATTTTTTGAGGGTGGTCATGAATTAAAGTCCTTTTCGCTCTACGATGCATATTTAAGGAGATATGGGCAAAAGAAGTTTTTCATATAAAAATTTAAATTTTTTTAGGTTTTGGGTGGATTTTTCAATTTTTTGGGTGTGGTCACGAATTAAAGTCCTCTTCGCTCTAGGACGCATATTTGAGGAAATATGGGCAAAAGAAGTTTTTCATATAAAAATTTAAATTTTTTTAGGTTTTGGGTGGATTTTGCAATTTTTTGGGGGTGGTCACGAATTAAAGTCCTTTTCGCTCTAGGACGCGTATTAAAGGAGATATGGGCAAAAGAAGTTTTTCATATAAAAATTTAAATTTTTTTTAGGTTTTGGGTGGATTTTTCAATTTTTTGGGGGTGGTCACGAAATAAAGTCCTTTTCGCTCTAGGACGCATATTTAAGGAGATATGGGCAAAAGAAGTTTTTCATATAAAAATTTAATTTTTTTTAGGTTTTGGGTGGATTTTGCAATTTTTTGGGGGTGGTCACGAATTAAAGTCCTTTTCGCTCTAGGACGCTTAGTTTAGGAGATATGGGCAACAGAAGTTTTTCATATAAAAATTTAAATTTTTTAGGTTTTGGGTGGATTTTTCAATTTTTTGGTGGTGGTCACGAATTAAAGTCCTTTTCGCTCTAGGACGCATATTTAAGGAGATATGGGCAAAAGAAGTTTTTCATATAAAAATTTCAATTTTTTTAGGTTTTGGGTGGATTTTTCAATTTTTTGGGTGTGGTTACGAATTAAAGTCCTTTTCGCTCTAGGACGCTTAGTTTAGGAGATATGAGCAAAAGAAGTTTTTCATATAAAAATTTCAATTTTTTTAAGTTTGGGTGGATTTGTAAATTTTTTGGGTTGGTCAGGAATTAAAGTCCTTTTCGCTCTAGGACGCATTTTTAAGGAGATATGGGCAAAAGAAGTTTTTCATATAAAAATTTAAATTTTTTTAGGTTTTGTGTGGATTTTTCAATTTTTTGAGGGTGGTTACGAATTAAAGTCCTTTTCGCTCTAGGACGCATATTTAAGGAGATATGGGCAAAAGAAGTTTTTCATATAAAAACATAATTCTTTTTTAGGTTTTGGGTGGATTTTTCAATTTTTTTGGGGGTGGTCACAAATTAAAGCCCTTTTCGCTCTAGGACGCATTTTTAAGGAGATATGGGCAAAAGAAGTTTTTCATATAAAAATTTCAATTTTTTTAGGTTTTGGGTGGATTTTTCAATTTTTTGGGTGTGGTTACGAATTAAAGTCCTTTTCGCTCTAGGACGCTTAGTTTAGGAGATATGAGCAAAAGAAGTTTTTCATATAAAAATTTCAATTTTTTTAAGTTTGGGTGGATTTGTAAATTTTTTGGGTTGGTCAGGAATTAAAGTCCTTTTCGCTCTAGGACGCATTTTTAAGGAGATATGGGCAAAAGAAGTTTTTCATATAAAAATTTAAATTTTTTTAGGTTTTGTGTGGATTTTTCAATTTTTTGAGGGTGGTTACGAATTAAAGTCCTTTTCGCTCTAGGACGCATATTTAAGGAGATATGGGCAAAAGAAGTTTTTCATATAAAAACATAATTCTTTTTTAGGTTTTGGGTGGATTTTTCAATTTTTTTGGGGGTGGTCACAAATTAAAGCCCTTTTCGCTCTAGGACGCATTTTTAAGGAGATATGGGCAAAAGAAGTTTTTCATATAAAATGTTCAATTTTTTTAGGTTTTGGGTGGATTTTTATATTTTTGGGAGTGATCACGAATTAAAGTCCTTTTCGCTCTAGGACGCACATTTAAGGAGATTTGGGCAAAAGAAGTTTTTCATATAAAAATTTCAATTTTTTTAGGTTTTGGGTGGATTTTTCAATTTTTTGAGGGTGGTCACGAATTAAAGTCTTTTTCGCTCTAGGACGCTTAGTTTAGGAGATATGGGCAAAAGAAGTTTTTCATATAAAAATTTCAAATTTTTTAGGTTTTGGGTGGATTTTTCAATTTTTTGGGGGTGGTCACGAATTAAAGTCCTTTTCGCTCTAGGACGCTTAGTTGAGGAGATATGGGCAAAAGAAGTTTTTCATATAAAAACATAATTCTTTTTTAGGTTTTGGGTGGATTTTTCAATTTTTTTGGGGGTGGTCACAAATTAAAGCCCTTTTCGCTCTAGGACGCATTTTTAAGGAGATATGGGCAAAAGAAGTTTTTCATATAAAATTTTCAATTTTTTTAGGTTTTGGGTGGATTTTTCAATTTTTGGGAGTGATCACGAATTAAAGTCCTTTTCGCTCTAGGACGCACATTTAAGGAGATTTGGGCAAAAGAAGTTTTTCATATAAAAATTTCAATTTTTTTAGGTTTTGGGTAGATTTTTAAATATTTTGAGGGTGGTCACGAATTAAAGTCCTTTTCGCTCTAGGACGCATATTTAAAGAGATATGGGCAAAAGAAGTTTTTCATATAAAAATTTAACATTTTTTTAGGTTTTGGGTTGATTTTTAAATTTTTTGATGGTGGTCACGAATTAAAGTCCTTCTCGCTCTAGGACGCATATTTAAGGAGATATGGGCAAAAGAAGTTTTTCATATAAAAATTTCAATTTTATTAGGTATTGGGTGGCTTTTTCAATTTTTTGAGGGTGGTCATGAATTAAAGTCCTTTTCGCTCTACGATGCATATTTAAGGAGATATGGGCAAAAGAAGTTTTTCATATAAAAATTTAAATTTTTTTAGGTTTTGGGTGGATTTTTCAATTTTTTGGGGGTGGTCACGAATTAAAGTCCTCTTCGCTCTAGGACGCATATTTAAGGAGATATGGGCAAAAGAAGTTTTTCATATAAAAATTTAAATTTTTTTAGGTTTTGGGTGGATTTTGCAATTTTTTGCGGGTGGTCACGAATTAAAGTCCTTTTCGCTCTAGGACGCTTAGTTTAGGAGATATGGGCAGAAGAAGTTTTTCATATAAAAATTTAATTTTTTTTTAGGTTTTGGGTGGATTTTTCAATTTTTTGAGGGTGGTTACGAATTAAAGTCCTTTTCGCTCTAGGACGCTTAGTTTAGGAGATATGAGCAAAAGAAGTTTTTATTTAAGGAGATATGGGCAACAGAAGTTTTTCATATAAAAATTTAAATTTTTTAGGTTTTGGGTGGATTTTTCAATTTTTTGGTGGTGGTCACGAATTAAAGTCCTTTTCGCTCTAGGACCCATATTTAAGGAGATATGGGCAACAGAAGTTTTTCATATAAAAATTTAAATTTTTTAGGTTTTGGGTGGATTTTTCAATTTTTTGGTGGTGGTCACGAATTAAAGTCCTTTTCGCTCTAGGACGCATATTTAAGGAGATATGGGCAAAAGAAGTTTTTCATATAAAAATTTCAATTTTTTTAGGTTTTGGGTGGATTTTTCAATTTTTTTGGGGGTGGTCACAAATTAAAGCCCTTTTCGCTCTAGGACGCATTTTTAAGGAGATATGGGCAAAAGAAGTTTTTCATATAAAAATTTCAATTTTTTTAGGTTTTGGGTGGATTTTTCAATTTTTTGGGGGTGGTTACGAATTAAAGTCCTTTTCGCTCTAGGACGCTTAGTTTAGGAGATATGAGCAAAAGAAGTTTTTCATATAAAAATTTCAATTTTTTTAAGTTTTGGGTGGATTTGTAAATTTTTTGGGTTGGTCAGGAATTAAAGTCCTTTTCGCTCTAGGACGCATTTTTAAGGAGATATGGGCAAAAGAAGTTTTTCATATAAAAATTTAAATTTTTTTAGGTTTTGTGTGGATTTTTCAATTTTTTGAGGGTGGTTACGAATTAAAGTCCTTTTCGCTCTAGGACGCATATTTAAGGAGATATGGGCAAAAGAAGTTTTTCATATAAAAACATAATTCTTTTTTAAGTTTTGGGTGGATTTTTCAATTTTTTTGGGGGTGGTCACAAATTAAAGCCCTTTTCGCTCTAGGACGCATTTTTAAGGAGATATGGGCAAAAGAAGTTTTTCATATAAAATTTTCAATTTTTTTAGGTTTTGGGTGGATTTTTCAATTTTTGGGAGTGATCACGAATTAAAGTCCTTTTCGCTCTAGGACGCACATTTAAGGAGATTTGGGCAAAAGAAGTTTTTCATATAAAAATTTCAATTTTTTTAGGTTTTGGGTAGATTTTTAAATATTTTGAGGGTGGTCACGAATTAAAGTCCTTTTCGCTCTAGGACGCATATTTAAGGAGATATGGGCAAAAGAAGTTTTTCATATAAAAATTTAACATTTTTTTAGGTTTTGGGTTGATTTTTAAATTTTTTGATGGTGGTCACGAATTAAAGTCCTTCTCGCTCTAGGACGCATATTTAAGGAGATATGGGCAAAAGAAGTTTTTCATATAAAAATTTCAATTTTATTAGGTATTGGGTGGCTTTTTCAATTTTTTGAGGGTGGTCATGAATTAAAGTCCTTTTCGCTCTACGATGCATATTTAAGGAGATATGGGCAAAAGAAGTTTTTCATATAAAAATTTAAATTTTTTAGGTTTTGGGTGGATTTTTCAATTTTTTGGGGGTGGTCACGAATTAAAGTCCTCTTCGCTCTAGGACGCATATTTAAGGAGATATGGGCAAAAGAAGTTTTTCATATAAAAATTTAAATTTTTTTAGGTTTTGGGTGGATTTTTCAATTTTTTGGGGGTGGTCACGAATTAAAGTCCTTTTCGCTCTAGGACGCTTAGTTTAGGAGATATGGGCAGAAGAAGTTTTTCATATAAAAATTTAAATTTTTTTTAGGTTTTGGGTGGATTTTTCAATTTTTTGGGGGTGGTCACGAAATAAAGTCCTTTTCGCTCTAGGACGCATATTTAAGGAGATATGGGCAAAAGAAGTTTTTCATATAAAAATTTAAATTTTTTTAGGTTTTGGGTGGATTTTGCAATTTTTTGGGGGTGGTCACGAATTAAAGTCCTTTTCGCTCTAGGACGCTTAGTTTAGGAGATATGGGCAGAAGAAGTTTTTCATATAAAAATTTAAATTTTTTTTAGGTTTTGGGTGGATTTTTCAATTTTTTGGTGGTGGTCACGAATTAAAGTCCTTTTCGCTCTAGGACCCATATTTAAGGAGATATGGGCAACAGAAGTTTTTCATATAAAAATTTAAATTTTTTAGGTTTTGGGTGGATTTTTCAATTTTTTGGTGGTGGTCACGAATTAAAGTCCTTTTCGCTCTAGGACGCATATTTAAGGAGATATGGGCAAAAGAAGTTTTTCATATAAAAACATAATTCTTTTTTAGGTTTTGGGTGGATTTTTCAATTTTTTTGGGGGTGGTCACAAATTAAAGCCCTTTTCGCTCTAGGACGCATTTTTAAGGAGATATGGGCAAAAGAAGTTTTTCATATAAAAATTTCAATTTTTTTAGGTTTTGGGTGGATTTTTCAATTTTTTTGGGGGTGGTTACGAATTAAAGTCCTTTTCGCTCTAGGACGCTTAGTTTAGGAGATATGAGCAAAAGAAGTTTTTCATATAAAAATTTCAATTTTTTTAAGTTTTGAGTGGATTTGTAAATTTTTTGGGTTGGTCAGGAATTAAAGTCCTTTTCGCTCTAGGACGCATTTTTAAGGAGATATGGGCAAAAGAAGTTTTTCATATAAAAATTTCAATTTTTTTAGGTTTTGTGTGGATTTTTCAATTTTTTGAGGGTGGTTACGAATTAAAGTCCTTTTCGCTCTAGGACGCTTAGTTTAGGAGATATGAGCAAAAGAAGTTTTTATTTAAGGAGATATGGGCAACAGAAGTTTTTCATATAAAAATTTAAATTTTTTAGGTTTTGGGTGGATTTTTCAATTTTTTGGTGGTGGTCACGAATTAAAGTCCTTTTCGCTCTAGGACCCATATTTAAGGAGATATGGGCAACAGAAGTTTTTCATATAAAAATTTAAATTTTTTAGGTTTTGGGTGGATTTTTCAATTTTTTGGTGGTGGTCACGAATTAAAGTCCTTTTCGCTCTAGGACGCATATTTAAGGAGATATGGGCAAAAGAAGTTTTTCATATAAAAATTTCAATTTTTTTAGGTTTTGGGTGGATTTTTCAATTTTTTTGGGGGTGGTCACAAATTAAAGCCCTTTTCGCTCTAGGACGCATTTTTAAGGAGATATGGGCAAAAGAAGTTTTTCATATAAAAATTTCAATTTTTTTAGGTTTTGGGTGGATTTTTCAATTTTTTGGGGGTGGTTACGAATTAAAGTCCTTTTCGCTCTAGGACGCTTAGTTTAGGAGATATGAGCAAAAGAAGTTTTTCATATAAAAATTTCAATTTTTTTAAGTTTTGGGTGGATTTGTAAATTTTTTGGGTTGGTCAGGAATTAAAGTCCTTTTCGCTCTAGGACGCATTTTTAAGGAGATATGGGCAAAAGAAGTTTTTCATATAAAAATTTAAATTTTTTTAGGTTTTGTGTGGATTTTTCAATTTTTTGAGGGTGGTTACGAATTAAAGTCCTTTTCGCTCTAGGACGCATATTTAAGGAGATATGGGCAAAAGAAGTTTTTCATATAAAAACATAATTCTTTTTTAAGTTTTGGGTGGATTTTTCAATTTTTTTGGGGGTGGTCACAAATTAAAGCCCTTTTCGCTCTAGGACGCATTTTTAAGGAGATATGGGCAAAAGAAGTTTTTCATATAAAATTTTCAATTTTTTTAGGTTTTGGGTGGATTTTTCAATTTTTGGGAGTGATCACGAATTAAAGTCCTTTTCGCTCTAGGACGCACATTTAAGGAGATTTGGGCAAAAGAAGTTTTTCATATAAAAATTTCAATTTTTTTAGGTTTTGGGTAGATTTTTAAATATTTTGAGGGTGGTCACGAATTAAAGTCCTTTTCGCTCTAGGACGCATATTTAAGGAGATATGGGCAAAAGAAGTTTTTCATATAAAAATTTAACATTTTTTTAGGTTTTGGGTTGATTTTTAAATTTTTTGATGGTGGTCACGAATTAAAGTCCTTCTCGCTCTAGGACGCATATTTAAGGAGATATGGGCAAAAGAAGTTTTTCATATAAAAATTTCAATTTTATTAGGTATTGGGTGGCTTTTTCAATTTTTTGAGGGTGGTCATGAATTAAAGTCCTTTTCGCTCTACGATGCATATTTAAGGAGATATGGGCAAAAGAAGTTTTTCATATAAAAATTTAAATTTTTTTAGGTTTTGGGTGGATTTTTCAATTTTTTGGGGGTGGTCACGAATTAAAGTCCTCTTCGCTCTAGGACGCATATTTAAGGAGATATGGGCAAAAGAAGTTTTTCATATAAAAATTTAAATTTTTTTAGGTTTTGGGTGGATTTTTCAATTTTTTGGGGGTGGTCACGAATTAAAGTCCTTTTCGCTCTAGGACGCTTAGTTTAGGAGATATGGGCAGAAGAAGTTTTTCATATAAAAATTTAAATTTTTTTTAGGTTTTGGGTGGATTTTTCAATTTTTTGGGGGTGGTCACGAAATAAAGTCCTTTTCGCTCTAGGACGCATATTTAAGGAGATATGGGCAAAAGAAGTTTTTCATATAAAAATTTAAATTTTTTTAGGTTTTGGGTGGATTTTGCAATTTTTTGGGGGTGGTCACGAATTAAAGTCCTTTTCGCTCTAGGACGCTTAGTTTAGGAGATATGGGCAGAAGAAGTTTTTCATATAAAAATTTAAATTTTTTTTAGGTTTTGGGTGGATTTTTCAATTTTTTGGTGGTGGTCACGAATTAAAGTCCTTTTCGCTCTAGGACCCATATTTAAGGAGATATGGGCAACAGAAGTTTTTCATATAAAAATTTAAATTTTTTAGGTTTTGGGTGGATTTTTCAATTTTTTGGTGGTGGTCACGAATTAAAGTCCTTTTCGCTCTAGGACGCATATTTAAGGAGATATGGGCAAAAGAAGTTTTTCATATAAAAACATAATTCTTTTTTAGGTTTTGGGTGGATTTTTTCAATTTTTTTGGGGGTGGTCACAAATTAAAGCCCTTTTCGCTCTAGGACGCATTTTTAAGGAGATATGGGCAAAAGAAGTTTTTCATATAAAAATTTCAATTTTTTTAGGTTTTGGGTGGATTTTTCAATTTTTTGGGGGTGGTTACGAATTAAAGTCCTTTTCGCTCTAGGACGCTTAGTTTAGGAGATATGAGCAAAAGAAGTTTTTCATATAAAAATTTCAATTTTTTTTAAGTTTTGGGTGGATTTGTAAATTTTTTGGGTTGGTCAGGAATTAAAGTCCTTTTCGCTCTAGGACGCATTTTTAAGGAGATATGGGCAAAAGAAGTTTTTCATATAAAAATTTCAATTTTTTTAGGTTTTGTGTGGATTTTTCAATTTTTTGAGGGTGGTTACGAATTAAAGTCCTTTTCGCTCAAGGACGCTTAGTTTAGGAGATATGAGCAAAAGAAGTTTTTCATATAAAAATTTCAATTTTTTTAAGTTTTGGGTGGATTTGTAAATTTTTTGGGTTGGTCAGGAATTAAAGTCCTTTTCGCTCTAGGACGCATTTTTAAGGAGATATGGGCAAAAGAAGTTTTTCATATAAAATTTTCAATTTTTTTAGGTTTTGGGTGGATTTTTCAATTTTTGGGAGTGATCACGAATTAAAGTCCTTTTCGCTCTAGGACGCACATTTAAGGAGATTTGGGCAAAAGAAGTTTTTCATATAAAAATTTCAATTTTTTTAGGTTTTGGGTAGATTTTTAAATATTTTGAGGGTGGTCACGAATTAAAGTCCTTTTCGCTCTAGGACGCATATTTAAGGAGATATGGGCAAAAGAAGTTTTTCATATAAAAATTTAACATTTTTTTAGGTTTTGGGTTGATTTTTAAATTTTTTGATGGTGGTCACGAATTAAAGTCCTTCTCGCTCTAGGACGCATATTTAAGGAGATATGGGCAAAAGAAGTTTTTCATATAAAAATTTCAATTTTATTAGGTTTTGGGTGGCTTTTTCAATTTTTTGAGGGTGGTCATGAATTAAAGTCCTTTTCGCTCTACGATGCATATTTAAGGAGATATGGGCAAAAGAAGTTTTTCATATAAAAATTTAAATTTTTTTAGGTTTTGGGTGGATTTTTCAATTTTTTGGGGGTGGTCACGAATTAAAGTCCTCTTCGCTCTAGGACGCATATTTAAGGAGATATGGGCAAAAGAAGTTTTTCATATAAAAATTTAAATTTTTTTAGGTTTTGGGTGGATTTTTCAATTTCTTGGGGGTGGTCACGAATTAAAGTCCTTTTCGCTCTAGGACGCTTAGTTTAGGAGATATGGGCAGAAGAAGTTTTTCATATAAAATTTAAATTTTGTTTAGGTTTTGGGTGGATTTTTCAATTTTTTGGGGGTGGTCACGAAATAAAGTCCTTTTCGCTCTAGGACGCATATTTAAGGAGATATGGGCAAAAGAAGTTTTTCATATAAAAATTTCAATTTTTTTAGATTTTGGGTGGATTTTTCAATTTTTTGATGGTGGTCACGAATTAAAGTCCTTTTCGCTCTAGGACGCTTAGTTTAGGAGATGTGGGCAAAAGAAGTTTTTCATATAAAAATTTCAATTTTTTTAGGTTTTGGGTGAATTTTTCAATTTTTTGGGGGTGGTCACGTATTAAAGTCCTTTTCGCTCTAGGGCGCATATTTAAGGAGATATGGGCAAAAGAAGTTTTTCATATAAAATTTTCAATTTTTTTAAGTTTTGGGTGGATTTTTCAATTTTTGGGAGTGATCACGAATTAAAGTCCTTTTCGCTCTAGGACGCACATTTAAGGAGATATGGGCAAAAGAAGTTTTTCATATAAAAATTTCAATTTTTTTAGGTTTTGGGTAGATTTTTAAATATTTTGAGGGTGGTCACGAATTAAAGTCCTTTTCGCTCTAGGACGCATATTTAAGGAGATATGGGCAAAAGAAGTTTTTCATATAAAAATTTAACATTTTTTTAGGTTTTGGGTTGATTTTTAAATTTTTTGATGGTGGTCACGAATTAAAGTCCTTCTCGCTCTAGGACGCATATTTAAGGAGATATGGGCAAAAGAAGTTTTTCATATAAAAATTTAAATTTTTTTAGGTTTTGGGTGGATTTTTCAATTTTTTGGGGGTGGTCACGAATTAAACTCCTTTTCGCTCTAGGACGCTTAGTTTAGGAGATATGGGCAGAAGAAGTTTTTCATATAAAAATTTAAATTTTTTTTAGGTTTTGGGTGGATTTTTCAATTTTTTGGGGGTGGTCACGAAATAAAGTCCTTTTCGCTCTAGGACGCATATTTAAGGAGATATGGGCAAAAGAAGTTTTTCATATAAAAATTTAAATTTTTTTAGGTTTTGGGTGGATTTTGCAATTTTTTGGGGGTGGTCACGAATTAAAGTCCTTTTCGCTCTAGGACGCTTAGTTTAGGAGATATGGGCAGAAGAAGTTTTTCATATAAAAATTTAAATTTTTTTTAGGTTTTGGGTGGATTTTTTAATTTTTTGGGGGTGATCACGAAATAAAGTCCTTTTCGCTCTAGGACGCATTTTTGAGGAAATATGGGCAAAAGAAGTTTTTCATATAAAAATTTCAATTTTTTTAGGTTTTGGGTGGATTTTGCAATTTTTTGGGGGTGGTCACGAATTAAAGTCCTTTTCGCTCTAGGACGCGTATTAAAGGAGATATGGGCAAAAGAAGTTTTTCATATAAAAATTTCAATTTTTTTAGGTTTTGGGTGGATTTTTCAATTTTTTGGGGGTGGTCACGAATTAAAGTCCTTTTCGCTCTAGGACCCATATTTAAGGAGATATGGGCAACAGAAGTTTTTCATATAAAAATTTAAATTTTTTAGGTTTTGGGTGGATTTTTCAATTTTTTGGTGGTGGTCACGAATTAAAGTCCTTTTCGCTCTAGGACCCATATTTAAGGAGATATGGGCAACAGAAGTTTTTCATATAAAAATTTAAATTTTTTAGGTTTTGGGTGGATTTTTCAATTTTTTGGTGGTGGTCACGAATTAAAGTCCTTTTCGCTCTAGGACGCATATTTAAGGAGATATGGGTAAAAGAAGTTTTTCATATAAAAACATAATTCTTTTTTAGGTTTTGGGTGGATTTTTCAATTTTTTTGGGGGTGGTCACAAATTAAAGCCCTTTTCGCTCTAGGACGCATTTTTAAGGAGATATGGGCAAAAGAAGTTTTTCATATAAAAATTTCAATTTTTTTAGGTTTTGGGTGGATTTTTCAATTTTTTGGGGGTGGTTACGAATTAAAGTCCTTTTCGCTCTAGGACGCTTAGTTTAGGAGATATGAGAAAAAGAAGTTTTTCATATAAAAATTTCAATTTTTTTAAGTTTTGGGTGGATTTGTAAATTTTTTGGGTTGGTCAGGAATTAAAGTCGTTTTCGCTCTAGGACGCTTAGTTTAGGAGATATGGGCAAAAGAAGTTTTTCATATAAAAATTTCAATTTTTTTAGGTTTTGTGTGGATTTTTCAATTTTTTGAGGGTGGTTACGAATTAAAGTCCTTTTCGCTCTAGGACGCTTAGTTTAGGAGATATGAGCAAAAGAAGTTTTTCATATAAAAATTTCAATTTTTTTAAGTTTTGGGTGGATTTGTAAATTTTTTGGGTTGGTCAGGAATTAAAGTCCTTTTCGCTCTAGGACGCATTTTTAAGGAGATATGGGCAAAAGAAGTTTTTCATATAAAATTTTCAATTTTTTTAGGTTTTGGGTGGATTTTTCAATTTTTGGGAGTGATCACGAATTAAAGTCCTTTTCGCTCTAGGACGCACATTTAAGGAGATTTGGGCAAAAGAAGTTTTTCATATAAAAATTTCAATTTTTTTAGGTTTTGGGTAGATTTTTAAATATTTTGAGGGTGGTCACGAATTAAAGTCCTTTTCGCTCTAGGACGCATATTTAAGGAGATATGGGCAAAAGAAGTTTTTCATATAAAAATTTCAATTTTATTAGGTTTTGGGTGGCTTTTTCAATTTTTTGAGGGTGGTCATGAATTAAAGTCCTTTTCGCTCTACGATGCATATTTAAGGAGATATGGGCAAAAGAAGTTTTTCATATAAAAATTTAAATTTTTTTAAAGTCCTCTTCGCTCTAGGACGCATATTTAAGGAGATATGGGCAAAAGAAGTTTTTCATATAAAAATTTAAATTTTTTTTAGGTTTTGGGTGGATTTTTCAATTTTTTGGGGGTGGTCACGAAATAAAGTCCTTTTCGCTCTAGGACGCATATTTAAGGAGATATGGGCAAAAGAAGATTTTCATATAAAAATTTAATTTTTTTTAGGTTTTGGGTGGATTTTGCAATTTTTTGGGGGTGGTCACGAATTAAAGTCCTTTTCGCTCTAGGACGCTTAGTTTAGGAGATATGGGCAGAAGAAGTTTTTCATATAAAAATTTAAATTTTTTTTAGGTTTTGGGTGGATTTTTTAATTTTTTGGGAGTGGTCACGAAATAAAGTCCTTTTCGCTCTAGGACGCATATTTGAGGAAATATGGGCAAAAGAAGTTTTTCATATAAAAATTTAAATTTTTTTAGGTTTTGGGTGGATTTTGCAATTTTTTGGGGGTGGTCACGAATTAAAGTCCTTTTCGCTCTAGGACGCGTATTAAAGGAGATATGGGCAAAAGAAGTTTTTCATATAAAAATTTCAATTTTTTTAGGTTTTGGGTGGATTTTTCAATTTTTTGGGGGTGGTCACGAATTAAAGTCCTTTTCGCTCTAGGACGCACATTTAAGGAGATATGGGCAACAGAAGTTTTTCATATACAAATTTAAATTTTTTAGGTTTTGGGTGGATTTTTCAATTTTTTGGTGGTGGTCACGAATTAAAGTCCTTTTCGCTCTAGGACCCATATTTAAGGAGATATGGGCAACAGAAGTTTTTCATATAAAAATTTAAATTTTTTAGGTTTTGGGTGGATTTTTCAATTTTTTGGTGGTGGTCACGAATTAAAGTCCTTTTCGCTCTAGGACGCATATTTAAGGAGATATTGGCAAAAGAAGTTTTTCATATAAAAACATAATTCTTTTTTAGGTTTTGGGTTGATTTTTAAATTTTTTGATGGTGGTCACGAATTAAAGTCCTTTTCGCTTTAGGTTTTGGGTGGATTTTTCAATTTTTTTTTTGGGGGTGGTCACAAATTAAAGCCCTTTTCGCTCTAGGACGCATTTTTAAGGAGATATGGGCAAAAGAAGTTTTTCATATAAAAAATTAAATTTTTTTAGGTTTTGGGTGGATTTTTCAATTTTTTGAGGGTGGTTACGAATTAAAGTCCTTTTCGCTCTAGGACGCTTAGTTTAGGAGATATGGGCAAAAGAAGTTTTTCATATAAAAATTTCAATTTTTTTAAGTTTTGGGTGGATTTGTAAATTTTTTGGGTTGGTCAGGAATTAAAGTCCTTTTCGCTCTAGGACGCATTTTTAAGGAGATATGGGCAAAAGAAGTTTTTCATATAAAAATTTCAATTTTTTTAGGTTTTGGGTGGATTTTTCAATTTTTTGAGGGTGGTTACGAATTAAAGTCCTTTTCGCTCTAGGACGCTTAGTTTAGGAGATATGGGCAAAAGAAGTTTTTCATATAAAAATTTAAATTTTTTTAGGTTTTGGGTGGATTTTGCAATTTTTTGGGGGTGGTCACGAATTAAAGTCCTTTTCGCTCTAGGACGCTTAGTTTAGGAGATATGGGCAACAGAAGTTTTTCATATAAAAATTTAAATTTTTTAGGTTTTGGGTGGATTTTTCAATTTTTTGGTGGTGGTCACGAATTAAAGTCCTTTTCGCTCTAGGACGCATATTTAAGGAGATATGGGCAAAAGAAGTTTTTCATATAAAAACATAATTCTTTTTTAGGTTTTGGGTTGATTTTTAAATTTTTTGATGGTGGTCACGAATTAAAGTCCTTTTCGCTTTAGGTTTTGGGTGGATTTTTCAATTTTTTTTTTGGGGGTGGTCACAAATTAAAGCCCTTTTCGCTCTAGGACCCATATTTAAGGAGATATGGGCAACAGAAGTTTTTCATATAAAAATTTAAATTTTTTAGGTTTTGGGTGGATTTTTCAATTTTTTGGTGGTGGTCACGAATTAAAGTCCTTTTCGCTCTAGGACCCATATTTAAGGAGATATGGGCAACAGAAGTTTTTCATATAAAAATTTAAATTTTTTAGGTTTTGGGTGGATTTTTCAATTTTTTGGTGGTGGTCACGAATTAAAGTCCTTTTCGCTCTAGGACGCATATTTAAGGAGATATGGGTAAAAGAAGTTTTTCATATAAAAACATAATTCTTTTTTAGGTTTTGGGTGGATTTTTCAATTTTTTTGGGGGTGGTCACAAATTAAAGCCCTTTTCGCTCTAGGACGCATTTTTAAGGAGATATGGGCAAAAGAAGTTTTTCATATAAAAATTTCAATTTTTTTAGGTTTTGGGTGGATTTTTCAATTTTTTGGGGGTGGTTACGAATTAAAGTCCTTTTCGCTCTAGGACGCTTAGTTTAGGAGATATGAGCAAAAGAAGTTTTTCATATAAAAATTTCAATTTTTTTAAGTTTTGGGTGGATTTGTAAATTTTTTGGGTTGGTCAGGAATTAAAGTCGTTTTCGCTCTAGGACGCTTAGTTTAGGAGATATGGGCAAAAGAAGTTTTTCATATAAAAATTTCAATTTTTTTAGGTTTTGTGTGGATTTTTCAATTTTTTGAGGGTGGTTACGAATTAAAGTCCTTTTCGCTCTAGGACGCTTAGTTTAGGAGATATGAGCAAAAGAAGTTTTTCATATAAAAATTTCAATTTTTTTAAGTTTTGGGTGGATTTGTAAATTTTTTGGGTTGGTCAGGAATTAAAGTCCTTTTCGCTCTAGGACGCATTTTTAAGGAGATATGGGCAAAAGAAGTTTTTCATATAAAATTTTCAATTTTTTTAGGTTTTGGGTGGATTTTTCAATTTTTGGGAGTGATCACGAATTAAAGTCCTTTTCGCTCTAGGACGCACATTTAAGGAGTTTTGGGCAAAAGAAGTTTTTCATATAAAAATTTCAATTTTTTTAGGTTTTGGGTAGATTTTTAAATATTTTGAGGGTGGTCACGAATTAAAGTCCTTTTCGCTCTAGGACGCATATTTAAGGAGATATGGGCAAAAGAAGTTTTTCATATAAAAATTTCAATTTTATTAGGTTTTGGGTGGCTTTTTCAATTTTTTGAGGGTGGTCATGAATTAAAGTCCTTTTCGCTCTACGATGCATATTTAAGGAGATATGGGCAAAAGAAGTTTTTCATATAAAAATTTAAATTTTTTTAAAGTCCTCTTCGCTCTAGGACGCATATTTAAGGAGATATGGGCAAAAGAAGTTTTTCATATAAAAATTTAAATTTTTTTTAGGTTTTGGGTGGATTTTTCAATTTTTTGGGGGTGGTCACGAAATAAAGTCCTTTTCGCTCTAGGACGCATATTTAAGGAGATATGGGCAAAAGAAGATTTTCATATAAAAATTTAAATTTTTTTAGGTTTTGGGTGGATTTTGCAATTTTTTGGGGGTGGTCACGAATTAAAGTCCTTTTCGCTCTAGGACGCTTAGTTTAGGAGATATGGGCAGAAGAAGTTTTTCATATAAAAATTTAAATTTTTTTTAGGTTTTGGGTGGATTTTTTAATTTTTTGGGAGTGGTCACGAAATAAAGTCCTTTTCGCTCTAGGACGCATATTTGAGGAAATATGGGCAAAAGAAGTTTTTCATATAAAAATTTAAATTTTTTTAGGTTTTGGGTGGATTTTGCAATTTTTTGGGGGTGGTCACGAATTAAAGTCCTTTTCGCTCTAGGACGCGTATTAAAGGAGATATGGGCAAAAGAAGTTTTTCATATAAAAATTTCAATTTTTTTAGGTTTTGGGTGGATTTTTCAATTTTTTGGGGGTGGTCACGAATTAAAGTCCTTTTCGCTCTAGGACGCACATTTAAGGAGATATGGGCAACAGAAGTTTTTCATATACAAATTTAAATTTTTTAGGTTTTGGGTGGATTTTTCAATTTTTTGGTGGTGGTCACGAATTAAAGTCCTTTTCGCTCTAGGACCCATATTTAAGGAGATATGGGCAACAGAAGTTTTTCATATAAAAATTTAAATTTTTTAGGTTTTGGGTGGATTTTTCAATTTTTTGGTGGTGGTCACGAATTAAAGTCCTTTTCGCTCTAGGACGCATATTTAAGGAGATATGGGCAAAAGAAGTTTTTCATATAAAAACATAATTCTTTTTTAGGTTTTGGGTTGATTTTTAAATTTTTTGATGGTGGTCACGAATTAAAGTCCTTTTCGCTTTAGGTTTTGGGTGGATTTTTCAATTTTTTTTTGGGGGTGGTCACAAATTAAAGCCCTTTTCGCTCTAGGACGCATTTTTAAGGAGATATGGGCAAAAGAAGTTTTTCATATAAAAAATTAAATTTTTTTAGGTTTTGGGTGGATTTTTCAATTTTTTGAGGGTGGTTACGAATTAAAGTCCTTTTCGCTCTAGGACGCTTAGTTTAGGAGATATGGGCAAAAGAAGTTTTTCATATAAAAATTTCAATTTTTTTAAGTTTTGGGTGGATTTGTAAATTTTTTGGGTTGGTCAGGAATTAAAGTCCTTTTCGCTCTAGGACGCATTTTTAAGGAGATATGGGCAAAAGAAGTTTTTCATATAAAAATTTCAATTTTTTTAGGTTTTGGGTGGATTTTTCAATTTTTTGAGGGTGGTTACGAATTAAAGTCCTTTTCGCTCTAGGACGCTTAGTTTAGGAGATATGGGCAAAAGAAGTTTTTCATATAAAAATTTAAATTTTTTTAGGTTTTGTGTGGATTTTGCAATTTTTTGGGGGTGGTCACGAATTAAAGTCCTTTTCGCTCTAGGACGCTTAGTTTAGGAGATATGGGCAGAAGAAGTTTTTCATATAAAAATTTAAATTTTTTTTAGGTTTTGGGTGGATTTTTCAATTTTTTGGGGGTGGTCACGAAATAAAGTCCTTTTCGCTCTAGGACGCATATTTAAGGAGATATGGGCAAAAGAAGTTTTTCATATAAAAATTTAAATTTTTTTAGGTTTTGGGTGGATTTTGCAATTTTTTGGGGGTGGTCACGAATTAAAGTCCTTTTCGCTCTAGGACGCTTAGTTTAGGAGATATGGGCAGAAGAAGTTTTTCATATAAAAATTTAAATTTTTTTTAGGTTTTGGGTGGATTTTTTAATTTTTTGGGGGTGATCACGAAATAAAGTCCTTTTCGCTCTAGGACGCATATTTGAGGAAATATTTGCAAAAGAAGTTTTTCATATAAAAATTTAAATTTTTTTAGGTTTTGGGTGGATTTTGCAATTTTTTGGGGGTGGTCACGAATTAAAGTCCTTTTCGCTCTAGGACGCGTATTAAAGGAGATATGGGCAAAAGAAGTTTTTCATATAAAAATTTCAATTTTTTTAGGTTTTTGGGTGGATTTTTCAATTTTTTGGGGGTGGTCACGAATTAAAGTCCTTTTCGCTCTAGGACCCATATTTAAGGAGATATGGGCAACAGAAGTTTTTCATATAAAAATTTAAATTTTTTAGGTTTTGGGTGGATTTTTCAATTTTTTGGTGGTGGTCACGAATTAAAGTCCTTTTCGCTCTAGGACCCATATTTGAGGAGATATGGGCAACAGAAGTTTTTCATATAAAAATTTAAATTTTTTAGGTTTTGGGTGGATTTTTCAATTTTTTGGTGGTGGTCACGAATTAAAGTCCTTTTCGCTCTAGGACGCATATTTAAGGAGATATGGGCAAAAGAAGTTTTTCATATAAAAACATAATTCTTTTTTAGGTTTTGGGTGGATTTTTCAATTTTTTTGGGGGTGGTCACAAATTAAAGCCCTTTTCGCTCTAGGACGCATTTTTAAGGAGATATGGGCAAAAGAAGTTTTTCATATAAAAATTTCAATTTTTTTAGGTTTTGGGTGGATTTTGCAATTTTTTGGGGGTGGTTACGAATTAAAGTCCTTTTCGCTCTAGGACGCTTAGTTTAGGAGATATGAGCAAAAGAAGTTTTTCATATAAAAATTTCAATTTTTTTAAGTTTTGGGTGGATTTGTAAATTTTTTGGGTTGGTCAGGAATTAAAGTCCTTTTCGCTCTAGGACGCATTTTTAAGGAGATATGGGCAAAAGAAGTTTTTCATATAAAAATTTCAATTTTTTTAGGTTTTGTGTGGATTTTTCAATTTTTTGAGGGTGGTTACGAATTAAAGTCCTTTTCGCTCTAGGACGCTTAGTTTAGGAGATATGAGCAAAAGAAGTTTTTCATATAAAAATTTCAATTTTTTTAAGTTTTGGGTGGATTTGTAAATTTTTTGGGTTGGTCAGGAATTAAAGTCCTTTTCGCTCTAGGACTCATTTTTAAGGAGATATGGGCAAAAGAAGTTTTTCATATAAAATTTTCAATTTTTTTAGGTTTTGGGTGGATTTTTCAATTTTTGGGAGTGATCACGAATTAAAGTCCTTTTCGCTCTAGGACGCACATTTAAGGAGATATGGGCAAAAGAAGTTTTTCATATAAAAATTTCAATTTTTTTAGGTTTTGGGTGGATTTTTCAATTTTTTGGGGGTGGTCACGAATTAAAGTCCTTTTCGCTCTAGGACCCATATTTAAGGAGATATGGGCAACAGAAGTTTTTCATATAAAAATTTAAATTTTTTAGGTTTTGGGTGGATTTTTCAATTTTTTGGTGGTGGTCACGAATTAAAGTCCTTTTCGCTCTAGGACCCATATTTAAGGAGATATGGGCAACAGAAGTTTTTCATATAAAAATTTAAATTTTTTAGGTTTTGGGTGGATTTTTCAATTTTTTGGTGGTGGTCACGAATTAAAGTCCTTTTCGCTCTAGGACGCATATTTAAGGAGATATGGGCAAAAGAAGTTTTTCATATAAAAACATAATTCTTTTTTAGGTTTTGGGTGGATTTTTCAATTTTTTGGTGGTGGTCACGAATTAAAGTCCTTTTCGCTCTAGGACGCATATTTAAGGAGATATGGGCAAACGAAGTTTTTCATATAAAAACATAATTCTTTTTTAGGTTTTGGGTTGATTTTTAAATTTTTTGATGGTGGTCACGAATTAAAGTCCTTTTCGCTTTAGGTTTTGGGTGGATTTTTCAATTTTTTTGGGGGTGGTCACAAATTAAAGCCCTTTTCGCTCTAGGACGCATTTTTAAGGAGATATGGGCAAAAGAAGTTTTTCATATAAAAATTTCAATTTTTTTAGGTTTTGGGTGGATTTTTCAATTTTTTGAGGGTGGTTACGAATTAAAGTCCTTTTCGCTCTAGGACGCTTAGTTTAGGAGATATGGGCAAAAGAAGTTTTTCATATAAAAATTTCAATTTTTTTTAAGTTTTGGGTGGATTTGTAAATTTTTTGGGTTGGTCACGAATTAAAGTCCTTTTCGCTCTAGGACGCATTTTTAAGGAGATATGGGCAAAAGAAGTTTTTCATATAAAAATTTCAATTTTTTTAGGTTTTGGGTGGATTTTTCAATTTTTTGAGGGTGGTTACGAATTAAAGTCCTTTTCGCTCTAGGACGCTTAGTTTAGGAGATATGGGCAAAAGAAATTTTTCATATAAAAATTTCAATTTTTTTAGGTTTTGGGTGGATTTTTTAATTTTTTGAGGGTGGTCACGAATTAAAGTCCTTTTCGCTCTAGGACGCATATTTAAGGAGATATGGGCAAAAGAAGTTTTTTATATAAAAATTTAAATTTTTTAGGTTTTGGGTGGATTTTTCAATTTTTTGGGGGTGGTCACGAATTAAAGTCCTTTTCGCTCTAGGACGCATATTTAAGGAGATATGGGCAAAAGAAGTTTTTCATATAAAAATTTCAATTTTTTTAGGTTTTGGGTGGATTTTTAAATTTTTTGAGGGTGGTCACGAATTAAAGTCCTTTTCGCTCTAGGACGCATATTTAAGGAGATATGGGCAAAAGAAGTTTTTCATATAAAAATTTCAATTTTTTTAGGTTTTGGGTGGATTTTTAAATTTTTTGGGGGTGGTCACGAATTAAAGTCCTTTTCGCTCTAGGACGCATATTTAAGGAGATAAGCGCAAAAGAAGTTTTCATATAAAAATTTCAATTTTTTTAGGTTTTGGGTGGATTTTTCAATTTTTTGAGGGTGATCACGAAATAAAGTCCTTTTCGCTCTAGGACGCATATTTAAGGAGATATGGGCAAAAGAATTTTTCATATAAAAATTTCAATTTTTTAGGTTTTGGGTGGATTTTTCAATTTTTTGGGGGTGGTCACGAATTAAAGTCCTTGTCGCTCTAGGACGCTTAGTTTAGGAGATATGGGCAAAAGAAGTTTTTCATATAAAAATTTCAATTTTTTTAGGTTTTGGGTGGATTTTTAAATTTTTTGAGGGTGGTCACGAATTAAAGTCCTTTTCGCTCTAGGACGCATATTTAAGGAGATATGGGCAAAAGAAGTTTTTTATATCAAAATTTCAATTTTTTTAGGTTTTGGGTGGATTTTTAAATTTTTTGCGGGTGGTCACGAATTAAAGTCCTTTTCGCTCTAGGACGCATATTTAAGGAGATATGGGCAAAAGAAGTTTTTCATATAAAAATTTCAATTTTTTAGTTTTTGGGTGGATTTTTCAATTTTTTGGGGGTGGTCACGAATTAAAGTCCTTTTCGCTCTAGGACGCTTAGCTTAGGAGATATGGGCAAAAGAAGTTTTTCATATAAAAATTTCAATTTTTTTAGGTTTTGGGTGGATTTTTAAATTTTTTGGGGTGGTCACGAATTAAAGTCCTTTTCGCTCTAGGACGCATATTTAAGGAGATATGGGCAAAAGAAGTTTTTCATATAAACATTTCAATTTTTTAGGTTTAGGTTGGATTTTTCAATTTTTTGAGGGTGGTTACGAATTAAAGTCCTTTTCGCTCTAGGACGCATATTTAAGGAGATATGGGCAAAAGAAGTTTTTCATATAAAAATTTGAATTTTTTGAGGTTTTGGGTGGATTTTTCAATTTTTTTGGGGGTGGTCACAAATTAAAGCGCTTTTCGCTCTAGGACGCATTTTTAAGGAGATATGGGCAAAAGAAGTTTTTCATATACAAATTTCAATTTTTTTAGGTTTTGGGTGGATTTTTCAATTTTTTGATGGTGGTTACGAATTAAAGTCCTTTTCGCTCTAGGACGCTTAGTTTAGGAGATATGGGCAAAAGAAGTTTTTCATATAAAAATTTCAATTTTTTTAGGTTTTGGGTGGATTTTTAAATTTTTTGGGGTGGTCACGAATTAAAGTCCTTTTCGCTCTAGGACGCATTTTTAAGGAGATATGGGCAAAAGAAGTTTTTATATAAAAATTTCAATTTTTTTAGGTTTTGGGTGGATTTTTCAATTTTTTGAGGGTGGTTACGAATTAAAGTCCTTTTCGCTCTAGGACGCTTAGTTTAGGAGATATGGGCAAAAGAAGTTTTTCATATAAAAATTTCAATTTTTTTAGGTTTTGGGCGGATTTTTAAATTTTTTGGGGTGGTCACGAATTAAAGTCCTTTTCGCTCTAGGACGCTTAGTTTAGGAGATATGGGCAAAAGAAGTTTTTCATATAAACATTTCAATTTTTTTAGGTTTTGGGTGGATTTTTCTTTTTTTTGGGGGTGGTCACGAATTAAAGTCCTTTTCGCTCTAGGACCCATATTTAAGGAGATATGGGCAAAAGAAGTTTTTCATATAAAAATTTCAATTTTTTTAGGTTTTGAGTGGATTTTTCAATTTTTTGGGGGTGGTCACGAATTAAAGTCCTTTTCGCTCTAGGACGCATTTTTAAGGAGATATGGGCAAAAGAAGTTTTTCATATAAAAATTTCATTTTTTTTAGGTTTTGGGTGGATTTTTAAATTTTTTGGGGTGGTCACGAATTAAAGTCCTTTTCGCTCTAGGACGCTTAGTTTTGGAGATATGGGCCAAAGAAGTTTTTCATATAAAAATTTCAATTTTTTTAGGTTTTGGGTGGATTTTTTAATTTTTGGGGGTGGTCACGAATTAAAGTCCTTTTCGCTCTAGGACGCATATTTAAGGAGATATGGGCAAAAGAAGTTTTTCATATAAAAATTTCAATTTTTTTAGGTTTTGGGTGGATTTTTAAATTTTTTGGGGGTGGTCACGAATTAAAGTCCTTTTCGCTCTAGGACGCTTAGTTTAGGAGATATGGGCAAAAGAAGTTTTTCATATAAAAATTTCAATTTTTTTAGGTTTTGGGTGGATTTTTCAATTTTTTGAGGGTGATCACGAATTAAAGTCCTTTTCGCTCTAGGACACATATTTAAGGAGATATGGGCAAAAGAATTTTTCATATAAAAATTTCAATTTTTTTAGGTTTTGGGTGGATTTTCAATTTTTTGGGGGTGGTCATGAATTAAAGTCCTTTTCGCTCTAGGACGCATATTTAAGGAGATATGGGCAAAAGAAGTTTTTCATATAAAAATTTCAATTTTTTTAGGTTTTGAGTGAATTTTTTAATTTTTTGGAGGTGGTCACGAATTAAAGCCCTTTTCGCTCTAGGACGCATTTTTAAGGAGATATGGGCAAAAGAATTTTTCATATAAAAATTTCAATTTTTTTAGGTTTTGGGTGGATTTTCAATTTTTTGGGGGTGGTCACGAATTAAAGTCCTTTTCGCTCTAGGACGCAAAAGAAGTTTTTCATATAAAAATTTCAATTTTTTTAGGTTTTGGACGCATATTTAAGGAAATATGGGCAAAAGAAGTTTTTCATATAAAAATTTAAATTTTTTTAGGTTTTGGGTGGATTTTTCAATTTTTTGGGGTTGGTCACGAATTAAAGTCCTTTTCGCTATACGACGCTTAGTTTAGGAGATATGGGCAAAAGAAGTTTTTCATATAAAAATTTCAATTTTTTTAGGTTTTGGGTGGATTTTTAAATTTTTTGGGGTGGTCACGAATTAAAGTCCTTTTCGCTCTAGGACGCATATTTAAGGAGATATGGGCAAAAGAAGTTTTTCATATAAACATTTCAATTTTTTTAGGTTTTGGGTGGATTTTTAAATTTTTTGGGGTGGTCACGAATTAAAGTCCTTTTCGCTCTAGGACGCATTTTTAAGGAGATATGGGCAAAAGAAGTTTTTCATATAAAAATTTCATTTTTTTTAGGTTTTGGGTGGATTTTTAAATTTTTTGGGGTGGTCACGAATTAAAGTCCTTTTCGCTCTAGGACGCATATTTAAGGAGATATGGGCAAAAGAAGTTTTTCATATAAACATTTCAATTTTTTTAGGTTTTGGGTGGATTTTTCAATTTTTTGAGGGTGGTTACGAATTAAAGTCCTTTTCGCTCTAGGACGCTTAGTTTAGGAGATATGGGCAAAAGAAGTTTTTCATATAAAAATTTCAATTTTTTTAGGTTTTGGGCGGATTTTTAAATTTTTTGGGGTGGTCACGAATTAAAGTCCTTTTCGCTCTAGGACGCTTAGTTTAGGAGATATGGGCAAAAGAAGTTTTTCATATAAACATTTCAATTTTTTTAGGTTTTGGGTGGATTTTTCTTTTTTTTGGGGGTGGTCACGAATTAAAGTCCTTTTCGCTCTAGGACCCATATTTAAGGAGATATGGGCAAAAGAAGTTTTTCATATAAAAATTTCAATTTTTTTAGGTTTTGAGTGGATTTTTCAATTTTTTGGGGGTGGTCACGAAATAAAGTCCTTTTCGCTCTAGGACGCATTTTTAAGGAGATATGGGCAAAAGAAGTTTTTCATATAAAAATTTCATTTTTTTTAGGTTTTGGGTGGATTTTTAAATTTTTTGGGGTGGTCACGAATTAAAGTCCTTTTCGCTCTAGGACGCTTAGTTTTGGAGATATGGGCCAAAGAAGTTTTTCATATAAAAATTTCAATTTTTTTAGGTTTTGGGTGGATTTTTTAATTTTTGGGGGTGGTACGAATTAAAGTCCTTTTCGCTCTAGGACGCATATTTAAGGAGATATGGGCAAAAGAAGTTTTTCATATAAAAATTTCAATTTTTTTAGGTTTTGGGTGGATTTTTAAATTTTTTGGGGGTGGTCACGAATTAAAGTCCTTTTCGCTCTAGGACGCTTAGTTTAGGAGATATGGGCAAAAGAAGTTTTTCATATAAAAATTTCAATTTTTTTAGGTTTTGGGTGGATTTTTCAATTTTTTGAGGGTGATCACGAATTAAAGTCCTTTTCGCTCTAGGACACATATTTAAGGAGATATGGGCAAAAGAATTTTTCATATAAAAATTTCAATTTTTTTAGGTTTTGGGTGGATTTTCAATTTTTTGGGGGTGGTCATGAATTAAAGTCCTTTTCGCTCTAGGACGCATATTTAAGGAGATATGGGCAAAAGAAGTTTTTCATATAAAAATTTCAATTTTTTTAGGTTTTGAGTGAATTTTTTAATTTTTTGGGGGTGGTCACGAATTAAAGCCCTTTTCGCTCTAGGACGCATTTTTAAGGAGATATGGGCAAAAGAATTTTTCATATAAAAATTTCAATTTTTTTAGGTTTTGGGTGGATTTTCAATTTTTTGGGGGTGGTCACGAATTAAAGTCCTTTTCGCTCTAGGACGCAAAAGAAGTTTTTCATATAAAAATTTCAATTTTTTTAGGTTTTGGGTGGATTTTTCAATTTTTTCAGGGTGGTCACGAATTTAAGTCCTTTTCGCTCTAGGACGCATATTTAAGGAAATATGGGCAAAATAAGTTTTTCATATAAAAATTTAAATTTTTTTAGGTTTTGGGTGGATTTTTCAATTTTTTGGGGTTGGTCACGAATTAAAGTCCTTTTCGCTATACGACGCTTAGTTTAGGAGATATGGGCAAAAGAAGTTTTTCATATAAAAATTTCAATTTTTTTAGGTTTTGGGTGGATTTTTAAATTTTTTGGGGTGGTCACGAATTAAAGTCCTTTTCGCTCTAGGACGCATATTTAAGGAGATATGGGCAAAAGAAGTTTTTCATATAAACATTTCAATTTTGTAGGTTTAGGTTGGATTTTTCAATTTTTTGAGGGTGGTTACGAATTAAAGTCCTTTTCGCTCTAGGACGCATATTTAAGGAGATATGGGCAAAAGAAGTTTTTCATATAAAAATTTAAATTTTTTGAGGTTTTGGGTGGATTTTTCAATTTTTTTGGGGGTGGTCACAAATTAAAGCCCTTTTCGCTCTAGGACGCATTTTTAAGGAGATATGGGCAAAAGAAGTTTTTCATATACAAATTTCAATTTTTTTAGGTTTTGGGTGGATTTTTCAATTTTTTGAGGGTGGTTACGAATTAAAGTCCTTTTCGCTCTAGGACGCATATTTAAGGAGATATGGGCAAAAGAAGTTTTTCATATAAAAATTTCAATTTTTTTAGGTTTTGGGTGGATTTTTAAATTTTTTGGGGGTGGTCACGAATTAAAGTCCTTTTCGCTCTAGGACGCATTTTTAAGGAGATATGGGCAAAAGAAGTTTTTATATAAAAATTTCAATTTTTTTAGGTTTTGGGTGGATTTTTCAATTTTTTGAGGGTGGTTACGAATTAAAGTCCTTTTCGCTCTAGGACGCATATTTAAGGAGATATGGGCAAACGAAGTTTTTCATATAAAAATTTCAATTTTTTTAGGTTTTGGGCGGATTTTTAAATTTTTTGGGGTGGTCACGAATTAAAGTCCTTTTCGCTCTAGGACGCATATTTAAGGAGATATGGGCAAAAGAAGTTTCTCATATAAAAATTTCAATTTTTTTACGTTTTGGGTGGATTTTTAAATTTTTTGGGGGTGGCCACGAATTAAAGTCCTTTTCGCTCTATGACGCATATTTAAGGAGATATGGGCAAAAGAAGTTTTTCATATAAAAATTTCAATTTTTTTAGGTTTTGAGTGGATTTTTCAATTTTTTGGGGGTGGTCACGAATTAAAGCCCTTTTCGCTCTAGGACGCATTTTTAAGGAGATATGGGCAAAAGAAGTTTTTCATATAAAAATTTCAATTTTTTTAGGTTTTGGGTGGATTTTTAAATTTTTTGGGGTGGTCACGAATTAAAGTCCTTTTCGCTCTAGGACGCTTAGTTTAGGAGATATGGGCAAAATAAGTTTTTCATATAAAAATTTCAATTTTTTTAGGTTTTGGGTGGATTTTTCAATTTTTTGAGGGTGATCACGAATTAAAGTCCTTTTCGCTCTAGGACACATATTTAAGGAGATATGGGCAAAAGAATTTTTCATATAAAAATTTCAATTTTTTTAGGTTTTGGGTGGATTTTCAATTTTTTGGGGGTGGTCATGAATTAAAGTCCTTTTCGCTCTAGGACGCATATTTAAGGAGATATGGGCAAAAGAAGTTTCTCATATAAAAATTTCAATTTTTTTACGTTTTGGGTGGATTTTTAAATTTTTTGGGGGTGGCCACGAATTAAAGTCCTTTTCGCTCTATGACGCATATTTAAGGAGATATGGGCAAAAGAAGTTTTTCATATAAAAATTTCAATTTTTTTAGGTTTTGAGTGGATTTTTCAATTTTTTGGGGGTGGTCACGAATTAAAGTCCTTTTCGCTCTAGGACGCATTTTTAAGGAGATATGGGCAAAAGAAGTTTTTATATAAAAATTTCAATTTTTTTAGGTTTTGGGTGGATTTTTCAATTTTTTGAGGGTGGTTACGAATTAAAGTCCTTTTCGCTCGAGGACGCTTAGTTTAGGAGATATGGGCAAAAGAAGTTTTTCATATAAAAATTTCAATTTTTTTAGGTTTTGGGCGGATTTTTAAATTTTTTGGGGTGGTCACGACGCTTAGTTTAGGAGATATAGGCAAAAGAAGTTTTTCATATAAACATTTCAATTTTTTTAGGTTTTGGGTGGATTTTTAATTTTTTTGGGTGTGGTCACGAATTAAAGTCCTTTTCGCTCTAGGACGCATATTTAAGGAGATATGGGCAAAAGAAGTTTTTCATATAAAAATTTCAATTTTTTTAGGTTTTGAGTGGATTTTTCAATTTTTTGGGGGTGGTCACGAATTAAAGCCCTTTTCGCTCTAGGACGCATTTTTAAGGAGATATGGGCAAAAGAAGTTTTTCATATAAAAATTTCAATTTTTTTAGGTTTTGGGTGGATTTTTAAATTTTTTGGGGTGGTCACGAATTAAAGTCCTTTTCGCTCTAGGACGCTTAGTTTAGGAGATATGGGCAAAAGAAGTTTTTCATATAAAAATTTCAATTTTTTTAGGTTTTGGGTGGATTTTTCAATTTTTTGAGGGTGATCACGAATTAAAGTCCTTTTCGCTCTAGGACACATATTTAAGGAGATATGGGCAAACGAATTTTTCATATAAAAATTTCAATTTTTTTAGGTTTTGGGTGGATTTTCAATTTTTTGGGGGTGGTCATGAATTAAAGTCCTTTTCGCTCTAGGACGCATATTTAAGGAGATATGGGCAAAAGAAGTTTTTCGTATAAAAATTTCAATTTTTTTAGGTTTTGAGTGAATTTTTTAATTTTTTGGGGGTGGTCACGAATTAAAGCCCTTTTCGCTCTAGGACGCATTTTTAAGGAGATATGGGCAAAAGAATTTTTCATATAAAAATTTCAATTTTTTTAGGTTTTGGGTGGATTTTCAATTTTTTGGGGGTGGTCACGAATTAAAGTCCTTTTCGCTCTAGGACGCATTTTTAAGGAGATATGGGCAAAAGAATTTTTCATATAAAAATTTCAATTTTTTTAGGTTTTGGGTGGATTTTCAATTTTTTGGGGGTGGTCACGAATTAAAGTCCTTTTCGCTCTAGGACGCAAAAGAAGTTTTTCATATAAAAATTTCAATTATTTTAGGTTTTGGGTGGATTTTTCAATTTTTTCAGGGTGGTCACGAATTTAAGTCCTTTTCGCTCTAGGACGCATATTTAAGGAGATATGGGCAAAAGAAGTTTTTCATATAAAAATTTCAATTTTTTTAGGTTTTGGGGGTGGTCACGAACTAAAGTCATTTTCGCTCTAGGACGCATATTTAAGGAGATATGGGCAAAATGTTTTTCATATAAAAATTTAAATTTTTTTTAGATTTTGGGTGGATTTTTCAATTTTTTGGGGGTGGTCACGAATTAAAGTCCTTTTCGCTCTAGGACGCATATTTAAGGAGATATGGGCAAAAGAAGTTTTTCATATAAAAATTTCAATTTTTTTAGGTTTTGGGGGTGGTCACGAACTAAAGTCATTTTCGCTCTAGGACGCATATTTAAGGAGATATGGGCAAAATGTTTTTCATATAAAAATTTAAATTTTTTTTAGATTTTGGGTGGATTTTTTAATTTTTTGGGGGTGGTCACGAATTAAAGTCCTTTTCGCTCTAGGACGCATATTTAAGGAGATATGGGCAAAAGAAGTTTTTCATATAAAAATTTAAATTTTTTTAGGTTTTGGGTGGATTTTTCAATTTTTTGGGGGTGGTCACGAATTAAAGTCCTTTTCGCTCTAGGACGCAAAAGAAGTTTTTCATATAAAAATTTCAATTTTTTTAGGTTTTGGGTGGATTTTTCAATTTTTTGAGGGTGATCACGAATTAAAGTCCTTTTCGCTCTAGGACGCATATTTAGAGAGATATGGGCAAAAGAATTTTTCATATAAAAATTTCAATTTTTTTAGGTTTTGGGTGGATTTTCAATTTTTTGGGGGTGGTCATGAATTAAAGTCCTTTTCGCTCTAGGACGCATATTTAAGGAGATATGGGCAAAATAAGTTTTTCATATAAAAATTTCAATGTTTTTAGGTTTTGAGTGAATTTTTTAATTTTTTGGGGGTGGTCACGAATTAAAGCCCTTTTCGCTCTAGGACGCATTTTTAAGGAGATATGGGCAAAAGAATTTTTCATATAAAAATTTAAATTTTTTTAGGTTCTGGGTGGATTTTTAATTTTTTGTGGGTGGTCACGAATTAAAGTCCTTTTCGCTCTAGGACGCAAAAGAAGTTTTTCATATCAAAATTTCAATTTTTTTAGGTTTTGGGTGGATTTTTCAATTTTTTGGGGGTGGTCACGAATTAAAGTCCTTTTCGCTCTAGGACGCATATTTAAGGAGATATGGGCAAAAGAAGTTTTTCATATAAAAATTTAAATTTTTTTAGGTTTTGGGTGGATTTTTCAATTTTTTGGGGGTGGTCACGAATTAAAGTCCTTTTCGCTCTAGGACGCATATTTAAGGAGATATGGGCAAAAGAAGTTTTTCATATAAAAATTTCAATATTTTTAGGTTTTGGGTGGATTTTTCAATTTTTTGGGGGTGCTCACGAATTAAAGTCCTTTTCGCTCTAGGACGCTTAGTTTAGGAGATATGGGCAAAAGAAGTTTTTCATATAAAAATTTCAATTTTTTTGGGTTTTGGGTGGATTTTTCAATTTTGTGGGGGTGGTCACGAATTAAAGTCCTTTTTGCTCCAGGACGCATATTTAAGGAGATATGGGCAAAAGAAGTTTTTCATATAAAAATTTTTTTTTTTTAGGTTTTGGGTGGATTTTTAAATTTTTTGGGGGTGGTTTCGAATTAAAGTCCTTTCGCTCTAGGACGCATATTTAAGGAGATATGGGCAAAAGAAGTTTTTCATATAAAAATTTCAATTTTTTTAGGTTTTGGGTGGATTTTTCAATTTTTTGGGGGTGGTCACGAATTAAAGTCCTTTTCGCTATAGGACGCATATTTAAGGAGATATGGGCAAAAGAAGTTTTTCATATAAAAATTTCAATTTTTTTAGATTTTGGGTGGATTTTTTAATTTTTTGGGGGTGGTCACGAATTAAAGTCCTTTTCGCTCTAGGACGCATATTTAAGGAGATATGGGCAAAAGAAGTTTTTCATATAAAAATTTCAATTTTTTTAGGTTTTGGGTGGATTTTTCAATTTGGTGGGGGTGGTCACGAATTAAAGTCCTGTTCGCTTTAGGACGCATATTTAAGGAGATATGGGCAAAAGATGTTTTTCATATAAAAATTTCAATTTTTTTAGGTTTTGGGTGGATTTTTCAATTTGGTGGGGGTGGTCACGAATTAAAGTCCTTTTCGCTCTAGGACGCATATTTAAGGAGATATGGGCAAAAGAAGTTTTTCATATAAAAATTTCAATTTTTTTAGGTTTTGGGTGGATTTTTCAATTTTTTGGGGGTGGTCACGAATTAAAGTCCTTTTCGCTCTAGGACGCATATTTAAGGAGATATGGGCAAAAGAAGTTTTTCATATAAAAATTTCAATTTTTTTAGGTTTTGGGTGGATTTTTCAATTTTTTGGGGGTGGTCACGAAGTAAAGTCATTTTCGCTGTAGGACGCATACTTAAGGAGATATGAGCAAAAGAAGTTTTTCTTATAAAAATTTCAATTTTTTTAGGTTATGGGTGGATTTTTCACTTTTTTGGGGGTGGTCGCGAATTAAAGTCCTTTTCGCTCTAGGACGCATATTTAAGGAAATATGGGCAAAAGAAGTTTTTCATACAAAAATTTAAATTTTTTTAGATTTTGGGTGGATTTTTCAATTTGTTGAGGTTGGTCACGAATTAAAGTCCTTTTCGCTCTAGGACGCATATTTAAGGAGATATGGGCAAAAGAAGTTTTTCATATAAAAATTTCAATTTTTTTAGGTTTTGGGTGGATTTTTCAATTTTTTGGGGGTGGTCACGAAGTAAAGTCCTTTTCGCTGTAGGACGCATACTTAAGGAGATATGGGCAAAAGAAGTTTTTCATATAAAAATTTCAATTTTTTTAGGTTTTGGGTGGATTTTTCAATTTTTTGGGGGTGGTCACGAATTAAAGTCCTTTTCGCTTTAGGACGCATTTTAAAGAGATATGGGCAAAAGAATTTTTCATATAAAAATTTCAATTTTTTTAGGTTTTGGGTGGATATTAAATTTTTTGGGGGTGGTCACGAATTAAAGTCCTTTTCGCTCTAGGACGCTTAGTTTAGGAGATATGGGCAAAAGAAGTTTTTCATATAAAAATTTCAATTTTTTTAGGTTTTGGGTGGATTTTCAATTTTTTGAGGGTGATCACGAATTAAAGTCCTTTTCGCTCTAGGACACATATTTAAGGAGATATGGGCAAAAGAATTTTTCATATAAAAATTTCAATTTTTTTAGGTTTTGGGTGGATTTTCAATTTTTTGGGGGTGGTCATGAATTAAAGTCCTTTTCGCTCTAGGACGCATATTTAAGGAGATATGGGCAAAAGAAGTTTTTCATATAAAAATTTCAATTTTTTTAGGTTTTGAGTGAATTTTTTAATTTTTTGGGGGTGGTCACGAATTAAAGCCCTTTTCGCTCTAGGACGCATTTTTAAGGAGATATGGGCAAAAGAATTTTTCATATAAAAATTTCAATTTTTTTAGGTTTTGGGTGGATTTTCAATTTTTTGGGGGTGGTCACGAATTAAAGTCCTTTTCGCTCTAGGACGCAAAAGAAGTTTTTCATATAAAAATTTCAATTTTTTTAGGTTTTGGGTGGATTTTTCAATTTTTTCAGGGTGGTCACGAATTAAAGTCCTTTTCGCTCTAGGACGCATATTTAAGGAGATATGGGCAAAATAAGTTTTTCATATAAAAATTTCAATTTTTTTAGGTTTTGCGTGGATTTTTCAATTTTTTGGGGTTGGTCACGAATTAAAGTCCTTTTCGCTATACGACGCATATTTAAGGAGATATGGGCAAAAGAAGTTTTTCATATAAAAATTTCAATTTTTTTAGGTTTTGGGTGGATTTTTAAATTTTTTGAGGGTGGTCACGAATTAAAGTCCTTTTCGTTCTATGACGCATATTTAAGGAGATTTGGGCAAAAGAAGTTTTTCATATAACAATTTCAATTTTTTTAGGTTTTGGGTGGATTTTTCAATTTTTTGGGGGTGGTCACGAATTAAAGTCCTTTTCGCTCTAGGACGCATATTTAAGGAGATATGGGCAGAAGAAGTTTTTCATATAAAAATTTAATTTTTTTAGGTTTTGGGTGGATTTTTCAATTTTTTGGGGGTGGTCACGAATTAAAGTCCTTTTCGCTCTAGGACGCAAAAGAAGTTTTTCATATAAAAATTTCAATTTTTTTAGGTTTTGGGTGGATTTTTCAATTTTTTGGGGGTGGTCACGAATTAAAGTCCTTTTCGCTCTAGGACGCATATTTAAGGAGATATGGGCAAAAGAAGTTTTTCATATAAAAAATTCAATTTTTTTTTTGGTTTTGGGAGAATTTTTCAATTTTTTTGGGGGTGGTCACGAATTAAAGTCCTTTTCGCTCTAGGACGCATATTTAAGGAGATATGGGCAAAAGAAGTTTTTCATATAAAAATTTCATTTTTTTTAGATTTTGGGTAGATTTTTTAATTTTTTGAGGGTGGTCACGAATTAAAGCCCTTTTCGCTCTAGGACGCATATTTAAGGAAATATGGGCAAAAGAAGTTTTTCATATAAAAATTTCAATTTTTTTAGGTTTTGGGTGGATTTTTCAATTTTTTCAGGGTGGTCACGAATTTAAGTTCTTTTCGCTCTAGGACGCATATTTAAGGAGATATGTGCAAAAGAAGTTTTTCATATAAAAATTTCAATTTTTTTAGGTTTTGGGTGGATTTTTCAATTTTTTGGGGGTGGTCACGAATTAAAGTCCTTTTCGCTCTAGGACGCTTAGTTTAGGAGATATGGGCAAAAGAAGTTTTTCATATAAAAATTTCAATTTTTTTAGGTTTTGGGTGGATTTTTCAATTTTTTGAGGGTGATCACGAATTAAAGTCCTTTTCGCTCTAGGACGCATATTTAGAGAGATATGGGCAAAAGAATTTTTCATATAAAAATTTCAAATTTTTTAGGTTTTGGGTGGATTTTCAATTTTTTGGGGGTGGTCATGAATTAAAGTCCTTTTCGCTCTAGGACGCATATTTAAGGAGATATGGGCAAAATAAGTTTTTCATATAAAAATTTCAATTTTTTTAGGTTTTGAGTGAATTTTTTAATTTTTTGGGGGTGGTCACGAATTAAAGCCCTTTTCGCTCTAGGACGCATTTTTAAGGAGATATGGGCAAAAGAATTTTTCATATAAAAATTTAAATTTTTGGGTGGATTTTTCAATTTTTTGGGGGTGGTCACGAATTAAAGTCCTTTTCGCTCTAGGACGCTTAGTTTAGGAGATATGGGCAAAATAAGTTTTTCATATAAAAATTTCAATTTTTTTAGGTTTTGGGTGGATTTTTCAATTTTTTGGGGGTGGTCACGAATTAAAGTCGTTTTCGCTCTAGGACGCTTAGTTGAGGAGATATGGGCAAAAGAAGTTTTTCATATAAAAATTTGAATTTTTTTAGGTTTTGGGTGGATTTTTCAATTTTTTGGTGGTGGTTACGAATTAAAGTCCTTTTCGCTCTAGGACGCATATTTAAGGAGATATGGGCAAAAGAAGTTTTTCATATAAAAATTTAATTTTTTTAGGTTTTGGGTGGATTTTTCAATTTTTTGGGGGTGGTCACGAATTAAAGTCCTTTTCGCTGTAGGACGCATACTTAAGGAGATATGGGCAAAAGAAGTTTTTCATATAAAAATTTCAATTTTTTTAGGTTTTGGATGGATTTTTCAATTTTTTGAGGGTGGTCACGAATTAAAGTCCTTTTCGCTCTAGGACGCATATTTAAGGAGATATGGGCAAAAGAAGTTTTTCATATAAAAATTTAAATTTTTTTAGGTTTTGGGTGGATTTTTCAATTTTTTTGGGGGTGGTCACGAATTAAAGTCCTTTTCGCTCTAGGACGCATATTTAAGGACGCATATTTAAGGAGATATGGGCAAAAGAAGTTTTTCATATAAAAATTTCAATTTTTTTAGGTTTTGGGTGGATTTTTCAATTTTTTTGGGGGTGGTCACGAATTAAAGTCCTTTTCGCTCTAGGACGCATATTTAAGGAGATATGGGCAAAAGAAGTTTTTCATATAAAAATTTAAATTTTTTTAGGTTTGGGGTGGATTTTTCAATTTTTTTGGGGGTGGTCACGAATTAAAGTCCTTTTCGCTCTAGGACGCATATTTAAGGAGATATGGGCAAAAGAAGTTTTTCATATAAAAATTTCAATTTTTTTAGGTTTTGGGTGGATTTTTCAATTTTTTGGGGGTGGTCACGAATTAAAGTCCTTTTCGCTCTAGGACGCATATTTAAGGAGATATGGGCAAAAGAAGTTTTTCATATAAAAATTTCAATATTTTTAGGTTTTGGGTGGATTTTTCAATTTTTTGGGGGTGCTCACGAATTAAAGTCCTTTTCGCTCTAGGACGCTTAGTTTAGGAGATATGGGCAAAAGAAGTTTTTCATATAAAAATTTCAATTTTTTTGGGTTTTGGGTGGACTTTTCAATTTTTTGGGGGTGGTCACGAATTAAAGTCCTTTTTGCTCCAGGACGCATATTTAAGGAGATATGGGCAAAAGAAGTTTTTCATATAAAAATTTCAATTTTTTTAGGTTTTGGGTGGATTTTTCAATTTTTTGGGGGTGGTCACGAATTAAAGTCCTTTTCGCTCTAGGACGCATATTTAAGGAGATATGGGCAAAAGAAGTTTTTCATATAAAATTTTCAATTTTTTTAGGTTTTGGGTGGATTTTTCAATTTTTTGGGGGTGGTCACGAATTAAAGTCCTTTTCGCTATAGGACGCATATTTAAGGAGATATGGGCAAAAGAAGTTTTTCATATAAAAATTTCAATTTTTTTAGGTTTTGGGGGTGGTCACGAATTAAAGTCCTTTTCGCTCTAGGACGCTTAGTTTAGGAGATATGGGCAAAAGAAGTTTTTCATATAAAAATTTCAATTTTTTTTAGATTTTGGGTGGATTTTTTAATATTTTGGGGGTGGTCACGAATTAAAGTCCTTTTCGCTCTAGGACGCATATTTAAGGAGATATGGACAAAAGAAGTTTTTCATATAAAAATTTCAATTTCTTTAGGATTTGGGTGGATTTTTCAATTTTTTGGGGGTGGTCACGAATTAAAGTCCTTTTCGCTCTAGGACGAATATTTAAGGAGATATTTTTAGGTTTTGGGTGGATTTTTCAATTTTTTTGGGGGTGGTCACGAATTAAAGTCCTTTTCGCTTTAGGACGCATATTTAAGGAGATATGGGCAAAAGATGTTTTTCATATAAAAATTTCAATTTTTTTAGATTTTGGGTGGATTTTTCAATTTGGTGGGGGTGGTCACGAATTAAAGTCCTTTTCGCTCTAGGACGCATATTTAAGGAGATATGGGCAAAAGAAGTTTTTCATATAAAAATTTCAATTTTTTTAGGTTTTGGGTGGATTTTTCAATTTTTTGGGGGTGGTCACGAAGTAAAGTCATTTTCGCTGTAGGACGCATACTTAAGGAGATATGAGCAAAAGAAGTTTTTCTTATAAAAATTTCAATTTTTTTATGTTATGGGTGGATTTTTCACTTTTTTGGGGGTGGTCACGAATTAAAGTCCTTTTCGCTCTAGGACGCATATTTAAGGAAATATGGGCAAAAGAAGTTTTTCATATAAAAATTTAAATTTTTTTAGGTTTTGGGTGGATTTTTCAATTTTTTGAGGTTGGTCACGAATTAAAGTCCTTTTCGCTCTAGGACGCATATTTAAGGAGATATGGGCAAAAGAAGTTTTTCATATAAAAATTTAAATTTTTTTAGGTTTTGGGTGGATTTTTCAATTTTTTGGGGGTGCTCACGAATTAAAGTCCTTTTCGCTCTAGGACGCATATTTAAGGAGATATGGGCAAAAGAAGTTTTTCATATAAAAATTTAAATTTTTTTAGGTTTTGGGTGGATTTTTCAATTTTTTGGGGGTGGTCACGAATTAAAGTCCTTTTCGCTCTAGGACGCATATTTAAGGAGATATGGGCAAAAGAAGTTTTTCATATAAAAATTTAAATTTTTTTAGGTTTTGGGTGGATTTTTCAATTTTTTGGGGGTGGTCACGAATTAAAGTCCTTTTCGCTCTAGGATGCATATTTAAGGAGATATGGGCAAAAGAAGTTTTTCATATAAAAATTTCAATTTTTTTAGGTTTTGGGTGGATTTTTCAAATTTTTGGGGGTGGTCACGAATTAAAGTCCTTTTGGCTTTAGGACGCATATTTAAGGAGATATGGGCAAAAGATGTTTTTCATATAAAAATTTCAATTTTTTTAGATTTTGGGTGGATTTTTCAATTTGGTGGGGGTGGTCACGAATTAAAGTCTTTTTCGCTCTAGGACGCATATTTAAGGAGATATGGGCAAAAGAAGTTTTTCATATAAAAATTTCAATTTTTTTAGGTTTTGGGTGGATTTTTCAATTTTTTGGGGGTGGTCACGAATTAAAGTCCTTTTCGCTCTAGGACGCATATTTAAGGAGATATGGGCAAAAGAAGTTTTTCATATAAAAATTTCAATTTTTTTAGGTTTTGGGTGGATTTTTCAATTTTTTGGGGGTGGTCACGAAGTAAAGTCATTTTCGCTGTAGGACGCATACTTAAGGAGATATGAGCAAAAGAAGTTTTTCTGATAAAAATTTCAATTTTTTTAGGTTATGGGTGGATTTTTCACTTTTTTGGGGGTGGTCACGAATTAAAGTCCTTTTCGCTCTAGGACGCATATTTAAGGAAATATGGGCAAAAGAAGTTTTTCAAATAAAAATTTAAATTTTTTTAGGTTTTGGGTGGATTTTTCAATTTTTTGAGGTTCGTCACGAATTAAAGTCCTTTTCGCTCTAGGACGCATATTTAAGGAGATATGGGCAAAAGAAGTTTTTCATATAAAAATTTCAATTTTTTTAGGTTTTGGGTGGATTTTTCAATTTTTTGGGGGTGGTCACGAAGTAAAGTCCTTTTCGCTGTAGGACGCATACTTAAGGAGATATGAGCAAAAGAAGTGTTTCTTATAAAAATTTAATTTTTTTTTGGTTTTGAGTGGATTTTTAAATTTTTTGGGGGTAATCACGAATTAAAGTCCTTTTCGCTCTAGGACGCGTATTTAAGGAGATATGGGCAAAAGAAGTTTTTCATACAAAAATTTCAATTTTTTTAGGTTTTGGGTGGATTTTTCAATTTTTTGGGGGTGGTCACGAATTAAAGTCCTTTTCGCTTTAGGACGCATATTTAAGGAGATATGGGCAAAAGAAGTTTTTCATATAAAAATTTCAATTTTTTTAGGTTTTGGGTGGATTTTTCAATTTTTTGGGGGTGGTCACGAAGTAAAGTCCTTTTCGCTGTAGGACGCATACTTAAGGAGATATGGGCAAAAGAAGTGTTTCTTATAAAAATTTAATTTTTTTTTGGTTTTGAGTGGATTTTTAAATTTTTTGGGGGTAATCACGAATTAAAGTCCTTTTCGCTCTAGGACGCGTATTTAAGGAGATATGGGCAAAAGAAGTTTTTCATACAAAAATTTCAATTTTTTTAGGTTTTGGGTGGATTTTTCAATTTTTTGGGGGTGGTCACGAATTAAAGTCCTTTTCGCTCTAGGACGCATATTTAAGGAGATATGGGCAAAAGAAGTTTTTCATATAAAAATTTCAATTTTTTTAGATTTTCGGTGGATTTTTTAATTTTGTGGGGGTGGTCACGAATTAAAGTCCTTTTCGCTCTAGGACGCATATTTAAGGAGATATGGGCAAAAGAAGTTTCTCATATAAAAATTTAAATTTTTTTAGGTTTTGGGTGGATTTTTCAATTTTTTGGGGGTGGTCACGAATTAAAGTCCTTTTCGCTCTAGGACGCTTAGTTTAGGAGATATGGGCAAAAGAAGTTTTTCATATAAAAATTTCAATTTTTTAGGTTTTGGGTGGATTTTTCAATTTTTTGGGTGTGGTCACGAATTAAAGTCCTTTTCGCTCTAGGACGCTTAGTTGAGGAGATATGGGCAAAAGAAATTTTTCATATAAAAATTTCAATTTTTTTAGGTTTTGGGTGGATTTTTCAATTTTTTGAGGTTGGTCACGAATTAAAGTCCTTTTCGCTCTAGGACGCATATTTAAGGAGATATGGGCAAAAGAAGTTTTTCATATAAAAATTTAAATTTTTTTAGGTTTTGGGTGGATTTTTCAATTTTTTGGGGGTGGTCACGAAGTAAAGTCATTTTCGCTGTAGGACGCATACTTAAGGAGATATGAGCAAAAGAAGTTTTTCTTATAAAAATTTCAATTTTTTTAGGTTTCGGGTGGATTTTTCAATTTTTTGGGGGTGGTCACGAATTAAAATCCTTTTCGCTCTAGGACGCATATTTAAGGAGATATGGGCAAAAGAAGTTTTTCATATAAAAATTTTAATTTTTTTAGGTTTTGGGTGGATTTTTCAATTTTTTGAGGTTGGTCACGAATTAAAGTCCTTTTCGCTGTAGGACGCATACTTAAGGAGATATGGGCAAAACAAGTTTTTCTTATAAAAGTTTAATTTTTTTTAGGTTTTGAGTGGATTTTTAAATTTTTTGGGGGTGGTCACGAATTAAAGTCCTTTTCGCTCTAGGACGCATATTTAAGGAGATATGGGTAAAAGAAGTTTTTCATATAAAAATTTCAATTTTTTTAGATTTTCGGTGGATTTTTTTTTAATTTTTTGGGGGTAATCACGAATTAAAGTCCATTTCGCTCTAGGACGCATATTTAAGGAGATATGGGCAAAAGAAGTTTTTCATATAAAAATTTCAATTTTTTTAGGGTTTGGGTGGATTTTTTAATTTTTTGGGGGTGGTCACGAATTAAAGTCCTTTTCGTTTTAGGACGCATATTTAAGGAGATATGGGCAAAAGAAATTTTTCATATAAAAATTTCCATTTTTTTAGGTTTTGGGTGGATTTTTCAATTTTTTGAGGTTGGTCACGAATTAAAGTCCTTTTCGCTCTACGACGCATATTTAAGGAGATATGGGCAAAAGAAGTTTTTCATATAAAAATTTCAATTTTTTTAGGTTTTGGGTGGATTTTTCAATTTTTTGGGGGTGGTCACGAAGTAAAGTCCTTTTCGCTGTAGGACGCATACTTAAGGAGATATGGGCAAAAGAAGTTTTTCTTATAAAAATTTAATTTTTTTTAGGTTTTGAGTGGATTTTTAAATTTTTTGGGGGTGGTCACGAATTAAAGTCCTTTTCGCTCTAGGACGCATATTTAAGGAGATATGGGTAAAAGAAGTTTTTCATATAAAAATTTCAATTTTTTTAGATTTTCGGTGGATTTTTTAATTTTGTGGGGGTGGTCACGAATTAAAGTCCTTTTCGCTCTAGGACGCATATTTAAGGAGATATGGGCAAAAGAAGTTTTTCATATAAAAATTTCAATTTTTTAGGTTTTGGGTGGATTTTTCAATTTTTTGGGTGTGGTCACGAATTAAAGTCCTTTTCGCTCTAGGACGCTTAGTTGAGGAGATATGGGCAAAAGAAATTTTTCATATAAAAATTTCAATTTTTTTAGGTTTTGGGTGGATTTTTCAATTTTTTGAGGTTGGTCACGAATTAAAGTCCTTTTCGCTCTAGGACGCATATTTAAGGAGATATGGGCAAAAGAAGTTTTTCATATAAAAATTTCAATTTTTTTAGGTTTTGGGTGGATTTTTCACTTTTTTGGGGGTGGTCACGAATTAAAGTCCTTTTCGCTCTAGGACGCATATTTAAGGAAATATGGGCAAAAGAAGTTTTTCATATAAAAATTTAAATTTTTTTAGGTTTTGGGTGGATTTTTCAATTTTTTGAGGTTGGTCACGAAGTAAAGTCATTTTCGCTGTAGGACGCATACTTAAGGAGATATGAGCAAAAGAAGTTTTTCTTATAAAAATTTAAATTTTTTTAGGTTATGGGTGGATTTTTCACTTTTTTGGGGGTGGTCACGAATTAAAGTCCTTTTCGCTCTAGGACGCATATTTAAGGAAATATGGGCAAAAGAAGTTTTTCATATAAAAATTTAAATTTTTTTAGGTTTTGGGTGGATTTTTCAATTTTTTGAGGTTGGTCACGAAGTAAAGTCATTTTCGCTGTAGGACGCATACTTAAGGAGATATGAGCCAAAGAAGTATTTCTTATAAAAATTTCAATTTTTTTAGGTTATGGGTGGATTTTTCACTTTTTTGGGGGTGGTCACGAATTAAAGTCCTTTTCGCTCTAGGACGCATATTTAAGGAAATATGGGCAAAAGAAGTTTTTCATATAAAAATTTAAATTTTTTTAGGTTTTGGGTGGATTTTTCAATTTTTTGAGGTTGGTCACGAATTAAAGTCCTTTTCGCTCTAGGACGCATATTTAAGGAGATATGGGCAAAAGAAGTTTTTCATATAAAAATTTCAATTTTTTTAGGTTTTGGGTGGATTTTTCAATTTTTTGGGGGTGGTCACGAATTAAAGTCCTTTTCGCTTTAGGACGCATATTTAAGGAGATATGGGTAAAAGAAGTTTTTCATATAAAAATTTCAATTTTTTTAGATTTTCGGTGGATTTTTTAATTTTGTGGGGGTGGTCACGAATTAAAGTCCTTTTCGCTCTAGGACGCATATTTAAGGAGATATGGGCAAAAGAAGTTTTTCATATAAAAATTTCAATTTTTTTAGGTTTTGGGTGGATTTTTCAATTTTTTGGGGGTGGTCACGAAGTAAAGTCCTTTTCGCTGTAGGACGCATACTTAAGGAGATATGGGCAAAAGAAGTTTTTCTTATAAAAATTTAATTTTTTTTAGGTTTTGAGTGGATTTTTAAATTTTTTGGGGGTGGTCACGAATTAAAGTCCTTTTCGCTCTAGGACACATATTTAAGGAGATATGGGCAAAAGAAGTTTTTCATATAAAAATTTCAATTTTTTTAGGTTTTGGGTGGATTTTTCAATTTTGTGGGGGTGGTCACGAAGTAAAGTCCTTTTCGCTGTAGGACGCATACTTAAGGAGATATGGGCAAAAGAAGTTTTTCTTATAAAAATTTAATTTTTTTTAGGTTTTGAGTGGATTTTTAAATTTTTTGGGGGTGGTCACGAATTAAAGTCCTTTTCGCTCTAGGACGCTTAGTTGAGGAGATATGGGCAAAAGAAATTTTTCATATAAAAATTTCAATTTTTTTAGGTTTTGGGTGGATTTTTCAATTTTTTGAGGTTGGTCACGAATTAAAGTCCTTTTCGCTCTAGGACGCATATTTAAGGAGATATGGGCAAAAGAAGTTTTTCATATAAAAATTTCAATTTTTTTAGGTTTTGGGTGGATTTTTCAATTTTTTTGGGGGTGGTCACGAAGTAAAGTCCTTTTCGCTGTAGGACGCATATTTAAGGAGATATGGGCAAAAGAAGTTTTTCTTATAAAAATTTAATTTTTTTTTGGGTTTGAGTGGATTTTTAAATTTTTTGGGGGTAATCACGAATTAAAGTCCTTTTCGCTCTAGGACGCGTATTTAAGGAGATATGGGCAAAAGAAGTTTTTCATACAAAAATTTCAATTTTTTTAGGTTTTGGGTGGATTTTTCAATTTTTTGGGGGTGGTCACGAATTAAAGTCCTTTTCGCTTTAGGACGCATATTTAAGGAGATATGGACAAAAGAAGTGTTTCATATAAAAATTTCAATTTTTTTTTGGATTTTCGGTGGATTTTTTAATTTTGTGGGGGTGGTCACGAATTAAAGTCCTTTTCGCTCTAGGACGCATATTTAAGGAGATATGGGCAAAAGAAGTTTTTCATATAAAAATTTCAATTTTTTTAGATTTTCGGTGGATTTTTAAATTTTGTGGGGGTGGTCACGAATTAAAGTCCTTTTCGCTCTAGGACGCATATTTAAGGAGATATGGGCAAAAGAAGTTTTTCATATAAAAATTTCAATTTTTTAGGTTTTGGGTGGATTTTTCAATTTTTTGGGTGTGGTCACGAATTAAAGTCCTTTTCGCTCTAGGACGCTTAGTTGAGGAGATATGGGCAAAAGAAATTTTTCATATAAAAATTTCAATTTTTTTAGGTTTTGGGTGGATTTTTCAATTTTTTGAGGTTGGTCACGAATTAAAGTCCTTTTCGCTCTAGGACGCATATTTAAGGAGATATGGGCAAAAGAAGTTTTTCATATAAAAATTTCAATTTTTTTAGGTTTTGGGTGGATTTTTCAATTTTTTGGGGGTGGTCACGAAGTAAAGTCATTTTCGCTGTAGGACGCATACTTAAGGAGATATGAGCAAAAGAAGTTTTTCTTATAAAAATTTCAATTTTTTTAGGTTATGGGTGGATTTTTCACTTTTTTGGGGGTGGTCACGAATTAAAGTCCTTTTCGCTGTAGGACGCATACTTAAGGAGATATGGGCAAAAGAAGTTTTTCTTATAAAAATTTAATTTTTTTTAGGTTTTGGGTGGATTTTTCAATTTTTTGAGGTTGGTCACGAATTAAAGTCCTTTTCGCTCTAGGACGCATATTTAAGGAGATATGGGCAAAAGAAGTTTTTCATATAAAAATTTCAATTTTTTTAGGTTTTGGGTGGATTTTTCAATTTTTTGGGGGTGGTCACGAAGTAAAGTCATTTTCGCTGTAGGACGCATACTTAAGGAGATATGAGCAAAAGAAGTTTTTCTTATAAAAATTTCAATTTTTTTAGGTTATGGGTGGATTTTTCAATTTTTTGGGGGTGGTCACGAATTAAAGTCCTTTTCGCTCTAGGACGCATATTTAAGGAAATATGGGCAAAAGAAGTTTTTCATATAAAAATTTAAATTTTTTTAGGTTTTGGGTGGATTTTTCAATTTTTTGAGGTTGGTCACGAATTAAAGTCCTTTTCGCTGTAGGACGCATACTTAAGGAGATATGGGCAAAAGAAGTTTTTCTTATAAAAATTTAATTTTTTTTAGGTTTTGAGTGGATTTTTAAATTTTTTTGGGGGTGGTCACGAATTAAAGTCCTTTTCGCTCTAGGACGCATATTTAAGGAGATATGGGTAAAAGAAGTTTTTCATATAAAAATTTCAATTTTTTTAGATTTTCGGTGGATTTTTTTTAAATTTTTTGGGGGTAATCACGAATTAAAGTCCTTTTCGCTCTAGGACGCATATTTAAGGAGATATGGGCAAAAGAAGTTTTTCATATAAAAATTTCAATTTTTTTAGGGTGTGGGTGGATTTTTCAATTTTTTGGGGGTGGTCACGAATTAAAGTCCTTTTCGCTTTAGGACGCATATTTAAGGAGATATGGGCAAAAGAAATTTTTCATATAAAAATTTCCATTTTTTTAGGTTTTGGGTGGATTTTTCAATTTTTTGAGGTTGGTCACGAATTAAAGTCCTTTTCGCTCTAGGACGCATATTTAAGGAGATATGGGCAAAAGGAGTTTTTCATATAAAAATTTCAATTTTTTTAGGTTTTGGGTGGATTTTTCAATTTTTTGGGGGTGGTCACGAAGTAAAGTCCTTTTCGCTGTAGGAAGCATACTTAAGGAGATATGGGCAAAAGAAGTTTTTCTTATAAAAATTTAATTTTTTTTAGGTTTTGAGTGGATTTTTAAATTTTTTGGGGGTGGTCACGAATTAAAGTCCTTTTCGCTCTAGGACGCATATTTAAGGAGATATGGGTAAAAGAAGTTTTTCATATAAAAATTTCAATTTTTTTAGATTTTCGGTGGATTTTTTAATTTTGTGGGGGTGG
Organism: Haematobia irritans; assembly: GCF_050003625.1. Classification (NCBI taxonomy): domain Eukaryota; kingdom Metazoa; phylum Arthropoda; class Insecta; order Diptera; family Muscidae; genus Haematobia; species Haematobia irritans. The sequence continues at coordinate 106,398,029 of NC_134399.1, read as the reverse complement.
TCACGAATTAAAGTCCTTTTCGCTCTAGGACGCATATTTAAGGAGATATGGGCACAAGAAGTTTTTCATATAAAAATTTCAATTTTTTAGGTTTTGGGTGGATTTTTCAATTTTTTGGGTGTGGTCACGAATTAAAGTCCTTTTCGCTCTAGGACGCTTAGTTGAGGAGATATGGGCAAAAGAAATTTTTCATATAAAAATTTCAATTTTTTTAGGTTTTGGGTGGATTTTTCAATTTTTTGAGGTTGGTCACGAATTAAAGTCCTTTTCGCTCTAGGACGCATATTTAAGGAGATATGGGCAAAAGAAGTTTTTCATATAAAAATTTCAATTTTTTTAGGTTTTGGGTGGATTTTTCAATTTTTTGGGGGTGGTCACGAAGTAAAATCATTTTAGCTGTAGGACGCATACTTAAGGAGATATGAGCAAAAGAAGTTTTTCTTATAAAAATTTCAATTTTTTTAGGTTATGGGTGGATTTTTCACTTTTTTGGGGGTGGTCACGAATTAAAGTCCTTTTCGCTCTAGGACGCATATTTAAGGAAATATGGGCAAAAGAAGTTTTTCATATAAAAATTTAAATTTTTTTAGGTTTTGGGTGGATTTTTCAATTTTTTGAGGTTGGTCACGAATTAAAGTCCTTTTCGCTCTAGGACGCATATTTAAGGAGATATGGGCAAAAGAAGTTTTTCATATAAAAATTTCAATTTTTTTAGGTTTTGGGTGGATTTTCCAATTTTTTGGGGGTGGTCACGAAGTAAAGTCCTTTTCGCTGTAGGACGCATACTTAAGGAGATATGGGCAAAAGAAGTTTTTCTTATAAAAATTTAATTTTTTTTAGGTTTTGAGTGGATTTTTAAATTTTTTGGGGGTAATCACGAATTAAAGTCCTATTCGCTCTAGGACGCATATTTAAGGAGATATGGGCAAAAGAAGTTTTTCATATAAAAATTTCAATTTTTTTAGGTTTTGGGTGGATTTTTCAATTTTTTGGGGGTGGTCACGAATTAAAGTCCTTTTCGCTTTAGGACGCATATTTAAGGAGATATGGGTAAAAGAAGTTTTTCATATAAAAATTTCAATTTTTTTAGATTTTCGGTGGATTTTTTAATTTTGTGGGGGTGGTCACGAATTAAAGTCCTTTTCGCTCTAGGACGCATATTTAAGGAGATATGGGCAAAAGAAGTTTTTCATATAAAAATTTCAATTTTTTAGGTTTTGGGTGGATTTTTCAATTTTTTGGGTGTGGTCACGAATTAAAGTCCTTTTCGCTCTAGGACGCTTAGTTGAGGAGATATGGGCAAAAGAAATTTTTCATATAAAAATTTCAATTTTTTTAGGTTTGGGGTGGATTTTTCAATTTTTTGAGGTTGGTCACGAATTAAAGTCCTTTTCGCTCTAGGACGCATATTTAAGGAGATATGGGCAAAAGAAGTTTTTCATATAAAAATTTCAATTTTTTTAGGTTTTGGGTGGATTTTTCAATTTTTTGGGGGTGGTCACGAAGTAAAGTCATTTTCGCTGTAGGACGCATACTTAAGGAGATATGAGCAAAAGAAGTTTTTCTTATAAAAATTTCAATTTTTTTAGGTTATGGGTGGATTTTTCACTTTTTTGGGGGTGGTCACGAATTAAAGTCCTTTTCGCTCTAGGACGCATATTTAAGGAAATATGGGCAAAAGAAGTTTTTCATATAAAAATTTAAATTTTTTTAGGTTTTGGGTGGATTTTTCAATTTTTTGAGGTTGGTCACGAATTAAAGTCCTTTTCGCTCTAGGACGCATATTTAAGGAGATATGGGCAAAAGAAGTTTTTCATATAAAAATTTCAATTTTTTTAGGTTTTGGGTGGATTTTTCAATTTTTTGGGGGTGGTCACAAAGTAAAGTCCTTTTCGCTGTAGGACGCATACTTAAGGAGATATGGGCAAAAGAAGTTTTTCTTATAAAAATTTAATTTTTTTTAGGTTTTGAGTGGATTTTTAAATTTTTTGGGGGTAATCACGAATTAAAGTCCTATTCGCTCTAGGACGCATATTTAAGGAGATATGGGCAAAAGAAGTTTTTCATATAAAAATTTCAATTTTTTTAGGTTTTGGGTGGATTTTTCAATTTTTTGGGGGTGGTCACGAATTAAAGTCCTTTTCGCTTTAGGACGCATATTTAAGGAGATATGGGCAAAAGAAGTTTTTCATATAAAAATTTCAATTTTTTTTAGGTTTTGGGTGGATATTTTAATTTTTTGGGGGTGGTCACGAATTAAAGTCCTTTTCGCTCTAGGACGCATATTTAAGGAGATATGGGCAAAAGAAGTTTTTCATATAAAAATTTAAATTTTTTTAGATTTTCGGTGGATTTTTTAATTTTGTGGGGGTGGTCACGAATTAAAGTCCTTTTCGCTCTAGGACGCATATTTAAGGAGATATGGGCAAAAGAAGTTTTTCATATAAAAATTTCAATTTTTTAGGTTTTGGGTGGATTTTTCAATTTTTTGGGTGTGGTCACGAATTAAAGTCCTTTTCGCTCTAGGACGCTTAGTTGAGGAGATATGGGCAACAGAAATTTTTCATATAAAAATTTCAATTTTTTTAGGTTTTGGGTGGAATTTTCAATTTTTTGGGGGTGGTCACGAATTAAAGTCCTTTTCGCTTTAGGACACATATTTAAGGAGATATGAGCAAAAGAAGTTTTTCATATAAAAATTTTAATTTTTTTAGGTTTTGGGTGGATTTTTCAATTTTTTTGGGGGTGGTCACGAATTAAAGTCCTTTTCGCTCTAGGACGCATATTTAAGGAGATATGGGCAAAAGAAGTTTTTCATATAAAAATTTAAATTTTTTTAGATTTTGGGTGGATTTTTTAATTTTTTGGGGGTGGTCACGAATTAAAGTCCTTTTCGCTCTAGGACGCATATTTAAGGAGATATGGACAAAAGAAGTTTTTCATATAAAAATTTCAATTTTTTTAGGTTTTGGGTGGATTTTTCAATTTGGTGGGGGTGGTCACGAATTAAAGTCCTTTTCGCTCTAGGACGCATATTTAAGGAGATATGGGCAAAAGAAGTTTTTCATATAAAAATTTCAATTTTTTTAGGTTTTGGGTGGATTTTTCAATTTTTTGGGGGTGGTCACGAATTAAAGTCCTTTTCGCTCTAGGACGCATATTTAAGGAGATATGGGCAAAAGAAGTTTTTCATATAAAAATTAAAATTTTTTTAGGTTTTGGGTGGATTTTGCAATTTTTTGGGGGTGGTCACGAAGTAAAGTCATTTTCGCTGTAGGACGCATACTTAAGGAGATATGAGCAAAAGAAGTTTTTCTTATAAAAATTTAATTTTTTTTAAGGTTTTGAGTGGATTTTTCAATTTTTTGGGGGTAATCGCGAATTAAAGTCCTTTTCGCTCTAGGACGCATATTTAAGGAGATATGGGCAAAAGAAGTTTTTCATATAAAAATTTCAATTTTTTTAGGTTATGGGTGGATTTTTAAATTTTTTGGGGGTGGTCACGAATTAAAGTCCTTTTCGCTCTAGGACTCATATTTAAGGAAATATGGGCAAAAGAAGTTTTTCATATAAAAATTTAATTTTTTTTAGGTTTTGGGTGGATTTTTCAATTTTTTGAGGTTGGTCACGAATTAAAGTCCTTTTCGCTCTAGGACGCATATTTAAAGAGATATGGGCAAAAGAAGTTTTTCATATAAAAATTTCAATTTTTTTAGGTTTTGGGTGGATTTTTCAACTTTTTGGGGGTGGTCACGAAGTAAAGTCCTTTTCGCTGTAGGACGCATACTTAAGGAGATATGGGCAAAAGAAGTTTTTCTTATAAAAATTTAATTTTTTTTAGGTTTTGAGTGGATTTTTAAATTTTTTGGGGGTAATCACGAATTAAAGTCCTTTTCGCTCTAGGACGCATATTTAAGGAGATATGGGCAAAAGAAGTTTTTCATATAAAAATTTCAATTTTTTTAGGTTTTGGGTGGATTTTTCAATTTTTTGGGGGTGGTCACGAATTAAAGTCCTTTTCGCTTTAGGACGCATATTTAAGGAGATATGGGCAAAAGAAGTTTTTCATATAAAAATTTCAATTTTTTTAGATTTTCGGTGGATTTTTTAATTTTGTGGGGGTGGTCACGAATTAAAGTCCTTTTCGCTCTAGGACGCATATTTAAGGAGATATGGGCAAAAGAAGTTTTTCATATAAAAATTTCAGTTTTTTAGGTTTTGGGTGGATTTTTCAATTTTTTTGGGGTGGCCACGAATTAAAGTCCTTTTCGCTCTAGGACGCTTAGTTGAGGAGATATGGGCAAAAGAAATTTGTCATATAAAAATTTAAATTTTTTTAGGTTTTGGGTGGATTTTTCAATTTTTTGAGGTTGGTCACGAATTAAAGTCCTTTTCGCTCTAGGACGCATATTTAAGGAGATATGGGCAAAAGAAGTTTTTCTTATAAAAATTAATTTTTTTTTAGGTTTTGAGTGGATTTTTAAATTTTTTGGGGGTAATCACGAATTAAAGTCCTTTTCGCTCTAGGACGCATATTTAAGGAGATATGGGCAAAAGAAGTTTTTCATATAAAAATTTCAATTTTTTTAGGTTTTGGGTGGATTTTTCAATTTTTTGGGGGTGGTCACGAATTAAGGTCCTTTTCGCTTGAGGACGCATATTTAAGGAGATATGGGCAAAAGAAGTTTTTCATATAAAAATTTCATTTTTTTTAGATTTTCGGTGGATTTTTTAACTTTGTGGGGGTGGTCACGAATTAAAGTCCTTTTCGCTCTAGGACGCATATTTATTTTATTTTTTTAGGTTTTGGGTGGATTTTTCAATTTTTTGAGGTTGGTCACGAATTAAAGTCCTTTTCGCTCTACGACGCATATTTAAGGAGATATGGGCAAAAGAAGTTTTTCATATAAAAATTTCAATTTTTTTAGGTTTTGGGTGGATTTTTCAATTTTTTGGGGGTGGTCACAAAGTAAAGTCCTTTTCGATGTAGGACGCATACTTAAGGAGATATGGGCAAAAGAAGTTTTTCTTATAAAAATTTAATTTTTTTTAGGTTTTGAGTGGATTTTTAAATTTTTTGGGGGTAATCACGAATTAAAGTCCTATTCGCTCTAGGACGCATATTTAAGGAGATATGGGCAAAAGAAGTTTTTCATATAAAAATTTCAATTTTTTTAGGTTTTGGGTGGATTTTTCAATTTTTTGGGGGTGGTCACGAATTAAAGTCCTTTTCGCTTTAGGACGCATATTTAAGGAGATATGGGCAAAAGAAGTTTTTCATATAAAAATTTCAATTTTTTTAGATTTTCGGTGGATTTTTTAATTTTGTGGGGGTGGTCACGAATTAAAGTCCTTTTCGCTCTAGGACGCATATTTAAGGAGATATGGGCAAAAGAAGTTTTTCATATAAAAATTTCAATTTTTTAGGTTTTGGGTGGATTTTTCAATTTTTTGGGTGTGGTCACGAATTAAAGTCCTTTTCGCTCTAGGACGCTTAGTTGAGGAGATATGGGCAAAAGAAATTTTTCATATAAAAATTTCAATTTTTTTAGGTTTTGGGTGGATTTTTCAATTTTTTGGGGGTGGTCACGAATTAAAGTCCTTTTCGCTTTAGGACGCATATTTAAGGAGATATGGGCAAAAGAAGTTTTTCATATAAAAATTTCAATTTTTTTAGATTTTCGGTGGATTTTTTAATTTTGTGGGGGTGGTCACGAATTAAAGTCCTTTTCGCTCTAGGACGCATATTTAAGGAGATATGGGCAAAAGAAGTTTTTCATATAAAAATTTCAATTTTTTAGGTTTTGGGTGGATTTTTCAATTTTTTTGGGGTGGCCACGAATTAAAGTCCTTTTCGCTCTAGGACGCATATTTAAGGAGATATGGGCAAAAGGAGTTTTTCATATAAAAATTTCAATTTTTTTAGGTTTTGGGTGGATTTTTCAATTTTTTGGGGGTGGTCACGAAGTAAAGTCCTTTTCGCTGTAGGAAGCATACTTAAGGAGATATGGGCAAAAGAAGTTTTTCTTATAAAAATTTAATTTTTTTTATGTTTTGAGTGGATTTTTAAATTTTTTGGGGGTGGTCACGAATTAAAGTCCTTTTCGCTCTAGGACGCATATTTAAGGAGATATGGGTAAAAGAAGTTTTTCATATAAAAATTTCAATTTTTTTAGATTTTCGGTGGATTTTTTAATTTTGTGGGGGTGGTCACGAATTAAAGTCCTTTTCGCTCTAGGACGCATATTTAAGGAGATATGGGCACAAGAAGTTTTTCATATAAAAATTTCAATTTTTTAGGTTTTGGGTGGATTTTTCAATTTTTTGGGTGTGGTCACGAATTAAAGTCCTTTTCGCTCTAGGACGCTTAGTTGAGGAGATATGGGCAAAAGAAATTTTTCATATAAAAATTTCAATTTTTTTAGGTTTTGGGTGGATTTTTCAATTTTTTGAGGTTGGTCACGAATTAAAGTCCTTTTCGCTCTAGGACGCATATTTAAGGAGATATGGGCAAAAGAAGTTTTTCATATAAAAATTTCAATTTTTTTAGGTTTTGGGTGGATTTTTCAATTTTTTGGGGGTGGTCACGAAGTAAAATCATTTTAGCTGTAGGACGCATACTTAAGGAGATATGAGCAAAAGAAGTTTTTCTTATAAAAATTTCAATTTTTTTAGGTTATGGGTGGATTTTTCACTTTTTTGGGGGTGGTCACGAATTAAAGTCCTTTTCGCTCTAGGACGCATATTTAAGGAAATATGGGCAAAAGAAGTTTTTCATATAAAAATTTAAATTTTTTTAGGTTTTGGGTGGATTTTTCAATTTTTTGAGGTTGGTCACGAATTAAAGTCCTTTTCGCTCTAGGACGCATATTTAAGGAGATATGGGCAAAAGAAGTTTTTCATATAAAAATTTCAATTTTTTTAGGTTTTGGGTGGATTTTTCAATTTTTTGGGGGTGGTCACGAAGTAAAGTCCTTTTCGCTGTAGGACGCATACTTAAGGAGATATGGGCAAAAGAAGTTTTTCTTATAAAAATTTAATTTTTTTTAGGTTTTGAGTGGATTTTTAAATTTTTTGGGGGTAATCACGAATTAAAGTCCTATTCGCTCTAGGACGCATATTTAAGGAGATATGGGCAAAAGAAGTTTTTCATATAAAAATTTCAATTTTTTTAGGTTTTGGGTGGATTTTTCAATTTTTTGGGGGTGGTCACGAATTAAAGTCCTTTTCGCTTTAGGACGCATATTTAAGGAGATATGGGTAAAAGAAGTTTTTCATATAAAAATTTCAATTTTTTTAGATTTTCGGTGGATTTTTTAATTTTGTGGGGGTGGTCACGAATTAAAGTCCTTTTCGCTCTAGGACGCATATTTAAGGAGATATGGGCAAAAGAAGTTTTTCATATAAAAATTTCAATTTTTTAGGTTTTGGGTGGATTTTTCAATTTTTTGGGTGTGGTCACGAATTAAAGTCCTTTTCGCTCTAGGACGCTTAGTTGAGGAGATATGGGCAAAAGAAATTTTTCATATAAAAATTTCAATTTTTTTAGGTTTGGGGTGGATTTTTCAATTTTTTGAGGTTGGTCACGAATTAAAGTCCTTTTCGCTCTAGGACGCATATTTAAGGAGATATGGGCAAAAGAAGTTTTTCATATAAAAATTTCAATTTTTTTAGGTTTTGGGTGGATTTTTCAATTTTTTGGGGGTGGTCACGAAGTAAAGTCATTTTCGCTGTAGGACGCATACTTAAGGAGATATGAGCAAAAGAAGTTTTTCTTATAAAAATTTCAATTTTTTTAGGTTATGGGTGGATTTTTCACTTTTTTGGGGGTGGTCGCGAATTAAAGTCCTTTTCGCTCTAGGACGCATATTTAAGGAAATATGGGCAAAAGAAGTTTTTCATATAAAAATTTAAATTTTTTTAGGTTTTGGGTGGATTTTTCAATTTTTTGAGGTTGGTCACGAATTAAAGTCCTTTTCGCTCTAGGACGCATATTTAAGGAGATATGGGCAAAAGAAGTTTTTCATATAAAAATTTCAATTTTTTTAGGTTTTGGGTGGATTTTTCAATTTTTTGGGGGTGGTCACAAAGTAAAGTCCTTTTCGCTGTAGGACGCATACTTAAGGAGATATGGGCAAAAGAAGTTTTTCTTATAAAAATTTAATTTTTTTTAGGTTTTGAGTGGATTTTTAAATTTTTTGGGGGTAATCACGAATTAAAGTCCTATTCGCTCTAGGACGCATATTTAAGGAGATATGGGCAAAAGAAGTTTTTCATATAAAAATTTCAATTTTTTTAGGTTTTGGGTGGATTTTTCAATTTTTTGGGGGTGGTCACGAATTAAAGTCCTTTTCGCTTTAGGACGCATATTTAAGGAGATATGGGCAAAAGAAGTTTTTCATATAAAAATTTCAATTTTTTTTAGGTTTTGGGTGGATATTTTAATTTTTTGGGGGTGGTCACGAATTAAAGTCCTTTTCGCTCTAGGACGCATATTTAAGGAGATATGGGCAAAAGAAGTTTTTCATATAAAAATTTAAATTTTTTTAGATTTTCGGTGGATTTTTTAATTTTGTGGGGGTGGTCACGAATTAAAGTCCTTTTCGCTCTAGGACGCATATTTAAGGAGATATGGGCAAAAGAAGTTTTTCATATAAAAATTTAAATTTTTTAGGTTTTGGGTGGATTTTTCAATTTTTTGGGTGTGGTCACGAATTAAAGTCCTTTTCGCTCTAGGACGCTTAGTTGAGGAGATATGGGCAACAGAAATTTTTCATATAAAAATTTCAATTTTTTTAGGTTTTGGGTGGAATTTTCAATTTTTTGGGGGTGGTCACGAATTAAAGTCCTTTTCGCTTTAGGACACATATTTAAGGAGATATGAGCAAAAGAAGTTTTTCATATAAAAATTTTAATTTTTTTAGGTTTTGGGTGGATTTTTCAATTTTTTTGGGGGTGGTCACGAATTAAAGTCCTTTTCGCTCTAGGACGCATATTTAAGGAGATATGGGCAAAAGAAGTTTTTCATATAAAAATTTAAATTTTTTTAGATTTTGGGTGGATTTTTTAATTTTTTGGGGGTGGTCACGAATTAAAGTCCTTTTCGCTCTAGGACGCATATTTAAGGAGATATGGACAAAAGAAGTTTTTCATATAAAAATTTCAATTTTTTTAGGTTTTGGGTGGATTTTTCAATTTGGTGGGGGTGGTCACGAATTAAAGTCCTTTTCGCTCTAGGACGCATATTTAAGGAGATATGGGCAAAAGAAGTTTTTCATATAAAAATTTCAATTTTTTTAGGTTTTGGGTGGATTTTTCAATTTTTTGGGGGTGGTCACGAATTAAAGTCCTTTTCGCTCTAGGACGCATATTTAAGGAGATATGGGCAAAAGAAGTTTTTCATATAAAAATTAAAATTTTTTTAGGTTTTGGGTGGATTTTGCAATTTTTTGGGGGTGGTCACGAAGTAAAGTCATTTTCGCTGTAGGACGCATACTTAAGGAGATATGAGCAAAAGAAGTTTTTCTTATAAAAATTTAATTTTTTTTAAGGTTTTGAGTGGATTTTTCAATTTTTTGGGGGTAATCGCGAATTAAAGTCCTTTTCGCTCTAGGACGCATATTTAAGGAGATATGGGCAAAAGAAGTTTTTCATATAAAAATTTCAATTTTTTTAGGTTATGGGTGGATTTTTAAATTTTTTGGGGGTGGTCACGAATTAAAGTCCTTTTCGCTCTAGGACGCATATTTAAGGAAATATGGGCAAAAGAAGTTTTTCATATAAAAATTTAATTTTTTTTTAGGTTTTGGGTGGATTTTTCAATTTTTTGAGGTTGGTCACGAATTAAAGTCCTTTTCGCTCTAGGACGCATATTTAAAGAGATATGGGCAAAAGAAGTTTTTCATATAAAAATTTCAATTTTTTTAGGTTTTGGGTGGATTTTTCAACTTTTTGGGGGTGGTCACGAAGTAAAGTCCTTTTCGCTGTAGGACGCATACTTAAGGAGATATGGGCAAAAGAAGTTTTTCTTATAAAAATTTAATTTTTTTTAGGTTTTGAGTGGATTTTTAAATTTTTTGGGGGTAATCACGAATTAAAGTCCTTTTCGCTCTAGGACGCATATTTAAGGAGATATGGGCAAAAGAAGTTTTTCATATAAAAATTTCAATTTTTTTAGGTTTTGGGTGGATTTTTCAATTTTTTGGGGGTGGTCACGAATTAAAGTCCTTTTCGCTTTAGGACGCATATTTAAGGAGATATGGGCAAAAGAAGTTTTTCATATAAAAATTTCAATTTTTTTAGATTTTCGGTGGATTTTTTAATTTTGTGGGGGTGGTCACGAATTAAAGTCCTTTTCGCTCTAGGACGCATATTTAAGGAGATATGGGCAAAAGAAGTTTTTCATATAAAAATTTCAGTTTTTTAGGTTTTGGGTGGATTTTTCAATTTTTTTGGGGTGGCCACGAATTAAAGTCCTTTTCGCTCTAGGACGCTTAGTTGAGGAGATATGGGCAAAAGAAATTTGTCATATAAAAATTTAAATTTTTTTAGGTTTTGGGTGGATTTTTCAATTTTTTGAGGTTGGTCACGAATTAAAGTCCTTTTCGCTCTAGGACGCATATTTAAGGAGATATGGGCAAAAGAAGTTTTTCTTATAAAAATTAATTTTTTTTTAGGTTTTGAGTGGATTTTTAAATTTTTTGGGGGTAATCACGAATTAAAGTCCTTTTCGCTCTAGGACGCATATTTAAGGAGATATGGGCAAAAGAAGTTTTTCATATAAAAATTTCAATTTTTTTAGGTTTTGGGTGGATTTTTCAATTTTTTGGGGGTGGTCACGAATTAAGGTCCTTTTCGCTTTAGGACGCATATTTAAGGAGATATGGGCAAAAGAAGTTTTTCATATAAAAATTTCATTTTTTTTAGATTTTCGGTGGATTTTTTAACTTTGTGGGGGTGGTCACGAATTAAAGTCCTTTTCGCTCTAGGACGCATATTTAAGGAGATATGGGCAAAAGAAGTTTTTCATATAAAAATTTCAATTTTTTTAGGTTTTGGGTGGATTTTTCAATTTTTTGGGTGCGGTCACGACTTAAAGTCCTTTTCGCTCTAGGACGCATATTTAAGGAGATATGGGCAAAATAAATTTTTCATATAAAAATTTCAATTTTTTAGGTTTTGGGTGGATTTTTAAATTTTTTGGGGGTGGTCACGAATTAAAGTCCTTTTCGCTTTAGGACACATATTTAAGGAGATATGAGCAAAAGAAGTTTTTCATATAAAATTTTTAATTTTTTTAGGTTTTGGGTGGATTTTTCAATTTTTTTTGGGGGTGGTCACGAATTAAAGTCCTTTTCGCTCTAGGACGCATATTTAAGGAGATATGGGCAAAAGAAGTTTTTCATATAAAAATTTAAATTTTTTTAGATTTTGGGTGGATTTTTCAATTTTTTGGGGGTGGTCACGAATCAAAGTCCTTTTCGCTCTAGGACGCATATTTAAGGAGATATGGGCAAAAGAAGTTTTTCATATAAAAATTTCAATTTTTTTAGGTTTTGGGTGGATTTTTCAATTTTTTGGGGGTGGTCACGAATTAAAGTCCTTTTCGCTTTAGGACACATATTTAAGGAGATATGAGCAAAAGAAGTTTTTCATATAAAAATTTCAATTTTTTTAGGTTATGGGTGGATTTTTCACTTTTTTGGGGGTGGTCACGAATTAAAGTCCTTTTCGCTCTAGGACGCATATTTAAGGAAATATGGGCAAAAGAAGTTTTTCATATAAAAATTTAAATTTTTTTAGGTTTTGGGTGGATTTTTCAATTTTTTGAGGTTGGTCACGAATTAAAGTCCTTTTCGCTCTACGACGCATATTTAAGGAGATATGGGCAAAAGAAGTTTTTCATATAAAAATTTCAATTTTTTTAGGTTTTGGGTGGATTTTTCAATTTTTTGGGGGTGGTCACAAAGTAAAGTCCTTTTCGATGTAGGACGCATACTTAAGGAGATATGGGCAAAAGAAGTTTTTCTTATAAAAATTTAATTTTTTTTAGGTTTTGAGAGGATTTTTAAATTTTTTGGGGGTAATCACGAATTAAAGTCCTATTCGCTCTAGGACGCATATTTAAGGAGATATGGGCAAAAGAAGTTTTTCATATAAAAATTTCAATTTTTTTAGGTTTTGGGTGGATTTTTCAATTTTTTGGGGGTGGTCACGAATTAAAGTCCTTTTCGCTTTAGGACGCATATTTAAGGAGATATGGGCAAAAGAAGTTTTTCATATAAAAATTTCAATTTTTTTAGATTTTCGGTGGATTTTTTAATTTTGTGGGGGTGGTCACGAATTAAAGTCCTTTTCGCTCTAGGACGCATATTTAAGGAGATATGGGCAAAAGAAGTTTTTCATATAAAAATTTCAATTTTTTAGGTTTTGGGTGGATTTTTCAATTTTTTGGGTGTGGTCACGAATTAAAGTCCTTTTCGCTCTAGGACGCTTAGTTGAGGAGATATGGGCAAAAGAAATTTTTCATATAAAAATTTCAATTTTTTTAGGTTTTGGGTGGATTTTTCAATTTTTTGGGGGTGGTCACGAATTAAAGTCCTTTTCGCTTTAGGACGCATATTTAAGGAGATATGGGCAAAAGAAGTTTTTCATATAAAAATTTCAATTTTTTTAGATTTTCGGTGGATTTTTTAATTTTGTGGGGGTGGTCACGAATTAAAGTCCTTTTCGCTCTAGGACGCATATTTAAGGAGATATGGGCAAAAGAAGTTTTTCATATAAAAATTTCAATTTTTTAGGTTTTGGGTGGATTTTTCAATTTTTTTGGGGTGGCCACGAATTAAAGTCCTTTTCGCTCTAGGACGCTTAGTTGAGGAGATATGGGCAAAAGAAATTTGTCATATAAAAATTTAAATTTTTTTAGGTTTTGGGTGGATTTTTCAATTTTTTGAGGTTGGTCACGAATTAAAGTCCTTTTCGCTCTAGGACGCATATTTAAGGAGATATGGGCAAAAGAAGTTTTTCTTATAAAAATTTAATTTTTTTTAGGTTTTGAGTGGATTTTTAAATTTTTTGGGGGTAATCACGAATTAAAGTCCTTTTCGCTCTAGGACGCATATTTAAGGAGATATGGGCAAAAGAAGTTTTTCATATAAAATTTTCAATTTTTTTAGGTTTTGGGTGGATTTTTCAATTTTTTGGGGGTGGTCACGAATTAAGGTCCTTTTCGCTTTAGGACGCATATTTAAGGAGATATGGGCAAAAGAAGTTTTTCATATAAAAATTTCAATTTTTTTAGATTTTCGGTGGATTTTTTAACTTTGTGGGGGTGGTCACGAATTAAAGTCCTTTTCGCTCTAGGACGCATATTTAAGGAGATATGGGCAAAAGAAGTTTTTCATATAAAAATTTCAATTTTTTTAGATTTTCGGTGGATTTTTTAATTTTGTGGGGGTGGTCACGAATTAAAGTCCTTTTCGCTCTAGGACGCATATTTAAGGAGATATGGGCAAAAGAAGTTTTTCATATAAAAATTTCAATTTTTTTAGGTTTTGGGTGGATTTTTCAATTTTTTGGGTGCGGTCACGAATTAAAGTCCTTTTCGCTCTAGGGCGCATATTTAAGGAGATATGGGCAAAAGAAATTTTTCATATAAAAATTTCAATTTTTTAGGTTTTGGGTGGATTTTTAAATTTTTTGGGGGTGGTCACGAATTAAAGTCCTTTTCGCTTTAGGACACATATTTAAGGAGATATGAGCAAAAGAAGTTTTTCATATAAATTTTTTAATTTTTTTAGGTTTTGGGTGGATTTTTCAATTTTTTTGGGGGTGGTCACGAATTAAAGTCCTTTTCGCTCTAGGACGCATATTTAAGGAGATATGGGCAAAAGAAGTTTTTCATATAAAAATTTAAATTTTTTTAGATTTTGGGTGGATTTTTCAATTTTTTGGGGGTGGTCACGAATTAAAGTCCTTTTCGCTCTAGGACGCATATTTAAGGAGATATGGGCAAAAGAAGTTTTTCATATAAAAATTTCAATTTTTTTAGGTTTTGGGTGGATTTTTCAATTTTTTGGGGGTGGTCACGAATTAAAGTCCTTTTCGCTTTAGGACACATATTTAAGGAGATATGAGCAAAAGAAGTTTTTCATATAAAAATTTCAATTTTTTTAGGTTATGGGTGGATTTTTCACTTTTTTGGGGGTGGTCACGAATTAAAGTCCTTTTCGCTCTAGGACGCATATTTAAGGAGATATGGGCAAAAGAAGTTTTTCATATAAAAATTTAAATTTTTTTAGGTTTTGGGTGGATTTTTCAATTTTTTGAGGTTGGTCACGAATTAAAGTCCTTTTCGCTCTAGGACGCATATTTAAGGAGATATGGGCAAAAGAAGTTTTTCATATAAAAATTTCAATTTTTTTAGGTTTTGGGTGGATTTTTCAATTTTTTGGGGGTGGTCACAAAGTAAAGTCCTTTTCGCTGTAGGACGCATACTTAAGGAGATATGGGCAAAAGAAGTTTTTCTTATAAAAATTTAATTTTTTTTAGGTTTTGAGTGGATTTTTAAATTTTTTGGGGGTAATCACGAATTAAAGTCCTATTCGCTCTAGGACGCATATTTAAGGAGATATGGGCAAAAGAAGTTTTTCATATAAAAATTTCAATTTTTTTAGGTTTTGGGTGGATTTTTCAATTTTTTGGGGGTGGTCACGAATTAAAGTCCTTTTCGCTTTAGGACGCATATTTAAGGAGATATGGGCAAAAGAAGTTTTTCATATAAAAATTTCAATTTTTTTAGATTTTCGGTGGATTTTTTAATTTTGTGGGGGTGGTCACGAATTAAAGTCCTTTTCGCTCTAGGACGCATATTTAAGGAGATATGGGTAAAAGAAGTTTTTCATATAAAAATTTCAATTTTTTTAGATTTTCGGTGGATTTTTTAATTTTGTGGGGGTGGTCACGAATTAAAGTCCTTTTCGCTCTAGGACGCATATTTAAGGAGATATGGGCAAAAGAAGTTTTTCATATAAAAATTTCAATTTTTTAGGTTTTGGGTGGATTTTTCAATTTTTTGGGTGTGGTCACGAATTAAAGTCCTTTTCGCTCTAGGACGCTTAGTTGAGGAGATATGGGCAAAAGAAATTTTTCATATACAAATTTCAATTTTTTTAGGTTTTGGGTGGATTTTTCAATTTTTTGGGGGTGGTCACGAATTATACCAAATAGCTTTTCGGAAGTAGACGTGTTATCAAAGCGCTCTGTCTGAATTGTAAATAAAAAAGTAAACAACCATACCTTGCGCGTTAAAACCATTTGCATACGACTCCTCTCCGTCCCCGGTAGTGTCGCGATTGTTGCCGCTTCCTTGGAAGTTGTCGATTGTGCAAAACAAACTGAAAAACATTTTGCTAAAATAATACTATTTTGCCACACAAAAGTTCACCACTGGCAAAATTGTAAACAAAAATAAGCTAATTACGATAAAAAATAATCTATTGCCGTCCTTTGTGAGTGGAAAAATAAATAACAGCAGCTGATCTTGTCATTCATTCATAGCGTTACCAGACCTAACAGGTGATGGTGGTGTTCATTGCTATGAAATTTTATATGACCGAGTCACCCTGTATTTAACGGATATTAGTTTTGAAATACGAAATGAGCTTCAACAACCCGCCTCCAGGGGGAGGAACTCCTCTGCGTGGTAATAGAAGTCAGATAATTCAAAACGAAAATGTCATGCTAAAGCAGCAAATAAGTGAAATGCAGCTTTCTATTAATAATATTCTCGCTGAATTACATCAATTAAGAGATGAAAACATTGTTCTAAAAGAACAATTACTGTCCAATAAAGGGACACAAAATGTCGGCACTGAAAATTACGAATCCTTGGCAGATGATGCAATGGATAACCAGAAAATAACTGAGGCTGTAACTGATAATACCGTTTCTAACCAATATTTAACAGATGAAGACGAATTGGAAAGAGAAACCAATTGGATAATACAAAGGAGTAAAAAAAGCAAGTATAGAGCAAATAAAGCTAATAAAAAGCATCAAAAAAACGAAACCCAAACTAATATTGTTAGTGAAGATAACATTAACAATGATGAATCCCAACCAAAACAGGGATGGGTAGATAGGCCGCCTCCAATTAATATTGTTGGCATTACAAGCTATGAAGCAATAACTAATATATTGAAATCAGCAAATATTCAAAACTACACCATAACTGCTTTAAATAATAATGTTTGGAAAATTAACACTGCTGACCCAACTGAGTACAGAAACTTATCAGCAACGCTGAATTCCATGAAAACTGAGTGGTACACCTATGAAAACAAAACTGAGAGACCGAATAAAGTAATTATACGTGGACTTCACCATACGTGTACAAAAGCAGATATTCTAGAAGATCTTCAAAGTATGGGTTTCAACCCGATTGATGCAGTCAATATTTTGCAAAAAGAACGTAGAGACGATGACTCATACAGCTATCGAAAACTGCCCTTGTTCCGAGTCACTTTTCACAAAGATGACAATATGGAAGACATCTTCAAAATAACCAACATCCTAAAACTTCGAGTTAAAGTGGAAGCTGTTCGTCCCCAAACAAAGCTTATACCACAATGTAAACGGTGTCAGGGATTCAATCACACTAAAGGTTATTGCCAAAAAGTGCCGCGATGTGTGAAATGTGCAGGTAAGCACGAAACTGAGCTTTGTGAAAAGCCAAAAACAATAGTTCCGAAATGCGTTAACTGTAAAGGAAACCATCCCGCTAGCTACAGGGGTTGTGAAGTAGCGAAAGAACTCCAGAAAATTCGTAATAAATCAAAATCAGCAAAAGAAGGAAAGTTACCAAAAACCAATATAGAACCTCAGGAATCAAACACAAGAGGAAGGCAAACACCGCAAACAAATTTTCAACAACTAAATATTCGAAGTTCTCTGAAGAACACAGTGGAAAAACACAGTCAACCTACAACATATTCAGAGGTTTTACACAGCCAAAATACAACTACTGTAGATAACTCACTTATATTAAATGAAATTTTGAAAAATATGGAAATAATAAGTAAACGCTTAAATTCTCAATGTGAACTCATCCAAAAACTCCTAGAAAAGATCAATGATATAAACCCTAGAATTACATCAACACAATAATGGGGACGTTAAGAATTGCGACATGGAACTGTAATGGTTTATTAAGCCGTGTAAATGAAATAGAATATTTTCTTAATAATAAACATATAGATATACTATTAATATCTGAAAGCCATCTGACAAACATATCCATTGTCACAATCAAAGGTTATTCGATTTATAATGCATTTCATCCATCGAAAAGACCCAGAGGGGGTGCTTCCATTATAATAAAAAATAATATTGAACATCAAGAAGAGAAGCAAATTGAAAATGAAATGTTTCAAATTGCTTGCGTCTCGGTGCGACTGAAAAATAATTTATTTAAAATAGCTGCTTTATATTCTCCACCCAGATATAATATAAAAACTGACCAATACATCGAAGTTCTACAATCTTTAGAAAACCATTTCATCGTTGGAGGAGATTTTAATGCTAAAAATAAAATCTGGGGTTCGAGACTAACCTCTCCCAAAGGACGACAATTACAAAAGGCATGTAGACATCACAAGTGTGAAATATACTCTGGTAATGAACCAACATATTGGCCAACAAATGAGGAAAGAGTTCCTGACCTGATCGATTTCTTCGTAACAAAAAACATATCCCAAAACTATGTGTTCATAGAAAACACTACTGAACTATCTTCTTCAGATCATTCTGCTATTATAATGACTGTTAGCGATAGCATTATTGAAAAGAATAATAGCAATCTTCTTACCAACAACCGAACGAACTGGACCTTTTTCAAACATATACTGACTGAAAAGATAGAACTGAATACTCCAATTAAAACTGTAGTACAATTAGAAGAAGAGCTACAGAAATTCATTGAGGCAATACAAATATCAGCATGGGAAAGTACACCCACAATTAAATCATCTAAAAATAGTACTACGTACCCACTTGAAATCAGAGAACTATTGTCGAGAAAAAGAAAAGCCAGGAAGAAATGGCAGAAGGAAAGAACCCCAGAGAATAAAAGAATATTGAACACTCTTGTTAATGAACTTAAGCGTCTGACTAGTGAAACCAAAAATAGGGAAATGTCCTTATACTTAGGGAATTTGGCCCCCACAAAGGAAGCTAAATATAGTCTATGGAAGGCTTCACGTTCTATTAACCAAGCTCCGCCAAAAATACCACCAATTAAAAATAGTGACGGTTGTTGGATAAGAAAATCTGAAGAAAAGGCAGCATTGTTTGCGAATCATTTCTGTAAAATATTCAAACCACTTGAAAGTAAATTTGTCAATGTACAAATTAGTAAAATTGAGAAAGTAGATTATCTTGCAATCAAACCTGCTTCGCTGAAAGAACTGCAATATATTATTTCGAATGATCTTAGTGCTAAAAAAGCACCTGGGTATGACTTGTTAACTGGTAAAATTTTTAAAAAGCTTCCCCCTATAGCAACGAAAAAATTACTTTATATAATTAACGCTTGCTTTCGTCTAAGGCATGTTCCCTTAGAATGGAAGGTTGCGGAAATTATAGTAATACAGAAGCCTGGTAAGCCCGATCATGAAGTAACATCATACAGACCGATATCACTGCTACCTACTATGTCAAAGATATTTGAGAAACTTTTTTTAAAAAGACTGCAACCATTGTTGAATCGAAGGTTACTGATTCCGGATCACCAATTCGGTTTCCGTAACAAGCACTCCACAGTACAACAAGTTCATCGAATTGTCGACTGTGCAGAAAGAGCATTTGAAAACAAACAAGTTTGCTCTGCTGTATTCCTAGACGTAGGACAAGCATTTGACAAAGTATGGCATGAAGGCCTTTTAACTAAAATCTACAATGATCTGCCAAAACAATTTTACGAAATCCTGGTATCGTACTTGGACAATAGACATTTCAGGGTACGAATAGAGAATAAGTACTCGGAACTGAAACCAATTAGGGCTGGAGTACCTCAAGGTAGTGTACTTGGACCAATACTGTATTTACTGTATACTAGAGATATACCTAACACACCCGATGCGACTATTGCTACCTTCGCCGATGATACTGCCATAATTACTACTGCTAGTTCTGAAACAGAAGCCACGAATAAACTGCAAATAGTTCTTTCAAGCATTTCTAACTGGGTCAATATATGGAGAATGCACTTAAATGAAAGTAAGTCTGTACATATTTACTTTTCAAATAAAAAAACTGCCTATGTTCCACTGTATTTAAATGGTTCAATAATACCTTACGCAAACACTGCGAAGTACTTGGGGATGACTCTTGACACTAAAATCAAATGGAAGGAACATGTTAAGAAAAAGAATCAGGAAATGAAAATAAAATACTCCGAAATGTACTGGATGCTAGTAGACAATAGAATATCCATCAAAAACAAACTGCTCCTATATAATCAAATAATTAAACCAATATGGACTTACGGTATCCAGCTTTGGGGCTGCACTGCCAAACAAGAACTGGTAAAGATTCAAAAAACCCAAAACCAAATACTGCGTACCATTGCTAATGCTCCTTGGTACATACGGAACGCTGACTTGCACCGAGACTTGGGGGTTAGAACTGTTGAGGAAGAAATAACCCTCAACTCACTGAAACATGCAAAGAAATTACAAGATCATGTCAACCAAGACTTAAATAACATTGTCCGGAACTACCGATCCACAAGAAGGCTGCGAAGGACAGTACCGATGGATTTAACTCCATCTCTATAATGAGACCAGAAACTAGGATGTAGTTATTGAACTATTTTCCTATAAATCAACTTAGCTAGGCTACATTTTCTAGTGATAAGTTGTTGTATTAAGCTATCAAGAAATTACTAGATGAGTCAAACTCAGTCGTAATAAAATGAAAATAAAAAAAAAAAAAAAAAAAAAAAAAACGAATTAAAGTCCTTTTCGCTTTAGGACACATATTTAAGGAGATATGAGCAAAAGAAGTTTTTCATATAAAAATTTAAATTTTTTTAGGTTTTGGGTGGATTTTTCAATTTTTTTGGGGGTGGTCACGAATTAAAGTCCTTTTCGCTCTAGGACGCATATTTAAGGAGATATGGGCAAAAGAAGTTTTTCATATAAAAATTTAAATTTTTTTAGATTTTGGGTGGATTTTTTTAATTTTTTGGGGGTGGTCACGAATTAAAGTCCTTTTCGCTCTAGGACGCATATTTAAGGAGATATGGACAAAAGAAGTTTTTCATATAAAAATTTCAATTTTTTTAGGTTTTGGGTGGATTTTTCAATTTGGTGGGGGTGGTCACGAATTAAAGTCCTTTTCGCTCTAGGACGCATATTTAAGGAGATATGGGCAAAAGAAGTTTTTCATATAAAAATTTCAATTTTTTTAGGTTTTGGGTGGATTTTTCAATTTTTTGGGGGTGGTCACGAATTAAAGTCCTTTTCGCTCTAGGACGCATATTTAAGGAGATATGGGCAAAAGAAGTTTTTCATATAAAAATTTAAATTTTTTTAGGTTTTGGGTGGATTTTGCAATTTTTTGGGGGTGGTCACGAAGTAAAGTCATTTTCGCTGTAGGACGCATACTTAAGGAGATATGAGCAAAAGAAGTTTTTCTTATAAAAATTTAATTTTTTTTTAAGGTTTTGAGTGGATTTTTCAATTTTTTGGGGGTAATCGCGAATTAAAGTCCTTTTCGCTCTAGGACGCATATTTAAGGAGATATGGGCCAAAGAAGTTTTTCATATAAAAATTTCAATTTTTTTAGGTTTTGGGTGGATTTTTCAATTTTTTGGGGGTGGTCACGAATTAAAGTCCTTTTCGCTCTAGGACGCATATTTAAGGAAATATGGGCAAAAGAAGTTTTTCATATAAAAATTTAAATTTTTTTAGGTTTTGGGTGGATTTTTCAATTTTTTGAGGTTGGTCACGAATTAAAGTCCTTTTCGCTCTAGGACGCATATTTAAAGAGATATGGGCAAAAGAAGTTTTTCATATAAAAATTTCAATTTTTTTAGGTTTTGGGTGGATTTTTCAATTTTTTGGGGGTGGTCACGAAGTAAAGTCCTTTTCGCTGTAGGACGCATACTTAAGGAGATATGGGCAAAAGAAGTTTTTCTTATAAAAATTTAATTTTTTTTAGGTTTTGAGTGGATTTTTAAATTTTTTGGGGGTAATCACGAATTAAAGTCCTTTTCGCTCTAGGACGCATATTTAAGGAGATATGGGCAAAAGAAGTTTTTCATATAAAAATTTCAATTTTTTTAGGTTTTGGGTGGATTTTTCAATTTTTTGGGGGTGGTCACGAATTAAAGTCCTTTTCGCTTTAGGACGCATGTTTAAGGAGATATGGGCAAAAGAAGTTTTTCATATAAAAATTTCAATTTTTTTAGATTTTCGGTGGATTTTTTAATTTTGTGGGGGTGGTCACGAATTAAAGTCCTTTTCGCTCTAGGACGCATATTTAAGGAGATATGGGCAAAGGAAGTTTTTCATATAAAAATTTCAATTTTTTAGGTTTTGGGTGGATTTTTCAATTCTTTGAGGTTGGTCACGAATTAAAGTCGTTTTCGCTCTAGGACGCATATTTAAGGAGATATGGGCAAATGAAGTTTTTCATATAAAAATTTCAATTTTTTTAGGTTTCGGGTGGATTTTTCAATTTTTTGGGGGTGGTCACGAATTAAAGTCCTTTTCGCTGTAGGACGCATACTTAAGGAGATATGGGCAAAAGAAGTTTTTCTTATAAAAATTTAATTTTTTTTTGGTTTTGAGTGGATTTTTAAATTTTTTGGGGGTAATCACGAATTAAAGTCCTTTTCGCTCTAGGACGCATATTTAAAGAGATATGGGCAAAAGAAGTTTTTCATATAAAAATTTCAATTTTTTTATGGTTTGGGTGGATTTTTCAATTTTTTGGGGGTGGTCACGAATTAAAGTCCTTTTCGTTCTAGGACGCATATTTAAGGAGATATGGGCAAAAGAAATTTTTCATATAAAAATTTCCATTTTTTTAGATTTTCGGTGGATGTTTTAACTTTGTGGGGGTGGTCACGAATTAAAGTCCTTTTCGCTCTAGGACGCATATTTAAGGAGATATGGGCAAAAGAAGTTTTTCATATAAAAATTTAAATTTTTTTAGGTTTTGGGTGGATTTTTCAATTTTTTGGGGGTGGTCACGAATTAAAGTCCTTTTCGCTTTAGGACGCATATTTAAGGAGATATGGGCAAAAGAAGTTTTTCATATAAAAATTTCAATTTTTTTAGATTTTCGGTGGATTTTTTAATCTTGTGGGGGTGGTCACGAATTAAAGTCCTTTTCGCTCTAGGACGCATATTTAAGGAGATATGGGCAAAAGAAGTTTTTCATATAAAAATTTCAATTTTTTAGGTTTTGGGTGGATTTTTCAATTCTTTGAGGTTGGTCACGAATTAAAGTCCTTTTCGCTCTAGGACGCTTAGTTGAGGAGATATGGGCAAAAGAAATTTGTCATATAAAAATTTAAATTTTTTTAGGTTTTGGGTGGATTTTTCAATTTTTTGAGGTTGGTCACGAATTAAAGTCCTTTTCGCTCTAGGACGCATATTTAAGGAGATATGGGCAAAAGAAGTTTTTCTTATAAAAATTTAATTTTTTTTAGGTTTTGAATGGATTTTTAAATTTTTTGGGGGTAATCACGAATTAAAGTCCTTTTCGTTCTAGGACGCATATTTAAGGAGATATGGGCAAAAGAAGTTTTTCATATAAAAATTTCAATTTTTTTAGGTTTTGGGTGGATTTTTCAATTTTTTGGGGGTGGTCACGAATTAAGGTCCTTTTCGCTTTAGGACGCACATTTAAGGAGATATGGGCAAAAGAAGTTTTTCATATAAAAATTTCAATTTTTTTAGATTTTCGGTGGATTTTTTAATTTTGTGGGGGTGGTCACGAATTAAAGTCCTTTTCGCTCTAGGACGCATATTTAAGGAGATATGGGCAAAAGAAGTTTTTCATATAAAAATTTCAATTTTTTTAGGTTTTGGGTGGATTTTTCAATTTTTTGGGTGCGGTCACGAATTAAAGTCCTTTTCGCTCTAGGACGCATATTTAAGGAGATATGGGCAAAAGAAATTTTTCATATAAAAATTTCAATTTTTTAGGTTTTGGGTGGATTTTTAAATTTTTTGGGGGTGGTCACGAATTAAAGTCCTTTTCGCTTTAGGGCACATATTTAAGGAGATATGAGCAAAAGAAGTTTTTCATATAAAATTTTTAATTTTTTTAGGTTTTGGGTGGATTTTTCAATTTTTTTTGGGGGTGGTCACGAATTAAAGTCCTTTTCGCTCTAGGACGCATATTTAAGGAGATATGGGCAAAAGAAGTTTTTCATATAAAAATTTAAATTTTTTTAGATTTTGGGTGGATTTTTCAATTTTTTGGGGGTGGTCACGAATTAAAGTCCTTTTCGCTCTAGGACGCATATTTAAGGAGATATGGACAAAAGAAGTTTTTCATATAAAAATTTCAATTTTTTTAGATTTTCGGTGGATTTTTTAATTTTGTGGGGGTGGTCACGAATTAAAGTCCTTTTCGCTCTAGGACGCATATTTAAGGAGATATGGGCAAAAGAAGCTTTTCATATAAAAATTTCAATTTTTTAGGTTTTGGGTGGATTTTTCAATTTTTTGGGTGTGGTCACGAATTAGAGTCCTTTTCGCTCTAGGACGCTTAGTTGAGGAGATATGGGCAAAAGAAATTTTTCATATAAAAATTTCAATTTTTTTAGGTTTTGGGTGGATTTTTCAATTTTTTGAGGTTGATCACGAATTAAAGTCATTTTCGCTCTAGGACGCATATTTAAGGAGATATGGGCAAAAGAAGTTTTTCATATAAAAATTTCAATTTTTTTAGGTTTTGGGTGGATTTTTTAATTTTTTTTGGGGGTGGTCACGAAGTAAAGTCCTTTTCGCTGTAGGACGCATACTTAAGGAGATATGGGCAAAAGAAGTTTTTCTTATAAAAATTTAATTTTTTTTAGGTTTTGAGTGGATTTTTAAATTTTTTGGGGGTAATCACGAATTAAAGTCCTTTTCGCTCTAGGACGCATATTTAAGGAGATATGGGCAAAAGAAGTTTTTCATATAAAAATTTCAATTTTTTTAGGTTTTGGGTGGATTTTTCAATTTTTTGGGGGTGGTCACGAATTAAGGTCCTTTTCGCTTTAGGACGCATATTTAAGGAGATATGGGCAAAAGAAGTTTTTCATATAAAAATTTCAATTTTTTTAGATTTTCGGTGGATTTTTTAACTTTGTGGGGGTGGTCACGAATTAAAGTCCTTTTCGCTCTAAGACGCATATTTAAGGAGATATGGGCAAAAGAAGTTTTTCATATAAAAATTTCAATTTTTTTAGATTTTCGGTGGATTGTTTAATTTTGTGGGGGTGGTCACGAATTAAAGTCCTTTTCGCTCTAGGACGCATATTTAAGGAGATATGGGCAAAAGAAGTTTTTCATATAAAAATTTAAATTTTTTAGGTTTTGGGTGGATTTTTCAATTTTTTGGGTGTGGTCACGAATTAAAGTCCTTTTCGCTCTAGGACGCGTAGTTGAGGAGATATGGGCAAAAGAAATTTTTCATATAAAAATTTCAATTTTTTAGGTTTTGGGTGGATTTTTAAATTTTTTGGGGGTGGTCACGAATTAAAGTCCTTTTCGCTTTAGGGCACATATTTAAGGAGATATGAGCAAAAGAAGTTTTTCATATAAAATTTTTAATTTTTTTAGGTTTTGGGTGGATTTTTCAATTTTTTTTGGGGGTGGTCACGAATTAAAGTCCTTTTCGCTCTAGGACGCATATTTAAGGAGATATGGGCAAAAGAAGTTTTTCATATAAAAATTTAAATTTTTTTAGATTTTGGGTGGATTTTTCAATTTTTTGGGGGTGGTCACGAATTAAAGTCCTTTTCGCTCTAGGACGCATATTTAAGGAGATATGGACAAAAGAAGTTTTTCATATAAAAATTTCAATTTTTTTAGATTTTCGGTGGATTTTTTAATTTTGTGGGGGTGGTCACGAATTAAAGTCCTTTTCGCTCTAGGACGCATATTTAAGGAGATATGGGCAAAAGAAGTTTTTCATATAAAAATTTCAATTTTTTAGGTTTTGGGTGGATTTTTCAATTTTTTGGGTGTGGTCACGAATTAGAGTCCTTTTCGCTCTAGGACGCTTAGTTGAGGAGATATGGGCAAAAGAAATTTTTCATATAAAAATTTCAATTTTTTTAGGTTTTGGGTGGATTTTTCAATTTTTTGAGGTTGATCACGAATTAAAGTCATTTTCGCTCTAGGACGCATATTTAAGGAGATATGGGCAAAAGAAGTTTTTCATATAAAAATTTCAATTTTTTTAGGTTTTGGGTGGATTTTTTAATTTTTTTTGGGGGTGGTCACGAAGTAAAGTCCTTTTCGCTGTAGGACGCATACTTAAGGAGATATGGGCAAAAGAAGTTTTTCTTATAAAAATTTAATTTTTTTTAGGTTTTGAGTGGATTTTTAAATTTTTTGGGGGTAATCACGAATTAAAGTCCTTTTCGCTCTAGGACGCGTAGTTGAGGAGATATGGGCAAAAGAAATTTTTCATATAAAAATTTCAATTTTTTAGGTTTTGGGTGGATTTTTCAATTTTTTGGGGGTGGTCACGAATTAAAGTCCTTTTCGCTGTAGGACGCATACTTAAGGAGATATGAGCAAAAGAAGTTTTTCTTATAAAAATTTAATTTTTTTTAAGGTTTTGAGTGGATTTTTCAATTTTTTGGGGGTAATCGCGAATTAAAGTCCTTTTCGCTCTAGGACGCATATTTAAGGAGATATGGGCAAAAGAAGTTTTTCATATAAAAATTTCAATTTTTTTAGGTTATGGGTGGATTTTTAAATTTTTTGGGGGTGGTCACGAATTAAAGTCCTTTTCGCTCTAGGACGCATATTTAAGGAAATATGGGCAAAAGAAGTTTTTCATATAAAAATTTAAATTTTTTTAGGTTTTGGGTGGATTTTTCAATTTTTTGAGGTTGGTCACGAATTAAAGTCCTTTTCGCTCTAGGACGCATATTTAAAGAGATATGGGCAAAAGAAGTTTTTCATATAAAAATTTCAATTTTTTTAGGTTTTGGGTGGATTTTTCAATTTTTTGGGGGTGGTCACCAAGTAAAGTCCTTTTCGCTGTAGGACGCATACTTAAGGAGATATGGGCAAAAGAAGTTTTTCTTATAAAAATTTAATTTTTTTTAGGTTTTGAGTGGATTTTTAAATTTTTTGGGGGTAATCACGAATTAAAGTCCTTTTCGCTCTAGGACGCATATTTAAGGAGATATGGGCAAAAGAAGTTTTTCATATAAAAATTTCAATTTTTTTAGGTTTTGGGTGGATTTTTCAATTTTTTGGGGGTAGTCACGAATTAAAGTCCTTTTCGCTTTAGGACGCATGTTTAAGGAGATATGGGCAAAAGAAGTTTTTCATATAAAAAATTCAATTTTTTTAGATTTTCGGTGGATTTTTTAATTTTGTGGGGGTGGTCACGAATTAAAGTCCTTTTCGCTCTAGGACGCATATTTAAGGAGATATGGGCAAAAGAAGTTTTTCATATAAAAATTTCAATTTTTTAGGTTTTGGGTGGATTTTTCAATTCTTTGAGGTTGGTCACGAATTAAAGTCGTTTTCGCTCTAGGACGCATATTTAAGGAGATATGGGCAAAAGAAGTTTTTCATATAAAAATTTCATTTTTTTTAGGTTTTGGGTGGATTTTTCAATTTTTTGGGGGTGGTCACGAATTAAAGTCCTTTTCGCTGTAGGACGCATACTTAAGGAGATATGGGCAAAAGAAGTTTTTCTTATAAAAATTTAATTTTTTTTTGGTTTTGAGTGGATTTTTAAATTTTTTGGGGGTAATCACGAATTAAAGTCCTTTTCGCTCTACGACGCATATTTAAGGAGATATGGGCAAAATAAGTTTTTCATATACAAATTTCAATTTTTTTATGGTTTGGGTGGATTTTTCAATTTTTTGGGGGTGGTCACGAATTAAAGTCCTTTTCGTTCTAGGACGCATATTTAAGGAGATATGGGCAAAAGAAATTTTTCATATAAAAATTTCCATTTTTTTAGATTTTCGGTGGATTTTTTAACTTTGTGGGGGTGGTCACGAATTAAAGTCCTTTTCGCTCTAGGACGCATATTTAAGGAGATATGAGCAAAAGAAGTTTTTCATATAAAAATTTCAATTTTTTTAGGTTTTGGGTGGATTTTTCAATTTTTTGGGGGTGGTCACGAATTAAAGTCCTTTTCGCTTTAGGACGCATATTTAAGGAGATATGGGCAAAAGAAGTTTTTCATATAAAAATTTCAATTTTTTTAGATTTTCGGTGGATTTTTTAATTTTGTGGGGGTGGTCACGAATTAAAGTCCTTTTCGCTCTAGGACGCATATTTAAGGAGATATGGGCAAAAGAAGTTTTTCATATAAAAATTTCAATTTTTTAGGTTTTGGGTGGATTTTTCAATTCTTTGAGGTTGGTCACGAATTAAAGTCCTTTTCGCTCTAGGACGCTTAGTTGAGGAGATATGGGCAAAAGAAATTTGTCATATAAAAATTTAAATTTTTTTAGGTTTTGGGTGGATTTTTCAATTTTTTGAGGTTGGTCACGAATTAAAGTCCTTTTCGCTCTAGGACGCATATTTAAGGAGATATGGGCAAAAGAAGTTTTTCTTATAAAAATTTAATTTTTTTTAGGTTTTGAGTGGATTTTTAAATTTTTTGGGGGTAATCACGAATTAAAGTCCTTTTCGCTCTAGGACGCATATTTAAGGAGATATGGGCAAAAGAAGTTTTTCATATAAAAATTTCAATTTTTTTAGGTTTTGGGTGGATTTTTCAATTTTTTGGGTGCGGTCACGAATTAAAGTCCTTTTCGCTCTAGGACGCATATTTAAGGAGATATGGGCAAAAGAAATTTTTCATATAAAAATTTCAATTTTTTAGGTTTTGGGTGGATTTTTAAATTTTTTGGGGGTGGTCACGAATTAAAGTCCTTTTCGCTTTAGGGCACATATTTAAGGAGATATGAGCAAAAGAAGTTTTTCATATAAAATTTTTAATTTTTTTAGGTTTTGGGTGGATTTTTCAATTTTTTTTGGGGGTGGTCACGAATTAAAGTCCTTTTCGCTCTAGGACGCATATTTAAGGAAATATGGGCAAAAGAAGTTTTTCATATAAAAATTTAAATTTTTTTAGATTTTGGGTGGATTTTTCAATTTTTTGGGGGTGGTCACGAATTAAAGTCCTTTTCGCTCTAGGACGCATATTTAAGGAGATATGGACAAAAGAAGTTTTTCATATAAAAATTTCAATTTTTTTAGGTTTTGGGTGGATTTTTGGGGGTGGTCACGAATTAAAGTCCTTTTCGCTTTAGGACGCATATTTAAGGAGATATGGGCAAAAGAAGTTTTTCATATAAAAATTTCAATTTTTTTAGATTTTCGGTGGATTTTTTAATTTTGTGGGGGTGGTCACGAATTAAAGTCCTTTTCGCTCTAGGACGCATATTTAAGGAGATATGGGCAAAAGAAGCTTTTCATATAAAAATTTCAATTTTTTAGGTTTTGGGTGGATTTTTCAATTTTTTGGGTGTGGTCACGAATTAGAGTCCTTTTCGCTCTAGGACGCTTAGTTGAGGAGATATGGGCAAAAGAAATTTTTCATATAAAAATTTCAATTTTTTTAGGTTTTGGGTGGATTTTTCAATTTTTTGAGGTTGATCGCGAATTAAAGTCATTTTCGCTCTAGGACGCATATTTAAGGAGATATGGGCAAAAGAAGGTTTTCATATAAAAATTTCAATTTTTTTAGGTTTTGGGTGGATTTTTTAATTTTTTTTGGGGGTGGTCACGAAGTAAAGTCCTTTTCGCTGTAGGACGCATACTTAAGGAGATATGGGCAAAAGAAGTTTTTCTTATAAAAATTTAATTTTTTTTAGGTTTTGAGTGGATTTTTAAATTTTTTGGGGGTAATCACGAATTAAAGTCCTTTTCGCTCTAGGACGCATATTTAAGGAGATATGGGCAAAAGAAGTTTTTCATATAAAAATTTCAATTTTTTTAGGTTTTGGGTGGATTTTTCAATTTTTTGGGGGTGGTCACGAATTAAGGTCCTTTTCGCTTTAGGACGCATATTTAAGGAGATATGGGCAAAAGAAGTTTTTCATATAAAAATTTCAATTTTTTTAGATTTTCGGTGGATTTTTTAACTTTGTGGGGGTGGTCACGAATTAAAGTCCTTTTCGCTCTAGGACGCATATTTAAGGAGATATGGGCAAAAGAAGTTTTTCATATAAAAATTTCAATTTTTTTAGATTTTCGGTGGATTTTTTAATTTTGTGGGGGTGGTCACGAATTAAAGTCCTTTTCGCTCTAGGACGCATATTTAAGGAGATATGGGCAAAAGAAGTTTTTCATATAAAAATTTAAATTTTTTAGGTTTTGGGTGGATTTTTCAATTTTTTGGGTGTGGCCACGAATTAAAGTCCTTTTCGCTCTAGGACGCGTAGTTGAGGAGATATGGGCAAAAGAAATTTTTCATATAAAAATTTCAATTTTTTAGGTTTTGGGTGGATTTTTCAATTTTTTGGGGGTGGTCACGAATTAAAGTCCTTTTCGCTCTAGGACGCATATTTAAGGAGATATGGGCAAAAGAAGTTTTTCATATAAAAATTTCAATTTTTTTAGGTTTTGGGTGGATTTTTCAATTTTTTGGGGGTAGTCACGAATTAAAGTCCTTTTCGCTTTAGGACGCATGTTTAAGGAGATATGGGCAAAAGAAGTTTTTCATATAAAAATTTCAATTTTTTTAGGTTTTGGGTGGATTTTTCAATTTTTTGGGGGTAGTCACGAATTAAAGTCCTTTTCGCTTTAGGACGCATGTTTAAGGAGATATGGGCAAAAGAAGTTTTTCATATAAAAATTTCAATTTTTTTAGATTTTCGGTGGATTTTTTAATTTTGTGGGGGTGGTCACGAATTAAAGTCCTTTTCGCTCTAGGACGCATATTTAAGGAGATATGGGCAAAAGAAGTTTTTCATATAAAAATTTCAATTTTTTAGGTTTTGGGTGGATTTTTCAATTCTTTGAGGTTGGTCACGAATTAAAGTCGTTTTCGC
This sequence comes from Haematobia irritans, assembly GCF_050003625.1. NCBI lineage: Eukaryota > Metazoa > Arthropoda > Insecta > Diptera > Muscidae > Haematobia > Haematobia irritans. The sequence goes on along the minus strand of NC_134399.1, from coordinate 106,367,761 downwards.
TCTAGGACGCATATTTAAGGAGATATGGGCAAAAGAAGTTTTTCATATAAAAATTTCAATTTTTTTAGGTTTTGGGTGGATTTTTCAATTTTTTGGGGGTGGTCACGAATTAAAGTCCTTTTCGCTGTAGGACGCATACTTAAGGATATATGGGCAAAAGAAGTTTTTCTTATAAAAATTTAATTTTTTTTTGGTTTTGAGTGGATTTTTAAATTTTTTGGGGGTAATCACGAATTAAAGTCCTTTTCGCTCTAGGACGCATATTTAAGGAGATATGGGCAAAATAAGTTTTTCATATAAAAATTTCAATTTTTTTATGGTTTGGGTGGATTTTTCAATTTTTTGGGGGTGGTCACGAATTAAAGTCCTTTTCGTTCTAGGACGCATATTTAAGGAGATATGGGCAAAAGAAATTTTTCATATAAAAATTTCCATTTTTTTAGATTTTCGGTGGATTTTTTAACTTTGTGGGGGTGGTCACGAATTAAAGTCCTTTTCGCTCTAGGACGCATATTTAAGGAGATATGGGCAAAAGAAGTTTTTCATATAAAAATTTCAATTTTTTTAGGTTTTGGGTGGATTTTTCAATTTTTTGGGGGTGGTCACGAATTAAAGTCCTTTTCGCTTTAGGACGCATATTTAAGGAGATATGGGCAAAAGAAGTTTTTCATATAAAAATTTCAATTTTTTTAGATTTTCGGTGGATTTTTTAATTTTGTGGGGGTGGTCACGAATTAAAGTCCTTTTCGCTCTAGGACGCATATTTAAGGAGATATGGGCAAAAGAAGTTTTTCATATAAAAATTTCAATTTTTTAGGTTTTGGGTGGATTTTTCAATTCTTTGAGGTTGGTCACGAATTAAAGTCCTTTTCGCTCTAGGACGCTTAGTTGAGGAGATATGGGCAAAAGAAATTTGTCATATAAAAATTTAAATTTTTTTAGGTTTTGGGTGGATTTTTCAATTTTTTGAGGTTGGTCACGAATTAAAGTCCTTTTCGCTCTAGGACGCATATTTAAGGAGATATGGGCAAAAGAAGTTTTTCTTATAAAAATTTAATTTTTTTTAGGTTTTGAGTGGATTTTTAAATTTTTTGGGGGTAATCACGAATTAAAGTCCTTTTCGCTCTAGGACGCATATTTAAGGAGATATGGGCAAAAGAAGTTTTTCATATAAAAATTTCAATTTTTTTAGGTTTTGGGTGGATTTTTCAATTTTTTGGGTGCGGTCACGAATTAAAGTCCTTTTCGCTCTAGGACGCATATTTAAGGAGATATGGGCAAAAGAAATTTTTCATATAAAAATTTCAATTTTTTAGGTTTTGGGTGGATTTTTAAATTTTTTGGGGGTGGTCACGAATTAAAGTCCTTTTCGCTTTAGGGCACATATTTAAGGAGATATGAGCAAAAGAAGTTTTTCATATAAAATTTTTAATTTTTTTAGGTTTTGGGTGGATTTTTCAATTTTTTTTGGGGGTGGTCACGAATTAAAGTCCTTTTCGCTCTAGGACGCATATTTAAGGAGATATGGGCAAAAGAAGTTTTTCATATAAAAATTTAAATTTTTTTAGATTTTGGGTGGATTTTTCAATTTTTTGGGGGTGGTCACGAATTAAAGTCCTTTTCGCTCTAGGACGCATATTTAAGGAGATATGGACAAAAGAAGTTTTTCATATAAAAATTTCAATTTTTTTAGGTTTTGGGTGGATTTTTGGGGGTGGTCACGAATTAAAGTCCTTTTCGCTTTAGGACGCATATTTAAGGAGATATGGGCAAAAGAAGTTTTTCATATAAAAATTTCAATTTTTTTAGATTTTCGGTGGATTTTTTAATTTTGTGGGGGTGGTCACGAATTAAAGTCCTTTTCGCTCTAGGACGCATATTTAAGGAGATATGGGCAAAAGAAGCTTTTCATATAAAAATTTCAATTTTTTTAGGTTTTGGGTGGATTTTTCAATTTTTTGGGTGTGGTCACGAATTAGAGTCCTTTTCGCTCTAGGACGCTTAGTTGAGGAGATATGGGCAAAAGAAATTTTTCATATAAAAATTTCAATTTTTTTAGGTTTTGGGTGGATTTTTCAATTTTTTGAGGTTGATCACGAATTAAAGTCATTTTCGCTCTAGGACGCATATTTAAGGAGATATGGGCAAAAGAAGTTTTTCATATAAAAATTTCAATTTTTTTAGGTTTTGGGTGGATTTTTTAATTTTTTTTTGGGGGTGGTCACGAAGTAAAGTCCTTTTCGCTGTAGGACGCATACTTAAGGAGATATGGGCAAAAGAAGTTTTTCTTATAAAAATTTAATTTTTTTTAGGTTTTGAGTGGATTTTTAAATTTTTTGGGGGTAATCACGAATTAAAGTCCTTTTCGCTCTAGGACGCATATTTAAGGAGATATGGGCAAAAGAAGTTTTTCATATAAAAATTTCAATTTTTTTAGGTTTTGGGTGGATTTTTCAATTTTTTGGGGGTGGTCACGAATTAAAGTCCTTTTCGCTTTAGGACGCATATTTGAGGAGATATGGGCAAAAGAAGTTTTTCATATAAAAATTTCAATTTTTTTAGATTTTCGGTGGATTTTTTAACTTTGTGGGGGTGGTCACGAATTAAAGTCCTTTTCGCTCTAGGACGCATATTTAAGGAGATATGGGCAAAAGAAGTTTTTCATATAAAAATTTCAATTTTTTTAGATTTTCGGTGGATTTTTTAATTTTGTGGGGGTGGTCACGAATTAAAGTCCTTTTCGCTCTAGGACGCATATTTAAGGAGATATGGGCAAAAGAAGTTCTTCATATAAAAATTTAAATTTTTTAGGTTTTGGGTGGATTTTTCAATTTTTTGGGTGTGGTCACGAATTAAAGTCCTTTTCGCTCTAGGACGCGTAGTTGAGGAGATATGGGCAAAAGAAATTTTTCATATAAAAATTTCAATTTTTTAGGTTTTGGGTGGATTTTTCAATTTTTTGGGGGTGGTCACGAATTAAAGTCCTTTTCGCTTTAGGAAACATATTTAAGGAGATATGAGCAAAAGAAGTTTTTCATATAAAAATTTAATTTTTTTAGGTTTTGAGTGGATTTTTAAATTTTTTGGGGGTAATCACGAATTAAAGTCCTTTTCGCTCTAGGACGCATATTTAAGGAGATATGGGCAAACGAAGTTTTACATATAAAAATTTAAATTTTTTTAGGTTTTGGGTGGATTTTTCAATTTTTTTGGGGGTCACGAAGTAAAGTCCTTTTCTCTGTAGGACGCATACTTAAGGAGATATGGGCAAAAGAAGTTTTTCATATAAAAATTTCAATTTTTTTAGGTTTTGGGTGGATTTTTCAATTTTTTGGGGGTGGTCACGAATTAAAGTCCTTTTCGCTCTAGGACGCATATTTAAGGAGATATGGGCAAAAGAAGTTTTTCATATAAAAATTTAAATTTTTTTAGGTTTTGGGTGGATTTTTCAATTTTTTGGGGGTGGTCACGAAGTAAAGTCCTTTTCTCTGTAGGACGCACACTTAAGGAGATATGGGCAAAATAAGTTTTTCTTATAAAAATTTTATTTTTTTTTAGGTTTTGAGTGGATTTTTCAATTTTTTGGGGGTAATCACGAATTAAAGTCCTTTTCGCTCTAGGACGCATATTTAAGGATATATGGACAAAAGAAGTTTTTCATATAAAAATTTCAATTTTTTTAGGTTTTGGGTGGATTTTTCAATTTTTTGGGGGTGGTCACGAATTAAAGTCCTTTTCGCTTTAGGACGCATATTTAAGGAGATATGGGCAAAAGAAGTTTTTCATATAAAAATTTCAATTTTTTTAGGTTTTGGGTGGATTTTTCAATTTTTTGGGGGTGGTCACGAATTAAAGTCCTTTTCGCTCTAGGACGCATATTTAAGGAGATATGGGCAAAAGAAGTTTTTCATATAAAAATTTCAATTTTTTTAGATTTTGGGTAGATTTTTTAATTTTTTGGGGGTGGTCACGAATTAAAGTCCTTTTCGCTCTAGGACGCATATTTAAGGAGATATGGGCAAAAGAAGTTTTTCATATAAAAATTTAAATTTTTTTAGGTTTTGGGTGGATTTTTCAATTGTTTGGGGGTGGTCACGAATTAAAGTCCTTTTCGCTCTAGGACGCATATTTAAGGAGATATGGGCAAAAGAAGTTTTTCATATAAAAATTTCAATTTTTTTAGGTTTTGGGTGGATTTTTCAATTTTTTGGGGGTGGTCACGAATTAAAGTCCTTTCCGTTCTATGACGCATATTTAAGGAGATATGGGCAAAAGAAGTTTTTCATATAAAAATTTCAATTTTTTTAGGTTGTGGGTGGATTTTTCAATTTTTTGGGGGTGGTCACGAAGTAAAGTCCTTTTCTCTGTAGGACGCATACTTAAGGAGATATGGGCAAAATAAGTTTTTCATATAAAAATTTCAATTTTTTTAGGTTTTGGGTGGATTTTTCAATTTTTTGGGGGTGGTCACGAATTAAAGTCCTTTTCGCTCTAGGACGCATATTTAAGGAGATATGGGCAAATAAGTTTTTCATATAAAAATTTCAATTTTTTTAGGTTTTGGGTGGATTTTTCAATTTTTTGGGGGTGGTCACGAAGTAAAGTCCTTTTCGCTGTAGGACGCATACTTAAGGAGATATGGGCAAAAGAAGTTTTTCTTATAAAAATTTAATTTTTTTTAGGTTTTGAGTGGATTTTTCAATTTTTTGGGGGTAATCACGAATTAAAGTCCTTTTCGCTCTAGGACGCATATTTAAGGAGATATGGGCAAAAGAAGTTTTTCATATAAAAATTTGAATTTTTTTAGGTTTTGGGTGGATTTTTCAATTTTTTGGGGGTGGTCACGAATTAAAGTCCTTTTCGCTCTAGGACGCATATTTAAGGAGATATGGGCAAAAGAAGTTTTTCATATACAAATTTCAATTTGTTTAGGTTTTGGGTGGATTTTTCAATTTTTTGAAGTAAAGTCCTTTTCGCTGTAGGACGCATACTTAAGGAGATATGGGCAAAAGAAGTTTTTCTTATAAAAATTTAATTTTTGAGTGGATTTTTCAATTTTTTGGGGGTAATCACGAATTAAAGTCCTTTTCGCTCTAGGACGCATATTTAAGGAGATATGGGCAAAAGAAGGTTTTCATATAAAAATTTAAATTTTTTTAGGTTTTGGGTGGATTTTTCAATTTTTTGGGGGTGGTCACGAATTAAAGTCCTTTTCGCTCTAGGACGCATATTTAAGGAGATATGGGCAAAAGAAGTTTTTCATATAAAAATTTCAATTTTTTTAGGTTTTGGGTGGATTTTTCAATTTTTTGGGGGTGGCCACGAAGTAAAGTCCTTTTCGCTGTAGGACGCATACTTAAGGAGATATGGGCAAAAGAAGTTTTTCTTATAAAAATTTAATTTTTTTTTAGGTTTTGAGTGGATTTTTAAATTTTTTGGGGGTGGTCACGAATTAAAGTCCTTTTCGCTCTAGGACGCATATTTAAGGAGATATGGGCAAAAGAAGTTTTTCATATAAAAATTTCAATTTTTTAGGTTTTGGGTGGATTTTTCAATTTTTTGGGGGTTGTCACGAAGTGAAGTCCTTTTCTCTGTAGGACGCATACTTAAGGAGATATGGGCAAAAGAAGTTTTTCATATAAAAATTTAATTTTTTTTAGGTTTTGAGTGGATTTTTCAATTTTTTGGGGGTGATCACGAATTAAAGTCCTTTTCGCTCTAGGACGCATATTTAAGGAGATATGGGCAAAAGAAGTTTTTCATATAAAAATTTAAATTTTTTTAGGTTTTGGGTGGATTTTTCAATTTTTTGGGGGTGGTCACGAATTAAAGTCCTTTTCGCTCTAGGACGCATATTTAAGGAGATATGGGCAAAAGAAGTTTTTCATATAAAAATTTCAATTTTTTTAGGTTTTGGGTGGATTTTTCAATTTTTTGGGGGTGGTCACGAAGTAAAGTCCTTTTCTCTGTAGGACGCATACTTAAGGAGATATGGGCAAAAGAAGTTTTTCATATAAAAATTTCAATTTTTTTAGGTTTTGGGTGGATTTTTCAATTTTTTGGGGGTGGTCACGAATTAAAGTCCTTTTCGCTCTAGGACGCATATTTAAAGAGATATGGGCAAAAGAAGTTTTTCATATAAAAATTTCAATTTTTTTAGGTTTTGGGTGGATTTTTCAATTTTTTGGGGGTGGTCACGAAGTAAAGTCCTTTTCGCTGTAGGACGCATACTTAAGGAGATATGGGCAAAAGAAGTTTTTCTTATAAAAATTTAATTTTTTTTAGGTTTTGAGTGGATTTTTCAATTTTTTGGGGGTAATCACGAATTAAAGTCCTTTTCGCTCTAGGACGCATATTTAAGGAGATATGGGCAAAAGAAGTTTTTCATATAAAAATTTAAATTTTTTTAGGTTTTGGGTGGATTTTTCAATTTTTTGGGGTTGGTCACGAATTAAAGTCCTTTTCGCTCTAGGACGCATATTTAAGGAGATATGGGCAAAAGAAGTTTTTCATATAAAAATTTCAATTTTTTTAGGTTTTGGGTGGATTTTTCAATTTTTTGGGGGTGGTCACGAAGTAAAGTCCTTTTCTCTGTAGGACGCATACTTAAGGAGATATGGGCAAAAGAAGTTTTTCATATAAAAATATAATTTTTTTTAGGTTTTGAGTGGATTTTTAAATTTTTTGGGGGTGATCACGAATTAAAGTCCTTTTCGCTCTAGGACGCATATGGAGAGATATGGGCAAAAAAGTTTTTCATATAAAAATTTCAATTTTTTTAGGTTTTGGGTGGATTTTTCAATTTTTTGGGAGTGGTCACGAATTAAAGTCCTGTTCGCTTTAGGACGCATATTTAAGGAGATATGGGCAAAAGAAGTTTTTCATATAAAAATTTAAATTTTTTTAGGTTTTGGGTGGATTTTTCAATTTTTTGGGGGTGGTCACGAATTAAAGTCCTTTTCGCTCTAGGACGCATATTTAAGGAGATATGGGCAAAAGAAGTTTTTCATATAAAAATTTCAATTTTTTTAGATTTTGGGTGGATTTTTTAATTTTTTGGGGGTGGTCACGAATTAAAGTCCTTTTCGCTCTAGGACGCATATTTAAGGAGATATGGGCATAAGAAGTTTTTCATATAAAAATTTCAATTTTTTTAGGTTTTGGGTGGATTTTTCAATTTTTTGGGGGTGGTCATGAATTAAAGTCCTTTTCGCTCTAGGACGCATATTTAAAGAGATATGGGCAAAAGAAGTTTTTCATATAAAAATTTCAATTTTTTTAGGTTTTGGGTGGATTTTTCAATTTTTTGGGGGTGGTCACGAATTAAAGTCCTTTTCGCTCTAGGACGCATATTTAAGGAGATATGTGCAAAAGAAGTTTTTCATATAAAAATTTCAATTTTTTTAGGTTTTGGGTGGATTTTTCAATTTTTTTGGGGTGGTCACGAATTAAAGTCCTTTTCGCTGTAGGACGCATACTTAAGGAGATATGGGCAAAAGAAGTTTTTCTTATAAAAATTTAATTTTTGAGTGGATTTTTCAATTTTTTGGGGTTAATCACGAATTAAAGTCCTTTTCGCTCTAGGACGCATATTTAAGGAGATATGGGCAAAAGAAGTTTTTCATATAAAAATTTAAATTTTTTTAGGTTTTGGGTGGATTTTTCAATTTTTTGGGGGTGGTCACGAATTAAAGTCCTTTTCGCTCTAGGACGCATATTTAAGGAGATATGGGCAAAAGAAGTTTTTCATATAAAAATTTCAATTTTTTTAGGTTTTGGGTGGATTTTTCAATTTTTTGGGGGTGGCCACGAAGTAAAGTCCTTTTCGCTGTAGGACGCATACTTAAGGAGATATGGGCAAAAGAAGTTTTTCTTATAAAAATTTAATTTTTTTTAGGTTTTGAGTGGATTTTTCAATTTTTTGGGGGTAATCACGAATTAAAGTCCTTTTCGCTCTAGGACGCATATTTAAGGAGATATGGGCAAAAGAAGTTTTTCATATAAAAATTTAAATTTTTTTAGGTTTTGGGTGGATTTTTCAATTTTTTGGGGGTGGTCACGAATTAAAGTCCTTTTCGCTCTAGGACGCATATTTAAGGAGATATGGGCAAAAGAAGTTTTTCATATAAAAATTTCAATTTTTTAGGTTTTGGGTGGATTTTTCAAGTTTTTGGGGGTTGTCACGAAGTAAAGTCCTTTTCTCTGTAGGACGCATACTTAAGGAGATATGGGCAAAAGAAGTTTTTCATATAAAAATTAAATTTTTTTTAGGTTTTGAGTGGATTTTTCAATTTTTTGGGGGTGATCACGAATTAAAGTCCTTTTCGCTCTAGGACGCATATTTAAGGAGATATGGGCAAAAGAAGTTTTTCATATAAAAATTTAAATTTTTTTAGGTTTTAGGTGGATTTTTCAATTTTTTGGGGGTGGTCACGAATTAAAGTCCTTTTCGCTCTAGGACGCATATTTAAGGAGATATGGGCAAAAGAAGTTTTTCATATAAAAATTTCAATTTTTTTAGGTTTTGGGTGGATTTTTCAATTTTTTGGGGGTGGTCACGAAGTAAAGTCCTTTTCTCTGTAGGACGCATACTTAAGGAGATATGGGCAAAAGAAGTTTTTCATATAAAAATTTCAATTTTTTTAGGTTTTGGGTGGATTTTTCAATTTTTTGGGGGTGGTCACGAATTAAAGTCCTTTTCGCTCTAGGACGCATATTTAAGGAGATATGGGCAAAAGAAGTTTTTCATATAAAAATTTCAATTTTTTTAGGTTTTGGGTGGATTTTTCAATTTTTTGGGGGTGGTCACAAAGTAAAGTCCTTTTCGCTGTAGGACGCATACTTAAGGAGATATGGGCAAAAGAAGTTTTTCTTATAAAAATTTAATTTTTTTTAGGTTTTGAGTGGATTTTTCAATTTTTTGGGGGTAATCACGAATTAAAGTCCTTTTCGCTCTAGGACGCATATTTAAGGAGATATGGGCAAAAGAAGTTTTTCATATAAAAATTTAATTTTTTTTAGGTTTTAGGTGGATTTTTCAATTTTTTGGGGTTGGTCACGAATTAAAGTCCTTTTCGCTCTAGGACGCATATTTAAGGAGATATGGGCAAAAGAAGTTTTTCATATAAAAATTTCAATTTTTTTAGGTTTTGGGTGGATTTTTCAATTTTTTGGGGGTGGTCACGAAGTAAAGTCCTTTTCTCTGTAGGACGCATACTTAAGGAGATATGGGCAAAAGAAGTTTTTCATATAAAAATATAATTTTTTTTAGGTTTTGAGTGGATTTTTCAATTGTTTGGGGGTGATCACGAATTAAAGTCCTTTTCGCTCTAGGACGCATATTTAAGGAGATATGGGCAAAAGAAGTTTTTCATATAAAAATTTCAATTTTTTTAGGTTTTGGGTGGATTTTTCAATTTTTTGGGAGTGGTCGCGAATTAAAGTCCTGTTCGCTTTAGGACGCATATTTAAGGAGATATGGGCAAAAGAAGTTTTTCATATAAAAATTTAAATTTTTTTAGGTTTTGGGTGGATTTTTCAATTTTTTGGGGGTGGTCACGAATTAAAGTCCTTTTCGCTCAAGGACGCATATTTAAGGAGATATGGGCAAAAGAAGTTTTTCATACAAAAATTTCAATTTTTTTAGGTTTTGGGTGGATTTTTCAATTTTTTGGGGGTGGTCACGAATTAAAGTCCTTTTCGCTCTAGGACGCATATTTAAGGAGATATGGGCAAAAGAAGTTTTTCATATAAAAATTTCCATTTTTTTTAGGTTTTGGGTGGATTTTTCAATTTTTTGGGGGTGGTCACGAATTAAAGTCCTTTTCGCTTTAGGACGGATATTTAAGGGGATATGGGCAAAAGAAGTTTTTCATATAAAAATTTCAATTTTTTTAGGTTTTAGGTGGATTTTTCAATTTTTTGGGGGTGGTCACGAATTAAAATCCTTTTCGCTCTAGGACGCATATTTAAGGAGATATGGGCAAAAGAAGTTTTTCATATAAAAATTTAAATTTTTTTAGGTTTTGGGTGGATTTTTCAATTTTTTGGGGGTGGTCACGAATTAAAGTCCTTTTCGCTCTAGGACGCATATTTAAGGAGATATGGGCAAAAGAAGTTTTTCATATAAAAATTTAAATTTTTTTAGGTTTTGGGTGGATTTTTCAATTTTTTGGGGGTGGTCACGAATTAAAGTCCTTTTCGCTCTAGGACGCATATTTAAGGAGATATGGGCAAAAGAAGTTTTTCATATAAAAATTTAATTTTTTTTAGGTTTTGGGTGGATTTTTCAATTTTTTGGGGTTGGTCACGAATTAAAGTCCTTTTCGCTCTAGGACGCATATTTAAGGAGATATGGGCAAAAGAAGTTTTTCATATAAAAATTTAAATTTTTTTAGGTTTTGGGTGGATTTTTAAATTTTTTGGGGGTGGTCACGAATTAAAGTCCTTTTCGCTGTAGGACGCATATTTAAGGAGATATGGGCAAAAGAAGTTTTTCATATAAAAATTTCAATTTTTTTAGGTTTTGGGTGGATTTTTCAATTTTTTGGGGGTGGTCACGAATTAGAGTCCTTTTCGCTCTAGGGCGTATATTTAAGGAGATATGGGCAAAAGAAGTTTTTCATATAAAAATTTCAATTTTTGAGGTTTTGGGTGGATTTTTCAATTTTTTGGGGGTGGTCACGAAGTAAAGTCCTTTTCGCTGTAGGACGCATACTTAAGGAGATATGGGCAAAAGAAGTTTTTCTTATAAAAATTTCAATTTTTTTAGGTTTTAGGTGGATTTTTCAATTTTTTGGGGGTGGTCACGAATTAAAGTCCTTTTCGCTCTAGGACGCATATTTAAGGAGATATGGGCAAAAGAAGTTTTTCATATAAAAATTTAAATTTTTTAGGTTTTGTGTGGATTTTTCAATTTTTTGTGGGTGGTCACGAATTAGAGTCCTTTTCGCTCTAGGGCGTATATTTAAGGAGATATGGGCAAAAGTAGTTTTTCATATAAAAATTTCAATTTTTGAGGTTTTGGGTGGATTTTTCAATTTTTTGGGGGTGGTCACGAAGTAAAGTCCTTTTCGCTGTAGGACGCATACTTAAGGAGATATGGGCAAAAGAAGTTTTTCTTATAAAAATTTAATTTTTTTTAGGTTTTGAGTGGATTTTTCAATTTTTTGGGGGTAATCACGAATTAAAGTCCTTTTCGCTCTAGGACGCATATTTAAGGAGATATGGGCAAAAGAAGTTTTTCATATAAAAATTTAATTTTTTTTAGGTTTTGGTGGATTTTTCAATTTTTTGGGGGTGGTCACGAATTAAAGTCCTTTTCGCTCTAGGACGCATATTTAAGGAGATATGGGCAAAAGAAGTTTTTCGTATAAAAATTTCAATTTTTTTAGGTTTTGGGTGGATTTTTCAATTTTTTGGGGGTGGTCACGAAGTAAAGTCCTTTTCTCTGTAGGACGCATACTTAAGGAGATTTGGGCAAAAGAAGTTTTTCATATAAAAATTTAATTTTTTTTAGGTTTTGAGTGGATTTTTCAATTTTTTGGGGGTGATCACGAATTAAAGTCCTTTTCGCTCTAGGGCGCATATTTAAGGAGATATGGGCAAAAGAAGTTTTTCATATAAAAATTTCAATTTTTTTAGGTTTTGGGTGGATTTTTCAATTTTTTGGGGGTGGTCACGAAGTAAAGTCCTTTTCTCTGTAGGACGCATACATAAGGAGATATGGGCACAAGAAGTTTTTCTTATAAAAATTTAATTTTTTTAGGTTTTGAGTGGATTTTTCAATTTTTTGGGGGTAATCACGAATTAAAGTCATTTTCGCTCTAGGACGCTTAGTTTAGGAGATATGGGCAAAAGAAGTTTTTCATATAAAAATTTCAATTTTTTTAGGTTTTGGGTGAATTTTTTCAATTTTTTTGGGGGTGGTCACGAATTAAAGTCCTTTTCGCTCTAGGGCGCATATTTAAGGAGATATGGGCAAAAGAAGTTTTTCATATAAAAATTTCAATTTTTGTACGTTTTGGGTGGATTTTTCAATTTTTTGGGGGTGGTCACGAAGTAAAGTCCTTTTCGCTGTAGGACGCATACTTAAGGAGATATGGGCAAAATAAGTTTTTCTTATAAAAATTAAATTTTTTTTAGGTTTTGAGTGGATTTTTCAATTTTTTGGGGGTAATCACGAATTAAAGTCCTTTTCGCTCTAGGACGCATATTTAAGGAGATATGAGCAAAAGAAGTTTTTCATATAAAAATTTCAATTTTTTTAGGTTTTGGGTGGATTTTTTAATTTTTTGGGGGTGGTCACGAATTAAAGTCCTTTTCGCTCTAGGACGCATATTTAAGGAGATATGGGCAAAAGAAGTTTTTCATATAAAAATTTCAATTTTTTTAGGTTTTGGGTGGATTTTTTCAATTTTTTTGGGGGTGGTCACGAATTAAAGTCCTTTTCGCTCTAGGGCGCATATTTAACGAGATATGGGCAAAAGAAGTTTTTCATATAAAAATTTATTTTTTTTTAGGTTTTGAGTGGATTTTTCAATTTTTTGGGGGTAATCACGAATTAAAGTCCTTTTCGCTCTAGGACGCATATTTAAGGAGATATGAGCAAAAGAAGTTTTTCATATAAAAATTTCAATTTTTTTAGGTTTTGGGTGGATTTTTAAATTTTTTGGGGGTGGTCACGAATTAAAGTCCTTTTCGCTCTAGGACGCATATTTAAGGAGATATGGGCAAAAGAAGTTTTTCATATAAAAATTTCAATTTTTTTAGGTTTTGGGTGGATTTTTCAATTTTTTGGGGGTGGTCACGAATTAAAGTCCTTTTCGCTCTAGGACGCATATTTAAGGAGATATGGGCAAAAGAAGTTTTTCATATAAAAATTTCAATTTTTTAGGTTTTGGGTGGATTTTTCAATTTTTTGGGGGTGGTCACGAATTAAAGTCCTTTTCGTTCTATGACGCATATTTAAGGAGATTTGGGCAAACGAAGTTTTTCATATAAAAATTTCAATTTTTTTAGGTTTTGGTTGGATTTTTCAATTTTTTGGGGGTGCTCACGAATTAAAGTCCTTTTCGCTCTAGGACGCATATTTAAGGAGATATGGGCAAAAGAAGTTTTTCATATAAAAATTTCAATTTTTTTAGGTTTTGGGTGGATTTTTCAATTTTTTGGGGGTGGTCACGAATTAAAGTCCTTTTCGCTCTAGGACGCATATTTAAGGAAATATGGGCGAAAGAAGTTTTTCAAATAAAAATTTAAATTTTTTTAGGTTTTGGGTGGACTTTTCAATTTTTTGAGGTTGGTCACGAATTAAAGTCCTTTTCGCTCTAGGACACATATTTAAGGAGATATGGGCAAAAGAAGTTTTTCATATAAAAATTTCAATTTTTATAGGTTTTGGGTGGATTTTTCAATTTTTTGGGGGTGGTCACGAATTAAAGTCCTTTTCGCTCTAGGACGCTTAGTTGAGGAGATATGGGCAAAAGAAGTTTTTCTTATAAAAATTTATTTTTTTTTGGTTTTGAGTGGATTTTTAAATTTTTTGGGGGTAATCACGAATTAAAGTCCTTTTCGCTCTAGGACGCATATTTAAGGAGATATGGGCAAAAGAAGTTTTTCATACAAAAATTTCAATTTTTTTAGGTTTTGGGTGGATTTTTCAATTTTTTGGGGGTGCTCACGAATTAAAGTCTTTTTCGCTCTAGGACGCTTAGTTTAGGAGATATGGGCAAAAGAAGTTTTTCATATAAAAATTTCAATTTTTTTAGGTTTTGGGTGGATTTTTAAATTTGTTGGGGGTGGTCACGAATTAAAGTCCTTTTCGCTCTAGAACGCATATTTAAGGAGATATGGGCAAAAGAAGTTTTTCATATAAAAATTTCAATTTTTTTAGGTTTTGGGTGGATTTTTCAATTTTTTGGTGGTGGTCACGAATTAAAGTCCTTTTCGCTCTAGGACGCTTAGTTTAGGAGATATGGGCAAAAGAAGTTTTTCATATAAAAATTTAAATTTTGTTAGGTTTTGGGTGGATTTTTCAATTTTTTGTGGGTGGTCACGAATTAAAGTCCTTTTCGCTCTATGACGCATATTTAAGGAGATATGGGCAAAAGAGTTTTTCATATAAAAATTTCAATTTTTTTAGGTTTTGGGTGGATTTTTCAATTTTTTGGGGGTGGTCACGAATTAAAGTCCTTTTCGCTCTAGGACGCATATTTAAGGAGATATGGGCAAAAGAAGTTTTTCATATAAAAATTTCAATTTTTTTAGGTTTTGGGTGGATTTTTCAATTTTTTGGGGGTGCTCACGAATTAAAGTCTTTTTCGCTCTAGGACGCTTAGTTTAGGAGATATGGGCAAAAGAAGTTTTTCATATAAAAATTTCATTTTTTTTAGGTTTTGGGTGGATTTTTCAATTTTTTGGGGGTGGTCACGAATTAAAGTCCTTTTCGCTCTAGGACGCATATTTAAGGAGATATGGGCAAAAGAAGTTTTTCATATAAAAATTTCAATTTTTTTAGGTTTTGGGTGGATTTTTCAATTTTTTGGGGGTGCTCACGAATTAAAGTCTTTTTCGCTCTAGGACGCTTAGTTTAGGAGATATGGGCAAAAGAAGTTTTTCATATAAAAATTTCATTTTTTTTAGGTTTTGGGTGGATTTTTCAATTTTTTGGGGGTGGTTACGAATTAAAGCCCTTTTCGCTCTAGGACGCATTTTTAAGGAGATATGGGCAAAAGAATTTTTCATATAAAAATTTAAATTTTTTTAGGTTCTGGGTGGATTTTTAATTTTTTGTGGGTGGTCACGAATTAAAGTCCTTTTCGCTCTAGGACGCAAAAGAAGTTTTTCATATAAAAATTTCAATTTTTTTAGGTTTTGGGTGGATTTTTCAATTTTTTGGGGGTGGTCACGAATTAAAGTCCTTTTCGCTCTAGGACGCTTAGTTTAGGAGATATGGGCAAAAGAAGTTTTTCATATAAAAATTTCAATTTTTTTAGGTTTTGGGTGGATTTTTCAATTTTTTGGGGGTGGTCACGAATTAAAGTCGTTTTCGCTCTAGGACGCTTAGTTGAGGAGATATGGGCAAAAGAAGTTTTTCATATAAAAATTTGAATTTTTTTAGGTTTTGGGTGGATTTTTCAATTTTTTGGGGGTGGTTACGAATTAAAGTCCTTTTCGCTCTAGGACGCATATTTAAGGAGATATGGGCAAAAGAAGTTTTTCATATAAAAATTTCATTTTTTTTAGGTTTTGGGTGGATTTTTCAATTTTTTGGGGGTGGTCACGAATTAAAGTCCTTTTCGCTGTAGGACGCATACTTAAGGAGATATGGGCAAAAGAAGTTTTTCATATAAAAATTTCAATTTTTTTAGGTTTTGGGTGGATTTTTCAATTTTTTTTGGGGGTGGTCACGAATTAAAATCCTTTTCGCTCTAGGACGCATATTTAAGGAGATATGGGCAAAAGAAGTTTTTCATATAAAAATTTAAATTTTTTTAGGTTTTGGGTGGATTTTTCAATTTTTTTGGGGGTGGTCACGAATTAAAGTCCTTTTCGCTCTAGGACGCATATTTAAGGAGATATGGGCAAAAGAAGTTTTTCATATAAAAATTTAAATTTTTTTAGGTTTTGGGTGGATTTTTCAATTTTTTGGGGGTGGTCACGAATTAAAGTCCTTTTCGCTCTAGGACGCATATTTAAGGAGATGTGGGCAAAAGAAGTTTTTCATATAAAAATTTAAATTTTTTTAGGTTTTGGGTGGATTTTTCAATTTTTTGGGGGTGGTCACGAATTAAAGTCCTTTTCGCTCTAGGACGCATATTTAAGGAAATATGGGCAAAAGAAGTTTTTCATATAAAAATTTCAATATTTTTTTAGGTTTTGGGTGGATTTTTCAATTTTTTGGGGGTGCTCACGAATTAAAGTCCTTTTCGCTCTAGGACGCTTAGTTTAGGAGATATGGGCAAAAGAAGTTTTTCATATAAAAATTTCAATTTTTTTGGGTTTTGGGTGGATTTTTCAATTTTTTGGGGGTGGTCACAAATTAAAGTCCTTTTCGCTATAGGACGCATATTTAAGGAGATATGGGCAAAAGAAGTTTTTCATATAAAATTTTTTTTTTTTAGGTTTTGGGTGGATTTTTCAATTTTTTGGGGGTGGTTTCGAATTAAAGTCCTTTTCGCTCTAGGACGCATATTTAAGGAGATATGGGCAAAAGAAGTTTTTCATATAAAAATTTCAATTTTTTTAGGTTTTGGGTGGATTTTTCAATTTTTTGGGGGTGGTCACGAATTAAAGTCCTTTTCGCTATAGGACGCATATTTAAGGAGATATGGGCAAAAGAAGTTTTTCATATAAAAATTTCATTTTTTTAGGTTTTGGGGGTGGTCACGAATTAAAGTCATTTTCGCTCTAGGACGCATATTTAAGGAGATATGGGCAAAAAGTTTTTCATATAAAAATTTAAATTTTTTTTAGATTTTGGGTGGATTTTTTAATTTTTTGGGGGTGGTCACGAATTAAAGTCCTTTTCGCTCTAGGACGCATATTTAAGGAGATATGGGCAAAAGAAGTTTTTCATATAAAAATTTAAATTTTTTTAGGTTTTGGGTGGATTATTCAATTTTTTGGGGGTGGTCACGAATTAAAGTCCTTTTCGCTCTAGGACGCTTAGTTTAGGAGATATGGGCAAAAGAAGTTTTTCATATAAAAATTTCAATTTTTTTAGGTTTTGGGTGGATTTTTCAATTTTTTGGGGGTGGTCACGAATTAAAGTCCTTTTCGCTTTAGGACGCATATTTAAGGAGATATGGGCAAAAGATGTTTTTCATATAAAAATTTCAATTTTTTTAGGTTTTGGGTGGATTTTTCAATTTGGTGGGGGTGGTCACGAATTAAAGTCCTTTTCGCTCTAGGACGCATATTTAAGGAGATATGGGCAAAAAGTTTTTCATATAAAAATTTAAATTTTTTTTAGATTTTGGGTGGATTTTTTAATTTTTTGGGGGTGGTCACGAATTAAAGTCCTTTTCGCTCTAGGACGCATATTTAAGGAGATATGGGCAAAAGAAGTTTTTCATATAAAAATTTCATTTTTTTAGGTTTTGGGGGTGGTCACGAATTAAAGTCATTTTCGCTCTAGGACGCATATTTAAGGAGATATGGGCAAAAGAAGTTTTTCATATAAAAATTTCAATTTTTTTAGGTTTGGGTGGATTTTTCAATTTTTTGGGGGTGGTCACGAATTAAAGTCCTTTTCGCTTTAGGACGCATATTTAAGGAGATATGGGCAAAAGATGTTTTTCATATAAAAATTTCAATTTTTTTAGGTTTTGGGTGGATTTTTCAATTTGGTGGGGGTGGTCACGAATTAAAGTCCTTTTCGCTCTAGGACGCATATTTAAGGAGATATGGGCAAAAGAAGTGTTTCATATAAAAATTTCAATTTTTTTAGGTTTTGGGTGGATTTTTCAATTTTTTGGGGGTGGTCTCGAAGTAAAGTCCTTTTCGCTGTAGGACGCATACTTAAGGAGATATGGGCAAAAGAAGTTTTTCATATAAAAATTTCAATTTTTTTAGGTTTTGGGTGGATTTTTCAATTTTTTGGGGGTGGTCACGAATTAAAGTCCTTTTCGCTTTAGGAAGCATTTTTAAAGAGATATGGGCAAAAGAATTTTTCATATAAAAATTTCATTTTTTTTAGGTTTTGGGTGGATATTAAATTTTTTGGGGGTGGTCACGAATTAAAGTCCTTTTCGCTCTAGGATGCAAAAGAAGTTTTTCATATAAAAATTTCAATTTTTTTAGATTTTGGGTGGATTTTTCAATTTTTTGGGGGTGGTCACGAATTAAAGTCGTTTTCGCCCTAGGACGCTTAGTTGAGGAGATATGGGCAAAAGAAGTTTTGGGTGGATTTTTAAATTTTTTGGGGGTGGTCACGAATTAAAGTCCTTTTCGCTGTAGGACGCATACTTAAGGAGATATGGGCAAAAGAAGTTTTTCATATAAAAATTTCAATTTTTTTAGGTTTTGGGTGAATTTTTCAATTTTTTTGGGGGTGGTCACGAATTAAAGTCATTTTCGCTCTAGGACGCATATTTAAGGAGATATGGGCAAAATAAGTTTTTCATATAAAAATTTAAATTTTTTTAGGTTTTGGGTGGATTTTTCAATTTTTTTGGGGGTGGTCACGAATTAAAGTCCTTTTCGCTCTAGGACGCATATTTAAGGAGATATGGGCAAAAGAAGTTTTTCATATAAAAATTTAAATTTTTTTAGGTTTTGGGTGGATTTTTCAATTTTTTGGGGGTGGTCACGAATTAAAGTCCTTTTCGCTCTAGGACGCATATTTAAGGAGATATGGGCAAAAGAAGTTTTTCATATAAAAATTTCAATATTTTTAGGTTTTGGGTGGATTTTTCAATTTTTTGGGGGTGCTCACGAATTAAAGTCCTTTTCGCTCTAGGACGCTTAGTTTAGGAGATATGGGCAAAAGAAGTTTTTCATATAAAAATTTCAATTTTTTTGGGTTTTGGGTGGACTTTTCAATTTTTTGGGGGTGGTCACGCATTAAAGTCCTTTTTGCTCCAGGACGCATATTTAAGGAGATATGGGCAAAAGAAGTTTTTCATATAAAAATTTCAATTTTTTTAGGTTTTGGGTGGATTTTTCAATTTTTTGGGGGTGGTCACGAATTAAAGTCCTTTTCGCTATAGGACGCATATTTAAGGAGATATGGGCAAAAGAAGTTTTTCATATAAAATTTTCAATTTTTTTAGGTTTTGGGTGGATTTTTCAATTTTTTGGGGGTGGTCACGAATTAAAGTCCTTTTCGCTATAGGACGCATATTTAAGGAGATATGGGCAAAAGAAGTTTTTCATATAAAAATTTCAATTTTTTTTAGATTTTGGGTGGATTTTTTAATATTTTGGGGGTGGTCACGAATTAAAGTCCTTTTCGCTCTAGGACGCATATTTAAGGAGATATGGGCAAAAGAAGTTTTTCATATAAAAATTTCAATTTTTTTTAGATTTTGGGTGGATTTTTTAATATTTTGGGGGTGGTCACGAATTAAAGTCCTTTTCGCTCTAGGACGCATATTTAAGGAGATATGGGCAAAAGAAGTTTTTCATATAAAAATTTCAATTTCTTTAGGATTTGGGTGGATTTTTCAATTTTTTGGGGGTGGTCACGAATTAAAGTCCTTTTCGCTCTAGGACGAATATTTAAGGAGATATGGGCAAAAGAAGTTTTTCATATAAAAATTTCAATTTTTTTAGGTTTTGGGTGGATTTTTCAATTTTTTGGGGGTGGTCACGAATTAAAGTCCTTTTCGCTTTAGGACGCATATTTAAGGAGATATGGGCAAAAGATGTTTTTCATATAAAAATTTCAATTTTTTTAGATTTTGGGTGGATTTTTCAATTTGGTGGGGGTGGTCACGAATTAAAGTCCTTTTCGCTCTAGGACGCATATTTAAGGAGATATGGGCAAAAGAAGTTTTTCATATAAAAATTTCAATTTTTTTAGGTTTTGGGTGGATTTTTCAATTTTTTGGGGGTGGTCACGAATTAAAGTCCTTTTCGCTCTAGGACGCATATTTAAGGAGATATGGGCAAAAGAAGTTTTTCATATAAAAATTTCAATTTTTTTAGGTTTTGGGTGGATTTTTCAATTTTTTGGGGGTGGTCACGAAGTAAAGTCATTTTCGCTGTAGGACGCATACTTAAGGAGATATGAGCAAAAGAAGTTTTTCTTATAAAAATTTCAATTTTTTTATGTTATGGGTGGATTTTTCACTTTTTTGGGGGTGGTCACGAATTAAAGTCCTTTTCGCTCTAGGACGCATATTTAAGGAAATATGGGCAAAAGAAGTTTTTCATATAAAAATTTAAATTTTTTTAGGTTTTGGGTGGATTTTTCAATTTTTTGAGGTTGGTCACGAATTAAAGTCCTTTTCGCTCTAGGACGCATATTTAAGGAGATATGGGCAAAAGAAGTTTTTCATATAAAAATTTCAATTTTTTTAGGTTTTGGGTGGATTTTTCAATTTTTTGGGGGTGCTCACGAATTAAAGTCCTTTTCGCTCTAGGACGCATATTTAAGGAGATATGGGCAAAAGAAGTTTTTCATATAAAAATTTAAATTTTTTTAGGTTTTAGGTGGATTTTTCAATTTTTTGGGGGTGGTCACGAATTAAAGTCCTTTTCGCTCTAGGACGCATATTTAAGGAGATATGGGCAAAAGAAGTTTTTCATATAAAAATTTAAATTTTTTTAGGTTTTGGGTGGATTTTTCAATTTTTTGGGGGTGGTCACGAATTAAAGTCCTTTTCGCTCTAGGATGCATATTTAAGGAGATATGGGCAAAAGAAGTTTTTCATATAAAAATTTCAATTTTTTTAGGTTTTGGGTGGATTTTTCAAATTTTTGGGGGTGGTCACGAATTAAAGTCCTTTTGGCTTTAGGACGCATATTTAAGGAGATATGGGCAAAAGATGTTTTTATATAAAAATTTCAATTTTTTTAGATTTTGGGTGGATTTTTCAATTTGGTGGGGGTGGTCACGAATTAAAGTCTTTTTCGCTCTAGGACGCATATTTAAGGAGATATGGGCAAAAGAAGTTTTTCATATAAAAATTTCAATTTTTTTAGGTTTTGGGTGGATTTTTCAATTTTTTGGGGGTGCTCACGAATTAAAGTCCTTTTCGCTCTAGGACGCATATTTAAGGAGATATGGGCAAAAGAAGTTTTTCATATAAAAATTTCAATTTTTTTAGGTTTTGGGTGGATTTTTCAATTTTTTGGGGGTGGTCACGAATTAAAGTCCTTTTCGCTCTAGGACGCATATTTAAGGAGATATGGGCAAAAGAAGTTTTTCATATAAAAATTTCAATTTTTTTAGGTTTTGGGTGGATTTTTCAATTTTTTGGGGGTGCTCACGAATTAAAGTCCTTTTCGCTCTAGGACGCATATTTAAGGAGATATGGGCAAAAGAAGTTTTTCATATAAAAATTTCAATTTTTTTAGGTTTTGGGTGGATTTTTCAATTTTTTGGGGGTGGTCACGAATTAAAGTCCTTTTCGCTCTAGGACGCATATTTAAGGAAATATGGGCGAAAGAAGTTTTTCAAATAAAAATTTAAATTTTTTTAGGTTTTGGGTGGACTTTTCAATTTTTTGAGGTTGGTCACGAATTAAAGTCCTTTTCGCTCTAGGACACATATTTAAGGAGATATGGGCAAAAGAAGTTTTTCATATAAAAATTTCAATTTTTTTAGGTTTTGGGTGGATTTTTCAATTTTTGGGGGTGGTCACGAAGTAAAGTCCTTTTCGCTGTAGGACGCATACTTAAGGAGATATGGGCAAAAGAAGTTTTTCTTATAAAAATTTATTTTTTTTTGGTTTTGAGTGGATTTTTAAATTTTTTGGGGGTAATCACGAATTAAAGTCCTTTTCGCTCTAGGACGCATATTTAAGGAGATATGGGCAAAAGAAGTTTTTCATACAAAAATTTCAATTTTTTTAGGTTTTGGGTGGATTTTTCAATTTTTTGGGGGTGGTCACGAATTAAAGTCTTTTTCGCTTTAGGACGCATATTTAAGGAGATATGGGCAAAAGAAGTGTTTCATATAAAAATTTCAATTTTTTTAGATTTTCGGTGGATTTTTTAATTTTGTGGGGGTGGTCACGAATTAAAGTCCTTTTCGCTCTAGGACGCATATTTAAGGAGATATGGGCAAAAGAAGTTTTTCATATAAAAATTTCAATTTTTTAGGTTTTGGGTGGATTTTTCAATTTTTTGGGTGTGGTCACGAATTAAAGTCCTTTTCGCTCTAGGACGCTTAGTTGAGGAGATATGGGCAAAAGAAATTTTTCATATAAAAATTTCAATTTTTTTAGGTTTTGGGTGGATTTTTCAATTTTTTGAGGTTGGTCACGAATTAAAGTCCTTTTCGCTCTAGGACGCATATTTAAGGAGATATGGGCAAAAGAAGTTTTTCATATAAAAATTTCAATTTTTTTAGGTTTTGGGTGGATTTTTCAATTTTTTGGGGGTGGTCACGAAGTAAAGTCATTTTCGCTGTAGGACGCATACTTAAGGAGATATGAGCAAAAGAAGTTTTTCTTATAAAAATTTCAATTTTTTTAGGTTATGGGTGGATTTTTCACTTTTTTGAGGGTGGTCACGAATTAAAGTCCTTTTCGCTCTAGGACGCATATTTAAGGAAATATGGGCAAAAGAAGTTTTTCATATAAAAATTTAATTTTTTTTAGGTTTTGGGTGGATTTTTCAATTCTTTGAGGTTGGTCACGAATTAAAGTCGTTTTCGCTCTAGGACGCATATTTAAGGAGATATGGGCAAAAGAAGTTTTTCATATAAAAATTTCAATTTTTTTAGGTTTTGGGTGGATTTTTCAATTTTTTGGGGGTGGTCACGAATTAAAGTCCTTTTCGCTGTAGGACGCATACTTAAGGAGATATGGGCAAAAGAAGTTTTTCTTATAAAAATTTAATTTTTTTTTGGTTTTGAGTGGATTTTTAAATTTTTTGGGGGTAATCACGAATTAAAGTCCTTTTCGCTCTAGGACGCATATTTAAGGAGATATGGGCAAAAGAAGTTTTTCATATAAAAATTTCAATTTTTTTTATGGTTTGGGTGGATTTTTCAATTTTTTGGGGGTGGTCACGAATTAAAGTCCTTTTCGTTCTAGGACGCATATTTAAGGAGATATGGGCAAAAGAAATTTTTCATATAAAAATTTCCATTTTTTTAGGTTTTGGGTGGATTTTTCAATTTTTTGAGGTTGGTCACGAATTAAAGTCCTTTTCGCTCTAGGACGCATATTTAAGGAGATATGGGCAAAAGAAGTTTTTCATATAAAAATTTCAATTTTTTTAGGTTTTGGGTGGATTTTTCAATTTTTTGGGGGTGGTCACGAAGTAAAGTCCTTTTCGCTGTAGGACGCATACTTAAGGAGATATGGGCAAAAGAAGTTTTTCTTATAAAAATTTAATTTTTTTTAGGTTTTGAGTGGATTTTTAAATTTTTTGGGGGTGGTCACGAATTAAAGTCCTTTTCGCTCTAGGACGCATATTTAAGGAGATATGGGTAAAAGAAGTTTTTCATATAAAAATTTCAATTTTTTTAGATTTTCGGTGGATTTTTTAATTTTGTGGGGGTGGTCACGAATTAAAGTCCTTTTCGCTCTAGGACGCATATTTAAGGAGATATGGGCAAAAGAAGTTTTTCATATAAAAATTTAAATTTTTTAAGTTTTGGGTGGATTTTTCAATTTTTTGGGTGTGGTCACGAATTAAAGTCCTTTTCGCTGTAGGACGCTTAGTTGAGGAGATATGGGCAAAAGAAATTTTTCATATAAAAATTTCAATTTTTTTAGGTTTTGGGTGGATTTTTCAATTTTTTGAGGTTGGTCACGAATTAAAGTCCTTTTCGCTCTAGGACGCATTTTTAAGGAGATATGGGCAAAAGAAGTTTTTCATATAAAAATTTCAATTTTTTTAGGTTTTGGGTGGATTTTTCAATTTTTTGGGGGTGGTCACGAAGTAAAGTCATTTTCGCTGTAGGACGCATACTTAAGGAGATATGAGCAAAAGAAGTTTTTCTTATAAAAATTTCAATTTTTTTAGGTTATGGGTGGATTTTTCACTTTTTTGGGGGTGGTCACGAATTAAAGTCCTTTTCGCTCTAGGACGCATATTTAAGGAAATATGGGCAAAAGAAGTTTTTCATATAAAAATTTAAATTTTTTTAGGTTTTGGGTGGATTTTTCAATTTTTTGAGGTTGGTCACGAATTAAAGTCCTTTTCGCTCTAGGACGCATATTTAAGGAGATATGGGCAAAAGAAGTTTTTCATATAAAAATTTCAATTTTTTTAGGTTTTGGGTGGATTTTTCAATTTTTTGGGGGTGGTCACGAAGTAAAGTCCTTTTCGCTGTAGGACGCATACTTAAGGAGATATGGGCAAAAGAAGTTTTTCTTATAAAAATTTAATTTTTTTAGGTTTTGAGTGGATTTTTAAATTTTTTGGGGGTAATCACGAATTAAAGTCCTATTCGCTCTAGGACGCATATTTAAGGAGATATGGGCAAAAGAAGTTTTTCATATAAAAATTTAAATTTTTTTAGGTTTTGGGTGGATTTTTCAATTTTTTGGGGGTGGTCACGAATTAAAGTCCTTTTCGCTTTAGGACGCATATTTAAGGAGATATGGGTAAAAGAAGTTTTTCATATAAAAATTTCAATTTTTTTAGATTTTCGTTGGATTTTTTAATTTTGTGGGGGTGGTCACGAATTAAAGTCCTTTTCGCTCTAGGACGCATATTTAAGGAGATATGGGCAAAAGAAGTTTTTCATATAAAAATTTCAATTTTTTAGGTTTTGGGTGGATTTTTCAATTTTTTGGGTGTGGTCACGAATTAAAGTCCTTTTCGCTCTATGACGCTTAGTTGAGGAGATATGGGCAAAAGAAATTTTTCATATAAAAATTTCAATTTTTTTAGGTTTTGGGTGGATTTTTCAATTTTTTGAGGTTGGTCACGAATTAAAGTCCTTTTCGCTCTAGGACGCATATTTAAGGAGATATGGGCAAAAGAAGTTTTTCATATAAAATTTCAATTTTTTTAGGTTTTGGGTGGATTTTTCAATTTTTTGGGGGTGGTCACGAAGTAAAGTCATTTTCGCTGTAGGGCGCATACTTAAGGAGATATGAGCAAAAGAAGTTTTTCTTATAAAAATTTCAATTTTTTTAGGTTACGGGTGGATTTTTCACTTTTTTGGGGGTGGTCACGAATTAAAGTTCTTTTCGCTCTAGGACGCATATTTAAGGAAATATGGGCAAAAGAAGTTTTTCATATAAAAATTTAATTTTTTTTAGGTTTTGGGTGGATTTTTCAATTTTTTGAGGTTGGTCACGAATTAAAGTCCTTTTCGCTCTAGGACGCATATTTAAGGAGATATGGGCAAAAGAAGATTTTCATATAAAAATTTCAATTTTTTTAGGTTTTGGGTGGATTTTTCAATTTTTTGGGGGTGGTCACGAATTAAAGTCCTTTTCGCTCTAGGACGCATATTTAAGGAAATATGGGCAAAAGAAGTTTTTCATATAAAAATTTAATTTTTTTAGGTTTTGGGTGGATTTTTCAATTTTTTGAGGTTGGTCACGAATTAAAGTCCTTTTCGCTTTAGGACGCATATTTAAAGAGATATGGGCAAAAGAAGTTTTTCATATAAAAATTTCAATTTTTTTAGGTTTTGGGTGGATTTGTCAATTTTTTGGGGGTGGTCACGAAGTAAAGTCCTTTTCGCTGTAGGACGCATACTTAAGGAGATATGGGCAAAAGAAGTTTTCCTTATAAAAATTTAATTTTTTTTGGTTTTGAGTGGATTTTTAAATTTTTTGGGGGTAATCACGAATTAAAGTCCTTTTCGCTCTAGGACGCATATTTAAGGAGATATGGGCAAAAGAAGTTTTTCATATAAAAATTTCAATTTTTTTAGGTTTTGGGTGGATTTTTCAATTTTTTGGGGGTGGTCACGAATTAAAGTCCTTTTCGCTTTAGGACGCATATTTAAGGAGATATGGGCAAAAGAAGTTTTTCATATAAAAATTTCAATTTTTTTAGATTTTCGGTGGATTTTTTAATTTTGTGGGGGTGGTCACGAATTAAAGTCCTTTTCGCTCTAGGACGCATATTTAAGGAGATATGGGCAAAAGAAGTTTTTCATATAAAAATTTCAATTTTTTTAGATTTTCGGTGGATTTTTTAATTTTGTGGGGGTGGTCACGAATTAAAGTCCTTTTCGCTCTAGGACGCATATTTAAGGAGATATGGGCAAAAGAAGTTTTTCATATAAAAATTTCAATTTTTTAGGTTTTGGGTGGATTTTTCAATTTTTTTGGGGTGGTCACGAATTAAAGTCCTTTTCGCTCTAGGACGCTTAGTTGAGGAGATATGGGCAAAAGAAATTTGTCATATAAAAATTTAAATTTTTTTAGGTTTTGGGTGGATTTTTCAATTTTTTGAGGTTGGTCACGAATTAAAGTCCTTTTCGCTCTAGGACGCATATTTAAGGAGATATGGGCAAAAGAAGTTTTTCATATAAAAATTTCAATTTTTTTAGGTTTTGGGTGGATTTTTCAATTTTTTGGGGGTGGTCACGAAGTAAAGTCCTTTTCGCTGTAGGACGCATACTTAAGGAGATATGGGCAAAAGAAGTTTTTCTTATAACAATTTAATTTTTTTTAGGTTTTGAGTGGATTTTTAAATTTTTTGGGGGTAATCACGACTTAAAGTCCTTTTCGCTCTAGGACGCATATTTAAGGAGATATGGGCAAAAGAAGTTTTTCATATAAAAATTTCAATTTTTTTAGGTTTTGGGTGGATTTTTCAATTTTTTGGGGGTGGTCACGAATTAAAGTCCTTTTCGCTTTAGGACGCATATTTAAGGAGATATGGGTAAAAGAAGTTTTTCATATAAAAATTTCAATTTTTTTAGATTTTCGTTGGATTTTTTAATTTTGTGGGGGTGGTCACGAATTAAAGTCCTTTTCGCTCTAGGACGCATATTTAAGGAGATATGGGCAAAAGAAGTTTTTCATATAAAAATTTCAATTTTTTAGGTTTTGGGTGGATTTTTCAATTTTTTGGGTGTGGTCACGAATTAAAGTCCTTTTCGCTCTATGACGCTTAGTTGAGGAGATATGGGCAAAAGAAATTTTTCATATAAAAATTTCAATTTTTTTAGGTTTTGGGTGGATTTTTCAATTTTTTGAGGTTGGTCACGAATTAAAGTCCTTTTCGCTCTAGGACGCATATTTAAGGAGATATGGGCAAAAGAAGTTTTTCATATAAAATTTCAATTTTTTTAGGTTTTGGGTGGATTTTTCAATTTTTTGGGGGTGGTCACGAAGTAAAGTCATTTTCGCTGTAGGGCGCATACTTAAGGAGATATGAGCAAAAGAAGTTTTTCTTATAAAAATTTCAATTTTTTTAGGTTACGGGTGGATTTTTCACTTTTTTGGGGGTGGTCACGAATTAAAGTTCTTTTCGCTCTAGGACGCATATTTAAGGAAATATGGGCAAAAGAAGTTTTTCATATAAAAATTTAATTTTTTTTAGGTTTTGGGTGGATTTTTCAATTTTTTGAGGTTGGTCACGAATTAAAGTCCTTTTCGCTCTAGGACGCATATTTAAGGAGATATGGGCAAAAGAAGATTTTCATATAAAAATTTCAATTTTTTTAGGTTTTGGGTGGATTTTTCAATTTTTTGGGGGTGGTCACGAATTAAAGTCCTTTTCGCTCTAGGACGCATATTTAAGGAAATATGGGCAAAAGAAGTTTTTCATATAAAAATTTAATTTTTTTAGGTTTTGGGTGGATTTTTCAATTTTTTGAGGTTGGTCACGAATTAAAGTCCTTTTCGCTTTAGGACGCATATTTAAAGAGATATGGGCAAAAGAAGTTTTTCATATAAAAATTTCAATTTTTTTAGGTTTTGGGTGGATTTGTCAATTTTTTGGGGGTGGTCACGAAGTAAAGTCCTTTTCGCTGTAGGACGCATACTTAAGGAGATATGGGCAAAAGAAGTTTTCCTTATAAAAATTTAATTTTTTTTGGTTTTGAGTGGATTTTTAAATTTTTTGGGGGTAATCACGAATTAAAGTCCTTTTCGCTCTAGGACGCATATTTAAGGAGATATGGGCAAAAGAAGTTTTTCATATAAAAATTTCAATTTTTTTAGGTTTTGGGTGGATTTTTCAATTTTTTGGGGGTGGTCACGAATTAAAGTCCTTTTCGCTTTAGGACGCATATTTAAGGAGATATGGGCAAAAGAAGTTTTTCATATAAAAATTTCAATTTTTTTAGATTTTCGGTGGATTTTTTAATTTTGTGGGGGTGGTCACGAATTAAAGTCCTTTTCGCTCTAGGACGCATATTTAAGGAGATATGGGCAAAAGAAGTTTTTCATATAAAAATTTCAATTTTTTTAGATTTTCGGTGGATTTTTTAATTTTGTGGGGGTGGTCACGAATTAAAGTCCTTTTCGCTCTAGGACGCATATTTAAGGAGATATGGGCAAAAGAAGTTTTTCATATAAAAATTTCAATTTTTTAGGTTTTGGGTGGATTTTTCAATTTTTTTGGGGTGGTCACGAATTAAAGTCCTTTTCGCTCTAGGACGCTTAGTTGAGGAGATATGGGCAAAAGAAATTTGTCATATAAAAATTTAAATTTTTTTAGGTTTTGGGTGGATTTTTCAATTTTTTGAGGTTGGTCACGAATTAAAGTCCTTTTCGCTCTAGGACGCATATTTAAGGAGATATGGGCAAAAGAAGTTTTTCATATAAAAATTTCAATTTTTTTAGGTTTTGGGTGGATTTTTCAATTTTTTGGGGGTGGTCACGAAGTAAAGTCCTTTTCGCTGTAGGACGCATACTTAAGGAGATATGGGCAAAAGAAGTTTTTCTTATAACAATTTAATTTTTTTTAGGTTTTGAGTGGATTTTTAAATTTTTTGGGGGTAATCACGACTTAAAGTCCTTTTCGCTCTAGGACGCATATTTAAGGAGATATGGGCAAAAGAAGTTTTTCATATAAAAATTTCAATTTTTTTAGGTTTTGGGTGGATTTTTCAATTTTTTGGGGGTGGTCACGAATTAAGGTCCTTTCCGCTTTAGGACGCATATTTAAGGAGATATGGGCAAAAGAAGTTTTTCATATAAAAATTTCAATTTTTTGAGATTTTCGGTGGATTTTTTAACTTTGTGGGGGTGGTCACGAATTAAAGTCCTTTTCGCTCTAGAACGCATATTTAAGGAGATATGGGCAAAAGAAGTTTTTCATATAAAAATTTCAATTTTTTTAGATTTTCGGTGGATTTTTTAATTTTGTGGGGGTGGTCACGAATTAAAGTCCTTTTCGCTCTAGGACGCATATTTAAGGAGATATGGGCAAAAGAAGTTTTTCATATAAAAATTTCAATTTTTTAGGTTTTGGGTGGATTTTTCAATTTTTTGGGTGCGGTCACGAATTAAAGTCCTTTTCGCTCTAGGACGCATATTTAAGGAGATATGGGCAAAAGAAATTTTTCATATAAAAATTTCAATTTTTTAGGTTTTGGGTGGATTTTTCAATTTTTTGGGGGTGGTCACGAATTAAAGTCCTTTTCGCTTTAGGACACATATTTAAGGAGATATGAGCAAAAGAAGTTTTTCATATAAAATTTTTAATTTTTTTAGGTTTTGGGTGGATTTTTCAATTTTCTTTTGGGGGTGGTCACGAATTAAAGTCCTTTTCGCTCTAGGACGCATATTTAAGGAGATATGGGCAAAAGAAGTTTTTCATATAAAAATTTAAATTTTTTTAGATTTTGGGTGGATTTTTTAATTTTTTGGGGGTGGTCACGAATTAAAGTCCTTTTCGCTCTAGGACGCATATTTAAGGAGATATGGACAAAAGAAGTTTTTCATATAAAAATTTCAATTTTTTTAGGTTTTGGGTGGATTTTTGGGGGTGGTCACGAATTAAAGTCCTTTTCGCTTTAGGACGCATATTTAAGGAGATATGGGCAAAAGAAGTTTTTCATATAAAAATTTCAATTTTTTTAGATTTTCGGTGGATTTTTTAATTTTGTGGGGGTGATCACGAATTAAAGTCCTTTTCGCTCTAGGACGCATATTTAAGGAGATATGGGCAAAAGAAGTTTTTCATATAAAAATTTCAATTTTTTAGGTTTTGGGTGGATTTTTCAATTTTTTGGGTGTGGTCACGAATTAGAGTCCTTTTCGCTCTAGGACGCTTAGTTGAGGAGATATGGGCAAAATTAATTTTTCATATAAAAATTTCAATTTTTTTAGGTTTTGGGTGGATTTTTCAATTTTTTGAGGTTGATCACGAATTAAAGTCATTTTCGCTCTAGGACGCATATTTAAGGAGATATGGGCAAAAGAAGTTTTTCATATAAAAATTTCAATTTTTTTAGGTTTTGGGTGGATTTTTTAATTTTTTTTGGGGGTGGTCACGAAGTAAAGTCCTTTTCGCTGTAGGACGCATACTTAAGGAGATATGGGCAAAAGAAGTTTTTCTTATAAAAATTTAATTTTTTTTAGGTTTTGAGTGGATTTTTAAATTTTTTGGGGGTAATCACGAATTAAAGTCCTTTTCGCTCTAGGACGCATATTTAAGGAGATATGGGCAAAAGAAGTTTTTCATATAAAAATTTCAATTTTTTTAGGTTTTGGGTGGATTTTTCAATTTTTTGGGGGTGGTCACGAATTAAGGTCCTTTTCGCTTTAGGACGCATATTTAAGGAGATATGGGCAAAAGAAGTTTTTCATATAAAAATTTAAATTTTTTTAGATTTTCGGTGGATTTTTTAACTTTGTGGGGGTGGTCACGAATTAAAGTCCTTTTCGCTCTAGGACGCATATTTAAGGAGATATGGGCAAAAGAAGTTTTTCATATAAAAATTTCAATTTTTTTAGGTTTTGGGTGGATTTTTCAATTTTTTGGGGGTGGTCACGAATTAAAGTCCTTTTCGCTCTAGGACGCATATTTAAGGAGATATGGGCAAAAGAAGTTTTTCATATAAAAATTTAAATTTTTTAGGTTTTGGGTGGATTTTTCAATTTTTTGGGTGTGGTCACGAATTAAAGTCCTTTTCGCTCTAGGACGCGTAGTTGAGGAGATATGGGCAAAAGAAGTTTTTCATATAAAAATTTCAATTTTTTTAGGTTTTGGGTGGATTTTAAAATTTTTTTGGGGTGGTCACGAATTAAAGTCCTTTTCGCTCTAGGACGCTTAGTTTAGGAGATATGGGCAAAAGAAGATTTTCATATAAAAATTTAAATTTTTTTAGGTTTTGGGTGGATTTTCAATTTTTTGGAGGTGGTCACGAATTAAAGTCCTTTTCGCTCTAGGACGTATATTTAAGGAAATATGGGCAAAAGAAGTTTTTCATATAAAAATTTCATTTTTTTTAGGTTTTGGGTGGATTTTTAAATTTTTTGAGGGTGGTCACGAATTAAAGCCTTTTTCGCTCTAGGACGCATATTTAATGAGATATGGACAAAAGAAGTTTTTCATATAAAAATTTCAATTTTTTTAGGTTTTGGGTGGATTTTTAAATTTTTTGAGGGTGGTTACGAATTAAAGTCCTTTTCGCTCTAGGACGCATATTTAAGGAGATATGGGCAAAAGAAGTTTTTCATATAAAAATTTCATTTTTTTAGGTTTTGGGTGAATTTTTCAATTTTTGGGGGGTGGTCACGAATTAAAGCCCTTTTCGCTCTAGGACGCATATTTAAGGAGATATGGGCAAAAGAAGTTTTTCATATAAAAATTTCATTTGTTTAGGTTTTGGGTGAATTTTTCAATTTTTGGGAAAAGAAGTTTTTCATATAAAAATTTCATTTTTTTAGGTTTTGGGTGAATTTTTAAATTTTTTGGGGGTGGTCACGAATTAAAGCCCTTTTCGCTCTAGGGCGCATATTTAAGGAGATATGGGCAAAAGAAGTTTTTCATATAAAAATTTAATTTTTTTAGGTTTTGGGTGAATTTTTCAATTTTTGGGGGGTGGTCACGAATTAAAGCCCTTTTCGCTCTAGGACGCATATTTAAGGAGATATGGGCAAAAGAAGTTTTTCATATAAAAATTTCATTTTTTTTAAGTTTTGGGTGGATTTTTCAATTTTTTGGGGGTGGTCACGAATTAAAGTCATTTTCGCTCTAGGACGCATATTTAATGAGATATGGACAAAAGAAGTTTTTCATATAAAAATTTCAATTTTTTTAGGTTTTGGGTGTATTTTTCAATTTTTTGAGGGTGGTTACGAATTAAAGTCCTTTTCGCTCTAGGACGCATATTTAAGGAGATATGGGCAAAGAAGTTTTTCATATAAAAATTTCATTTTTTTTAAGTTTTGGGTGGATTTTTCAATTTTTTGGGGGTGGTCACGAATTAAAGTCATTTTCGCTCTAGGACGCATATTTAAGGAGATATGGGCAAAAGAAGTTTTTCATATAAAAATTTCAATTTTTTTAGGTTTTGGGTGGATTTTTCAATTTTTTGGGGGTGGTTACGAATTAAAGTCCTTTTCGCTCTAGGACGCATATTTAAGGAGATATGGGCAAAAGAAGTTTTTCATATAAAAATTTCAATTTTTTTAGGTTTTGGATGGATTTTTCAATTTTTTGAGGGTGGTCACGAATCAAAGTCCTTTTCGCTCTAGGACGCATATTTAAGGAGATATGGGCAAAAGAAGTTTTTCATGTAAAAATTTCAATTTTTTGGGGGTGGTCACGAATTAAAGTCCTTTTCGCTCTAGGACGCATATTTAAGGAGCAAAAGAAGTTGTTCATATAACAATTTCAATTTTTTTAGGTTTTGGGTGGATTTTTCAATTTTTTGAGGGTGGTTACGAATTAAAGTCCTTTTCGCTCTAGGACACATATTTAAGGAGATATGGGCAAAAGAAGTTTTTCATATAAAAATTTCATTTTTTTTAGGTTTTGGGTGGATTTTTCAATTTTTTGGGGGTGGTCACGAATTAAAGTCCTTTTCGCTTTAGGACGCATATTTAAGGAGATATGGGCAAAAGAAGTTTTTCATATAAAAATTTTAATTTTTTTAGGTTTTGGGTGCATTTTTCAATTTTTTTGGGGTGGGCACGAATTAAAGTCCTTTTCGCTCTAGGACGCATATTTAAGGAGATATGGGCAAAAGAAGTTTTTCATATAAAAATTTTAATTTTTTTAGGTTTTGGGTGCATTTTTCAATTTTTTTGGGGTGGTCACGAATTAAAGTCCTTTTCGCTCTAGGACGCTTAGTTTAGGAGATATGGGCAAAAGAAGATTTTCATATAACAATTTCAATTTTTTTAGGTTTTGGGTGAATTTTTCAATTTTTTGGGGGTGGTCACGAATTAAAGCCCTTTTCGCTCTAGGGCGCATATTTAAGGAGATATGGGCAAAAGAAGTTTTTCATATAAAAATTTCAATTTTTTAGGTTTTGGGTGGATTTTAAAATTTTTTGGGAGTGGTCACGAATTAAAGTCCTTTTCGCTCTAGGACGCATATTTAAGGAGATATGGGCAAAAGAAGTTTTTCATATAAAAATTTCAATTTTTTTAGATTTTGGGTGGATTTTTCAATTTTTTTGGGGTGGTCACGAATTAAAGTCCTTTTCGCTCTAGGACGCATATTTACGGAGATATGGGCAAAAGAAGTTTTTCAATAAAAATTTAAATTTTTTTAGGTTTTGGGTGGATTTTTCAATTTTTTGGGGGTGGTCACGAATTAAAGTCCTTTTCGCTCTAGGACGCTTAGTTTAGGAGATATGGGCAAAAGAAGTTTTTCATATAAAAATTTACATTTTTTTAGGTTTTGGGTGGATTTTTCAATTTTTTGGGGGTGGTCACGAATTAAAGTCCTTTTCGCTTTAGGACGCATATTTAAGGAGATATGAGCAAAAGAAGTTTTTCATATAAAAATTTTAATTTTTTTAGGTTTTGGGTGCATTTTTCAATTTTTTGGGGGTGGTCACGAATTAAAATCCTTTTCGCTCTAGGACGCATATTTAAGGAGATATGGGCAAAAGAAGTTGTTCATATAAAAATTTCATTTTTTTAGGTTTTGGGTGGCAAAAGAAGTTGTTCATATAAAAATTTAATTTTTTTAGGTTTTGGGTGGATTTTTCAATTTTTTGGGGGTGGTCACGAATTAAAGTCCTTTTCGCTCTAGAACGCATATTTAGGGAGATATGGGCAAAAGAAGTTTTTCATATAAAAATTTCATTTTTTTTTAGGTTTTGGGTGGATTTTTCAATTTTTTGGGGGTGGTCACGAATTAAAGTCCTTTTCGCTCTAGGACGCATATTTAAGGAGATATGGGCAAAAGAAGTTTTTCATATAAAAATTTCAATTTTTTTAGGTTTTGGGTGGATTTTTCAATTTTTTGGGGGTGCTCACGAATTAAAGTCCTTTTCGCTCTAGGACGCATATTTAAGGAGATATGGGCATAAGAAGTTTTTCATATAAAAATTTCATTTTTTTTTAGGTTTTGGGTGGATTTTTCAATTTTTTGGGGGTGGTCACGAATTAAAGTCCTTTTCGCTCTAGGACGCATATTTAAGGAGATATGGGCAAAAGAAGTTTTTCATATAAAAATTTCAATTTTTTTAGGTTTTGGGTGGATTTTTCAATTTTTTGGGGGTGGTCACGAATTAAAGTCCTTTTCGCTCTAAGACGCATATTTAAGGAGATATGGGCAAAAGAAGTTTTTCATATAAAAATTTCAATTTTTTTAGGTTTTCGGTGGATTTTTCAATTTTTTGGGGGTGGTCACGAATTAAAGTCCTTTTCGCTGTAGGACGCATATTTAAGGAGATATGGGCAAAAGAAGTTTTTCATATAAAAATTTTAATTTTTTTAGGTTTTGGGTGCATTTTTCAATTTTTTTGGGGTGGTCACGAATTAAAGTCCTTTTCGCTCTAGGACGCTTAGTTTAGGAGATATGGGCAAAAGAAGATTTTCATATAAAAATTTAAATTTTTTTAGGTTTTGGGTGAATTTTTCAATTTTTTGGGGGTGGTCACGAATTAAAGCCCTTTTCGCTCTAGGGCGCATATTTAAGGAGATATGGACAAAAGAAGTTTTTCATATAAAAATTTCAATTTTTTTAGGTTTTGGGTGGATTTTAAAATTTTTTTGGGGTGGTCACGAATTAAAGTCCTTTTCGCTCTAGGACGTATAGTTAAGGAAATATGGGCAAAAGAAGTTTTTCATATAAAAATTTCAATTTTCCATTTGTTTTGTTTTGTTATTGTTGGTTTTGTTCTTTAAGCATTGTTGTTGTTTTTTATTTCAGCTTAAAACCATACATTGACTAAACTACAAGAGTAGCTTAACCAACAGAGGAAAAGAATGTTTGTCAAATTTATTTGGGCAAAGCCCTATAGACTGCAAGATGGTTGGATGGACGCACGTTTCGGAATTACCACATTCCTCATCAGCATCCTCTACTTGCAGCAAAACTATCAACCAATTATCAGAGTAAATTCAGGCAGTTTATTAAACCCAACAAAAACCACACTTGAACCCTCCGAAAAAAGGTTTTACATTGATAGCCGGCTTATGCCGAAATAAATTCGAAACAAACATTTCGAAAACCAAATTTTTTAGGTTTTGGGTGGATTTTTAAATTTTTTGAGGGTGGTTACGAATTAAAGTCCTTTTCGCTCTAGGACGCATATTTAAGGAGATATGGGCAAAAGAAGTTTTTCATATAAAAATTTCATTTTTTTTAGGTTTTGGGTGGATTTTTAAATTTTTTGGGGGTGGTCACGAATTAAAGTCCTTTTCGCTCTAGAAACGCATATTTAAGGAGATATGGGCAAAAGAAGTTTTTCATATAAAAATTTCATTTTTTTAGGTTTTGGGTGAATTTTTCAATTTTTGGGGGGTGGTCACGAATTAAAGCCCTTTTCACTCTAGGACGCATATTTAATGAGATATGGACAAAAGAAGTTTTTCATATAAAAATTTCAATTTTTTTAGGTTTTGGGTGGATTTTTCAATTTTTTGAGGGTGGTTACGAATTAAAGTCCTTTTCGCTCTAGGACGCATATTTAAGGAGATATGGGCAAAAGAAGTTTTTCATATAAAAATTTCAATTTTTTTAGGTTTTGGGTGGATTTTTCAATTTTTTGAGGGTGGTCACGAATTAAAGTCCTTTTCGCTCTAGGACGCATATTTAAGGAGATATGGGCAAAAGAAGTTTTTCATATAAAAATTTCATTTTTTTTAGGTTTTGGGTGGATTTTTCAATTTTTTGGGGGTGGTCACGAATTAAAGTCCTCTTCGCTTTAGGACGCATATTTAAGGAGATATGGGCAAAAGAAGTTTTTCATATAAAAATTTTAATTTTTTTAGGTTTTGGGTGCATTTTTCAATTTTTTTGGGGTGGTCACGAATTAAAGTCCTTTTCGCTCTAGGACGCTTAGTTTAGGAGATATGGGCAAAAGAAGTTGTTCATATAAAAATTTCAATTTTTTTAGGTTTTGGGTGGATTTTTCAATTTTTTGGGAGTGGTCACGAATTAAAGTCCTTTTCGCTCTAGGACGCATATTTAAGGAGATATGGGCAAAAGAAGTTTTTCATATAAAAATTTTAATTTTTTAGGTTTTGGGTGTATTTTTCAATTTTTTTGGGGTGGTCACGAATTAAAGTCCTTTTCGCTCTAGGACGCTTAGTTTAGGAGATATGGGCAAAAGAAGTTGTTCATATAAAAATTTCATTTTTTTAGGTTTTGGGTGGATTTTTCAATTTTATGGGAGTGGTCACGAATTAAAGTCCTTTTCGCTCTAGGACGCATATTTAAGGAGATATGGGCAAAATAAGTTTTTCATATAAAAATTTCATTTTTTTTTTAGGTTTTGGGTGGATTTTTCAATTTTTTGGGGGTGGTCACGAATTAAAGTCCTTTTCGCTCTAGGGCGCATATTTAAGGAGATATGGGCAAAAGAAGTTTTTCATATAAAAATTTCAATTTTTTTAGGTTTTGGGTGGATTTTTCAATTTTTTGGGAGTGGTCACGAATTAAAGTCCTTTTCGCTCTAGGACGCATATTTAAGGAGATATGGGAAAAAGAAGTTTTTCATATAAAAATTTCATTTTTTTTAGGTTTTGGGTGGATTTTTCAATTTTTTGGGGGTCGTCACGAATTAAAGTCCTTTTCGCTCTAGGACGCATATTTACGGAGATATGGGCAAAAGAAGTTTTTCATATAAAAATTTCAATTTTTTTAGGTTTTCGGTGGATTTTTCAATTTTTTGGGGGTGGTCACGAATTAAAGTCCTTTTCGCTTTAGGACGCATATTTAAGGAGATATGGGCAAAAGAAGTTTTTCATATAAAAATTTTAATTTTTTTAGGTTTTGGGTGCATTTTTCAATTTTTTTGGGGTGGTCACGAATTAAAGTCCTTTTCGCTCTAGGACGCTTAGTTTAGGAGATATGGGCAAAAGAAGATTTTCATATAAAAATTTCAATTTTTTTAGGTTTTGGGTGAATTTTTCAATTTTTTTGGGGTGGTCACGAATTAAAGCCCTTTTCGCTCTAGGGCGCATATTTAAGGAGATATGGGCAAAAGAAGTTTTTCATGTAAAAATTTCAATTTTTTTAGGTTTTGGGTGGATTTTAAAATTTTTTTGGGGTGGTCACGAATTAAAGTCCTTTTCGCTCTAGGACGCTTAGTTTAGGAGATATGGGCAAAAGAAGATTTTCATATAAAAATTTAAATTTTTTTAGGTTTTGGGTAGATTTTCAATTTTTGGGGGGTGGTCACGAATTAAAGTGCTTTTCGCTCTAGGACGTATATTTAAGGAAATATGGGCAAAAGAAGTTTTTCATATAAAAATTTCAATTTTTTTAGGTTTTGGGTGGATTTTTAAATTTTTTGAGGGTGGTTACGAATTAAAATCCTTTTCGCTCTAGGACACATATTTAAGGAGATATGGGCAAAAGAAGTTTTTCATATAAAAATTTCAATTTTTTTAGGTTTTGGGTGGATTTTTCAATTTTTTGGGAGTGGTTACGAATTAAAGTCCTTTTCGCTCTAGGGCGCATATTTAAGGAGATATGGGCAAAAGAAGTTTTTCAATAAAAATTTCAATTTTTTTAGGTTTTGGGTGGATTTTTCAATTTTTTGGGAGTGGTCACGAATTAAAGTCCTTTTCGCTTTAGGACGCATATTTAAGGAGATATGGGCAAAAGAAGTTTTTCATATAAAAATTTTAATTTTTTTAGGTTTTGGGTGCATTTTTCAATTTTTTGGGGGTGGTCACGAATTAAAATCCTTTTCGCTCTAGGACGCATATTTAAGGAGATATGGGCAAAAGAAGTTGTTCATATAAAAATTTCATTTTTTTTAGGTTTTGGGTGGATTTTTCAATTTTTTGGGGGTGGTCACGAATTAAAGTCCTTTTCGCTCTAGGACGCATATTTAAGGAGATATGGGCAAAAGAAGTTTTTCATATAAAAATTTCATTTTTTTTTAGGTTTTGGGTGGATTTTTCAATTTTTTGGGGGTGGTCACGAATTAAAGTCCTTTTCGCTCAAGGACGCATATTTAAGGAGATATGGGCAAAAGAAGTTTTTCATATAAAAATTTCAATTTTTTTAGGTTTTGGGTGGATTTTTCAATTTTTTGGGGGTGGTCACGAATTAAAGTCCTTTTCGCTTTAGGACGCATATTTAAGGAGATATGGGCAAAAGAAGTTTTTCATATAAAAATTTTAATTTTTTTAGGTTTTGGGTGCATTTTTCAATTTTTTTGGGGTGGTCACGAATTAAAGTCCTTTTCGCTCTAGGACGCTTAGTTTAGGAGATATGGGCAAAAGAAGATTTTCATATAAAAATTTCAATTTTTTTAGGTTTTGGGTGAATTTTTCAATTTTTTTGGGGTGGTCACGAATTAAAGCCCTTTTCGCTCTAGGGCGCATATTTAAGGAGATATGGGCAAAAGAAGTTTTTCATATAAAAATTTCAATTTTTTTAGATTTTGGGTGGATTTTTCAATTTTTTTGGGGTGGTCACGAATTAAAGTCCTTTTCGCTCTAGGACGCTTAGTTTAGGAGATATGGGCAAAAGAAGATTTTCATATAAAAATTTAAATTTTTTTAGGTTTTGGGTAGATTTTCAATTTTTTGGAGGTGGTCACGAATTAAAGTGCTTTTCGCTCTAGGACGTATATTTAAGGAAATATGGGCAAAAGAAGTTTTTCATATAAAAATTTCAATTTTTTTAGGTTTTGGGTGGATTTTTCAATTTTTTGGGGGTGGTCACGAAGTAAAGTCCTTTTCGCTCTAGGACACATATTTAAGAAGATATGGGCAAAAGAAGTTTTTCATATAAAAATTTAATTTTTTTAGGTTTTGCGTGGATTTTTCAATTTTTTGGTGGTGGTCACGAATTAAAGTCCTTTTTGCTATAGGACGCATATTTAAGAAGATATGGGCAACAGAAGTTTTTCATATAAAAATTTCAATTTTTTTTTAGGTTTTGGGTGGATTCTTAAATTTTTTGGGGGTGGTCACGAATTAAAGTCCTTTTCGCTCTAGGACGCATATTTAAGGAGATATGGGCAAAAGAAGTTTTTCATATAAAAATTTCATTTTTTTTAGGTTTTGGGTGAATTTTTCAATTTTTGGGGGGTGGTCACGAATTAAAGCCCTTTTCGCTCTAGGACGCATATTTAATGAGATATGGACAAAAGAAGTTTTTCATATAAAAATTTCAATTTTTTTAGGTTTTGGGTGGATTTTTCAATTTTTTGGGGGTGGTTACGAATTAAAGTCCTTTTCGCTCTAGGACGCATATTTAAGGAGATATGGGCAAAAGAAGTTTTTCATATAAAAATTTCAATTTTTTTAGGTTTTGGGTGGATTTTTCAATTTTTTGAGGGTGGTCACGAATTAAAGTCCTTTTCGCTCTAGGACGCATATTTAAGGAGATATGGGCAAAAGAAGTTTTTCATATAAAAATTTCATTTTTTTTAAGTTTTGGGTGGATTTTTCAATTTTTTTGGGGGTGGTCACGAATTAAAGTCATTTTCGCTCTAGGACGCATATTTAAGGAGATATGGGCAAAAGAAGTTTTTCGTATAAAAATTTCAATTTTTTTAGGTTTTGGGTGGATTTTTCAATTTTTTGGGGTGGTTACGAATTAAAGTCCTTTTCGCTCTAGGACGCATATTTAAGGAGATATGGGCAAAAGAAGTTTTTCATATAAAAATTTCAATTTTTTTAGGTTTTGGATGGATTTTTCAATTTTTTGAGGGTGGTCACGAATTAAAGTCCTTTTCGCTCTAGGACGCATATTTAAGGAGATATGGGCAAAAGAAGTTTTTCATGTAAAAATTTAATTTTTTTAGGTTTTGGGTGGATTTTTCAATTTTTTGGGGGTGGTCACGAATTAAAGTCCTTTTCGCTCTAGGACGCATATTTAAGGAGATATGGGCAAAAGAAGTTGTTCATATAACAATTTCAATTTTTTTAGGTTTTGGGTGGATTTTTCAATTTTTTGAGGGTGGTTACGAATTAAAGTCCTTTTCGCTCTAGGACACATATTTAAGGAGATATGGGCAAAAGATGTTTTTCATATAAAAATTTAAATTTTTTTTAGGTTTTGGGTGGATTTTTCAATTTTTTGGGGGTGGTCACGAATTAAAGTCTTTTTTGCTCTAGGACGCATATTTAAGGAGATATGGGCAAAAGAAGTTTTTCATGTAAAAATTTAATTTTTTTAGGTTTTGGGTGGATTTTTCAATTTTTTGGGGGTGGTCACGAATTAAAGTCCTTTTCGCTCTAGGACGCATATTTAAGGAGATATGGGCAAAAGAAGTTTTTCATATAAAAATTTTTAGGTTTTGGGTGGATTTTTCAATTTTTTAGGGGTGGTCACGAATTAAAGTCCTTTTCGCTCTAGGACGCATATTTAAGGAGATATCTGCAAACGAAGTTGTTCATATTACAATTTAAATTTTTCTAGGTTTTTGGGTGGATTTTTCAATTTTTTGAGGGTGGTTACGAATTAAAGCCCTTTTCGCTCTAGGACACATATTTAAGGAGATATGGGCAAAAGATGTTTTTCATATAAAAATTTTTAGGTTTTGGGTGGATTTTTCAATTTTTTGGGGGTGGTCACGAATTAAAGTCCTTTTCGCTCTAGGACGCATATTTAAGGAGATATGGGCAAAAGAAGTTTTTCATATAAAAATTTCAATTTTTTTAGGTTTTGGGTGGATTTTTCAATTTTTTGGGAGTGGTCACGAATTAAAGTCCTTTTCGCTCTAGGACGCATATTTAAGGAGATATGGGCAAAAGAAGTTTTTCATATAAAAATTTCATTTTTTTAGGTTTTGGGTGGATTTTTCAATTTTTTGGGGGTGGTCACGAATTAAAGTCCTTTTCGCTCTAGGACGCATATTTACGGAGATATGGGCAAAAGAAGTTTTTCAATAAAAATTTCAATTTTTTTAGGTTTTGGGTGGATTTTTCAATTTTTTGGGGGTGGTTACGAATTAAAGTCCTTTTCGCTCTAGGACGCATATTTAAGGAGATATGGGCAAAAGAAGTTTTTCATATAAAAATTTCAATTTTTTTAGGTTTTGGATGGATTTTTCAATTTTTTGAGGGTGGTCACGAATTAAAGTCCTTTTCGCTCTAGGACGCATATTTAAGGAGATATGGGCAAAAGAAGTTTTTCATGTAAAAATTTAATTTTTTTAGGTTTTGGGTGGATTTTTCAATTTTTTGGGGGTGGTCACGAATTAAAGTCCTTTTCGCTCTAGGACGCATATTTAAGAAGATATGGGCAAAAGAAGTTGTTCATATAACAATTTCAATTTTTTTAGGTTTTGGGTGGATTTTTCAATTTTTTGAGGGTGGTTACGAATTAAAGTCCTTTTCGCTCTAGGACACATATTTAAGGAGATATGGGCAAAAGATGTTTTTCATATAAAAATTTAAATTTTTTTTAGGTTTTGGGTGGATTTTTCAATTTTTTGGGGGTGGTCACGAATTAAAGTCTTTTTTGCTCTAGGACGCATATTTAAGGAGATATGGGCAAAAGAAGTTTTTCATGTAAAAATTTAATTTTTTTAGGTTTTGGGTGGATTTTTCAATTTTTTGGGGGTGGTCACGAATTAAAGTCCTTTTCGCTCTAGGACGCATATTTAAGGAGATATGGGCAAAAGAAGTTTTTCATATAAAAATTTTTAGGTTTTGGGTGGATTTTTCAATTTTTTAGGGGTGGTCACGAATTAAAGTCCTTTTCGCTCTAGGACGCATATTTAAGGAGATATCTGCAAACGAAGTTGTTCATATAACAATTTAAATTTTTCTAGGTTTTTGGGTGGATTTTTCAATTTTTTGAGGGTGGTTACGAATTAAAGCCCTTTTCGCTCTAGGACACATATTTAAGGAGATATGGGCAAAAGATGTTTTTCATATAAAAATTTTTAGGTTTTGGGTGGATTTTTCAATTTTTTGGGGGTGGTCACGAATTAAAGTCCTTTTCGCTCTAGGACGCATATTTAAGGAGATATGGGCAAAAGAAGTTTTTCATATAAAAATTTCATTTTTTTTAGGTTTTGGGTGGATTTTTCAATTTTTTG
Source organism: Haematobia irritans (assembly GCF_050003625.1). NCBI lineage: Eukaryota > Metazoa > Arthropoda > Insecta > Diptera > Muscidae > Haematobia > Haematobia irritans. Next base: position 106,325,568 of record NC_134399.1, on the reverse strand, counting down.
GGAGTGGTCACGAATTAAAGTCCTTTTCGCTCTAGGACGCATATTTACGGAGATATGGGCAAAAGAAGTTTTTCAATAAAAATTTCAATTTTTTTAGGTTTTGGGTGGATTTTTCAATTTTTTGTGGGTGGTCACGAATTAAAGTCCTTTTCGCTCTAGGACGCTTAGTTTAGGAGATATGGGCAAAAGAAGTTTTTCATATAAAAATTTCAATTTTTTTAGGTTTTGGGTGGATTTTTCAATTTTTTGGGGGTGGTCACGAATTAAAGTCCTTTTCGCTTTAGGACGCATATTTAAGGAGATATGGGCAAAAGAAGTTTTTCATATAAAAATTTTAATTTTTTTAGGTTTTGGGTGCATTTTTCAATTTTTTGGGGGTGGTCACGAATTAAAATCCTTTTCGCTCTAGGACGCATATTTAAGGAGATATGGGCAAAAGAAGTTTTTCATATAAAAATTTCAATTTTTTTAGGTTTTGGGTGTTGGGTCAATTTTTTGGGGGTGGTCACGAATTAAAGTCCTTTTCGCTCTAGGACGCATATTTAAGGAGATATGGGCAAAAGAAGTTTTTCATATAAAAATTTCAATTTTTTTAGGTTTTCGGTGGATTTTTCAATTTTTTGGGGGTGGTCACGAATTAAAGTCCTTTTCGTGTTAGGACGCATATTTAAGGAGATATGGGCAAAAGAAGTTTTTCATATAAAAATTTTAATTTTTTTAGGTTTTGGGTGGATTTTTCAATTTTTTGGGGGTGGTCACGAATTAAAGTCCTTTTCGCTCTAGGACGCTTAGTTTAGGAGATATGGGCAAAAGAAGTTTTTCATATAAAAATTTAATTTTTTTTTAGGTTTTGGGTGGATTTTTCAATTTTTTTGGGGTTGGTCACGAATTAAAGTCCTTTTCGCTCTAGGACGCATATTTAAGGAGATATGGGCAAAAGAAGTTTTTCATATAAAAATTTCAATTTTTTTAGGTTTTGGGTGGATTTTTCAATTTTTTGAGGGTGGTTACGAATTAAAGTCCTTTTCGCTCTAGGACGCATATTTAAGGAGATATGGGCAAAATAAGTTTTTCATATAAAAATTTCAATTTTTTTTAGGTTTTTGGGTGGATTTTTAATTTTTTTTGGGGTGGTCACGAATTAAAGTCCTTTTCGCTCTAGGACGCATATTTAAGGAGATATGGGCAAAAGAAGATTTTCATATAAAAATTTCAATTTTTTTAGGTTTTGGGTGATTTTCAATTTTTTGGGGGTGGTCACGAATTAAAGTCCTTTTCGCTCTAGGACGCATATTTAAGGAGATACGGACAAAAGAAGTTTTTCATTTAAAAATTTCAATTTTTTTAGGTTTTAGGTGGATTTTTCAATTGAGGGTGGTTACGAATTAAAGTCCTTTTCGCTCTAGGACGCATATTTAAGGAGATATGGGCAAAAGAAATTTTTCATATAAAAATTTCAATTTTTTTTGGTTTGGGTGGATTTTTCAATTTTTTTTGGTGTGGTCACGAATTAAAGTCCTTTTCGCTCTAGGACGCTTAGTTTAGGAGATATGGGCAAAAGAAGATTTAGATATAAAAATTTAAATTTTTTTAGGTTTTGGGTGGATTTTCAATTTTTTGGGGGGTTGGTCACGAATTAAAGTCCTTTTCGCTCTAGGACGCATATTTAAGGAGATATGGGCAAAAGAAATTTTTCATATAAAAATTTCAATTTTTTTAGGATTTGGGTGAATTTTTAAATTTATTGGGGGTGGTCACGAATTAAAGCCCTTTTCGCTCTAGGACGCATATTTAAGGAGATATGGACATAAGAAATTTTTCATATAAAAAATTAAATTTTTTTTAGGTTTTGGGTGGATTTTTCAATTTTTTGGGGGTGGTTACGAATTAAAATCCTTTTCGCTCTAGGACGCATATTTAAGGAGATATGGGCAAAAGAAGTTTTTCATGTAAAAATTTAATTTTTTAGGTTTTGGGTGGATTTTTCAATTTTTTGGGGGTGGTCACGAATTAAAGTCCTTTTCGCTCTAGGACGCATATTTAAGGAGATATGGGCAAAAGAAGTTGTTCATATAACAATTTCAATTTTTTTAGGTTTTGGGTGGATTTTTCAATTTTTTGAGGGTGGTTACGAATTAAAGTCCTTTTCGCTCTAGGACACATATTTAAGGAGATATGGGCAAAAATGTTTTTCATATAAAAATTTAAATTTTTTTTAGGTTTTGGGTGGATTTTTCAATTTTTTGGGGGTGGTCACGAATTAAAGTCTTTTTTGCTCTAGGACGCATATTTAAGGAGATATGGGCAAAAGAAGTTTTTCATGTAAAAATTTAATTTTTTTAGGTTTTGGGTGGATTTTTCAATTTTTTAGGGGTGGTCACGAATTAAAGTCCTTTTCGCTCTAGGACGCATATTTAAGGAGATATCTGCAAACGAAGTTGTTCATATAACAATTTAAATTTTTCTAGGTTTTTGGGTGGATTTTTCAATTTTTTGAGGGTGGTTACGAATTAAAGCCCTTTTCGCTCTAGGACACATATTTAAGGAGATATGGGCAAAAGATGTTTTTCATATAAAAATTTTTAGGTTTTGGGTGGATTTTTCAATTTTTTGCGGGTGGTCACGAATTAAAGTCCTTTTCGCTCTAGGACGCATATTTAAGGAGATATGGGCAAAAGAAATTTTTCATATAAAAATTTCAATTTTTTTAGGTTTTGGGTGGATTTTTCAATTTTTTGGGAGTGGTCACGAATTAAAGTTCTTTTCGCTCTAGGACGCATATTTAAGGAGATATGGGCAAAAGAAGTTTTTCATATAAAAATTTCATTTTTTTTAGGTTTTGGGTGGATTTTTCAATTTTTTGGGGGTGGTCACGAATTAAAGTCCTTTTCGCTCTAGGACGCATATTTACGGAGATATGGGCAAAAGAAGTTTTTCAATAAAAATTTCAATTTTTTTAGGTTTTGGGTGGATTTTTCAATTTTTTGTGGGTGGTCACGAATTAAAGTCCTTTTCGCTCTAGGACGCTTAGTTTAGGAGATATGGGCAAAAGAAGTTTTTCATATAAAAATTTCAATTTTTTTTAGGTTTTGGGTGGATTTTTCAATTTTTTGGGGGTGGTCACGAATTAAAGTCCTTTTCGCTTTAGGACGCATATTTAAGGAGATATGGGCAAAAGAAGTTTTTCATATAAAAATTTTAATTTTTTTTGGTTTTGGGTGCATTTTTCAATTTTTTGGGGGTGGTCACGAATTAAAATCCTTTTCGCTCTAGGACGCATATTTAAGGAGATATGGGCAAAATAAGTTTTTCATATAAAAATTTCGAATTAAAATCCTTTTCGCTCTAGGACGCATATTTAAGGAGATATGGACATAAGAAATTTTTCATATAAAAAATTAAATTTTTTTTTAGGTTTTGGGTGGATTTTTCAATTTTTTGGGGGTGGTTACGAATTAAAGTCCTTTTCGCTCTAGGACGCATATTTAAGGAGATATGGGCAAAAGAAGTTTTTCATATAAAAATTTAATTTTTTAAGGTTTTGGGTGGATTTTTCAATTTTTTGGTGGTGGTCACGAATTAAAGTCCTTTTCGCTCTAGGACACATATTTAAGGAGATATGGGCAAAAGATGTTTTTCATATAAAAATTTAAATTTTTTTAGGTTTTGGGTGGAGTTTTCAATTTTTTGAGGGTGGTTACGAATTAAAGTCCTTTTCGCTCTAGGACGCATATTTAAGGAGATATGGGCAAAATAAGTTTTTCATATAAAAATTTCAATTTTTTTTAGGTTTTTGGGTGGATTATTAATTTTTTTTGGGGTGGTCACGAATTAAAGTCCTTTTCGCTCTAGGACGCTTAGTTTAGGAAATATGGGCAAAAGAAGATTTTCATATAAAAAATTCAATTTTTTTAGGTTTTGGGTGATTTTCAATTTTTTGGGGGTGGTCACGAATTAAAGTCCTTTTCGCATATTTAAGGAGATACGGACAAAAGAAGTTTTTCATATAAAAATTTCAATTTTTTTAGGTTTTAGGTGGATTTTTCAATTGAGGGTGGTTACGAATTAAAGTCCTTTTCGCTCTAGGACGCATATTTAAGGAGATATGGGCAAAAGAAATTTTTCATATAAAAATTTCAATTTTTTTAGGTTTGGGTGGATTTTTCAATTTTTTTGGGGTGGTCACGAATTAAAGTCCTTTTCGCTCTAGGACGCATATTTAAGGAGATATGGGCAAAAGAAGTTTTTCATATAAAAATTTCAATTTTTTTAGGTTTTGGTTGGATTTTTCAATTTTTTGGGGTGGTCACGAATTAAAGTCCTTTTCGCTCTAGGACGCATATTTAAGGAGATATGGACAAAAGAAGTTTTTCATATAAAAATTTAAATTTTTTTAGGTTTTGGGTGGATTTTTCAATTTTTTGGGGGTGGTCACGAATTAAAGTCCTTTTCGCTCTAGGACGCTTAGTTTAGGAGATATGGGTAAAAGAAGTTTTTCATATAAAAATTTAAATTTTTTTAGGTTTTGGGTGGATTTTTCAATTTTTTGGGGGTGGTCACGAATTAAAGTCCTTTTCGCTCTAGGACGCATATTTAAGAAGATATGGGCAAAAGAAGTTTTTCATATAAAAATTTAAATTTTTTTAGGTTTTGGGTAGATTTTTCAATTTTTTGAGGGTGGTTACGAATTAAAGTTCTTTTCGCTCTAGGACACATATTTAAGGAGATATGGGCAACAGAAGTTTTTCATATAAAAATTTCAATTTTTTTTTAGGTTTTGGGTGGATTTTTCAATTTTTTGGGGGTGGTCACGAATTAAAGTCCTATTCGCTCTAGGACGCATATTTAAGGAGATATGGGCAAAAGAAGTTTTTCATATAAAAATTTCATTTTTTTAGGTTTTGGTCGAATTTTTCAATTTTTGGGGGTGGTCACGAATTAAAGCCCTTTTCGCTCTAGGACGCATATTTAAGGAGATATGGGCAAAAGAAGTTTTTCATATAAAAATTTAAATTTTTTTAGGTTTTGGGTGGATTTTTCAATTTTTTGGGGGTGGTCACGAATTAAAGTCCTTTTCGCTCTAGGACGCATATTTAAGGAAATATGGGCAAAAGAAGTTTTTCATATAAACATTTCATTTTTTTTAGGTTTTGGGTGGATTTTTCAATTTTTTGAGGGTGGTCACGAATTAAAGTCGTTTTTGCTATAGGACGCATATTTAAGAAAATATGGGCAACAGAAGTTTTTCATATAAAAATTTCAATTTTTTGGGGGTGGTCACGAATTAAAGTCCTTTTCGCTCTAGGACGCATATTTAAGGAGATACGGACAAAAGAAGTTTTTCATATAAAAATTTCAATTTTTTTAGGTTTGGCTGGATTTTTCAATTTTTTTTTTGGGGTGGTCACGAATTAAAGTCCTTTTCGCTCTAGGACGCTTAGTTTAGGAGATATGGGCAAAAGAAGATTTTCATATAAAAATTTCAATTTTTTTAGGTTTTAGGTGGATTTTAAATTTTTTGAGGGTGGTTACGAATTAAAGTCCTTTTCGCTCTAGGACGCACATTTAAGGAGATATGGGCAAAAGAAATTTTTCATATAAAAATTTAAATTTTTTTAGGTTTTGGGTGAATTTTTCAATTTTTTGGGGGTGGTCACGAATTAAAGCCCTTTTCGCTCTAGGACGCATATTTAAGGAGATATGGACATAAGAAATTTTTCATATAAAAATGTCAATTTTTTTAGGATTTGGGTGAATTTTTAAATTTATTGGGGGTGGTCACGAATTAAAGCCCTTTTCGCTCTAGGACGCATATTTAAGGAGATATGGACATAAGAAATTTTTCATATAAAAAATTAAATTTTTTTAGGTTTTGGGTGGATTTTTCAATTTTTTGGGGGTGGTTACGAATTAAAGTCCTTTTCGCTCTAGGACGCATATTTAAGGAGATATGGGCAAAAGAAGTTTTTCATATAAAAATTTAATTTTTTTAGGTTTTGGGTGGATTTTTCAATTTTTTGGGGTTGGTCACGGATTAAAGTCCTTTTCGCTCTAGGACGCATATTTAAGGAGATATGGACAAAAGAAGTTTTTCATATAAAAATTTCAATTTTTTTAGGTTTTGGGTGGATTTTTCAATTTTTTGAGGGTGGTTACGAATTAAAGTCCTTTTCGCTCTAGGACACATATTTAAGGAGATATGGGCAAAAGATGTTTTTCATATAAAAATTTAAATTTTTTTAGGTTTTGGGTTGATTTTTCAATTTTTTGGTGGTGGTCACGAATTAAAGTCCTTTTCGCTCTAGGACGCATATTTAAGGAGATATGGGCAAAAGAAGTTTTTCATATAAAAATTTTTAGGTTTTGGGTGGATTTTTCAATTTTTTGGGGGTGGTTACGAATTAAAGTCCTTTTCGCTCTACGACGCATATTTAAGGAGATATGGGCAAAAGAAGTTTTTCATATAAAAATTTCAACTTTTTTAGGTTTTGGGTGGATTTTTCAATTTTTTGGGGGTGGTCACGAATTAAAGTCCTTTTCGCTCTAGGACGCATATTTAAGGAGATATGGGCAAAAGATGTTTTTCATATAAAAATTTAAATTTTTTTAGGTTTTGGGTGGATTTTTCAATTTTTTGGGGGTGGTCACGAATTAAAGTCCTTTTCGCTCTAGGACGCATATTTAAGGACATATGGGCAAAAGAAGTTTTTCATATAAAAATTTAAATTTTTTTAGGTTTTGGGTGGATTTTTCAATTTTTTGGGGGTGGTCACGAATTAAAGTCCTTTTCGCTCTAGGACGCATATTTAAGGAGATATGGGCAAAAGAAGTTTTTCATATAAAAATTTCAATTTTTTTAGGTTTTGGTTGGATTTTTCAATTTTTTGGGGTGGTCACGAATTAAAGTCCTTTTCGCTCTAGGACGCATATTTAAGGAGATATGGACAAAATAAGTTTTTCATATAAAAATTTCAATTTTTTTAGGTTTTGGGTGGATTTTTCAATTTTTTGGGGGTGGTCACGAATTAAAGTCCTTTTCGCTCTAGGACGCTTAGTTAAGGAGATATGGGTAAAAGAAGTTTTTCATATAAAAATTTAAATTTTTTTAGGTTTTGGGTGGATTTTTCAATTTTTTGGGGGTGGTCACGAAGTAAAGTCCTTTTCGCTCTAGGACGCATATTTAAGAAGATATGGGCAAAAGAAGTTTTTCATATAAAAATTTCAATTTTTTTAGGTTTTGGGTGGATTTTTCAATTTTTTGGGGGTGGTCACGAATTAAAGTCCTTTTCGCTCTAGGACACATATTTAAGGATATATGGGCAAAAGAAGTTGTTCATATAACAATTTAAATTTTTTTAGGTTTTGGGTGGATTTTTCAATTTTTTGAGGGTGGTTACGAATTAGAGTTCTTTTCGCTCTAGGACACATATTTAAGGAGATATGGGCAACAGAAGTTTTTCATATAAAAATTTCAATTTTTTTTAGGTTTTGGGTGGATTTTTCAATTTTTTGGGGGTGGTCACGAATTAAAGTCCTATTCGCTCTAGGACGCATATTTAAGGAGATATGGGCAAAAGAAGTTTTTCATATAAAAATTTCATTTTTTTAGGTTTTGGGTGAATTTTTCAATTTTTGGGGGTGGTCACGAATTAAAGCCCTTTTCGCTCTAGGACGCATATTTAAGGAGATATGGGCAAAAGAAGTTTTTCATATAAAAATTTAAATTTTTTTAGGTTTTGGGTGGATTTTTCAATTTTTTGGGGGTGGTCACGAATTAAAGTCCTTTTCGCTCTAGGACGCATATTTAAGGAAATATGGGCAAAAGAAGTTTTTCATATAAACATTTCAATTTTTTTAGGTTTTGGGTGGATTTTTCAATTTTTTGAGGGTGGTCACGAATTAAAGTCGTTTTTGCTATAGGACGCATATTTAAGAAGATATGGGCAACAGAAGTTTTTCATATAAAAATTTCAATTTTTTTTTGGTTTTGGGTGAATTTTTCAATTTTTTGGGGGTGGTCACGAATTAAAGTCCTTTTCGCTCTAGGACGCATATTTAAGGAGATATGGGCAAAAGAAGTTTTTCATATAAAAATGTTTAGGTTTTGGGTGGATTTTTCAATTTTTTAGGGGTGGTCAGGAACTAAAGTCCTTTTCGCTCTAGGACACATATTTAAGGAGATATGGGCAAAAGAAGTTGTTCATATAACAATTTAAATTTTTTTAGGTTTTTGGGTGGATTTTTCAATTTTTTGAGGGTGGTTACGAATTAAAGTCTTTTTCGCTCTAGGACACATATTTAAGGAGATATGGGCAAAAGAAGTTTTTCATATAAAAATTTAAATTTTTTAGGTTTTGGGTGGATTTTTCAATTTTTTGGGGGTGGTCACGAATTAAAGTCCTTTTCGCTCTAGGACGCATATTAAGGAGATATGGGCAAAAGAAGTTTTTCATATAAAAATTTCAATTTTTTTAGGTTTTGGGTGGATTTTTCAATTTTTTGGGGGTGGTCACGAATTAAAGTCCTTTTCGCTCTAGGACGCATATTTAAGGAGATATGGGCAAAAGAAGTTTTTCAATAAAAATTTCAATTTTTTTAGGTTTTGGGTGGATTTTTCAATTTTTTGTGGGTGGTCACGAATTAAAGTCCTTTTCGCTCTAGGACGCTTAGTTTAGGACATATGGGCAAAAGAAGTTTTTCATATAAAAATTTCAATTTTTTTAGGTTTTGGGTGGTTTTTTCAATTTTTTGGGGGTGGTCACGAATTAAAGTCCTTTTCGCTTTAGGACGCATATTTAAGGAGATATGGGCAAAAGAAGTTTTTCATATAAAAATTTTAATTTTTTTTAGGTTTTGGGTGCATTTTTCAATTTTTTGGGGGTGGTCACGAATTAAAACCCTTTTCGCTCTAGGACGCATATTTAAGGAGATATGGGCAAAAGAAGTTTTTCATATAAAAATTTCAATTTTTTTAGGTTTTGGGTGGATTTTTCAATTTTTTGGGGGTGGTCACGAATTAAAGACCTTTTCGCTCTAGGACGCATATTTAAGGAGATATGGGCAAAAGAAGTTTTTCATATAAAAATTTCAATTTTTTTAGGTTTTGGGTGGATTTTTCAATTTTTTGGGGGTGGTCACGAATTAAAGTCCTTTTCGCTTTAGGACGCATACTTAAGGAGATATGGGCAAAAGAAGTTTTTCATACAAAAAATTTAATTTTTTTAGGTTTTGGGTGCATTTTTCAATTTTTTGGGGGTGGTCACGAATTAAAATCCTCTTCGCTCTAGGACGCATATTTAAGGAGATATGGACAAAAGAAGTTTTTCATATAAAAATTTCAATTTTTTCAGGTTTTGGGTGATTTTTCAATTTTTTGGGGGTGGTCACGAATTAAAGTCCTTTTCGCTCTAGGACGCTTAGTTTAGGAGATATGGGCAAAAGAAGTTTTTCATATAAAAATTTCAATTTTTTAGGTTTTGGGTGGATTTTTCAATTTTTTGAGGGTGGTCACGAATTAAAGTCGTTTTTGCTATAGGACGCATATTTAAGAAGATATGGGCAACAGAAGTTTTTCATATAAAAATTTCAATTTTTTTTAGGTTTTGGGTGGATTTGTCAATTTTTTGGGGGTGGTCACGAATTAAAGTCCTTTTCGCTCTAGGACGCATATTTAAGGAGATACGGACAAAAGAAGTTTTTCATATAAAAATTTCAATTTTTTTAGGTTTTAGGTGGATTTTTCAATTGAGGGTGGTTACGAATTAAAGTCCTTTTCGCTCTAGGACGCATATTTAAGGAGATATGGGCAAAAGAAATTTTTCATATAAAAATTTCAATTTTTTTAGGTTTGGCTGGATTTTTCAATTTTTTTTGGGGTGGTCACGAATTAAAGTCCTTTTCGCTCTAGGACGCTTAGTTTAGGAGATATGGGCAAAAGAAGATTTTCATATAAAAATTTCAATTTTTTTAGGTTTTGGGTGGATTTTAAATTTTTTGAGGGTGGTTACGAATTAAAGTCCTTTTCGCTCTAGGACGCACATTTAAGGAGATATGGGCAAAAGAAATTTTTCATATAAAAATTTTAATTTTTTTAGGTTTTGGGTGAATTTTTCAATTTTTTGGGGGTGGTCACGAATTAAAGCCCTTTTCGTTCTAGGACGCATATTTAAGGAGATATGGACATAAGAAATTTTTCATATAAAAATTTCAATTTTTTTAGGATTTGGGTGAATTTTTAAATTTATTGGGGGTGGTCACGAATTAAAGCCCTTTTCGCTCTAGGACGCATATTTAAGGAGATATGGACATAAGAAATTTTTCATATAAAAAATTAAATTTTTTTAGGTTTTGGGTGGATTTTTCAATTTTTTGGGGGTGGTTACGAATTAAAGTCCTTTTCGCTCTAGGACGCATATTTAAGGAGATATGGGCAAAAGAAGTTTTTCAATAAAAATTTCAATTTTTTTAGGTTTTGGGTGGATTTTTCAATTTTTTGTGGGTGGTCACGAATTAAAGTCCTTTTCGCTCTAGGACGCTTAGTTTAGGAGATATGGGCAAAAGAAGTTTTTCATATAAAAATTTCAATTTTTTTAGGTTTTGGGTGGTTTTTTCAATTTTTTGGGGGTGGTCACGAATTAAAGTCCTTTTCGCTTTAGGACGCATATTTAAGGAGATATGGGCAAAAGAAGTTTTTCATATAAAAATTTTAATTTTTTTTAGGTTTTGGGTGCATTTTTCAATTTTTTGGGGGTGGTCACGAATTAAAATCCTTTTCGCTCTAGGACGCATATTTAAGGAGATATGGGCAAAAGAAGTTTTTCATATAAAAATTTCAATTTTTTTAGGTTTTGGGTGGATTTTTCAATTTTTTGGGGGTGGTCACGAATTAAAGTCCTTTTCGCTCTAGGACGCATATTTAAGGAGATATGGGCAAAAGAAGTTTTTCATATAAAAATTTCAATTTTTTTAGGTTTTGGGTGGATTTTTCAATTTTTTGGGGGTGGTCACGAATTAAAGTCCTTTTCGCTTTAGGACGCATACTTAAGGAGATATGGGCAAAAGAAGTTTTTCATACAAAAAATTTAATTTTTTTAGGTTTTGGGTGCATTTTTCAATTTTTTGGGGGTGGTCACGAATTAAAATCCTCTTCGCTCTAGGACGCATATTTAAGGAGATATGGACAAAAGAAGTTTTTCATATAAAAATTTCAATTTTTTCAGGTTTTGGGTGGATTTTTCAATTTTTTGGGGGTGGTCACGAATTAAAGTCCTTTTCGCTCTAGGACGCTTAGTTTAGGAGATATGGGCAAAAGAAGTTTTTCATATAAAAATTTCAATTTTTTAGGTTTTGGGTGGATTTTTCAATTTTTTGAGGGTGGTCACGAATTAAAGTCGTTTTGCTATAGGACGCATATTTAAGAAGATATGGGCAACAGAAGTTTTTCATATAAAAATTTCAATTTTTTTAGGTTTTGGGTGGATTTTTCAATTTTTTGGGGGTGGTCACGAATTAAAGTCCTTTTCGCTCTAGGACGCATATTTAAGGAGATACGGACAAAAGAAGTTTTTCATATAAAAATTTCAATTTTTTTAGGTTTTAGGTGGATTTTTCAATTGAGGGTGGTTACGAATTAAAGTCCTTTTCGCTCTAGGACGCATATTTAAGGAGATATGGGCAAAAGAAATTTTTCATATAAAAATTTCAATTTTTTTAGGTTTGGCTGGATTTTTCAATTTTTTTTTGGTTCGCTCTAGGACGCATATTTAAGGAGATATGGGCAAAAGAAGTTTTTCATATAAAAATTTCAATTTTTTTAGGTTTTGGGTGGATTTTTCAATTTTTTGGGGGTGGTCACGAATTAAAGTCCTTTTCGCTTTAGGACGCATACTTAAGGAGATATGGGCAAAAGAAGTTTTTCATACAAAAAATTTAATTTTTTTAGGTTTTGGGTGCATTTTTCAATTTTTTGGGGGTGGTCACGAATTAAAATCCTCTTCGCTCTAGGACGCATATTTAAGGAGATATGGACAAAAGAAGTTTTTCATATAAAAATTTCAATTTTTTCAGGTTTTGGGTGGATTTTTCAATTTTTTGGGGGTGGTCACGAATTAAAGTCCTTTTCGCTCTAGGACGCTTAGTTTAGGAGATATGGGCAAAAGAAGTTTTTCATATAAAAATTTCAATTTTTTAGGTTTTGGGTGGATTTTTCAATTTTTTGAGGGTGGTCACGAATTAAAGTCGTTTTGCTATAGGACGCATATTTAAGAAGATATGGGCAACAGAAGTTTTTCATATAAAAATTTCAATTTTTTTAGGTTTTGGGTGGATTTTTCAATTTTTTGGGGGTGGTCACGAATTAAAGTCCTTTTCGCTCTAGGACGCATATTTAAGGAGATACGGACAAAAGAAGTTTTTCATATAAAAATTTCAATTTTTTTAGGTTTTAGGTGGATTTTTCAATTGAGGGTGGTTACGAATTAAAGTCCTTTTCGCTCTAGGACGCATATTTAAGGAGATATGGGCAAAAGAAATTTTTCATATAAAAATTTCAATTTTTTTAGGTTTGGCTGGATTTTTCAATTTTTTTTTGGGGTGGTCACGAATTAAAGTCCTTTTCGCTCTAGGACGCTTAGTTTAGGAGATATGGGCAAAAGAAGATTTTCATATAAAAATTTCAATTTTTTTAGGTTTTGGGTGGATTTTAAATTTTTTGAGGGTGGTTACGAATTAAAGTCCTTTTCGCTCTAGGACGCACATTTAAGGAGATATGGGCAAAAGAAATTTTTCATATAAAAATTTAAATTTTTTTAGGTTTTGGGTGAATTTTTCAATTTTTTGGGGGTGGTCACGAATTAAAGCCCTTTTCGTTCTAGGACGCATATTTAAGGAGATATGGACATAAGAAATTTTTCATATAAAAATTTCAATTTTTTTAGGATTTGGGTGAATTTTTAAATTTATTGGGGGTGGTCACGAATTAAAGCCCTTTTCGCTCTAGGACGCATATTTGAGGAGATATGGACATAAGAAATTTTTCATATAAAAAATTAAATTTTTTTAGGTTTTGGGTGGATTTTTCAATTTTTTGGGGGTGGTTACGAATTAAAGTCCTTTTCGCTCTAGGACGCATATTTAAGGAGATATGGGCAAAAGAAGTTTTTCATATAAAAATTTAATTTTTTTAGGTTTTGGGTGGATTTTTCAATTTTTTGAGGGTGGTTACGAATTAAAGTCCTTTTCGCTCTAGGACACATATTTAAGGAGATATGGGCAAAATATGTTTTTCATATAAAAATTTAAATTTTTTTAGGTTTTGGGTGGATTTTTCAATTTTTTGGTGGTGGTCACGAATTAAAGTCCTTTTCGCTCTAGGACGCATATTTAAGGAGATATGGGCAAAAGAAGTTTTTCATATAAAAATTTTTAGGTTTTGGGTGGATTTTTCAATTTTTTGGGGGTGGTTACGAATTAAAGTCCTTTTCGCTCTACGACGCATATTTAAGGAGATATGGGCAAAAGAAGTTTTTCATATAAAAATTTCAACTTTTTTAGGTTTTGGGTGGATTTTTCAATTTTTTGGGGGTGGTCACGAATTAAAGTCCTTTTCGCTCTAGGACGCATATTTAAGGAGATATGGGCAAAAGATGTTTTTCATATAAAAATTTAAATTTTTTTAGGTTTTGGGTGGATTTTTCAATTTTTTGGGGGTGGTCACGAATTAAAGTCATTTTCGCTCTAGGACGCATATTTAAGAAGATATGGGCAAAAGAAGTTTTTCATATAAAAATTTCAATTTTTTTAGGTTTTGGGTGGATTTTTCAATTTTTTGGGGGTGGTCACGAATTAAAGTCCTTTTCGCTCTAGGACGCTTAGTTAAGGAGATATGGGTAAAAGAAGTTTTTCATATAAAAATTTAAATTTTTTTAGGTTTTGGGTGGATTTTTCAATTTTTTGGGGGTGGTCACGAATTAAAGTCCTTTTCGCTCTAGGACGCATATTTAAGAAGATATGGGCAAAAGAAGTTTTTCATATAAAAATTTCAATTTTTTTAAGGTTTTGGGTGGATTTTTCAATTTTTTGGGGGTGGTCACGAATTAAAGTCCTTTTCGCTCTAGGACACATATTTAAGGAGATATGGGCAAAAGAAGTTGTTCATATAACAATTTAAATTTTTTTAGGTTTTGGGTGGATTTTTCAATTTTTTGAGGGTGGTTACGAATTAGAGTTCTTTTCGCTCTAGGACACATATTTAAGGAGATATGGGCAACAGAAGTTTTTCATATAAAAATTTCAATTTTTTTTTAGGTTTTGGGTGGATTTGTCAATTTTTTGGGGGTGGTCACGAATTAAAGTCCTATTCGCTCTAGGACGCATATTTAAGGAGATATGGGCAAAAGAAGTTTTTCATATAAAAATTTCATTTTTTTAGGTTTTGGGTGAATTTTTCAATTTTTGGGGGTGGTCACGAATTAAAGCCCTTTTCGCTCTAGGACGCATATTTAAGGAGATATGGGCAAAAGAAGTTTTTCATATAAAAATTTCAATTTTTTTAGGTTTTGGGTGGATTTTTCAATTTTTTGGGGGTGGTCACGAATTAAAGTCCTTTTCGCTCTAGGACGCATATTTAAGGAAATATGGGCAAAAGAAGTTTTTCATATAAACATTTAAATTTTTTTAGGTTTTGGGTGGATTTTTCAATTTTTTGAGGGTGGTCACGAATTAAAGTCGTTTTTGCTATAGGACGCATATTTAAGAAGATATGGGCAACAGAAGTTTTTCATATAAAAATTTCATTTTTTTTAGGTTTTGGGTGAATTTTTCAATTTTTTGGGGGTGGTCACGAATTAAAGTCCTTTTCGCTCTAGGACGCATATTTAAGGAGATATGGGCAAAAGAAGTTTTTCATATAAAAATTTTTAGGTTTTGGGTGGATTTTTCAATTTTTTAGGGGTGGTCACGAATTAAAGTCCTTTTCGCTCTAGGACACATATTTAAGGAGATATGGGCAAAAGAAGTTGTTCATATAACAATTTAAATTTTTCTAGGTTTTTGGGTGGATTTTTCAATTTTTTGAGGGTGGTTACGAATTAAAGTCCTTTTCGCTCTAGGACACATATTTAAGGAGATATGGGCAAAAGAAGTTTTTCATATAAAAATTTCAATTTTTTTAGGTTTTGGGTGGATTTTTCAATTTTTTGGGGGTGGTCACGAATTAAAGTCCTTTTCGCTCTAGGACGCATATTTAAGGAGATATGGGCAAAAGAAGTTTTTCATATAAAAATTTCAATTTTTTTAATTAAAGTCCTTTTCGCTCTAGGACGCATATTTAAGGAGATATGGGCAAAAGAAGTTTTTCATATAAAAATTTCAATTTTTTAGGTTTTGGGTGGATTTTACAATTTTTTGGGGGTGGTCACGAATTAAAGTCCTTTTCGCTCTAGGACGCATATTTAAGGAGATATGGGCAAAAGAAGTTTTTCATATAAAAATTTCAATTTTTTTAGGTTTTGGGTGGATTTTTCAATTTTTTGGGGGTGGTCACGAATTAAAGTCCTTTTCGCTCTAGGACGCATATTTAAGGAGATATGGGCAAAAGAAGTTTTTCAATAAAAATTTCAATTTTTTTAGGTTTTGGGTGGATTTTTCAATTTTTTGTGGGTGGTAACGAATTAAAGTCCTTTTCGCTCTAGGACGCTTAGTTTAGGAGATATGGGCAAAAGAAGTTTTTCATATAAAAATTTCAATTTTTTTAGGTTTTGGGTGGATTTTTAAATTTTTTGGGGGTGGTCACGAATTAAAGTCCTTTTCGCTTTAGGACGCATATTTAAGGAGATATGGGCAAAAGAAGTTTTTCATATAAAAATTTTAATTTTTTTTAGGTTTTGGGTGCATTTTTCAATTTTTTGGGGGTGGTCACGAATTAAAATCCTTTTCGCTCTAGGACGCATATTTAAGGAGATATGGGCAAAAGAAGTTTTTCATATAAAAATTTCAATTTTTTTAGGTTTTGGGTGGATTTTTCAATTTTTTGGGGGTGGTCACGAATTAAAGTCCTTTTCGCTCTAGGACGCATATTTAAGGAGATATGGGCAAAAGAAGTTTTTCATATAAAAATTTCAATTTTTTTAGGTTTTGGGTGGATTTTTCAATTTTTTGGGGGTGGTCACGAATTAAAGTCCTTTTCGCTTTAGGACGCATACTTAAGGAGATATGGGCAAAAGAAGTTTTTCATACAAAAAATTTAATTTTTTTAGGTTTTGGGTGCATTTTTCAATTTTTTGGGGGTGGTCACGAATTAAAATCCTTTTCGCTCTAGGACGCATATTTAAGGAGATATGGACAAAAGAAGTTTTTCATATAAAAATTTCAATTTTTTCAGGTTTTGGGTGGATTTTTCAATTTTTTGGGGGTGGTCACGAATTAAAGTCCTTTTCGCTCTAGGACGCTTAGTTTAGGAGATATGGGCAAAAGAAGTTTTTCATATAAAAATTTCAATTTTTTTAGGTTTTGGGTGGATTTTTCAATTTTTTGAGGGTGGTTACGAATTAAAGTCCTTTTCGCTCTAGGACGCATTTTTAAGGAGATACGGGCAAAAGAAGTTTTTCATATAAAAATTTCAATTTTTTTAGGTTTTGGGTGGATTTTTCAATTTTTTGAGGGTGGTTACGAATTAAAGTCCTTTTCGCTCTAGGACGCATATTTAAGGAGATATGGGCAAAAGAAGTTTTTCATATAAAAATTCAATTTTTTTAGGTTTGGGTGGATTTTTCAATTTTTTGGGGGTGGTTACGAATTAAAGTCCTTTTCGCTCTAGGACGCTTAGTTTAGGAGATATGGGCAAAAGAAGATTTTCATATAAAAATTTCAATTTTTTTAGGTTTTGGGTGGATTTTCAATTTTTTGGGGGTGGTCACGAATTAAAGTCCTTTTCGCTCTAGGACGCATATTTAAGGAGATATGGGCAAAAGAAGTTTTTCATATAAAAATTTAAATTTTTTTAGGTTTTGGGTGAATTTTTCAATTTTTTGGGGGTGGTCACGAATTAAAGCCCTTTTCGCTCTAGGACGCATATTTAAGGAGATATGGGTAAAAGAAGTTTTTCATATAAAAATTTCAATTTTTTTAGATTTTGGGTGGATTTTTAAATTTTTTTGGGGTGGTCACGAATTAAAGTCCTTTTCGCTCTAGGACGCTTAGTTTAGGAGATATGGGCAAAAGAAGATTTTCATATAAAAATTTAAATTTTTTTAGGTTTTGGGTGGATTTTCAATTTTTCGGAGGTGGTCACGAATTAAAGTCCTTTTCGCTCTAGGACGTATATTTAAGGAAATATGGGCAAAAGAAGTTTTTCATATAAACATTTCAATTTTTTTAGGTTTTGGGTGGATTTTTCAATTTTTTGGGGGTGGTCACGAATTAAAGTCCTATTCGCTCTATGACGCATATTTAAGGAGATATGGGCAAAAGAAGTTTTTCATATAAAAATTTCATTTTTTTAGGTTTTGGGTGAATTTTTCAATTTTTGGGGGGTGGTCACGAATTAAAGTCCTTTTCGTTCTATGACGCATATTTAAGGAGATTTGGGCAAAAGAAGTTTTTCATATAAACATTTAAATTTTTTTAGGATTTGGTTGGATTTTTAAATTTTTTGGGGGTGGTTACGAATTAAAGTCCTTTTCGCTCTAGGACGTATATATAAGGAGATATGGGCAAAAGCAGTTTTTCATATAAAAATATCAATTTTTTAGGTTTAGGTTGGATTTTTCAATTTTTTGGGGGTGGTCACGAATTAAAGTCCTTTTCGCTCTAGGACGCATATTTAAGGAGATATGGACAAAAGAATTTTTTCATATAAAAATTTCAATTTTTCTAGGTTTTTGGGTGGATTTTTCAATTTTTTGGGGGTGGTCACGAATTAAAATCCTTTTCGCTCTAGGACGTATATTTAAGGAAATATGGGCAAAAGAAGTTTTTCTATAAACATTTCAATTTTTTTAGGTTTTGGGTGGATTTTTCAATTTTTTGAGGGTGGTTACGAATTAAAGTCCTTTTCGCTCTAGGACGCATATTTAAGGAGATATGGGCAAAAGAAGTTTTTCATATAAAAATTTTTAGGTTTTGGGTGGATTTTTCAATTTTTTAGGGGTGGTCACGAATTAAAGTCCTTTTCGCTCTAGGACGCATATTTAAGGAGATATGGGCAAACGAAGTTGTTAATATAACAATTTAAATTTTTCTAGGTTTTTGGGTGGATTTTTCAATTTTTTGAGGGTGGTTACGAATTAAAGTCCTTTTCGCTCTAGGACACATATTTAAGGAGATATGGGCAAAAGAAGTTTTTCATATAAAAATTTAAATTTTTTTAGGTTTTGGGTGGATTTTTCAATTTTTTGGGTGTGGTCACGAATTAAAGTCCTTTTCGCTCTAGGACGCATATTTAAGGAGATATGGGCAAAAGAAGTTTTTCATATAAACATTTCAATTTTTTTAGGTTTTGGGTGGATTTTTCAATTTTTTGAGGGTGGTTACGAATTAAAGTCCTTTTCGCTCTAGGACGCATATTTAAGGAGATATGGGCAAAAGAAGTTTTTCATATAAAAATTTTTAGGTTTTGGGTGGATTTTTCAATTTTTTAGGGGTGGTCACGAATTAAAGTCCTTTTCGCTCTAGGACGCATATTTAAGGAGATATGGGCAAACGAAGTTGTTCATATAACAATTTAAATTTTTTTAGGTTTTGGGTGGATTTTTCAATTTTTTGGGGGTGGTCACGAATTAAAGTCCTTCTCGCTCTAGGACGCATATTTAAGAAGATATGGGCAAAAGAAGTTTTTCATATAAAAATTTAAATTTTTTTTTAGATTTTTGGGTGGATTTTTCAATTTTTTGTGGGTGGTCACGAATTAAAGTCCTTTTCGCTCTAGGACGCTTAGTTTAGGAGATATGGGTTTTGGGTGGATTTTACAATTTTTTGGGGGTGGTCACGAATTAAAGTCCTTTTCGCTCTAGGACGCATATTTAATGAGATATGGGCAAAAGAAGTTTTTCATATAAAAATTTCAATTTTTTTAGGTTTTGGGTGGATTTTTCAATTTTTTTGGGGGGTGGTCACGAATTAAAGTCCTTTTCGCTCTAGGACGCATATTTAAGGAGATATGGGCAAAAGAAGTTGTTCATATAACAATTTCATTTTTTTTAGGTTTTGGGTGGATTTTTAATTTTGTGGGGGTGGTCACGAATTAAAGTCCTTTTCGCTCTAGGACGCATATTTAAGTAGATATGGGCAAAAGAAGTTTTTCACATAAAAATTTCAATTTTTTTAGGTTTTGGGTGGATTTTTCAAATTTTTGGGAGTGGTCACGAATGAAAGTCCTTTTCGCTCTAGGACGCATATTTAAGGAGATATGGGCAAACGAAGTTTTTCATTTAAAAATTTCAATTTTTTTAGGTTTTGGGTGGATTTTTCAATTCTTTAGTGGTGGTCACGAATTAAAGTCCTTTTCGCTCTAGGACGCATATTTAAGGAGATATTGGCAAAAGATGTTGTTCATATAACAATTTCATTTTTTTTAGGTTTTGGGTGGATTTTTAATTTTGTGGGGGTGGTCACGAATTAAAGTCCTTTTCGCTCTAGGACGCATATTTAAGTAGATATGGGCAAAAGAAGTTTTTCACATAAAAATTTCAATTTTTTTAGGTTTTGGGTGGATTTTTCAAATTTTTGGGAGTGGTCACGAATGAAAGTCCTTTTCGCTCTAGGACGCATATTTAAGGAGATATGGGCAAACGAAGTTTTTCGTTTAAAAATTTCAATTTTTTTAGGTTTTGGGTGGATTTTTCAATTCTTTAGTGGTGGTCACGAATTAAAGTCCTTTTCGCTCTAGGACGCATATTTAAGGAGATATGGGCAAAAGAAGTTTTCCATATAAAAATTTCAATTTTTTTAGGTTTTGGGTGGATTTTCAATTTTTTGGGGGTGGTCACGAATTAAAGTCCTTTTCGCTCTAGGACGCATATTTAAGGAGATATGGGCAAAAGAAGTTTTTCATATAAAAATTTCAACTTTTTTAGGTTTTGGGTGGATTTTTCAATTTTTTGGGGGTAGTCACGAATTAAAGTCCTTTTCGCTCTAGGACGCATATTTAAGGAGATATGGGCAACAGAAGTTTTTCATATAAAAATTTCAATTTTTTTTTAGGTTTTGGGTGGATTTTTCAATTTTTGGGGGATGGACACGAATTAAAGTCCTTTTCGCTCTAGGACGCATTTTTAAGGAGATATGGGCAAAAGAAGTTTTTCATATAAAAATTTCAATTTTTTTTAGATTTTAGGTGGATTGTTCAATTTTTTTAGGGTAGTCACGAATTAAAGTCCTTTCGCTCTAGGACGCATATTTAAGGAGATATGGGCAAAAGAAGTTTTTCAAAAAAAATTTCAATTTTTTTAGGTTTTGGGTGGATTTTTCAATTTTTTGTGGGTGGTCACGAATTAAAGTCCTTTTCGCTCTAGGACGCTTAGTTTAGGAGATATGGGTTTTGGGTGGATTTTTCAATTTTTTGGGGGTGGTCACGAATTAAAGTCCTTTTCGTTCTAGGACGCATATTTAAGGAGATATGGGCAAAAGAAGTTTTTCATATAAAAATTTCAATTTTTTTAGGTTTTGGGTGGATTTTTCAATTTTTTGGGGGTGGTCACGAATTAAAGTCCTTTTCGCTCTAGGACGCATATTTAAGGAGATATGGGCAAAAGAAGTTTTTCAAAAAAAATTTCAATTTTTTTAGGTTTTGGGTGGATTTTTCAATTTTTTGTGGGTGGTCACGAATTAAAGTCCTTTTCGCTCTAGGACGCTTAGTTTAGGAGATATGGGTTTTGGGTGGATTTTTCAATTTTTTGGGGGTGGTCACGAATTAAAGTCCTTTTCGTTCTAGGACGCATATTTAAGGAGATATGGGCAAAAGAAGTTTTTCATATAAAAATTTCAATTTTTTTAGGTTTTGGTTGGATTTTTCAATTTTTTGAGGGTGGTAACGAATTAAAGTCCTTTTCGCTCTAGGACGCATATTTAAGGAGATATGGGCAAAAGAAGTTTTCATATAAAAATTTCAATTTTTTTAGGTTTTGGGTGGATTTTTCAATTTTTTGGGGTGGTCACGAATTAAAGTTCTTTTCGCTCTAGGACTCTCCCTGAAACTTAGTTAGAGCGAAAAGGACTTTAATATATGACCACCCACAAAAACTGAAAAATTCACCAAGACTTTAAAAAAATTTAAATTTTTTTACGGAAAACTTCTTTTGCCCATATCTCCTTAAATATGCGACCTAGAGTGAAAAGGACTTTAATTCGTGATCATCCTCAAAAAATTGAAAAATCCACCCAAATACCAAAAACATTAACGTTTTATATGGACTTCTTTTGACAATATCTTCTTAAATATGCGTCCTAGAAGGAAAAAGACTTTAATTCGTGACGGTCCTCGAAAATCGAAAAATTCACCCAAAACATAAAAAAATTTAAATATTTATATGAAAAACTTCTGTTGGCCATATCTCCTTAAATATGCGTCCTGAAGTGAAAAGGACTTTAATTCGTGACCACTCTCAAAATATTGAAAAATCCACCCAAATCCTAAAAAAACTTAAATTTTTATATGAAAAACTTCCTTTGTCCATATCTCCTTAAATATGCGTCCTAGACCGAGAAAGACTTTTGTTGGTGACCACCCCCAAAAAATATAAAAATTCGCCCTAATTGAAAAATATTAAATTTTTATATGAAAAACCTCTTTTGTCCATATCTCCTTAAATATGCGTCCTAGAGCGAAAACGACTTTAATTCGTGACCACCCCCAAAAAATTGAAAAATCCACCCAAAACCTAAAAAAATTAAATTTTTATATGAAAAGCTTCTTTTGCCCATATCTCCTAAACTAAGCGTCCTAGAGCGAAAAGGACTTTAATTCGTGACCACCTTCAAAATATCGAAACATCCACCCATATCCTAAAAAAATTGCAATTTTTATATGAAAAATTTCTTTTGGCCATATCTTAACTAAGCGTCCTGGAGCGAAAAGGACTTTAATTCGTGACCACCCTCAAAAAATCTACCCAAATCCTAAAAAAATTTAAATTTTTATATGAAAACTTATTTTGGCCATACCTCCTTAAATATGCGTCCTAGTGCGAAAAGGACTGTAATTCGTTACCACCCTCGATAAATTTAAAACTCCACCCAAATCCTAAAAAAATTAAATTTTTATATGAAAAACTTTTTTTGTCCATATCTTCTTAAATATGCGTCCTAGACCGAAAAGGGCTTTAATTCGTGACCACACTCAAAAAATTGAGAAATCCACCCACATCTTAAAAACATTGAAATTGTTATATGAAAAACTGCTTATGGCCATGTCTGCTTAAATATGCGTCCTAGAGTGAACATGCCTTTAATTCGCGACCACCCCCAAACAATTGAAAAATCCACCCAAAACTTTAAAAAAAATTAAATTTTTATATAAAAAACTTCTTTTGCCCATAGCTTCTTAAATATGCGTCCTAGAGCAAAATGGACTTTAATTCGTAACTAAACTAATCCTAAAAAAAAAATGAAATTTTTATATGCAAAATGCATTGAAATTGTTGTATGAAAAACTTCTTATGGCCATGTCCGCTTAAGTATGCGTCCTAGAGCGAACATGCTTTTAATTCGGGATCACCCCGAAAAAATTGAAAAATCCACCCAAAACTTTAAAAAAAATTTAATTTTTTATATAAAAAACTTCTTTTGCCCATATCATCTTAAATATGCGTCCTAGAGCAAAACGGACTTTAATACGTAACCACCATCAACAAATTCAAAAATCCACGCAAATCCTAAAAAAATTAAAATTTTTATATGCAAAACTTAACAAACTCAACAAATTGAAAAATCATATATAATTATTGACCGATGTGGACCAATTTTTGCATAGTTGTTAGAGACCATATACCAACACCATCTACCCAATTTCAGCCGGATCGGATGAAATTTGCTTCTCTTAGAGGCTCCGTAAGCCAAATCGGGGGATCCTTTATATGGGGACTATATATAATTATGGACCGATGTGGACCAATTTTTGCATGGTCATTAGAGACCATATACCAACACCATGTACCAAATTACAGCCGGATCGGATGAAATTTGCTTCTCTTAGTGGCTCCGCAAGCCAAATCGGGGGATCGGTTTATATGGGGCTATATATAATTATGGACCGATGTGGACCAATTTTTGCATGGTCATTAGAGACCATATACCAACACCATGTACCAAATTTCAACCAGATCGGATGAAATTTGCTTCTCTTAAAGGCTCCGCAAGCCAAATTTGGGGGTCCGTTTATATGGGGGCTATACGAAAAAGTGGACCGATATGGCCCATTTGCAATACCATCTGACCTACATGAATAACAACTACTTGCACGCACAGAAAAACCATGTTTGGACATGGTTGCCGCATCCATTTTATGCTTATCTAGAGCATGTAATTGCCGCGAAAACCATGTATTTTGTCTTTGTAAAAATAGTTTTCGAGCGGAGAAAAATGTATGGTGGCAATAAGCATTTGAATGGTTCTCAAATACCGCAAACATGTTCTATCATTTAAATGATAGAATTTTAGACCATTAAATGGTCGGGAAAATCATGTACCTGACCATTCAATTTTTTTTTTTTACTTTTTACAGGGAAAAAAGTATTTTTATAGGTTAAGTATAGACATGTCTAGAACCATTACATGGCCATAAAGACCATTTACATTTTTTTCGTGACCATTTAATTTTTTAACTTGTTTGCAGCGAAAAGAATTTTATAGAAACATTGAGCAGGTACACACGATTTTCATTTTGCGCGTCAGTCGTGTGTTGATTGTTTCTTGAAATGGACGGAGAATACGGTTTTACTGTGTTTTGCGTTAATTTATTTATTCAGAAGTGGCACGTGGTTTTATTTTTATTTGCAGTTACATGATGTCTGCGTTTGTACATTTGATGGTCACGATGTAAATATGGAATAATTACTTATTGTTGAAATTGAAATAAAATAGAGTGTGGAAAAATATATGATGTTTGCTTGAACGGCATTATAAATACAAATAAACAATGAATTAGTTTATAAATAAATAAAAACAAATAAATAAAGTTAATTTTGTGTTTTCTTTTCTCAAGTGGCGTCCTTTTTTCGACGATGAAAAAAGTTTTTTCATAAAGATTAAAACATTTTAGGTTGTAACCAGGAAAAAACATTTTTAATGAATACCATAACATTTTAAATCGTGACCATTGTCTTTTCATTCAAACAAAATTCTTTTTATCAATATAATAACATTTTAGATGAGGACAATTACATTTTTCTTAGAACCATGTTCACTGAGCTAACATGGTTGCAGGATAAAATGTTACATGATCGCCGCAAAAATAGCTCCTATCATATTATTTTGCTCTTCGAATATGATTGTGACAATCATGTTTCTTCTCTGCGTGTGTGCCAAGTTTCAAGTCGATAGCTTGTTTCGTTCGGAGCCACCGTGGTGCAATGGTTAGCATGCCCGCCTTGCATACACAAGGTCGTGGGTTCGATTCCTGCTACGACCGAACACTAAAAAGTTTTTCAGCGGTGGATTATCCCACCTCAGTAATGCTGGTGACATTTCTGAGGGTTTCAAAGCTTCTCTAAGTGGTTTCACTGGAATGTGGAACGCCGTTCGGACTCGGCTATAAAAAGGAGGTCCCTTGTCATTGAGCTTAACATGGAATCGGGCAGCACTCAGTGATAAGAGAGAAGTTCACCACTGTGGTATCACAATGGACTGAATAGTCTAAGTGAGCCTGATACATCGGGCTGCCACATAACCTAACCTAACCTAACCTTCGTTCGGAAGTTCGCGTGATTTCAACAGACGGACGGACGGACATGCTTAGATCGAGTCAGAATTTCACCACGACCCAGAATATATATACTTTATGGGGTCTTAGAGCAATATAGTTTTTGTATGAATGTCCATTTACTAGAGACATAACATACAGTAGAAAAAGGGACTCAAAATTTCGTATTTTTTGTTTATTGTTAAAGAAGTTTATAAAAATGCAGTTTAGAGCTCACCAATATGGAAGATATTTGTAGCTTATTTAGATTAAAGTCTTTACTTTAAAATAACATCGAGAAATAAATCGAAACTAGGAAGGGAAATAGAGTTTTGTGTCCTCCTAGGTGGACATAGGTAGTGAAAGGGTTAAGTGAATAAAACTTCAATATTTCTAACACATTTTCTTAAATTTCTCAAGAACTATTCAATTATTTTTCTTATACACGCGTTGGCCATAGAGTTCAGGTTAACTGTTACAATAGAATGTAAAAAATTCCATCCAACCAAAAAGTGGTTTATAGATTAAACAAAAATGAAATGACCATATTATGGACTCCATATTATACTGTAAATGAAATAAACTGTCTTACCGCCCTCAAACAAATGTTCCGCATATGCCACTTTTGTTTTTTTCTTCTCCTAGTGATACGCTACATTATTTTAGTGTAGTTTAGAATCTGCATTGATTACAGCTTGTCTTGCAAACACACAAAACCAAAAGCAAACATCAAATGCATCGTACAAACCATTGTTGGTGGGGACTGTGTTTCGCTCATTTGCCTCTCATCAACTCACATACATCCCCATTTGTTTTTGGTAAACACAATAAGAGTGAGAGTCAGCATACAAAAACAATAAGCATAAGAAAAAGAACCGAGACAAATTCATTATCGATAATCGAACTCTGTGGTCATGTTAACACATGAATATAGCAGTATATCAAAAAGAAAAAATGGAATTAGCTTACCAGTATATGCTTTCTAATACTACTAGATATAATGAACTGGTATATTAATAAAAACACATCAAAGAAATTAAAAAAAAAAGAACAAACTTACTCACTTAGAAAATGCTCGATTTTAAAATTTTTGCAATATAAAAACTCCAATAGCTGATATAATCCATCAATTTTTCCAGATTTGTATTTCAAAATTTATGCACTCTCGAATAGACACCAACTTTGCAAATAAATAAAGCACATATAAAAATCATATAACCGAGAGGGATTTAGCGAAAATGCCGACTGCACTGTACAAGAGCAAAATACCGATCGTGCTTCGTATACATTTTCTCAGGAGAATAAACAAATCATGCACACACATATAAAGATTTCAATTATGCACATTATTAAATAAAACACGAAAAAAATCAGTTAAGGTTAAAATAATTTAACACCCGAATACGCAGTGTACACGTAAAAACTGAACTTGAAGCCGGATACTCAATAATGTGTTGAGTAAAGAGAGGAAGCGGATATAATTCACTCACAGATTTAGTTTGTCGGCATGAGAGCGGTGAGAGAGAGACAGAGGGATATATGTACACAATATCCAATGCTCCAAATTTAGGTATCCATTTGTTGGCTGGCATAATGAAGGTGAGAGTTAGAATCCACAATTTCGCTGAGATTTTATTTTTCTTTATGGAGAGCAAAAGAGTAACAACCGTAAGCATGTACATACACTAAGCCATTTGCGAAAGAATACACACTCGAGTACACGAATTAACTTTTTAAGTTTAATTTTTGTTTAAAAAAAAAAGAATCAATCTTTTCTTTTTATTTTTTATTCGGAGCGAACTCCGTCTTTATTGATTAAACTCAAAAGTAGAACTAACTTCAAATAATTTCTACAATTTCATAAATGCTTAAAACTATGCACTTGCCAACGATCACCTGATGTAATTCCAGGAATCCAATGCAACTAACTTATGTTGGGTTTCGCAATGATCACCTCATCTTATTCGGGGAAATCGTTGCAGCTAACCATTGCTGTTTTATGGGAACGGAAGTTCCACGCGCTTGATTCAACAGACATATCATCAGCATAAAATTTTATTTACTTTCAATTCTCTTTTAAAATATTTTTGGCAACTAAGAAGGTGTCGGGTATTAACTCCTCCCCTCTTAATTGCAATTGTCCCCAATTGTTTTTTTTTTTTTTTACTTCAGAAATATGGGATGTTGTTTATTCGAACTGCTGATGAGATGTTATTTGTTGGTTGGATATATGTTAATATTGCTCCTGGCTCTGGCGGTAAATATGAATTCTGTGTATTTAAATATTCTATGCTTCTTCTTCGCGAGATTCTATAGAGGTGAAGAATCCAGGAACCCAAGACTGCAAGGATTATTAAATAGGCCATGATTGATACTCCGTTCACAATTGTTCCCGTTCTTAATATTCTGATACTGTGGGTGTTATTAAGATATGATTCTCTCAGGCTCTCAATAGTCAGAATATTTTCTAAGTTCTTCTCTAATGGCGTGGGTTGCAATACAGCAGGGATGGTTTTTATTTGTGGGGCTTCTAGGTTGCGGTAAATTTTGTTCTGTGCCGCTATTGTAGAATTTGAAAATTTTATCAAAAACGTGCCTGATAAATGATGTGCAACTTCATCGATGTATATGGTATCATTGTAGTCGTTAAGCAGGATTACTCCAGGGAAAATATTTTCGATTAACGGGACATGATGACTGTTGGTATAAGTGCAGTACGACGATAAGCTTTTTATAATATTATTTATACATGTATTATTTCTTAAATCTAGTAGTTGGTTGTTACTACAAATTTTAATATTATTATATTTTGAGCAATTACTTTTTAGTCCATAAATTTCATTTAAATTCTTTATTATATTATTGAAAGACAACTTTACAATTTTTTTGTTTTTCTTTACGGGGTACAATAGCAAATTTTGATATATTTTTTCATTAGTCAATGGAATTTTGATAACATATAATATGATTGAATTTCGATATAAAACATTTACTGTGGCATATTCCATTGCCTCTTCATTTGTTGCAAAGGGCATATTTTCTTTACTTAATTTTTCCAAAGCTAATTTAACTTCTAATTTATCCAAAATAATGGAGTTTATTACTCCGCTCTTTGCCCATTGAATCGCATAATGTATATTAATTAACTGCTCTTTTATGAGTCTTATGCGACTTTGTAAAGTTAAAACTATTTCGGTATTTAAATAGTTGTTTTTGCCTATCGCATTGGAAATTTCATTAACTATTTTCGTTACATTATTTAGTCTATCATTTAGCACTTGGTTAATAACGACTTGCTTATTGTTATTTTGATTTATTTCATTTATATTATATTCTAGCATTTCGAAGTCATCGTGATCTGGAGTTCCAGCGATATACTTCCATGCAGTACCAATTATGTTGAATGATCTTTTATTTCTCTTATAACTATTTTTTTCATTATTAATATCCCCATTTTCATAGTTATTATTTATATTGTATTTATCATTATTATACTGAGGAACAATACTTTGAATTAAATCCTGAGCTTGCATTATTTCTTCATTTAGGATAGGAAAAAAGGAATTGGTTTTAGGGATATGTCGTTCAACGAATACTTTTGTCTCTGTCACAAAGGAGTCATATTTCTTTATGTCTATTGGATGAATTATTCTGAAGATTCCGTCTTGGACTTTACTTTGTCCATCATTAATTATTATAACATGAGCAGATGTGTAGTCAATAATTTGAAATTCTGCTTTACAAAATATTATAATTGATCTGAAAGAGAAAAAAGATATACAAAATTTAAGTTTTGATAAGTCTTTTATGAACAGTCCTTCCGGATAATGTTTTAACAGTGGAGTTTTGGTTACTAGCTACTATTTCCCTTTTATACTTCGGGGTAAGTTTATTTCCGCGTCGCTTATCAATTCTGACATAAATAACATCACCCTCCGAGTAAGTTTTCATCGGCTCCTTTTCCTTATTATGGTAACTGAGATCGGATACTTGCTTTTCTTGTAATTTACGTATTGTCTCTTTTCGGGAATTTTCAAGCATCTCTGGATCGCTACTGACATTTCGGCCAAATAAAACTTCAACAGGTTTCCTATTTGTTGTCGAATGAACTGATAAATTATATTCCTTGACTGATCTTTCTAATAATTCCTCAAAAGTACGGTGGGCTTTCTCAGTTTTGAGACATCTCATGATCTCTTGAAGTGTCGAGTGGAAACGTTCCACTTGTCCGTTAGAACAACTTGTATAAGGTGGGGTACGATAAACTTGAATGCCGAATTCATTCTCTATCATATGATTAATGGAAACTGATCTAAAAGATTTTTCATTATCAAAAACTATTGTTTCGGGAATAAGAAAGAAGAGAATGTCTCTCAAAGGTTGTTTAATATCTTCAGAAGCTCTTGATTTTATTACCTTCGCTATAGCAAATTTGGAAAACTTATCTATAGCTGTCAGAACAGAGTGTTTATCTGTAATAAAGATATCAAGGTGGACAATTTGTCCAGGAAATTGCGGAATAGGAGTTGGTTGAATTTCCAGCTTAGCAGGATGACGATCATACTTGTTTTCCTTGCAGACCACACAATTCTTTACTGCTTTAGTCACTTTTTTGTTCATAGATGGAAAGTAGTATTTTCTGATTATCTGAATTTTATTTTCACGAGCATTTCTGTGAGCTCGATTATGTGTACTCAAAATTATATTATCCTGTTCTTCTTCGCTAGTCACGTCTTCAACTTGAATTTGAGTAAACCTTACTTTGTAGCTTCTAAAATGTAAGGGATATATCTCTTGAATTTTCCCCATAGTGCGTTCATCAGTTTTAATGCAGTTAACAACGGATGGGTTTAGGTAACGTTTTAAAATATTGACCAATTTGTCTGAATCATACGATTCTTCTGTTACTATATGTTTGTGGTATGTTGGAAAAACTATTTTAAATTCATATGACTGATTTGGACCTTGATTGAGAAAAATTTGATTTTTGAATGCGTTAATCGGTGCATCTACCGAATAAATCAGACAATGAGATGAGCTTTCATCGCTGTGCTCACTTGATGTTAGCGTATTTATCTCTGGTGGAATTCTTGATAACGCATCGGCTACCACATTAGTTTTCCCTTGTTTGTAATGAAGCTCGTAGTTATATTCTTCTAAAATTGCTTTCCAACGTTTCATTTTAGTGTTGTTATTTTTATTACTTAACGCGTAAGTAAGTGGTTGATGGTCGGTAAATATTTTTATTTTGGCAGTACCATATAGATAATTTCTCAGAGAATCTAATGCCCATATAATAGCTAACATTTCCTTCTCGTTAGCGGCATAATTTTCTTCCGTCCTGCTCAACGTTCTAGATATGAAAACTATCGGTTTTTTTTCTTGGGAAAGCACTGCACCAAGAGCGAAATTTGATGCATCTGTAGTTAACTCAAAATCTTTATTATAATTTGGATATGCCAACACTACATCTTCGGAAACAAGAGTTGATTTTAATTTGTTAAAAGCTGACATGGCTTCTGAATTTAAATTTATTTTAATTTTTGAGGATTTATTTTTGGACACGCGTCCTTCCTCCCCTCTTAAAAGGGATGTCAGGGGCTTAGCGAGTTTCGCATAATCTTGAATGAAACAACGATAATACCCTGTCATACCTAAAAATGATCTTAAGTCTTTTAATGTTTTAGGTTGTGGAATTTTAGCAATAGCTTCTGTCCTTTTTGGATTTGTTTTTATTCCATCAGAAGAAATAACGAATCCTAGAAACTCAACCGAATTTTTAAAGAAATGACATTTGTCCAATTGGACTTTCATGTTTGCACTTTCAAGTGTTTTGAAAACTTTGACTAAATCGTGGACATGATCGTCCTCGTTGCGACTAAAAACAATTATATCGTCGATATAAACGAAACAACAAACTCCTATACATTCGCGTAATATATCATCAAGTGCTCTCTGAAAAATTGAAGGGGCATTTTTTAAGCCAAACGGTAGTCTTGTGTATTCGTATTTTCCGTTGTTAATGGAAAAAGCTGTTTTTTCTATATCAGATTCCTTTAACGGGATCTGATGGAATCCGCTCTTCAGATCGAGTACTGAGAAATACTGATTATTTCCTAGCTGCGCAAGGACTTCACTAATATTCGGGATCGGATATTTATCCGCTATGGTCACCGCATTTAGTTTTCTGTAATCCGTCACAACTCTATACTGCTTATTACCAGCTGAATCTGGCTTTTTTGGTACAATCCATACCGGTGAGTTGTACGGAGAGCGAGATGGTCTTATTATACCATCATTAAGCATCGTTTGAATTTGCTTTTCTACCTCAGATTTCAAAGCCATGGGGTAAGGATAGTATCGAGTGTATACTGGTGTATTGTCCCTTGTTCGAATTTCCCCTATTACCTTAGTTGTATATGTTAATTTCATATCGGGCTCTGCGAATAGGTTAGGTATTTTTTCTGTTAGTGCTCTAATTATTTTGCGCTGCTTGTCTGTCATATGGTCATCCTTTATTTTAATCAGATTTATTGCTTCTGACTTCATTTGGTGAATTTTTATTTTAGCCCCGTTTTCGAGCGAAATGTAATTATCTCTGGTATGAATAACTGCTCCTAATTGTTTTAAGCTGTCATTGCCTAGAATCCCATGAAAAGATTTTAAGTTTGGAAGGATGTAAAATTTTAAATTTTTGTCTCTAATATTGAAAAGATTAAGAAATGTGTGGCTGGTGATTTCTATATCACCGGCAACTGATCTTGTAAAGAAATTTTTCTGATTTGGTATAACTTTTTTTGGGAGAAATGGTTGAATGTAATTCTTTGTTGACCCTGTATCTATAAGTATATTTAAAATTTTTCCATTTTCTATTTTACATCGTACATAAGGTAACGATGAATCAGTTAGCCTAAAAAATGTAAATCGCTGGTGTCAGTTAGTTGTTCTTCTTGGTTCGCAAAGTAAAGTGCTTCATTAGACATCTGTTGGTAATAATCCTGAGAGTAGTCCGAATTACCATTTTCGGAGCAATTGTCGCATTCGTCTTCTTCCGGTGGGTGTTCTCCATAATATGCTCCATCTGGTGGATGATTATGAGTCTCTAGATGGAAGTTTCTTTGAACCTTGTTCATAGGGAGACGGGAAGATGCCGGTGGTGGCCTCTTGCCATAGAAATTATTCTGTTTGGGTCGGTTCATGTAATTAATACCCTTTGACCGAAGACTTTCATCCACGTCCATAGGCTCTGGTCTTGGCTGGGGTTTAGGTGCTGTTGGTCGTTGAGGAGGATAATAT
Source organism: Haematobia irritans (assembly GCF_050003625.1). Taxonomy (NCBI): domain Eukaryota; kingdom Metazoa; phylum Arthropoda; class Insecta; order Diptera; family Muscidae; genus Haematobia; species Haematobia irritans. The sequence goes on along the minus strand of NC_134399.1, from coordinate 106,293,383 downwards.
TTCTGCTGGTAGTTATTCCCATTGTACTGTACATGTTTATTTTGCAATGGTGCTTGATAATCGTGCTTATTGGAATGCACCTTAGGATGTGGTATATGGGCTAATTGAGGGTAAAATTGTTGCTGGTTTTGATTTTTTTGTGGATGGAACCTCGGTTTTTGCCCTTTACTTTGGTGGTTAAAAATTCCGTTAGGAATATTTTTGCTTCTATTGGCATAATCAGAACGAAAATTTTGATTTTCTAACTTGAGGCACAGGTGCAAGGCCTGTGGCAAATCGGCTGGTTCCTTCATACCTAGTAGTCGCGATAAATCGCCATTAAGACCTCGAATAAACGTATCGAGTGCTTTGTCTCGGTATGATTGTGTGAAAAGCTTCAACGACTCATCCGGTAAATCCATACAACCAATTTTATTTAAGATAAGTGATAATTGAGTATATACCTGTCCGTAAAATTCTGGGACAGTTTGATTGCCTTGCACTAAGGATATCATCTGATATTCCAAAGTGCGGATATCTCTCTTATCAGCGTAATGCAACGTTAGGCACTTTGATATAGCTTTCCAGTTTAATGGGGTGTTGTACGATTCAAGGGCAATGTCCGCATTGCCGACGATTTTGTTACGTATAATATTTAAAATTCCATAATATTTAGGAGAACCCCTAATGGGTTCATAGATCTGAAGAATTCGATCCACGCTTTTTTTCCAAGAGCTAAATTCTCCTGGATCTCCAGAGAAATCACGCAAACATTTAACTACATCCGGAATTTTGTCAAAGTCTGAAATATTATTATTTAAGTTAGGGTCAATGGTTTGGTCCGAAAAATTTGCAAAGTCCGAATTTTGTTGAGAGTTTGCCTGTAATAGGCCCTGAAATTGCGTCTCTATTACGTTTTGTACCATGCGGGCAATTATGTCAGGTGTAAGATTCTGTACTGGTTGAACGGGAGGTGCTGGTGCAGTGGGATTTTGGGTTGGATTGGAAAGGACAGCAGGGCGGATTAAATTATTAGGATTGGACATTTTTGCGTTTGTTTCAGTTCAAAATTTTATGTATCAAATCAGATTTAATTTTATTAAATGCACAAAAAAAAATTATAACTTATAGAAAATATATTATGCTTACAATACTATAAATGTCTGGAACATGTTGATTGCTGAATGTTGAATGCTGCCGTCTGTAGTTTATTGTGTTTATTTTTGCACAATCAAGCGGTATGTCCTTTCTTGTTTTAATATTAATATTATTTTTTTTTCCTTAATATATTTTTTCAAAATATTGTTTCATTATAACTGTTCTTTTTCAATTATTAATTTAACATTTTTCTTATTTTTCATGTGATTTCACTAATCCTTTTTCTTTTTTTTTGTTTTAATATTAATATTATTATTTTCTTTAATATATTTTTTCAAAATATTGTTTTCATTATAACTCTTCTTTTTTAATTATTAATTTAACATTCCTCTTATTTTTCATGTGAATTCACTAGTCCTTTTTCTTTTTTTTGTTTTAATATTAATATTATTCTTTTCTTTAATATATTTTTTCAAAATATTGTTTTCATCATAACTGTTCTTTTTTAATTATTAATTTAACATTTTTCTTATTTTTTTATGTCACTTCACTAGTCCTTTTTTTGTTTCAATATTAATATTATTCTTTTCTTTAATATATTTTTTCAAAATATTGTTTTCATTAATTTCACATTTTTCTTATTTTTCATATTACATCACTAATCCTTTTTTATATTTGTCCAGTGAAGCGGCTGGTGTTCAACACCGTCCTTTTTCCTATTTCGATAGGTACTCGGGGGCCTCGTTCTTCACAACTTTTTTTCGCGGGAGTTCCAACCGCGCGGACAATTGGGAACTCGATATAGACTATTTTTAACACTACTTGATTCACGTTCGCGTTGCTTTATCGGGTCCCTGCTCGGGCGCCAATTAACTTTTTAAGTATAATTTATGTTTAAAAAAAAAGGATCAATCTTTTCTTTTTATTTTTCATTCGGAGCGAACTCCGTCTTTATTGATTAAACTCAAAAGTAGAACTAACTTCAAATAATTTCTACAATTTCATAAATGCTTAAAACTATGCACTTGCCAACGATCACCTGATGTAATTCCAGGAATCCAATGCAACTAACTTATGTTGGGTTTCGCAATGATCACCTCATCTTATTCGGGGAAATCGTTGCAGCTAACCATTGCTGTTTTATGGGAACGGAAGTTCCACGCGCTTGATTCAACAGACATATCATCAGCATACAATTTTATTTACTTTCAATTCTCTTTTAAAATATTTTTGGCAACTAAGAAGGTGTCGGGTATTAACTCACGCAATAGAACAATACGAGTATGTACATACAAATAGAATATATTTATATTACTATTAGACCGAATGAACCGATTGTTTGCAAATAAATTAGAAAAAATCTTCTTCACTATTATAATTAATTTGCAAATAAGTTGAATTTATTTCAAACACTATATAATTTGCAAATACATGGAGCACAAAACAGAACCTAATCGAGAACAAGAGTAACCCGACAACCGTCTGCACCGCACGAAAGTAAAAACCGAACTAACTAGTGGTTTCTTGTCTGAGTACACAAACTTAACCTGTTGAGTGAAGAGAGTATGCGGCTATACATTTTAAAATCAACTCAGCTGGATAAAAAGGGAAACTGGGTATGATTGAGCCAGAGCTGCCAATAAAATTTCAAGAAAAATCGTCGCTTAAAAAAAAAAACAAACGTCGTAATCGGCCAATATAAATAATACTAAACTAAATATCTTTATGGGTTAAAAGAAAAACAAAAGTAAAAACATGAAATTAATATGTATTTCAATAAAAAAATTTTAAAACTAATAATAAAATAATTGTTTTTGCTTAAAAACAAAAATCTTTCATATAAAAAAAAAAACTGAAAATAATTAAGCATACCTATGCATCTCAATAAATAACATAAAATATATTTTGTCTACAATATAGTTTTTACTTTAGTATAATATTTGTTTAAACACAATTCATCTTCATGAAATTCATATACCTCTGAAGAAAAAGGCCCTTATTTGCCAAAGTGGTAAATAAGGGCCATTGATGGTTTATCGGATCGACGAGCTTCTACTTTTTGTTTTGTAAAGTTTTTTCTGTCTAAAAATTCGATCCACATTTGTTGTGGACAGTGAAAGAATCATAATTCTATGTACGAATTTAGACAAAAGTGAAAAGGCCACACTAGAGTCCCTACACTGATAGAAAAATGCTTCGTTATATTAATGAATGGGCTTCGTTAATTATATTTCATTAATACAACGAAACGTTTCATTAATAACATGAAAGCTTTTTGTTGATATAATGAAATTCATCGCTACATATTTTTGAGATGTTTTTTGTATTCGTAAAATTGGCGAACCCGGTTACGTTAATATTGCGAAATTTATTTTATGTGAAGATTTACTACAAATATTTTCTATATGTTTCAGAGTATTCAAATGTATACAAAAATGTGGAATTCCTCAAAGATTTTGTTAAAATTTCGGGTTTTATAACATTTAAAAGTAATTAACGATTACGTTTCGTTAATACAACGACACAACCATTAAATGTAAGAAGGCTGAAGGCGCTTGCACATTTGAGAAAGGACGTGTATATTCCTTCTGACAATGCAAGATTTGGCAGCCATAGTGTTGAGAACACCAAAAAACACCAAAAAGATTCACGAATAACAAGTATATACGGCCGTAAGTTCGGCCAGGCCGAAGCTTATGTACCCGTCCACCATGGATTGCGTAGAAACTTCTTCTAAACACTATCATCCACAATCGAATTACTTGGGTTGCGGTAATGCTTGCCGATGGCAAGGTATCTTAAAACTTCCCAACACCGTCTTCTAAATTATAAGTAAGTCCATACGTGGTATATATTAAATTAAAAAAGACCTATTAAATACGGATATAATTCAGTTTAACAAAATTTTCTATAGAAATAAAATTTTAACAAAATTTTCTAGAGAAATAAAATTTTAAAAAAATTTTCTATAGAAATAAAATTTTGACAAAATTTTCTATAGAAATAAAGTTTTGACAAAATTTTCTATAGAAATGAAATTTTGGCAGATTATGATTATGAACCGATATGGACCAATTTTTGTGTGATTGAGGATCGGCTATACATAACTATAGACCGATATGGATCAATTTTGGAATGGTTGTTAGCGGCCATATACACCACGACCCAGAATATATATACTTTATGGGGTCTTAGAGCAATATTTCGATGTGTTACAAAAATAAAAATGTTTTCACTATTTATTACAAAGTTCAAAGTATTTATTACAAAGTTCAGGATACTTATGTTCTTTATGCTTTGATGGTTAGACAAGAAGAGAGAAGTTTAAATTCATTTTATCCATTATCCACAAAAAATATATAACAAAAACTGTATAACTTGAAATGGACGGCGTTAAACAGCAACCGACGAATCAAGAGTTCAGTTTTTATGAAAAGAATCGTTCGATAGATGTCTTAATATGTTACAATGAAAATTAAAACATTTCAATTGGTAATTGATGGAAATGGCATCTAAGCCCCTAACTTTGTAAATGCTATTGAATATGTAATAAAAAATTAAAATACTATAAAAAATTGATAAATTTGACCAAATTTATGAAAATGGACCAAAATGGACTAAATTTCGTTTGGTCAGACCATAGGAACAAATATAAAAATTATAGATCTTATGGCAACGCTGATATTCGCAAGAATATGCATATATGTATATGCATATGTATGGTACACATCTATACCAGGGATGGAAAATGCAGTACTGTAGTACTTTTTTCAATACTTTTTCACTTTGGTCAGTACCGTGGTACCCCCGCGAATGATAGTATCTTTTGAGATACTAAATCATATTGAGCCGATATCAGATGTATGGTACAACAGTTTTGACAAAATATTGTAATATTGTGAGAAAGTCTTTAACAAACTTGTTTACTAATGGTCTTAAAAATTTCTATACAAACTTCTTTTAACGTTTAATCTCTATAAAAATTTTGTCAAAATTTTATTTCTATAGAACATTTTTTCAACATTTTATCTCTACAGAAAATTTTGTCAACATTTTACTTCTATAGAACATATTTTCAATATTTTATCTCTACAGAAAATGTTGTCAAAATTTTATTTTACATTTCTACAGAAAATTTTGTCAAAATTTTATTTCTATAGAAAATTTTTTCAAAATTTTATTTCTATAGCATATTTTTTCAAAATTTTATTTCTATAGAAATTTTTGTCAAAATTGTATTTCTATAGCAAATTTGTCAAAATTTTATTTCTATAGAAACTTGTGTCAAAACTTTATGTTTATTTAACATATATATAGAAAATTTATGAAGTACCATTTTTGGTTCTGATTAAAATACTACGGTAGTCTTTATAAGCGGATATAAAATTAAAAAAAAAGAAAATATTTAAAATTGAGGAGTTGACAAACAAAATGTTAATTTCTTTAAAATTCAGTCTAAATCAGCTCTTGACAATAAACTTCCTATGGAATTTTTGTGAAATGTACTTTTTCGCCAAAAAAAAACCTTTTTTGTACTTTCGTAGAAATTGTATTTTCCATCCCTGATGTATACCAAATAGACGCATTCATACTCTCTGAGTGAGAGACTTGTGCCAACAACAGCGAATAATTTTGCAAGTTTGTTTACTCCATAGACCTTATAATACATAGATGATCCACTATTCTCTTTAAAAAAAATGTGTCAGTTCCAAAAATTAATTTTCTGACATTTCGTTTTGATTTTTTCGTAAAGAGTCAGTCTCAAACATTAATTTTCGCGCATTTGCTTTTGTGTTGTTCGTAAAGAGCAATGCTGCTCAAAATTAAATTTCGTATTTTCGCGGTTTTGGTCACAATTTTTTGTTCAAATATGAACTTTTAATATATTAATTTATTTATAAATCCCTTGTTGCATCATAAACGTTCTAATTTTGTGTAAAATTGGCAAACTACAAAATGGAAAACGAAAGAGATTGTAAGCGTGCTCTTATTTTTCCCGTTTATTCTTAATCTTCGGAACTGTCAAACATAGTTTGACACCCATGGCTCACCTATGTATTATAAGGTCTATGGTTTACTCTCCTCTGATTCTTGGTCATCTACTACTCTTTGCGAGATACATGTTATTAGTTTACCGTTATACATTTTGACGTTTGTTTGAAACAGTGTTGTCGCTAAACTTTTTGACTTTTTAAAATCTCTGCAACTTTTTTGTTTATGAATATAAGTAAATACTCCAAAAGCAAAAGTTTCATATTTTGTTAAGATCTTTATAATGGTTATCAGAAATGGGCATCATAGGGTTATTTGAAATGGGCATCATACGAAGCGAAATAAAAAAATTAAAAATCAAATTTGACGTCGGAGTCAAAAATGACCAATGCACGAAATATAGCCCCTGATCAACCACGAACAACGATATGCGTTTCTTTTCAATCGGACTTCAAATGACGACACAGCATAATAAATTGTATTCCGAGGGGTCGTAGGGTGCACGGAAAAAAAGTTTTGGTGTTCTGAAATTGTCTTCGAATATGCTACAAAACTGGGGGGCGACCGCATCAACTTTTTTTTTCCTTTAGGCCGTGACCCTACCTATTGTACACTCTAGGAAAGAAAATGTAGTTTAAGTTTAGAAAATTTTAACAAAACTCTTTAATAAATGCCGATGCCACAAAAATAATTGAATGTTTTTTGACAAATTCAAGAAAATGTATTAGACATGCAAAGTAAAAATTGAGAGATCTAATTTAATACGATAAGATATGAGTAACAGGTTGGCTGATAAGTCCCCGGTCTAACAAAGAAAAATACATTTTTTTTGTCAAAATTCGTTTTTATTATTCAACATAGTTCCCTTCAAGAGCGATACAACGATTATAACGACCTTCCAATTTTTTGATACCATTTTGGTAGTACTCCTTCGGCCTCAGTTTCGGCGATCACCTCTTCATTGCAGCCAAATTTTTTCCCTGCGAGCATCCTTTTGAGGTCTGAGAACAAGAAAAAGTCGCTGGGGGCCAGATCTGGAGAATACGGCGGGTGGGGAAGCAATTCGAAGCCCAATTCATGAATTTTTGCCATCGTTCTCAATGACTTGTGGCACGGTGCGTTGTCTTGGTGAAACAACACTTTTTTCTTCTTCATATGGGGCCGTTTTACCGCGATTTAGACCTTCAAACGCTCCAATAACGCCATATAATAGTCACTGTTGATGGTTTTTCCCTTCTCAAGATAATCGATACAAATTATTCCATGGGCATCCCAAAAAACAGAGACCATTACTTTGCCAGCGGACTTTTGAGTCTTTCCACGCTTCGGAGACGGTTCACCTGTCCACTCAGCCGACTGTCGATTGGAGTCAGGAGTGTAGTGATGGAGTCATGTTTCATCCATTGTCACATATCGACGGAAAAACTCGGGTATATTACGAGTTAACAGCTGCAAACACCGCTCAGAATCATCAACACGTTGTTTTTGGTCAAATGTAAGCTCGCGCGGCACCCATTTTGCACAGAGCTTCCGCATATCCAAATATTGATGAATGATATGACCAACACGTTCCTTTGATATCTTTAAAGCCTCTGCTATCTCGATCAACTTCATTTTACGGTCATTCAAAATCATTTTGTGGATTTTTTTGATGTTTTCGTCGGTAACCACCTCTTTCGGGCGTCCACTGCGTTCACCGTGGATTTTTTTGATGTTTTCGTCGGTAACCACCTCTTTCGGGCGTCCAGTGCGTTCACCGTCCTCCGTGCTCATTTAACCACGCTTGAATTTTGCATACTAATCAATTATTGTTGATTTCCCTGGGGCAGAGTCCGGAAACTCATTATCAAGCCAAGTTTTTGCTCCCACCGTATTTTTCCCCTTCAGAAAACAGTATTTTATCAAAACACGAAATTCGTTTTTTTCCATTTTTTTCACAATAACAAAAGTTGCTTCACTCATTATCAAGCTAAGTTTTTGCTTCCACCGTATTTTTCCCCTTCAGAAAACAGTATTTTATCAAAACACGAAATTCGTTTTTTTCTATTTTTTTCACAATAACAAAAGTTGCTTCACAAAAGACGCTCTATCTCACAAACCAACTAATTAAAACAAAATAATATGCATTTAATACTAGCGACGCCATCTATGTGTCAGACCGGGGACTTATCAGCCAACTGTTACAAATCAATTATCTTCATCAATCCTGAAATTGTATGCATAAAAATTAATATCCACCTTAAATATATGTACAAAATAAAACATATAATATAAAAAATTTATGTAAAGTGGAGTATTTTGTGCTCTCTCTCTCTTTTGCTTACAAGCTCAAGCTTACCGAGTTTTCCCTTTTATCCAGCTGAGTTTATAATAAGTTGTGTATCCGAATCCTCTCTTCACTCAACAGGTTAATTTTGTGCATTCGGTCAAGAAACCAGTAGTTCGGTTTTTACATTCGTACGGTGCAGACGATTGTCGGGTTACTCTAATTTTCGATTATGTTTTGTTTTGTGCTCCATGTATTTGCAAATTGTATACGAGTGGGAATAAAATTCAACTTTGTTGTAAAGAAATTATAAGAGTGGAGAAGATTTTTGTTTAATTTATTTGCAAACAATCGTTACATTCGGTCTAATAGTGATCTACGTGTTTTATATTTGTATGTACATAGTGTTCTATTGGGTGTACTCGAATGTGTATTTCTTCGTGTATGTGCATGCTTACGGTTGTTACTCTCCATAAAGAAAAAAATATCGGCGAAATTGTGGAAGCTGACTCTCATTGTGTACGCATATCTCTCTGTCTCTCTCTCTCTCTCTCTCCGCTCTCAAACTAACAAACTAAATCGCAGTGTTGCCAACTCCCCAAGGCCAAAAAGCACCAAAAATATATTATAAATTCCATATATTATAAATTCTACCACCGTCCTCCACAAAATCGAAAATTAAATGCTCTACTAAAAAAAAAAAAAAAAAAAAAAAAAAAAAAAAAAAAAAAACTTCCGAAGGTGTATTGTAGAACTTTTGGGAATTGAATTGTAAGAAGTTTAGGTGGGTATTAAGATCGAGTTTAGCTGCTAAAATAGATATTTAACTATTTAGCTGCTAAAATAAATATTTTCACAATTACTTTTCTTTAATAATTCATTTTAAGGAATACAAACTTTGTGAAAATTTGCTTTTGGCTATTCCCCATTAAGTTATAATAAAATTTGCACCAAATATGCATAATTTTATGCCTTTTTTACTGATATAGTTTTCACTTTAGCGGCAAAACTCGAACATTTTGATCAGTGATGTTTTTCAACTTTCAAAATATTAATATATGGAAGGAGTCTGTTGCTTATTTCAGTTGTGCGTGCTTTTGTGAATTTAATACAAACGTTTTTAATGACATCTCTACCAAATTCAAAAATTCGACACTCGTCGCTCGACTTTCCTACAGAATACCCTAAATAACAATATTAATTAAAAAATAATCAATACCAACTTCATAACAATCAAATTCTATATTTGCCAATAAATTTGAGTTTCTTCGGCTCTTGGAAGTCTAATCAAAATTTTTGTATCAATTAAACTTAATCCTGTTCAAAATAAAGAAGCACCAAAAGCACTAAATGAAAATGCCAGAAAGCACCAAGTTGGTGCTTTTTTTGAAAAGGCACCAAAAAGGCAATTTGGTGCTTTTTAGAAATCAAAAAGCACTAAATTTGGTGCTAAAAGCACCAAATTGGCAACACTGCTAAATCGTTGAGTGAGTTTCCGTCTCTATCCATTTGAGTTAAATGTCAATTGTATCCGCTTCCTCTCTTATATCAACACGTTATTATTGAATATCTAGTTAAGAAGTTTAGTTTTTTTACTTTTACACTACGTAGTCGGGCTTTTGGGTGTTAATTTATTTTGCTTTGTTTCTTGTGCGTTATTAATGTGCATAATTGGAATATATATGAGTGTGCATAATTTGTTTACTCTCATGAGATTAAAAATGTATACAAAGCAAGTTCGGTGGTTTGCTCTTGTATAGTGCATTCGGCATTTTCGTTAAATCCCTCTCGGTTATATGATTTTTTATATGTGCTTTATTTATTTGTAAAGATGGACACGAGAATGCATTTATTTTAAAATACAAATCTGGGAAAATTATGGATTATATCAGCTCTTAGAATTTTTATATTGCAATAATTTTAAACTCGAGCATTTTCTGGACAGTAATCAAAGGTGAGTAAATTTGTTTTTTAATTTCTTTGATGGATTTTTATTGGTAGACCAGTTCATTTTATCTAGTAGTAGTACAGTACAACTAATTAAAACCTAGATAGTTCACGTTAGCCGACTTTCAATTTCAGAACAAAACATGGCCATATTAAGGAGTTTTACACGTTCTAGAGTGATAGTCCTTTATTTTTGTTATTAGTAATATTAAAAACTTGAATTATAAAGTTAATTTCATGAAAAAATTAAAAAAAAGAGATCAGAAAAATATTAGTAAGTATGGAGTTAAAGCATTCATGAAATAAAGCATTTTAAATTAATAATTAAAATTCACGAAGAAAAGCTAAACGAGGTCACAAAAAATCCTCAAGTGTATTTGAAATTGTATTTGGCATACACGCAGAGAAGAAACATGATTGTCACAATCATATTCGAAGAGCAATATGATAGGAGCTATTTTTGCGGCTACCATGTAACATTTTAACCTGCAACCATGTTGGCTCAGTGAACATGGTTCTAAGAAAAATATAATTTTCCTCATCTAAAATATTATTATATTGATAAAAAGAATTTTGTTTGAATGAAAAGGCAATGGTCACGATTTAAAATGTTATGGTATTCATTCAAAATGTTTTTCTTCTAGTTAAAAGAACATGGTCACAACCTAAAATGTTTTGATCTTTATGAAAAAACTTTTTTCATCGTCGAAAAAAGGACGCCACTTGAGAAAAGAAAACACAAAATTAACTTTATTTACTTGTTTTTATTTATTTATAAACTAATTCATCATATTTATAATGTCGTTCAAGCAAACATCATATATTTTTACACACTCTATTTTATTTCAATTTCAACAATCAGTAATTATTCCATATTTATATCGTGCCCATCAAATGTACAAACGCAGACATCATGTAACTGCAAATAAAAATAAATGATACCATATAGCAAAATGAAGAACAGAAAACAGGTACATTTTTTCAATTACACTTTCCTTTTTTGTCTTCACATACCACTTCTGAATAAATAAATTAACACAAAACAGTAAATCCGTAGACACAATCAACACACGACTGACGCGCAAAATGAAAATCGTGTGTACCTGCTCAATGTTTTTATAAAATTCTTTTCGCTGCAAAAAAGTTAAAAAATTAAATGGTCACGAAAAAAATGTAAATGGTCTTTATGGCCATGTAATGGTTCTAGACATGTCTATACCCAACCTATAAAAATACTTTTTTCCCTGTAAAAAAGTAAAAAAATTAATGGTCAGGTACATGATTTTCCCGACGATTTAATGGTCTCAAATTCTATCATTTAAATGATAGAACATGTTTGCGGTATTTGAGAACCATTCAAATGCTTATTGCCACCATACATTTTTCGTCGCTCCAAAACTATTTTTGCAAAGACAAAATACATGGTTTTCGCTGCAATTACATGCTCTAGATTAGCATTAAATGGATGCGGCAACCATGTCCAAACATGTTTTTTCTGTGCGTGTAGCGAATCTGCCTTTGCCGTAAAATTTCATGTGAGCGTTGCCTAACACTTTATGACAAAAATATGTTCATGTTCACAGAAAACGATATCACCAACATATTTCCAATTAAAAAGTTAATTGAAAATTTAAAATTAATAAATTACTTGATACAATTAACTTTTTAATCAAGATAGAATCATTAAGTTTATTAAGTCAGGAATTGACAATTTTTAAATTTTAAATTGAAAAATTAATTAATACAATTAACTTTTTAATCAAACTCGAAAGACTACACTAAAAAAAAGTGAACTCACTATTTCACTAAAGCCAATTTAACTATATTTTAGTTCATGTACTTATTATATTTGGTGAAAGTTTCATTTACTCTAATAATTTGTTTGCGTACATTAGTTAAATGAACTAAAAGACAGGAAAAAATTATACACAAATTAAGGATAGAGATTTACTAAATTCGTATTTGTCCTAAAATAGTTCATTATTTCTTCAAATTTTTAAATTTTACTACAAAAGCGTCCATGATGAACTACGTATGTCACTAAAGACATTCTTGCAATTTTGAACTCCAATTTTTTCCTTCAAACTACTAAATTTTCTTAAAAAGTGAAAAAAATTATTTATGTCTAATAAATTTTCTTGAATTTGTCGAAAAATATTTACTTATTTTTGTGATATCAGCGCGATGCCAGCGCTCGTAATACTGTTTAGTTAAAAATTTCTAAAAATATTCAAAATTTTCTAAAATTAATCAAAAGTTTTCTTCCTGGTGGGTTCACTGTTTTTTCAGTGTACGTTAACTTATATAAAATTTCGTTTGTTTTAGTGTAGCTTAACCAAGAGAAGAAAATAATGTTTGTGAAATTTATTTGGGCAAAGCCCTATAGACTGCAAGATGGTTGGATGGACTCACCTTTCGGAATTACCACATTCCTCTTTTTGCTGCAATTCAAGAAAAAAAAATTGGAGTTGGATACGAAGTTCATGATGAACGCCTTTGTAGTAAAATTTACAAATTTAAAGAAATATTGAACTATTTTGTGGAAGACACGAATTTAATTAATCTTTATACTCCATTCGTGTATATTTTTTCCCTCGGTTTTAGTTAATTTAACTAACATACACAAAAAATTATTAGAGTAGAGGAAACTTTCTCCAAACATAATAACTCCATGAACTAAAATAAAGTTAAATTGGCTTTAGCGAAATAGAGAGTTCACTTTTTTTGAGTGTAGAAAAAATTTGAAAATTAAAAATAAAAATTAAGTTAGTAGTTATTACATCCTTTAAAAAATGTCGTATATGCTGTAGTTTTCATTCGATTTCCTTAGTAACAGATTATGTTTTGAAAGCGAGAAAAAATATGAAAAAAATTTTTTACTTCTTGCGCCGAACAAATAAAGTGGCTTTCCCATATGCCTGTAATATGGAATCTTGCGTTATTGTGGAAACTTTCAAAACAAAGAGTACCAATCAATTATCTTCATCAATCCTGAATTTGTATGCATAAAATAAATATCCACCGAAAAATATATACAAAATAAAATATGTTATGCAAAGAAATTGTGTAAATTGGAGCATTCTATGCTCTCTCTCTAATTTTCTTACAAGCTCAAGCTTACCGAGTTTCCCCTTTTATCCAGCTGAGTTTTTTTATATGTTGTGTATCCGCATCCTCTCTTCACTCAACAGGTTAATTTTGTGCATTCGGTCAAGAAACCAGTAGTTCGGTTTTAACATTCGTACGGTGCAGACGATTGTCGGGTTACTCTAATTTTCGATTATGTTTTGTTTTGTGCTCTATGTATTTGCAAATTGTATACAAGTGGGAATAAAATTCAACTTTGTTGTAAAGAAATTATAAGAGTGGAGAAGATTTTTGTTTAATTTATTTGCAAACAATCGTTACATTCGGTCTAATAGTGATCTACGTGTTTTATATTTGTATGTACATAGTGTTCTATTGGGTGTACTCGAATGTGTATTTCTTCGTGTATGTGCATGCTTACGGTTGTTACTCTTTTACTCTCCATAAAGAAAAAATAATATCGGCGAAATTGTGGAAGCTGACTCTCACCTTCATTATGCCAGCCATATTTGGAACATTGTGTACGCATATCTCTCTGTCTCTCTCTCTCTCTCTCTCCCCTCTCAAACTAACAAACTAAATCGTTGAGTGAGTTTCCGCCTCTATCCATTTGAGTTAAATGTCAATTGTATCCGCTTCCTCTCTTTTCTCAACACGTTATTATTGAATATAGTTAAGAAGTTTAGTTTTTTTTTACTTTTACACTGCGTAGTCGGGCTTTTGGGTGTTAATATATTTTGCTTTGTTTCTTGTGCGTTATTAATGTGCATAATTGGAATATATATGAGTGTGCATAATTTATTTACTCTCATGAGATTAAAAATGTATACAAAGCAAGTTCGGTGGTTTGCTCTTGTATAGTGCATTCGGCATTTTCGTTAAAACCCTCTCGGTTATATGATTTTTTAAATGTGCTTTATTTATTTGTAAAGATGGACACGAGAATACATACATTTTAAAATACAAAAATGATGGATTATATCAGCTCTTAGAATTTTTATATTGCAATAATTTTAAACTCCAGCATTTTCTGGACAGTAATCAAAGGTGAGTAAATTTGTTTTTAAATTTTTTTGATGGATTTTTATTTTTATTTATTCTTTGATGGATATTCATTATATCTAATAGTACAGTGCACTGCCGGCAACGTCAGCTAATTAAAAAAGAGGGTTCACGTTAGCGGACTTTGAATTTCAGGAGTTTTACATGTTCTAGAGTGATAGTCCTTTATTTTTGTTATTAGTAATATTAAAAACTTGAATTATAAAGTTAATTTCATGAAAAAATTAAAAAAAAGAGATCAGAAAAATATCAGTAAGTATGGAGTTAAAGCATTTATGAAATAAAGCATTTTAAATTAATAATTAAAATTCACGAAGAAAAGCTAAACGAGATCACAAAAAATCCTATGCCAAATACAATTTGAAATTGTATTTGGCATAGCGAATCTGCCTTTACCGTAAAATTTCATGTGAGCGTTGCCTCACACTTTATGGCAAAAAAATGTTCATGTTCATAGAAAAAATATCACCAAAATATTTCCAATTAAAAAGTTAATGGATTTTTTTAAATTAATATATTACTTGATACAATTAAGTTTTTAATCAAGATAGAAGCATTAAGTTTATTAATTCAGTGATTGCAAATTTTTACATTTTTAATTAAAAATTAATTGTTACAATTAACATTTTAATCAAACTCGAAAGACTAAGTCAGTTAAAAAAGTGTTGGATTTTTTTTTTAATTTTTAAGTAAAAATTTATTTCAAACAATCAAACTTAAAACATAATGTCAGATAAGTAATTAAAAATAGTTACGTTTTTAATGGACAAAATTAATTGAGTTTCGCATTCAACATCAATTAAATTTTTAATTTAATCAATAAGAAAATTTATTGAAATTTGAAATTTTTAATTAAGTATTTTTTTAATTTTAAATTGAAATTTTTAATCAAGTATTTTTTTAATTTCCAATTAAAACTGTGGTTGATACTATCATTTTCGTGACTGAAGACATTTAAATTAAAAAATTAATTGGATCAATTAATTTCGTGATTAAATCAGAAAAAATGTTTGTGTGTTATAGAGCTATCAAGTTTGTTCACGTTACGGAGTAGCTAGTGTAAAAAAAGCATGTTCGTGTTATGCGGCATTCACGTTGCCGCGAGTGCACTGTATTAGAAAGAATATACTGGTAAGCTGTTTCAATTTTTTCTTGTTGATATACTGGCATATTCGTGTGTTAACCTGACCACAGAGTTCGACATCGTAGTCCATAATGCTTTTTTCTCGGTTCTTTCCTTATGTCATTTTCATTTAAACCATTTTCTCACCACCACTATCCATCATCCTTTCGTATAACTTCAATCCCTTAATCTTATATTTTGATTTCGGGTTGTTGCTCCACTAATGCAATAGCAAATCGAAATCTATTTTTACAGATATTGCTGAACTCACCTGATTGGTCAAAACCAGAAAAAATCTAAATTTTTATATGAAAAACATCTTTTTCTCATATCTCCTAAACGATTCACTCTAGGTAAAGGACCTTAATTCAAGATCACCCAATAAAATAGAAAATTTCATCGAAATCGTGAAAAAATCTAAGTCAAAAATTCTATTCAATTTCTAAAAAAACGACATTTTATATAAGAAAATTAAAAAGAACAAGTAAGGAAAGTCTAAAGTCGGGCGGGGCCGACTATATTATACCCTGCACCACTTTGTAGATCTAAATTTTCGATACCATATCACATCCGTCAAATGTGTTGGGGCTATATATAAAGGTTTGTCCCAAATACATACATTTAAATATCACTCGATTTGGACAGAATTTGATAGACTTCTACAAAATATATAGACTCAAAATTTAAATTGGCTAATGCACTAGGGTGGAACACAATGTTAGTAAAAAAATATGGGAAACATTTAAATCTGGAGCAATTTTAAGAAAACTTCGCAAAAGTTTATTTATGATTTATCGCTCGATATATATGCATTAGAAGCTTAGGAAAATTAAAGTAATTTTTACAACTTTTCGACTAAGCAGTGGCGATTTTACAAGGAAAATGTTGGTATTTTGACCATTTTTGTCGAAATCAGAAAAACATATATATGGGAGCTATATCTAAATCTGAACCGATTTCAACCAAATTTGGCACGCATAGCTACAATGCTAATTCTACTCCCTGTGTAAAATTTCAACTAAATCGGAGTTAAAAATTGGCCTCTACGGTCATATGAGTGTAAATCGGGCGAAAGCTATATATGGGAGATATATCTAAATCTGAACCGATTTCAACCAAATTTGGCACGCATAGCTACAATGCTAATTCTACTCCCTGTGCAAAATTTCAACTAAATCGGAGCAAAAAATTGGCCTCTGTGGTCATATGAGTGTAAATCGGGCGAAAGCTATATATGGGAGCTATATATAAATCTGAACCGATTTCAACCATATTTGGCACGCATAGCTACAATGCTAATTATACTCCCTGTGCAAAATTTCAACAAAATCGGAGCAAAACATTGGCCTCTGTGGTAATTTGAGTGTAAATCGGGCGAAAGCTATATATGGGAGCTATATCTAAATCTGAACCGATTTCAACCAAATTTGACACACATAGCTACAATGCTAATTCTACTCCCTGTGCAAAATTTCAACTAAATCGGAGCAAAAAATTGGCCTCTGTGGGCAAATGAGTGTAAATCGGGCGAATGCTATATTTGGGAGCTATATCTAAATCTGAACCGATTTGGCTAATATTTTGCAAGTTTTTCGAGACTCATAAAATATTCGGATGTACGGAATTTGAGGAAGATCGGTTGATATACACGCCAATTATGACCAGATCGGTGAAAAATATATATGGCAGCTATATCTAAATCTGAACCGATTTTTTCCAAAATCAATAGGGATCGTCTTTGAGCCGAAACAGGACCCTATACCAAATTTTAGGACAATCGGACTAAAACTGCGAGCTGTACTTTGCACACAAAAATACATCAACAGACAGACAGACAGACGGACAGACAGACAGACAGACAGACAGACAGACGGACATCGCTAAATCGACTCAGAATTTAATTCTAAGACGATCGGTATACTAAACGATGGGTCTCAGACTTTTCCTTCTTGGCGTTACATACAAATGCACAAACTTATTATACCCTGTACCACAGTAGTGGTGAAGGGTATAAAAATTAAGTTAGTAGTTATTACATCCTTTAAAAAATGTCGTATACACAGAAAAAAAATTCAAGAAAATTTTTATCAATTAATTTCGTGATTGAATCAGAAATTTTTTTGTATGTGTAGGCTGTGGTTTTCATTCGATTTCCATAGTAATCAGATTATGTTTTTGAAGCGATATGAGATTTTTTTTTACTTCTTGCTGAACAAATAAAAAGGTTTTCCATATGCTTGCAATTTGGAATCTTGTGTTATTGTAGGAGCGTTCAAAACAAAACTTACAAATCAATCATCTTCATCAATCCTGAATTTGTATGCATAAAATAAATATCCACCGAAAAATATATACAAAATAAAATATGTTATGCAAAGAAATTGTGTAAATTGGAGCATTCTGTGCTCTCTCTCTATCTCTAATTTTCTTACAAACTCAATCT
Organism: Haematobia irritans; assembly: GCF_050003625.1. Taxonomy (NCBI): domain Eukaryota; kingdom Metazoa; phylum Arthropoda; class Insecta; order Diptera; family Muscidae; genus Haematobia; species Haematobia irritans. The sequence continues at coordinate 106,275,386 of NC_134399.1, read as the reverse complement.
TACGGAGTTTCCCCTTTTATCCAGCTGAGTTTTTTATATGTTGTGTATCCGCATCCTCTCTTCACTCAACAGGTTAATTTTGTGCATTCGATCAAGAAACCAGTAGTTCGGTTTTAACATTCGTACGGTGCAAGCGGTTGTCGGGTTACTCTCAGTTTCGATTAGGTTTTGTTTTGTGTCCCATGTATATGCAAATTATATACGAGTGTGAATAAAATTCAACTTCGTTGTAAATTAATTATAAGAGTGAAAAAGATTTTTTCTAATTTTCTAATAGTAATCTAAATGTATTCTATTTGTATATACATATTGTTCTATTGCGTTTACTCGAATGTGTATTTTTTCGCAAATGGCTTAGTGTATGTGCGTGCTTACGGTTGTTACTCTTTTACTCTCCGTAAATCAATAAAATCTCTGCGAAATTGTGGATTCTGACTCTCACCTTCATTATGCCAGCCAACAAATGGACATCTATATTTGGATACTCTCTGTCCCCGCTCTAATACCAACAAACTAAATCTGTGAGTGAGTTTCCGTGTCTATCAATTTGTGAGTTAAATTTGAATTATATCCGCTTCCTCTCTTTACCCAACACGTTATTATTGAATATCTAGCTGAGAAGTTTAGTATTTAATTTTTACATTGTGTTGTCGGGGTTTTGGGCGTTCACTTGTCATACCCTTATATGAATTTATATGCGCTATTGGAATACATTTGAGTGCACATGTTTTGTTTATTCTCATGAGAAAATTGATACGATACAAGATCGGTGTTTTGCTCTTGTCCGTCTCGGTAATATGATTTTTTATATCATATAACATAGAACTTTTTTCAGTATTTGCAAATTATTATCTCTCCTTGTAGAAAAAATTTTTTACACCCATATACAAAAAGTTAAAGAAAACTTCAAGCCAACTTCTACCATATACATTTCTTCGATAAACTGACAATAAACTGTTTTATTTATGGTGTCAATGTTTCGAATTTAAAATGTTTTAACGATCTTAGCTTGCACCAACAATGGAAGTTACTACTTCTTCACAAAGAGAGAATAATGGACTTTGATAGTATGACCTAACACGAAAAATAAAATTTTTAAAGATATTGAATTTATTGAAAATTTTGTCCAAATTTTATTTCTATAGAAAATTTTTTCAAAGTTTTATTTCTATAGAAAATTTTGTCCAAATTTTATTTCTATAGAAAATTTTGTCAAAATTTTATTTTAATAGAAAATCATGTCAAAATATTTTTTAGAGAAAATCGTGTCACAATTTGTTTTTTTTTTAAGAAAATTGAAGTACTTCTTATTTGGAGAGAAATATTTTGCAAAACCTAACAAAATATCAAACATTGTACCAATCCACCAAAACAGTAAAAAATCTATCATTTTTTGTAGTATTCAATATTTTAATTGTGTAGAAAGTTTTGTCAAAATGTTAGTTTTATATAAAAAATTTTGTCAAAATTTTATTTATATAGAAACATTTTTCAAAATTTTATTTCTATAGAAAATTATGTCAAAATCTTATTTCTATAGAAAAATTTGTCAAAATTTTATTTCTATAGAAAATTATGTCAAAATTTTATTTCTATAGAAAATTTTGTCAAAATTTTATTTCTATAGAGAATTTTGTCAACATTTTATTTCTGTAGAAACAAAAATTGTAAAAAAATTATTCCTATAGAAAAATTTTGTCAATATTTTAATTGTGTAAAAAGTTTTGTCAAAATTTTAGTTTTATATAGAAAATTTTGTCAAAATTTTATTTCTATAGAAAAAATTATCAAAATCTTATTTCTATAGAAAATTATGTCAAAATTTTATTTCTATAGAAAATTTTGTCAAAATTTTATTTCTATAGAAAATTTTGTCAAAATTTTATTTCTATAGAAAATTTTGTCAAAATTTTATTTCTATAGAAAATTTTGTCAACATTTTATTTCTGTAGAAAATTTCGTCACAATTTTATTGGTATAGAAAATTTTTCAAAATTTTATTGTCTTATATCTCCTAGATTGAAAAGAAGAACCCCCAAACATCGAAAATTCCATCCAACTCTTAATAAACTCGAAAATTTTATATGAAAAAATTCTTATGCTCATAAATCCTAAACTAAGCGCCCTAGAGCAAAAAATCCATCCAAATCCTAAAAGAAACGAAATTTTTATATGAAAAATGTATTGTGCTCAAAAAATGTATTGTGGTTTTCATTCGATTTCCTTAGTAATCAGATTATGTTTTTGAAGCGATATGAGATTTTTTTACTTCTTGCTGAACAAATAAAAAGGTTTTCCATATGCATGCAATTTGGAATCTTGTGTTATTGTAGGAGCGTTCAAAACAAAAATTACAAATAAATCATCTTCATCAATCCTGAATTTGTATGCATAAAATAAATATCCACCGAAAAATATATACAAAATAAAATATGTTATGCAAAGAAATTATGTAAATTGGAGCATTCTGTGCTCTCTCTCTCTCTCTATCTCTAATTTTCTTACAAACTCAATCTTACGGAGTTTCCCCTTTTATCCAGCTGAGTTTTTTATATGTTGTGTATCCGCATCCTCTCTTCACTCAACAGGTTAATTTTGTGCATTCGATCAAGAAACCAGTAGTTCGGTTTTAACATTCGTACGGTGCAAGCGGTTGTCGGGTTACTCTCAGTTTCGATTAGGTTTTGTTTTGTGTCCCATGTATTTGCAAATTATATACGAGTGTGAATAAAATACAACTTCATTGTAAATAAGAGTTAAAAAGATTTTTTCTAATTTTCTAATAGTAACCTAAATGTATTCTATTTGTATGTACATATTGTTCTATTGCGTGTACTCGAATGTGTATTTTTTTCGCAAATGGCTTCGTGTATGTGCGTGCTTACGGTTGTTACTCTTTTACTCTCCGTAAATCAATAAAATCTCAGCGAAATTGTGGATTCTGACTCTCACCTTCATTATGCCAGCCAACAAATGGACATCTATATTTGGATATTGTGTACAATATACTCTCTGCCTCTCTCTGCCTCTCTCTGTCCCCGCTCTAATACCAACAAACTAAATCTGTGAGTGAGTTTCCGTCTCTATCAATTTGTGAGTTAAATTTGAATTATATCCGCTTCCTCTCTTTACCCAAAACGTTATTATTGAATATCTAGCTGAGAAGTTTAGTATTTAATTTTTACATTGTGTTGTCGCGGTTTTGGGCGTTCACTCGTCATACCATTATATGAATTTATATGCGCTGTTGGAATACATTTGAGTGCACATGTTTTGTTTATTCTCATGAGAAAATTGATACGATACAAGATCGGTGTTTTGCTCTTGTCCGTCTCGGTAATATGATTTTTTATATCAATAACTTAGAATTTTTTTCAGTATTTGCAAATTATTATATCTCCCTGTAGAAAAAATTTTTTACACCCATATACAAAAAGTTAAAGAAAACGTCAAGCCAACTTCTACCATATACATTTCTTCGATAAACTGACAATAAACTGTTTTATTTATGGTGTCAATGTTTCGAATTTTAAATGTTTTAACGATCTTAGCTTGCACCAACAATGGAAGTTACTACTTCTTCACAAAGAGAGAATAATGGACTTTGATAGTATGACCTAACACGAAAAATAAAATTTTTAAAGATATTGAATTTAATGAAAATTTTGTCCAAATTTTATTTCTATAGAAAATTTTTTCAAAGTTTTATTTCTATAGAAAATTTTGTCCAAATTTTATTTCTATAGAAAATCATGTCAAAATATTATTTTTAGAGAAAATCGTGTCACAATTTGTTTTTTTTACAGAAAATTGAAGTACTTCTTATTTGGAGAGAAATATTTTGCAAAACCTACCAAAATATCAAACATTGTACCAATCCACAAAAACAGTAAAAAATCTATCATTTTTGGTAGTATTCAATATTTTAATTGTGTAGAAAGTTTTGTCAAAATGTTAGTTTTATATAAAAAATGTTGTCAACATTTTATTTATATAGAAAAAATTTTCAAAATTTTATTTCTATAGAAAATTATGTCAAAATCTTATTTCTGTAGAAAAATTTATCAAAATTTTATTTCTATAGAAAATTATGTCAAAATTTTATTTCTATAGAAAATTTTGTCAAAATTTTATTTCTATAGAGAATTTTGTCAACATTTTATTTCTGTAGAAAAAAATTGTAAAAATTTTATTCCTATAGAAAAATTTTGTCAATATTTTAATTGTGTAAAAAGTTTTGTCAAAATTTTAGTTTTATATAGAAAATTTTGTCAAAATTTTATTTCTATAGAAAAAATTGTCAAAATTTTATTTCTATAGAAAATTTTGCCAACATTTTATTTTTGTAGAAAATTTTGTCAAAATTTTATTTCAGTAGAAAATTTCGTCACAATTTTATTGGTATAGAAAATTTGTAAAAATTGTATTGTCTTATATCTCCTAGATTGAAAAGAAGAACCCCCAAACATCGAAAATTCCATCCAACTCTTAATAAACTCGAAAATTTTATACGAAAAATTTATTATGCTCATTTATCCTAAACTAAGCGTCCTAGAGCAAAAAATCCATCCAAATCCTAAAAGAAACGAAATTTTTATATAAAAAATGTATAGTGCTCATATTTACTAAACTACACTGTTAGAAAAATATGTTTTTCATATGTTCCGATATAAACAAAATGTGTTTCGGGCACGATTTTAAACCACAATATATTTAAGTGCGAACATGTAATGTTCCTAAACTAACACTAAATGTTTGGGACATCTATGTTAATATGTTAGAAAATATTATGTTTGGGGCATGAATGTTTCAAAAAAATCATATGTGTGAATGCAAACATATATAAATTTACAAATTTCGACTAAACATACATATGTTGTGATATTTTATTCAAAGCGACAGAGAGAGTATAGAGAGAAATAGAGATGGAAACCGGGAGAGTTGACGAAAGATATCAATATAACACAGCAAAAGAGTCAAAAGAGAACAATTTCTCTGAAACCGCTTGTATGTTGTTTCGGAAAACTGTTTTATGATAAGGCCAAAAATTTGATATGTTTAAGTCTAAATATTATTTAATTTGAATAAAGAGAATATACATTCTGAACCAAGAGAATAGACATTTGAAAAACAAACAGCTTATGTTTTCGCCATGAGAGCAGCATTTTATGTATGTGTGGACATGTGTTTTGTTTATCATTTTGGCATTATGGGCACAATTTTTTTCTTGGTTCGTTAAAAGAAATCAGGGGTCTTCATAAAAATAACGAAAGGGTACTATACTCTTTTTAGAGTTGGGACAGTAAAATGAAATAAGGAGGAAATAGTGAAAAATTACACAGTAAAATGTAAAAAAACAAACTTTAGTTCCTCTTTATTAAAAAGTAGTCCACGAGGAGTTGACGGACACCATCAAATATAAAAGCGGGCATTAAGTTCGAGTTTTACAGCTAAAACAATTTAAAAAGTTTATTTTCTTTAAAATGAATTATTAAAGAAAAATAAAAGGAATTTTAGAGCGATGGTGTTAAATGCTAGTAAAAAACTGTTCACTCCTAAATAAATTTATGTTTATATTATAAAATTATGTATGTATGTTTATACTCGACTCCACGTTCATCTTTTGTTAGTTTTTGAATTCCTTCCAAATTTTAAAGTTTTGTACAAAAACAGTTTTTTATTACAAGATTGTTATTTTTGCAATAAAAAATAATATTTTATCCAAAAATCAGTCAATTTCGTTTATATCAAGCACTGTTACTGACTATAAATCTTTAATAACGCACATTTCGAAGTTTCATTAAAAAAAAAATAATATAGTATAAATATAAATGTTAAATTAAACAAAAAAAAAACAAAAAAAAAATGTTCGGTCGGAGCAGGGATTGAACCCACGACCCTTTGCATGCAAGGCAGGCATGCTAACCACTGCTCCACGTGGCAAACAAATGTATGTTTCTGTTAAATAATGTTATGTTTGCATAGGCTCGTGGGCGCTGCAAACTATGCTATATAAATGTAACTTAAAACGATAATTATCTACTGGTGACTATAACAGCTACGTAGCCCAGTGGATAGTGTGTTGGCTTACAAACTGTATGGTCCTCGGTTCGATTCTCCGTGCAGGCGAAAGGTAAAATTTAAAAAATTTATAAAAGTGAATAATTTCTTCAACATTATTTGTATTACAGAGAAAGGTGCCAATAACTAAAAAATTTCGTGGAAGTGAAAATTACGAGTATGTTAGGGAATGAGCACAATCGTGTTTGGGAAAAAGTCTTCCAAGCATATAATATTTTTGGCTCAAAATGTTTCCAAACATATAATATGTTCACATAAAACAAACATATTAATGTTTCGGCAGTATGCAATAATATATGTGCTTCCTGCAAAATATGTTTGGAACATATGTTAAAGAAGCGATTTTTTTTGAGGGTGTAAGAGCCGTAGAGCGAAAACAAGGTTAATTCGTGATAACTCTCAAACATAAAAAATAGAAAATTTTATATGAAAAATTTCTGTTGCTCACATCTAAGATAAGCGTCGTAGACCGAAAAGAGAGTTACTCCGTGATCATCCCCAAACATAAAAAATTCCATAAAAATTTATAAAATTTTTTATATGAAAAACTTTTTTCGCTCACATCTCGTAAACTAAGCGTCATAGGCAATCAAAAATTCCATCCAAATCCATAAAAATCAAACTTATTGTATGAAAAACTTGTTTGGTCATATCTACTAAAGGATTCACACTAAGAAAAGGACCATAATTCAGGATCACCCCATAAAATTGAAAATTTAACCGAAATCGTGCAAAAAAACGAAATCAAAAATTCCATTTAATTTCCAAAACAATCGAAATTTTATATAAGTTAAATAAGTCAGAAAATTAAAAAGAAAAATTTAGTTATTAGTTATTACATCATATCAAAAAATGTCATATATGCCGTAGTTTTCATTCAATTTCCTTAGTAATCGGATAATGATTTGAAAGCGAAGCACAAATGTGAGAAATTATTTTTATACCCTCCATCATAGGATGGGGGTATATTAACTTTGTCATTCCGTTTGTAACACATCGAAATATTGCTCTAAGACCCCATAAAGTATATATATTCTGGGTCGTGGTGAAATTCTGAGTCGATCTAAGCATGTCCGTCCGTCCGTCCGTCTGTTGAAATCACGCTAACTTCCGAACGAAACAAGCTATCGACTTGAAACTTGGCACAAGTAGTTGTTATCGATGTAGGTCGGATGGTATTGAAAATGGGCCATATCGGTCCACTTTTACGTATAGCCCCCATATAAAGGGACCCCCAAATTTGGCTTGTGATTGCTCTAAGAGAAGCAAATTTCATCCGATCCGGCTGAAATTTGGTACATGGTGTTAATATATGGTCTCTAACAACCATGAAAAAATTGGTCCATATCGGTCCATAATTATATATAGCCTCCATATAAACCGATCCCCAGATTTGAACTCCGGAACCACTTGGACGAGCAAAATTCATCCGATCTGGTTGAAATTTGCAACGTGGTGTTAATATATGGCCGCTAATAACCATGCCAAAATTGGTCCATATCGGTCTATAGTTATATATATAGCCGATCCCCAATCACACAAAAATTGGTCCATATCGGTTCATAATCATGCTTGCCACTCGAGCAAAAATAATCTAGCAAAATTTGTCGAAATTGTATTCCTATAGAAAATTTTGTCAAATTTTATTTCTATAGAAAATTTTGGCAAACTTTTATTTCTGTAGAAAATTTTGTCAAAATTTTAATTCTGTAGAGAATGTTGTCAAAATTTTAAATCTTTTGAAAATTTAGTAAAAATTTTATTTCTATACAAAATTTTGTCAAAATGTTATTTCTATAGAAAATTTTGTTAAAATCGTATTTCTATAGAAAATTTTGTCAAAATTTTACTTCTATAGAAAACGTTGTCAAAATTTTATTTCTATAGAAAATTTTGCCATACTTAATTATATACGTATTAAATCGGCCATTTTTAATTTAATATATACCACGTATGGACTACGTGATATATATTACGGTATTAGGAAGTTTTAAGATACCTTGTCATCGGCAAAAGTTACCGCAACCCAAGTAAATCGATTATGGATAAGACTGTCATCCAGTAGAAGTTTCTACGCAATCCATGGTGGAGGGTACATAAGCTTCGGCCTGGCCGAACTTACGGCCGTATATACTTGTTTTATTTCTTGCGCAACAAATAAAACGATTTTTGCATATATTGTAATCTGGAATCTTGCATTATTTTAGGACCGTTCAACACAAAAATTAACAATCAATTATCTTCATCAATCCTGAAATTGTATGCATTAAAGAAATATTCACTGAAAAATATATAGAAAATAAAATATATAATATAAATAATTTGTGTAAAGTGGAGCATTTAGTGCACTCTCTCCCTCTCTCTAATTTGCTTACTAGCTCAAGCCATAGACCTATTATAAGGTCTAAGGTCTATAGATGAGCCATGGGTGTCAAACTGTGTTTGACAGTTCCGAAGATTAAGAATAAACGAGAAAAATAAGAGCACGCTTACAATCACTTTCGTTTTGCTTTTTGTAGTTTGCCAATTTTACCCAAAATTAGAAAGTTTATGATGCAACAGAGGATTTATAAATAAATTAATATATTAAAAGTTCATATTTGAACAAAAAATTGTGACCAAAACCGCGAAAATATGAAATTTAATTTTGAGCAGCATTGCTCTTTACGAACAACACAAAAGCAAGTGCGCGAAAATTAATGTTTGGGACTGAGTCTTTACTCTATGTATTATAAGGTCTATGGCTCAAGCTTACCAAGTTTCCTTTTTTTATCCACCTGAGTTGATTAACCTCTTTTCACGTTCCTCTCACCCTCTCTTCCCACAACAGGTAAATTTTGTGCATCCGGCCAAGAAACCAGTAGTTCGGTTTCAACATTCGTACGGTATAGACGGTTGTCGCGTTACTCTTATTTTCGATTAGGTTTTGTGCTCCATATATTTGCAAATTATATACGAGAGTGAAAATAATCAACTTCGTTGTAAAGGAAGAAGATTTTTTCTAATTTATTTGCACACAATTTGTTCATTCGGTCTAATATTACATGTATATATTTGTATTGTTCTATTGAGTGTAATCGAATGTGTATTTCTTCGCAAATGGCTTAGTGTATGCTTACGCATACATGCATGCTTACGCTTGTTACTCTTTTTCTCTCCATAAAGAAAAAAAAATCTCGGCGAAAGTGTGGATTCTAACTCTCACCACTCTCACCTTATTATGCCACAAATGGATACACACATTTGGAGCATTGGATATTGTGTACATATATCTCTCTGTCTCCCTCTCTCTCCGCTTTCATGACAACAAACTATAACTGTGAGTTTCTGTGTCTATGCATTTGCGTTAAATGTGAATTTTATCCGCTTCCTCTCTTTACTCAACACATTTTTGAGTAGCTGGCTAAGAATTTCAGTTTATACGTGTACACTGCGTATTCGGGTGTTAAATTATTTTAACCTTAACTGCATTTTTTGTGTGTTTTATTTAATAATGTGCATAATTGAAATCTTTATATGTGTGTGCATGATTTATTTATTCTCATGAGAAAATGTATACGAATCACGATCGGTACTTTGCTTTTGTACAGTGCAGTCGGCATTTTCGTTAAATCCCTTTCGGTTATATGATTTTTTGTATGTGCTTTATCTATTTGCAAAGTTGGACTCTATTCGAGAGCGAAATACAAATATGGAAAAATTGTTGAATTTTATCAGCTATAATATATATAATATATATTGCAATAATTTTAAAATCGAACTGCCCAGAAAATGGCAGTAATAAAAGGTGAGTAAGTTATTTTTTTTAATTTCTGTGATGGGTTTTTATTAGTAGACCAGTTCATTAGTATCTAGTAGTATTAGAAAGCATATACTGGTAAGCTAATTCCATGTTTTCTTTTTGATATACTGGTATATTTGATATCGTAGCACGGGTGCAACTCATGCCAAAAATAATCTACCAAAATTAGAATAAAATTTTACCAAAAATCTACCAAATTTAAAAAAATCTTATTTTAAAGACGGTAAAATCGGATAAAAAGTACGGTTTCTAGAAACCCAAGAAGTCAAATCGGGAGATCGTTTTTTATAGGCCTATACACGCAAAAAAATAATTCTTTCCTTCCAAACGAAATTTTAGACAAACAAAGTTCGTTTCTCATTTGCATTTCGTTGAAAGGAAGTGTATTTGGAAGAAAAGTAAAAGTATATTTATTCTTTTCCAGGATGTAAAAACAATTTCATAAAGACTAACTCAAAAAAATTTTTTTCTGGGTAATTGCATTTTCCCTCACATCTTTCTCACATCCACGAGGTTTTTTAGTTCTTAACACTTTTTCCTGTAATACCCACAATGTAGAAGAAATAACCAAAGTTTATTTAACAGAAACAAACATTTAGGTTGGCACCGTGGAGCAGTGGTTGCTACGTCCGACTTGCATGCCAAGGGTCGTGGGTTCGATCCCTGTTTCGACCACATTTTTGTTTTTTGTTTTTACATATATTCCAGATATGTTCGGAAGATTCCGAAAAAATGTTCAACAGTACATTGTAGTATATTAAATTTTGAACTGTAAAATGTGTCTTATTAAAGACCTAAAGTCAGAAAAGAACATTGTTTGATATAAACGAAATGGACTGTGTTATTGTTTAAAAAAAAAAACTTTTTTTATTGAAAAAATAAAAATTTTGTAACAAACGAATTTTTTTTGGTGATAAAAGTTTAAAATTTTCGAAGCAACTCAAAAAAATCGAACAAAAGAAAAACGTTTTCTGTACACGTTTTTTTATACCCTCCATCATAGGATGGGGGTATATTAACTTTGTCATTCCGTTTGTAACACATCGAAATATTGCTCTAAGACCCCATAAAGTATATATATTCTAGGTCGTGGTGAAATTCTGAGTCGATCTAAGCATGTCCGTCCGTCCGTCTGTTGAAATCACGCTAACTTCCGAACGAAACAAGCTATCGACTTGAAACTTGGTACAAGTAGTTGTTATTGATGTAGGTCGGATGGTATTGAAAATGGGCCATATCGGTCCACTTTTACGTATAGCCCCCATATAAAGGGAACCTCAGATTTGGCTTGTGGGGCCTCTAGCAGAAGCATATTTCATCCGATCCGGCTGAAATTTGGTATATGGTGTTGGTATAGGGTCTCTAACAACCATGCAAAAATTGGTTCACATCGGTCCATAATTATATATAGCCCCCATATAAACCGATCCCCAGATTTGGCTTGCGGAGCCCCAAAGAGAAGAAAATTTCATCCGATCCGGCTGAAATTTGGTACATGATGTTGGTATATGGTCTCTAACAACCATGCAAAAATTGGTTCACATTGACCCATAATTATATATATCCCCCATATAAACCGATCCCCAGATTTGGCTTGCGGAGCCTCTAAGAGAAGCATATTTCATCCGATCCGGCTGAAATTTGGTACATGGTGTTGGTATAGGGTCTCTAACAACCATGCAAAAATTGGTCCACATCGGTCCATAATTATATATAGCCCCCATATAAACCGATCCCCAGATTTGGCTTGCGGAGCCTTAAAGAGAAGAAAATTTCATCCGATCCGGCTGAAATTTGGTACATGATGTTGGTATAAGGTCTCTAACAACCATGCAAAAATTGGTCTACATCGGTCCAGAATTATATATAGACCCCATATAAACCGATCTCCAGATTTGGCTTGCGATGCCTCAAAGAGGAGCAAATTGCATCCGATCCGGCTGAAATTTGGTACATGGTATTGGTATGTGGTCTCTAACAACCGTGCAAAAATTGGTCCACATCGGTCCATAATTATATATAGCGCCCATATAAACCGATCCCCAGATTTGGGTTGCGGAGCCCCAAAGAGAAGCAAATTTCATCCGATCCGCCTGAAATTTGGTACATGATATTGGTATATGGTCTCTAAGAACCATGCAAAAATTGGTCCACATCGGTCCAGAATTATATATAGCCCCCATATAAACCGATCCCCAGATTTGGCTTGCGAAGTCTCCAAGAGAAGCAAATTTCATCCTATCCGGTTGTAATTTGGAACATGGTGTTAGTATATGATCTTTAACAACTGTGCCAGAATTGGTCCATATCGGTCCATAATTATATATAGCCCCCATATAAAACATTCTCCAGATTTGACCTCCTGAGCCTCTTGGAGGAGCGAAATTCATCCGATCCGGTTCAAATTAGGAACGTGGTGTTAGTATATGGTCGCTAACAACCATACCAAAATTGGTCCAATCACACAAAAATTGGTCCATATCGGTTTATAATCATGGTTGCCACAAAGCCAAATATAATCTACCAAAATTTTATTTCTATAGAAAATTTTGTCAAAATTTTATTTCTATAGAAAATTTTGTCAAAATTTTATTTCTAGAGAAAATTTTGTTAAAATTTTATTCGGTTTATAATAAAATTTTCATCATTGTCAAAATTTTATTTCTATAGAAAATTTTGTCAAAATTTTATTTCTATAGAAAATTTTGTAAAAATTTTATTCGGTTCATAATCATGGTTGCCACTCGAGCCAAAAATAATCTACCAAGATTTTATTTCTATAGAAAATTTTGTCAAAAGTTTATTTCTATAGAAAATTTTGTTAAAATTTTATTTCTATAGAAATTTTTGTCAAAATTTTCTTTCTATAGAAAATTTTGTCAAAATTTTTATTTCTATAGAAAATTTTGTGAAAATTTTATTTCTGTAGAAAATTTTGTCAAAATTTTATGTCTACTTTGTCCAACTGAATTATATACGTATTGGATCGATCTTTTTTTTAATTTAATATATACCACGTATGGACTTACATACAATTTAGAAGATGGTGTTAGGAGGTTTTAAGATACCTTGCCATCGGCAAGCGTTACCGCAACTTAAGTAATTCGATTGTGCAGTGTTTAGATGAAGTTTCTACGCAATCCATGATGGAGGGTACATAAGCTTCGGCCTGGCCGAACTTACGGCCGTATATACTTGTTTTTCTTTGCGTGTACTAAGACTTGAACCTATACACAACGTATTCGGTACAAACATATATTTGTGGGCATAAAATATCTTTACATATCCAATTTCAGGCCAATCTGATAAAAATTTCAAGTGTAGAAGCCCAAATATTCAAATCGGCAGATCGGTCTATATAAGGGCTACATACATGCACCAAAAACCACCATATTGCGCACAGTTATTTGTAGTTCTAAACTATTTCTAGATATATATTTTCAAGAAAATCGAATAACAATTGCGGGGATCTGCATTTATGGTGGTAGTATAGCCACCATGGACTGATAGACACGATATTCGAGACGATTAATTGTGGTCCTAAAAAAGACCCCAAACCGGGTTACCGGTTTATATTGGGACTATATCTAAACCTGCCCATATTTCCCACCAAATAATTCAGAATATCTTAAAATTTCTAAATTTTACCACAACTGGGCCTGTCTTGGACTTTGTATTGGGCTAAATTTTTTGGAAATCTCCAATTTTTTCTTTAACGAGTGAAAAAATTTAATTTTGTTTCATGAATTTTTTTTTGAATTTCGCGAGCACTATTTAATTATTTTTGTATCTATATCAGAGCTACATCGCACAGAGGATAGCGTGGATTGGATTGTATAACGATTGGTTTCAGTTAAAATGTCATCAATATGATAAATCTTCCTTGACTTTTTTTATTTTTTTTGAACACCAATTAAATGAATTAAACAAGGTAGCACAATTATGCTTTAAAGGTTTACTAAATTCATATTTCCTACAAAATTTAATTTAATTTTTTTAATTTATTTATTTTCATATGTAACTAAGCCTTACAAAGGCCTTATACAGTTACTTAAATCAACAGTTACTTAACAAACTCTAGGATTCTTAAAAATTCGTAAATTTCACCACACCAATACCCATATTTAACTTTTTTTGCAAATTCGAAACTACAATTTTTTTATTCAAACTTTAATTTTAAATTAATTAATTTTGAATTTCTCGAACAATATTTACTTATTTTTTTAATGTTGGCGTTTAGTTAACATTTTCAAAATGTCACTTTTTTAGCTCAAGCTTTTGAAACTCTAAGGAATACGGTCAGCATTACTGAGAGGGAATAAACTACCTCTGAACCACGTTGTTGGTATTCGGTCGAAACTGCGTTTGAACCGAGGACTCTTTATATGCTAAATAGTTAATATGGAATAGAGAGACATAAAATAAAAATATAAAATTAGCCAGAAAAATTAAAAAAAAAATAACAATTTTTTATGATAATAGTTATTATTGTTTACATCCTTTAAAAAACGTCGACATTTATCACGAATGGAATATATGTATCTTTCTTCCAAAACAAATTTGTAGAGCCAAAAGTAATTTCCGAACAATGTTCGTTGGTGTAAGAGGAAAGTATTTTTATTTTTGCGTGTATATTTTTATCCCGATTGGGTCAATATATCCCGAGTTTTTCTTTTAGATGATCCAAAGGTCGTACACTGAAAAAACTGTGAACCCACCATTAAAAAAAATTTTTTGATTAATTTTAGTAAATTTTAACTAAACAGTATTACAAGTGCTAACATCACGCCGATATAAAACAAGTAAGTAAAGTAGAAAGTCGGGCGGTCGGTCAGGCCGCAGTTGCATATTTAAGAAAATTAAGGGGTACATGTTTATGGGTGCTATGTCTCAATCTGACTATAGCTCATAGTCAGTGCTGCCAGGGAAAATATTCGGTTAACCCTACAAGGACAAAAAATGTTCCCTACTTTCCCATACATTCCCAAACAATTTTTCCTACAATATTTTTCCTACAATAAATTTAAAAAAAAATGGTTGTAAGTATTTTATTATCTTAAAACATGAAAATGCAACGTATATAACCTACAAAATAAATTTGTATTACCACCACGGTTGCCACAGTTGGTAGAATTCTACCAAAAATCGTAATTTTTTGTGTAGAATCTCTATATATATTATATTTTGGAAAAAAGTTTATATAAACAAATTTTTTTGAGAAATTTTTTTATAGAAATAAAATTTTGATAATAAATTCTATAGAAATAAAATTTTGAGAAAAAATTCCATAGAAATAAAATTTTGAGAAAATCTTTTATAGAAATAATATTTCTATGGAAATACAATTTTGACAAAATTTTCTATAGAAATAAAATGTTGACAAAATTTTCTACAAGAAAAAAGTTTCCACAAAAATTTCTATAGAAATATTATATTAGAAAAAAACTACATATAGGGAATTTTCCCTACATCTACCAACACTGGCTGTAGTTGATATTGCACCACGGAGTTAGTATGCCACTAATATTGAGCACATTATTATGTAGTTTAGGTTAGGTTATGTGGCAGCCCGATGTATCAGGCTCACTTAGACTATTCAGTCCATTGTGATACCACATTGGTGAACTTCTCTCTTATCACTGAGTGCTGCCCGATTCCATGTTAAGCTCAATGACAAGGGACCTCCTTTTTATAGCCGAGTCCGAACGGCGTTCCAGTGAAACCACTTAGAGAAGCTTTGAAACCCTCAGAAATGTCACCAGCATTACTGAGGTGGGATAATCCAACGCTGAAAATCTTTTTGGTGTTCGGTCGTAAAAGGAATCGAACCCACGACCTTGTGTATGCAAGGAGGGCATGCTAACCATGGTTTACGGTATCATAACTCCATATACAACAATTCTAACATACCAAAAAATTTTTATCCTTGCTCAAATTAAATCATGCAACGAAGGTTTCAAGAAATAATGGACTATTTTGTGAGAAGTACGAATTTAGTAAATCTTTATGATTCACTTGTGTATAATTTTCTCCCGTTTTTTAGTTCATTTAACTAACGTACGCAAAAAGAAATATTAGAGTAAAGTAAGCTTTCTACACACATAATAATTCCATGAACTAAAATAAAGTTAAATTGGCTTTATTGAAATAGAGGGTTCACTTTTTTTAGTGTAGTTTTCATTCTTTTCTTAGTAATCAGATGATGTTTTGTATACGAAACAAAAATGAGAAATAATTTTTTAATTCTTGCGTCGAAGAAATAAAACGGTTGTCTCATATGCTGCACCCTCAAAAAAAAAATCGCTTCTTTAACATATGTTCCAAACATATTTTGCAGGAAGCACATATATTATTGGATACTGCCGAAACATTAATATGTTTGTTTTATGTGAACATATTATATGTTTGGAAGCGTTTTGAGCCCAAAAATATTATATGCTTGGAAGAATTTTTCCCAAAGACGATTGTGCTCATTCCCTAACATACTCGTTATTTTCACTTCCACGAAATATTTTAATCCTTGGCACCTTTTTCTGTAATACAAATAATGTTGTAGAAATTATTCACTTTTATAAATTTTTTAAATTTTACCTTTCGCCTGCACGGAGAATCGAACCGAGGACCATACAGTTTGTACGCCAACACACTATCAACTGGGCTACGTAGCTGTTATGGTCACCAGCAGATAATTATCGTTATAAGTTACATTTATATAGCATAGTTTGCAGCGCCCACGAGCCCATGCAAACATAACATTATTTAACAGAAACATACATTTGTTTGCCACGTGGAGCAGTGGTTAGCATGTCTGCCTTGAATGCAAAGGGTCGTGGGTTCAATCCCTGCTCCGACCGAACACTTTTTTTTTTTTTTTTTTTATAATTTTTATAATGAAACTTCGAAATGTGGGTTATTAAAGATTTATAGTCATTAACAGTGCTTGATATAAACGAAATTGACTGATGTTTGGATAAAATATTATTTTTTATTGCAAAAATAACAATTTTGTAACAAAAAACTGTTTTTGGTACAAAACTTTAAAATTTGGAAGGAATTCAAAAACTCTAACAAAAGAAGAACGTGAAGTCTAGTAGTAACATACATAAATAATTTTATAATATAAACATAAATTTATTTAGGCGTGAACAGTTTTTTACTAGCATTTAACACCATCGCTCTAAAATGTATTTTATTTTTCTTTAATAATTCATTTTAAAGAAAATAAACTTTTTAAATTGTTTTAGCTGCAAAACTCTAACTTAATGCCCGCTTTTATATTTGAAGGTGTCGGTCAACTCCTCGTGGACTACTTATTAATAAAGAGGAACTAAACTTTGTTTTTATACATTTTACTGTGTAATTTTTCACTATTTCCTGCTTATTTCATTTTACTGTCCCAACTCTAAAAAGAGTATAGTGTCATTTCGTTATTTTTATGAAGACTCCTGATTTCTTTTAACGAACCAAGAAAAAAATTGTGCCCATAATGCCAAAATGATAAACAAAACACATGTCCACACATACATAAAATGCTGCTCTCAAGGCGAAAACATATGCTGTTTGTGTTTCAAATGTCTATTCTCTTGGTTCCGAATGTCCATTCTCTTTATTCAAATTAAATAATATTTAGACTTAAGCATATAATTTTTGGCCTTATCATAAAAGAGTTTTCCGAAACAACATACAAGCGGTTTCACAGAAATTGTTCTCTTTTGATTCTTTCGCTGTGTTATGTTGATATCTTTTGTCAACTCTCCCGGTTTCCATCTCTATTTCTTTCTCTATACTCTCTCTCTCTCTGTCGCTTTGAATAAAATATCACAACATATGTATATTTAGTCGAAATTTGTAAATTTATATATGTTTGCATTCACACATATGATTTTTATGAAACATTCATGCCCCAAACATAATATATTCTAACATATTAACATAGATGTCCCAAACATTTAGTGTTAGTTTAGGAACATTACATGTTTGCACTTAAATATATTGTGTTTTAAAATTGTGCCCGAAACACATTTTGTTTATATCGGAACATATGAAAAACATATTTTTCTAAGAGTGTGTAATTGGGAATCTCGCGTTATTTTAGAGACGTCCAAAACAAATAAAATACAAATGATTTATCTTCATCATCCCTGAAACTGTATTCATAAAATAAATACCCACCGAAAAATGTATACAAAATAAAATATATAATATACAAAATATGAGCATAAGTGTGTAAAGTGGATCATTTTGCTCTCTCTCTCTAATTTGCTTACAAGCTCAAACTTACAGAGTTTCCCTTTTTTCCAGCTGTGTTGATTATAAGTTGTATATCCGCATCCTCTCTTCACTCAACTGGTTAATTTTGTGCATCCGGCAGGGATGGAAAATACAATTTTTAAGAAAGTACAAAAAAGGTATTTTTTGAGCGGAAAGGTACTTTTTACTAAATTTCAACAAAAATTTCACTGGAAGATTATTGTCAAGAGACTGAATTTTAAAGAAAATAAAATTTTGACAAAATTTTCTATATAAATAAAATTTTGCAAAAATTTTCTATAGAAATAAAATTTTGCAAAAAAATTCTATAGAAAAAATTTTGCAAAAAATTTCTATAGAAAAAATTTTTGCAAAAAAAATCTATAGAAAAAAATTTTGCAAAATTTTTTCTATAGAAATAAAATTTTGCAAAATTTTCCTATAGAAATAAAATTTTTACAAACTTTTCAATTGAAATAAAATTTTGACAAAATTTTCTATAAAAATAAAATTTTGACAACATTTTCTACAGAAATAAAAAATCGATAATATAGAATCGCATTCTTTTTTCGACTAAAACATTCTTGAAGTTCAATAAAATCCTGTTTTTGACTATGTCTTTTACAAAATCGAGATTTTCTTCCCACATGAACATGTCTGCTTTGCCATATTTGTAAAAGATTATTAGCAAATAAGGTTGATAAAGACTTTCTCAAAATATTAAAATATTTTGTCAAAGCTATTGTACCATAAATCTGATATCGAATCAAAAATGTCTACACAAAAGGTACTAAATCATTCGCGGGGGTACTACGGTACTGACCGGGGTGAAAAAGTATTGAAAAAAGTACTTTCGTACTGCATTTTCCATCCCTGGCATCCGGTCAAGAAACCAGTAGTTCGGTTTTAGCATTCGTGCGGTGCAGACAATTGTCGGGTTACTCTCGTTTTCGAGAGTTGTTTTGAGCTCCATCTATTTGCAAATTATAATAAATTAATAAAATTCAACTTCGTTGTAAATGAATTATAAGAGTGAAGAAGATTTGTTTTTTAATTTATTTGCAAACAATCGGTTCATTCGGTCTAATAGTAATCTAAATTTATTCCATTTGTATGTACATATTGTTCAATTGTGTGTATGTGAGTGTATTCTTTCGCAAATGGCTTAGTGTATATGCATGCTTACGGTTGTTACTCTTTTGCTCTCCATAAAGAAAAATAAAATCACGGCGAAATTGTGGATTCTGACTCTCACCATTGGAGCATTGGATATTGTGTACATACTTCTCTCTGCCTCTCTCTCTCTCTCTCCCGCTCTCATAGCAACAAACTAAATCTGTGAGTTAGTTCCTGTCTCTATAAATTTTTGTGTTAAGGTGGGTATTAAGTTCGACGTTAGCCGCTAAAAACGTCATTTTTTCACGACTACTTTTCTTTAATAATCCATTTTAAGGAATACAAACTTTGTGAAAATTTGCTTTGGGCTTTTCCCCCCATCAAGTTATAATAAAATTTGCAACAAATATGTATAATTTTTTCTTACTGATTTAGTTTTCACTTTAGCGATTTAAGCGGCTAAACTCGAAGTTAATACTCACCTTTAAGGTGGGTATTAAGTTCGAGTTTTTTCACTAAAGTGAAAACTAAATCAGTAAAAAAGGCATAAAATTAAACATATTTGTTGCAGATTTTATTACAACTTGATGGGGAATAGCCCAAAGTAAGTTTTCACAAAGTTTGTATTCCTTAAAATGGTTTTTATTCCTTAAAAAGTATTATTAAAGAAAAGTAATCGTGAAAAAATGGCGATTTTAGCGGCTAAACTCGAATTTAATACTCACCTTTAAATGTGAATTATATTTGCTTCCTCTCTTTTCTCGACACGCTATTATTTAATATCTAGCTGAGAAGTTCATTTTTTAATTGTACATTCCGTAGTCGGGTTTTTGGGTGTTAATTTGTTTTACCATTATTTGAATTTATATGCACTGCTTCTTGTGCTTTATTAATGTGGATAATTGGAATATATATGAGTGTACATATTTTGTTTATTCTCATGAGATTACAATTTTATACGAAGCAAGATCACTGTTTTGCTCTTCTACAGTGCAAAGTTGGGCTCTATTGGAGAGTGCATACATTTTACAATACAAATGTGGAAAAAAATTATGGATTATATCAGCTCTTGGAGTTTTTATATTGCAAACATTTTAAAATCATGCATTTTCTGGGCAGTAATCAAAGGTGAGTAAGTTTGTATTTTAATTTCTTTCATGGGTGTTTATTATTAGACCAGTTCATTATATCTAATAGTATTAGAAAGCATATACTGGTAAGCTAATTTCATTTTTTCTATTTTTTGTTTTTGATATACTGGCATTTTCATGTGTGAACCTGACCACAGAGTTCGATATCGTAGTCAATAATGTTTTTTTTTGTCTTTTTCTTATGCGTATTGTTGTTTTTCTGCGGCTTTTTATACACAAATCAAGTTCTCGCAATAATTGTGGATTCCGTCTCTCACTCTAATTTTGTTTACGAATAACAAATGCGGATGTTGCTGAGAGACAAAAGAGCGAAACACAGTTCCCAACAACAATAGTGTGTAGCATGCATTTGATGTTTGTTTTTGGTTTTGTGTGTTTGCAAGGAAAGCTGTAAGCTTAACTTGTACACTACACTAAAATAATGTAACGCAATGGTTGGGACAAAAACAAAAGTGGCATATACACAAAAAAATAACTGCAAATAAATATTAACAATTTTATTTGTATGTAAAATCTTCTGATGCCCAACAAATTTGTCTTTTGAACATGAGGCATTTGTTGTTGAAAAGTGTTTGTAGATGCTTGACAGAGGATACAATAGAAACATTCTGAATTTTCAACAAATTGTTTTGTTGCGAAACAAGTTGACAAAAATACAAGACTGGTTACGCGCACATCGCTGAGAATATGTATGAAAGCTAAAAGAAGTATGCGAAGAATACCGTTAGAACAAAATGAGTATGAGCACATGCGCATGTATGATAGCAAGCAAACAGCTCACTCACCAGAGAATACAGAAAAGCCTTTATAAATGTCTGTGAAAAATTGTTATTTTTCAATTTGGTACCCAGCGGCGTAGTTCATGTGCTTGGAAGGCCTTTTTCCAGGCCTGTCTACACATTACAGAGGCCTGCTTAGGACATTACACCTTCCTTTCCATTTAACATAGGGTGAGATTGGAGGGCAAGGCCTTCTTTGTAGCTTTCATAAAAGGGCGTTCACCAGCCCTATAAACGGAAGGAGTTCTACAGGGGTGTATATTAGAATTCATATATAATTACTGAAAATAGAACTACACCTCCACCCCTTCTTATTGCAGGCGTGTTGCAGCGCTACACGAAGAAGGCGTACTCGAAAGAATAAAAAATCAGGAAATTTTCAGGCCTGCACCCAGAAAAAAGTGACCCCTTCTTTAAGTTAAAATGAACTCATTGTGAAGAAAGTTGAACTTCGTATAGCGCCAAAGCCATTTTTATTTGTTTGAACGATGTGATTTTCGTAGAAATTAGGAATAATGTATTCCATATATTAGTTAACATTTTCCTATATTTATGTACTATACTACAGAATGAAAAAATTTAACTAATTTGAATTCATATATGGAATGATTTTATTGACATTTTTTCATTCATTTGGACAAATCTTACACATTTGTGGTAAAACTTTTACTTCATAATTAGAACTGCTTACCTTCGTTTTTAAATACAATTTTATTTATTTCTATAAGCAACTTTTCTTCAATAAAAGACATGTTTTATTAATATATTGAATATATTTATTAAGTATCAACAGCATCGAATCTCTTTGAAATATTAGTTTATTATTCCACTATTTCTAATTTCCGTGTGATATTATAAACTGTAAAACGCACTTTTTCTTCTTCTTGTACTTTTCACTTTTAATAAGTTGCTGCCTAACGATTTTGTCCTCCTTTTACAATTTCAATACCTACAAATATAAAAAATCATAAAACATTTTTGTTCCAAAAGGTTAGCGTCACTGAATATTACCTGATAATTGAAGATTCCAAAATGAAGATAAATGAAAGGGTTGTTATTCTGCTGGTGTTTTCTTCCTTTATACACTATCACGAACATTGATAGATTTATTTTTAAAAACGAAAATTTTTCTCACTAATTTAAAATAACAAATATTTTATATATTTTATTTGTTATTTATTATATTATTTTACCATATTATTTTTTAACAATCTCTCCGTATACCAAAACAACGCGATTCCAACTAGAAAAAAAAACAACCGACGCGCAAACATATCGATTACACCCACGCGCAAACACATCGATTACGATGACAGGTATCAATTACAGGTAGACAATAGAAATTTTGGAAAATTTCCTATATTCTAACAAGTGTGTTTCCTTAAGTTTTGAAAGGATTGCATACTTCTTAGTACGAATGAACTAAAATATTTTTCTATGCCAAGTGTTGTTCGTATGTATGAAAAACTTTCTATTATAAAGGAAGTCGCAATTATCATTTTATAAGAAATTTTACTAATTTTGAGGAAACTTGGTTTTAGTTTATTTTTACGAATGCTTTGTTATCGGTGAATAAAATTTTCTTTTTTAGTAGTAAATTCTTATACCCAGCGAAGAAAATAGTATGAGTAAAATTCCATGCCTTATTCTAGTTAATGAACTATTCCTAACTGCTTACAGTTTAGGATTTTTTACTGAAACGAGTAAATTTTATAATTTTACAAAAAAAATTACCTTGATGGAAATAAAATGGATAAACTATATTGATGAAATTTTTTTCCTTTAGTTTCGAAGGCACTTTTTTCTGGGTGTGCGGAACCATGTGCTGTAGAATTGTTTAAGAAGGGCTTCCCCGCACCTTCCCAAAATAATGCCTTCATGATCAATAAAAAACAGGGTTATAAATTTATGCTTTTATTTAAAAATATGTATTACTAAATTAAAAGGTTTACAGTTAAGAGATCAATAAAGAGATAATTCTATTTACAGCATTAAAATAATTAATAACAAAACCATAAAAACTTATAAATTTTTACATACAGAGATCAATAAATATATAATTCATGTAATAAAATAATAATTAATAACAATAAATAATTCATAGCAATAAAATAATAATTGATAACAAAACCAAAAAAAATCATACATTTTTACATTTTCATATTTCGAATACTTATTCAAAATTTTTATTAATAACTAAGCTATTATAATATTAGTGTTCATTGACTTGTTTATTTTCTAAGCATTTTGCTTTGTATATTTTGTTTTTCTCTTTTTTAAACGCTTTCTTTATTGTATTTTTGTAAACATCAAACGTGCTCAATTCTTCTGCTGAAAAATAACGCTTTAAAAAATAGAGAGTCAATGTTTTTGAAATATTTAAAGGATTCTTTTCCTTGGAATCCATCATAATTAAACTCTTTTACAATGTTTTTGCCAATCAAATATTTAAAATTCTTTTGAAATCCTCCTCTTTGTATAATTATTATATATTAATACGCTACACTTTTTTTTGGGTACATATTGTGAGCGTGCGAGGTGGTGTTGTATGGTAAATTTGGTATCAAATGAAAGGTAATTTTCTGTAGATATGGCGAATCGTTTTTATTTTTTAAATTGATGCATTTTTCATGGAGAAAATTGCATTTTTCTAAAATTATTGACGTTGTTGTCGTTGTTGTGTTGTAGTTTGAGAGTGAGAGCGAGAGAGTTGTTGTTTGGTTTGTTGTAGAGTGTGGGTGCGTGTGGGTGTGTGTGCATTGTCTGTTGGCTTTTGTTATGCTGGCATGGGGGAGAGTAAGTTTGAGAGTGATAATGTGAGAGTTGATTGGGAGCTAAAGCAATGGGAATAATAGAATTGTACGATGGGTGGGTGGGGGAGTGTGGTGGGTGGTTTGATGTTTTACGTAGTAAAGTGATCACTTAGCCGTATATATTTCTAAAGTCGTTACAAATAGAAAAGTAATATTAACTGATTTTGTTAAAGAAAATTTAGAACAATACATAATTGTATAATACACAATTTTAGTTAAAATTTATTTAAGGCTACGGATATAGGGATGCCATATACGGATATATGGCTACTACAATAGGGGTATATTTTCGATAAGTATGGACATTAATATCACTAACTTTTGAGGTTTTTCTATGAAAAAAAAAAATGTATAAGTAAAAGAGAATAAAATGTTCGTATGAAATCTTTGTGAACATGTTAAGACTTTTTGCATAAACATAGAGCGGATTCACTTCGAGATATATTTGTAAATTGAAGTTTATTTTACGAAAATACATATATTTGAGAATTATATCATTATGCCAATATGTTCCCTAATTAAGGTGATGATTAAAACATTGTCTGCAAAATCGGAAGGATGTCATTTTTCAAATTATCGAGACCGGCTACATGACAAATATGAGATGGCGATCGTGGTAAATTTGATAAGGTCAATTTAGAGATGATTTAACTATGGACAGATTGGTAATGCGTACGATGAAATTTTAACCTACACAAAAAAAAGAAAATATAGGTTTTTTTGGAAAATTTTAGTACATTGTTTTTTTTCATTGCAACATGTTACAAATAAATGAATACGTTTTGTGGAATTGAAGAAAATTTGTTACAAGTATTAATGTTTTTTCTATTGTATAAGAAAATTTCACATGTTAAAGGAAAATATTGGATTTAAAAATTGTTAAAATGTCTATAGCGCTGTACGAAGTTCAAGTCAGGTACAATTGTAGTAAAATTTACTTATTTGATAGACTTATGAACTCAATTTAAGTAAACTTCTCTCATTTTAGGATAATATGAACTGTTTTATTTTTTAATAAAATTATGTATTATATTTGTATAAACTTTTATTTTTAATTCACATCAATAAATTAAGCAAAAAATTATTCATATAAGGAACATTTGCTCACATTGGGCAAAATTTAACCAATCTTTATGAACTAGGATAAAGTTCATTTGATATTAGCGCCGCCTTTTTTGAGTGTACTTTCCCAAAATTATTGCTATGCTGGCATGGAGAGTAAGTTTGAGAGTAATAAGGAGAGATGGTTTTAGTTGACGGAATGTTTGGTTACATATGCATGTAAATCGAACGATACATATATGTTATGTGAAATTTATGTCAATATGTCAGATAATGCTTAATATAATATTATCTCTAAACTTGAAGGACATCATTTTTAAGATACTCGAGTAATACTACATTTAAAAACATGAAAATATAGATGAAACATTTGTGATGTGAGAATTACGAAAATTTACTAAATATCGGTTTGCATGACTGGTTGTAAATGCACCGATCTAAAGATCTATCCCAAATAGAAGACGATCGGACTTAAATACATGTATGGAAAGAGGGGACAACAGACACAGCTAACCCAATTTTGAATGTATTTCTTAGGATTCGATTTTAAGTAATTGGTACTGTTTGTTTGGCTTAGGATAGAATTGATGGGGAGACGAGAGTGAGTTAAAGAAATGACATTAATAGTATAAGGTTTTATAAAACTAAACACTGGGCACATTAGTATGTTGAAAGGTGGTGTGTGGTTTGGGGAGTCAGAATTGAGTTTATTCTTAATGAAAGGGTTTGCTTTCAGTAAAGGAGCAATAATAAAAATATATACTAATCTCCATATAACAAAAAATTTCAATTTGGTTTTAAAATTAAAATATATATGGAAAATGCATTATAAAACTCATCATAGAAAATCGGTGTGTATCCTTAAGAGCATCTTTTATTTTATAACCTTTAGTTTTTCAGATTACAAAATATTTTGTGTATTGAAAGAAAGGCAGACACACGAACTCGAATGAATTTTGGTTTTTCCATTTTTGAAAGTTCGTTTCGTTTGTATGAGAATACATTAATTATCAAATATGAACGTTTCCAAATTTTTGGCCTGAGAATTCATTCAAATGTTAACATCGTTTGTACTTTCTTCTTGACACATATTGTATATGTTCGTTTATTACTCGACAACAAAATATGAAGTGACTGGCATTTCGAAATAGAGAAACCAAAATCAATATTCTTTTGTTTGGATTACGAAGGAAAGCTTTCGTTCGATATACAGGAACAGGGCGTAAGTGACTTGCCTTAGAAATAGAGGAACAAAAATCAAATCAAAAAGTACTAATTTTTGAAAATCATGCAAACGACACGAATTTTCAAAAATATAAAAATCCCAAATTCATTCGAATTCGAGTGACTGGCTTATTTCGAATGGGTTTTCGATCGATATACAAGAACAGAACATTAATATTCTGTTGTAGAGTAGCAAACGAACGTATGCAATATGTGTCAATAAAAAAGTAAAAACTTTGTTAAAATTTAAATAAATTCTCAGGCCAAAAAATTGAAAAAAATCATCTTTGACAATCAATGTGTGTATTCTCATACAAACAAAACGAAATATCAAAACGTTTTTCTTTTGAATGTGTTTTCGTTCCATATACAGGACATAACTACAGCTAAGTGTGTAAATTCTTTGATATGTGGATATAGGATTCGCTAGAGTTCCATATCATCTAGGACCTTTGTACCATCCGTTAAAGGCTTACAATGCACTCGAGTTTCGAGTGCCGGGAAGGCTAGTTTTTTTTACAGCGTGTAAAATTTCATTATCGTCTTCTTCTTCTAATTTTCTCTCTAAGCTACGCATATCTTCCACTGTCTCAATTGGGAAATAGGTGGTAGATGATCTTTTCTTACTATTTTGGTCCACAATCTCTTTAAAATAAATTTTAATGGCAGACAGTTCCGTAGCTATTACTTTGTTTGAATTGTCAAGTTTTTCCTTTAACTCGTTTATTTGTTTCGCCTGAAGTTCATTTTGTGTTTGCATATCTCCCAATTTGTTGTCGAGATCTGGAAAAATTAATTTAAAAAAAATGTAAATAAAACAATAAAATAAAACACTTGCCTTTCAGTTTTTGCAAAATTCGCATTGATAAGCCATTTTTCATCTCCATTGTCATCTGTCACTCTATAATTCAGTAAAATTTGTCAGCACCAGTTTAATTAATTTCTTAATTTACTTTTGTGTATAGGTGGTTATTAAGTTTGAATTTGGACGCTAAAATCGACAGTTTTCACGATTACTTTTCTTTAATAATCTATTTTAAAGAATACTAACTATATAAAACGTTGTTTTGGGTCATTTCCCCATCAAGTTATAAGTAGGTATAATTTTATGCTTGTTTTACTGGTATATTTTTGATTTTAGCGGCTAAACTCTATTAAATTTATTATATCATAAGGTGAGTACTAAGAACTTATGATATAATAAATTTAATAGCAAGTATGAATTAAGGGAAATATTATCATTGAACCATTCATATGAAATGCTATCATCTTACAGTATATACACAGTCTTACACAAGTTTACATACGGTTTAAGAAATTGTATTTTCTTTAATTATTAAAATATAATAAAATATGCATATGTATGCTTTAGATTTTGTAAAGTAATTTGAAAAACAATGTATTTTTCCATTTTCAAGAAGATGTTTTTAGTCTGGATTATAAACAACAACAAGAAACATGTTTAGTTATAAGGTAAAAACCTCAAGGGTATGTAAACTTATGTGAGACTGTGTAGATGTAAACGAAAATGTTTCTTCCTCTGTATCATTTATTAAATCACCTACATATATTCCCAAACTCGAGGACATAACTGGAAGTTCGTAAAAGTTTTTTAGATTTTGAATTCTTTTACCTTTTATAGAACCATTATCGCTAAATCCAGTAATAATGATAGGTATAAAAGGATACGCAGAACAGAAATTATTTGGACGTATTGCGCTAAGAAAAAAATTTTCTGTTTGAATACCGATTATTTTGCCTCCCCGTGGCTTTTTAATGCTGAGATATTTTTTGCTTTGTGTTAAAGGTATATTATAAAATTGATTTTTTATTTGCTCCAATATATTTGTTGGGCTTCTAATGCGTTTCTTTTCTTCTTGCAAAAAATTTTCGTAGCAGTAAGCGGAAAATTCAGGTGCACTGCCGAAATCTTGAGCACATTTTGGCAAATGGAGCAAGCTATGTACATTAAACACCAAGCTATCATCCCCAAATATTGTCTCAAAGTTTTCAACAAATTGTTTTAAAAGTTCCTCTGAAGTACTAATATTTGCAAGAAAATGCTTGGGTGTTGACAATAGTCTGTAAGCTGAGTGTAATAGAAGCATTTCGTAATAAAAGTTTTCATTTGTCAAACCTTTAAGAACTATGGGTCCATAATATAAAGTGAATTGCCTTAACTCTGTAGCTTTCCAACGCTTTATTTCATCGAGTCCCCTAGGCTTCCTCTGGAATTCTTGTGGAACGTATGGCGTCATTTGTACTAGGCGATCCGATAATATTGTTAAGTTTTCTTTGGATATAAAATCTTTTCGTTGCAGAAGCGCTGTGATTATTTTTTTGGTAACACCCAAATCTATGAGGTGCATTGGTTCTAACGGAAATTGAGTAACCATTTTAATTCCTATTTTCTCAAGTCCACCATGCTTTTGACTTTTGTGGAAACTCTTCTGTTTTCGATTAAAAAAATCTTCGTCTGTCCTTAATGGAGCAATAGACGAAGAATAGGTGGTTACATGGTTTATACTTTTACCTTGTTGGTAGCATTTCATGCATCCGTTTAGTGAGTTGTGACTTACTATATTACATAAAAATGCTCTAGCAGGAGTATCGCATATAAACGCACGTATTTCAATGGTCAACTTTTTGTCTTGCACATAAAGTCCGTGCTCAGTAAGGGTTTGTAGTTCATATATAAAGTCATGTAAATAATTGTCTACATTATACGGTTTTTGGGTACCCACGTAGCATCCGATTAAAAATACTGTTGAATTTTTAATATAAATAATTCTTCCCATTATGGGCCATACACATTTAGAAGAACTTTTAAATAGAGGCAACCCATCAACACCAATATCAATTATAATTCGATTTACGTTTTCTACCAAATTTGTAGAAAGTTTCTTTAAGTGGTGGCTTAAACCTAGGTGGTAATATGAGCCAGGTGATACAGTTCTTATTATAATTTTTTCATTAGTTCTACCCAACACACCATCTAAAGATCGGGGAACATAAATATTTTCTGAGTTTAAAACCCCTAACAAGCCATTTACACATCTTCGTGTGGGGTGAAATGTTTCATACCACATTCGTAGTTTTTCTACGAGTGTTCCCTCATTTGACATTGCATTTCGTTACCTTAATATAGAAAGGCCCCAACTCATAATTTTTTGAAATCATGTTTTTTGTCGATTCTGACAGAGCACCATCAGATACACCTTCCATAAAAAATTTACGGAGATGCGTTGAAAAATAGCGAAGTTATAAGTTAATAATGTAAAGCCCTAACTCATATCCACACAATATGTACAAAAAAAAATCCCTAACACATACCCACACAATATGTACAAAAAGCCTAACTCAATTATTACTGCAAAAACACATAGTAGGCATAGATTTTCTGATTTTGTTTATATTGCTTTTGTGTTATGTATGTCTGTGAGCGGTTATTGTTGTTGTAACAGTTTTTAATGTGGTCTCATCCATTTTGTTCTATGCTTGCGTAGTTCAACTTGTAGCCAGATCAAGGAACTCTGCGACAAGGATGTCCCGAGTGATCTGTTGGTGAGACGGGTAGGATTAGCTGTGCAAGCAAAAAGGTGACGAGTGTCATGTGACCCTTGATTGCAGATGGGACACACGTCAGCTACGCTGCTATCAATCACTGATAAGTATGAATTGAGGCGGCTGCACATGCCTGATCTTAGTTGGGCCAAAACTACCTTGGTCTTCTGTGGGAGGTCTCTCTCCTCCGGTACTATGGGCGGCGGTCGGACTCCGAGAACTGGATTAACCTTGTAGCTTCTCACCGCTTTAGCTACAGTATCCTCATGAATCCTGTTCAGACCTGCCTGGTATGCTGCCTGATCTAGAGGCTCTCTTTTGTAACGCTGGATCTCGGGCTCTAGAAGGTGAAGATCAACCCTTACATTCCTGGGTGGAGGTTGTCTATCCACAAGATGGTGATTCGGATGACAACTTCGATGGCAACCCAAGAGGTACTGCTTTGACAACATGTACCTAATTGTGTCGACGCACTGGGATGATCTTGGTCTCCGCATAAAGGTGATCCAGGGGTGTACTGCGTAGACACAATCTCGACGCCGTCAGGAGGGGGTGGAATCGAGGACAGGTAGAGGTGCCGCTAGGGACATATTCTCGATGTCCATAGTGTGGTATGGTCACTTTTATGAACAATTACCTTATAAAACCTAAGTTTATATTCTCTTAAAATATAAACTGTTTTATCAATTCCAATATTTGCTTTACGTAAATATGAATTGATATGTTATTTTGTTTTCTTTTAAGTTGTGCAAGAAAAAGCCCCAACTCATTTTTTTCTAAAAAATTCAAACCCAAAAAGCCCTAAGTCATACAAACTTAAAAAAAAACAAGTATATACGGCCGTAAGTTCGGCCAGGCCGAATCTTATGTACCCTCCACCATGGATTGCGTAGGAACTTCTACTAAAGGCTGTCATCCACAATCGAGGAAAATGTTGGTATTTTGACCATTTTTGTCGAAATCAGAAAAACATATATCTAAATCCGAACAGATTTCAACAAAATTTGGCAGGCATAGCTACAATGCTATTTCTACTCCCTGTGCAAAATTTCAACTAAATCGGAGCAAAAAATTAGCCTCTGTGGTCATATGAGTAAAAAGCGGGCGAAAGCTTTATATGGGACCTATATATAAATCTGAACCGATTTCAACCAAATTTGGCACGCATAGCTACAATGCTAATTATACCTCTGTGCAAAATTTCAATTAAATCGGAGTAAAAGATTGGCCTCTGTGGTCATATGAGTGTAAATCGGGCGAACGGTATATATGGAAGCTATATCTAAATCTGAACCGATTTCATCTGAACCGAATTTGGCACACTTGACTACACTACTAATTGTACTCCTAGTGTAAAATTTCAACCAAATTGGGGTAAAACTCTGGCTTCTGGGACCATATTAGTCCATATCGGGCGAAAGATATATATGGGAGCTATATCTAAATCTGAACCAATTTCAATAAAATTTGGCACACTTGACTATAGTACTAATTGTTCTTCTTGTGCAAAATTTTAAGCAAATTACGGTAAAACTCTGGCTTCTGGGGCCATATAAGTCCATATCGGGCAAATTATATATATATATGGGAGCTATATCTAAATCTGAACCGATTTCTTCCAAAATCATTAGGGTTCTATTCTGAGCCAAAACACGTACTTGTGCCAAATTTGAAGACGATTGGACTCCACCATGGATTGCGTAGGAACTTCTACTAAAGGCTGTCATCCATAATCGAATTACTTGGCTTGCGATAACACTTGCCGATGGCAAGGTATCGTAAAACTTTTTAACACTGTCTTCTAAATTGTAAGTTAGTCCATAAGGGGTATATATTAAACAAAAAAAAGGCCGATTAAATACGTATATAATTCAGTTTGACAAAATTTTCTATAGAAATAAAATTTTGACAAAATTTTCTATAGAAATAAAATGTTGACAACATTTTCTATGGAAGTAAAATGTTGACAAAATTTTCTATAGCAATAAAATTTTGACAAAATTTTCTATAGAAATAAAATGTTGACAAAATTTTCTATAGAAATAAAATGTTGACAAAATGTTCTATAGAAATAAAATGTTGACAAAATTGTCTATAGAAATAAAATGTTGACAAAATTTTCTACAGAAATAAATTTTTTACAAAATTTTCTATAGAAATAAAATTTTGACAAAATTTTCTATAGAAATAAAATTTTGACAAAATTTTCTATGGAAATAAAATGTTGACAAACATTGCTATAGAAATAAACTTTTTACAAAACTTTCTATAGAAATGAAATTTTGACAAAACTTTCTATAGTAATAAAATTTGACAATTTTTACATGGCTGTTAGAGGCCATATACTAACGAAATGTACCAAATTTCAACCGCATCGGATGACTTTTGCTCCTCCAAGAGGCTCCGGATGTCAAATCTGGGGATCGGTTTATATGGGAGCTATATATAATTATGGACCGATATGGACCAATTTTTGCATGCTTGTTAGAGACCGTATACTGACATCAGGTACCCAATTTCAAACAGATCGGATGAATTTTGCCCCTCCAAGAGGCTCCGGAGGTCAAATCTGGGGATCGGTTTATATGGGAGCTATATATAATTATGGACCGATATGGACCAGTTTTTGCATGGTTGTTAGAGACCATATACTAACACCACGTACCAAATTTCAATCGGGTAGGATGAAGTTTGCTCCTCCAAGAGGCTCCGGAGGTCAAATCTGGGGATCGGTTTATATGGGAGCTATATATATTTATGGACCGATATGGACCAATTTTTGCATGGTTGTTAGAGACCGTATACTAACATCAGGTACCAAATTTCAACCGGATCGGATGAATTTTGCCCCTCCAAGAGGCTCCGGAGGTCAAATCTGGGGATCGGTTTGTATGGGGGCTATATATAATTATGGACCGATATGGACCAATTTTTGCATGGTTGTTAGAGACCGTATACTAACATCAGGTACCAAATTTCAACCGGATCGGATGAATTTTGCTGCTCCGGAAGGCTCCGCAAGCCAAATTTGGGGATCGGTTTATATGGGGGCTATACGTAAACGTGGGCCGATATGGCCCATTTTCAATACCATCCGACCTACATCAATAACAATTACTTGTGCCAAGTTTCAAGTCGATAGCTAGTTTCGTTCGGAAGTTAGCGTGATTTCCACAGACGGACGGACAGCCGGACAGACGGACAGACGGACAGACGGACAGACGTACGGACGGACGGACATGCTTAGATCGACTCAGAATTTCACCACGACCCAGAATATATATAATTTATGGGGTCTTAGAGCAATATTTCGATGTGTTACAAACGGAATGACAAAGTTAATATACCCCCATCCTATGGTGGAGGGTATAAAAATATTCATATAATCTCATGTGTAGAAAATTTTATTTATGCATAGGTATGTATACAATATTTTTATAATATTAAATTGAGCCGACGGGCTTTTTGGGCAGCAAATAAATCAATTATTTCTTCAGTCGGCACATTTATTCGGCGATGAACCGACATTAATGACAATCCATTGAGTCTACTCTCGCTAGTCGAATTTCTAAGATACGTCTTTAATCTCTTCATTGTTGAAAATGAAAGTTCGGATGAGTACGTAGTAACTGCAGGGATGGAAAATGCAGTACTATAGTACTTTTTTCAATACTTTGACATTTTTGAGTCGATATCAGATTTATGGTACAATAGCTTTGACAAAATATTTTAATATTTTGAGAAAGTCTTTATCAACCTTATTTGCTAATAGTCTTTTACAAATATGGCAAAACAAACATGTTCATGTGGGAAGAAAATCTCGATTTTGTAAAAGACATAGTCAAAAACCGGATTTTATTGAACTTCAAGAATGTTTTAGTCGAAAAAAGAATGTGATTCTATATTATCGATTTTTTATTTCGGTAGAAAATGTTGTCAAAATTTTATTTCTATATAGAATTTTTGCAAAATTTTATTTGTATAGAAAATTTTGTCAAAAATTTATTTCAATTGAAAATTTTGTACAAATTTTATTTCTATAGGATATTTTTGCAAAATTTTATTTCTATAGAAAAAATTTTGCAACATTTTTTTTCTACAGATTTTTTTTGCAAAATTTTATTTCTATAGAAAATTTTTGCATTTTTGTTGAAATTTAGTAAAAAGTACCTTTCCGCTCAAAAAATACCTTTTTTGTACTTTCTTAAAAATTGTATTTTCCATCCCTGAGTAACTGGCAAAGTGACCAAAATTTTTAAAAGAATATGCGCTTTTCTTTTTATTGCACTCTCCAAGTGCTTCCATCGCCGAATTATGCAGGTTCTTTTCGCAGGTTTTGCGCCATTTCATTTACACATGTGTGTTTGGCTGTTTTGTTGTTGTTGCTATGGCCAAACAAAGCGAGTCATGTTCACAAAAAGAACAACAAACACAAATAAAAAGCAGAAACACATTTTTCAAAAATGAAATTTGTGGTGCGAGAACAAAAACAATTTGTTTTTTTCGACCGTCGTTTGACGGGCTTTTCAACTAGTATTCTATGATTTGTGCAAGTTTTATAGGTAAGCGCTTTCAAAATAAAACCTCCAGCTTTTCTTCAACATCTTCGATAAGATTTTTCTATGCAGCTAAAAATATATATTTATTTATATAAAAATATTCATTCATTTCGAGGGGGGGGGGGTTTGATCCCCCTCATCCCCCCCTGAATACGGCCTTGGTCGACTGCATTCTTGTACATTTTCATGCAATGGCTCATTTGCTTCACATTCATTTGGCTGATATCCAACGTCACCTGCTTTTAGTTTTTTAATAATTTCTTCTCTTTCGAGTTTAATACGAGTTTAATACGTAATTTAATACACAAAGACAATTAATGAAAATATTTTCTGACATAAATAGTTATAAATTTCAAATGTTGCTATGTTTAATTTTTGTTTTTGTTTAGGGGTAGAAAATTTTAAAGTACAATTCCCATTCTTAATAGCTTATTTTTGGAAGTGGAAAGCAATGCAATTACATGCCCATTCATTTCTATTTGTAAGTCTGGGATTGTCATAATATAAAATAACCATTTGACTTCCAAAGGCATTACAAATGCATTCTAATTATAAATTAATAGGAATGTAAACAATTTTAAAGCTCTCTTTTAAACGAGAGCACAAGACAACTCTCTTGCTACATAATTTTAACACCCATGCTATACAACTTCTATAAAGAAGGCAAAGAGAATGTCCGGGTGTATAAAATGAAAAAGTAAATGAAACGCAATGCTTAAATACAGGTCTGATTTTAGAAGGCTTCCCATGAATGTCAAATCAGTACACATGCATGTCTTATAAACACAACTCCTTCCAATTTAAGGCATTTAACATGCCTGAATTTGTAAGGTCCTTCTCGATTCCGCCGCTGGGTAGTTTCTTAAATGTGTTTGTTGTATGAAATAATTAAAAGAACCATATTAATATCGGGATTAAAGTTATTACAATTCTAATTAACTAGCTGGACAAAAAGTTGTCAAAATGCTTGCTAGACTCTGGACTACTCAAATTTAAAATCGTCATACATTTACAAAACTGAATATAGGATTTTCGACACAAAAATGTTACATGTTCCTCGTCCAAAAATAACATTTTAGTCATATACCTTCTCTGTTGGATGCTCAACAAATTATGTTATTGAGAACAAAAATTATTTGTTGTTCTATACTAAGAATCCTACACGCTCACAAAAAATCGCTTCTGTAACATATACTCCCAAACATATTTTGCTTCAAGCATATACATTTTTGGGTATTGCCCAAACATTTATATGTTTGATCTCTTCCAATATATAATATGTTTGAAAGCATATTGGTCTAAACAATATATGTTTGGGTAGTCTAAGTTCCAAACATTTTGTATTTTTGCATCCAAATTCTATAATGTTGTCTTCCAAAAAAAACAATATGTTATTATGTGAACACATAATATGTTTGGAAGCATTTTGCACCCAAAAATATTATATGCTTAAAAAAAAATTCTCCCAAACAATATTGTGCTCAAAATTTTATTTATTTATTTATATATTTACAATCATAATGAATTATGAAAAATAAACAGGTAATATAGGTGCTAACAACATAGGTTTTCGACCTGAATGCTCAAAATTTTGTTTCTGCCCAATTGTATATTCCCCCACATCTTTCTCACTTCCACGAGATTTTTTAGTTCTTAGCACCTTTTTCTGTAATACAAACATTGTAGAAGAAATTATTCAATTGTATGATTTTTTTTTATTTTAATTCAATATCGCTCCCTGTTAAATAGCGCTCCAAGCTACTAAACACATATATGTTTATAGGCTATTTCTAAATTAATATATGTTTGCATCCAAGCATATTATATTTACAAACATTTTATGTCCCAAACATAATATGTTCTAACATATTAACATATATGTCCCAAACATGTTATGCTAGTTTATGAACATTATATGCTTGCACTCAAAAATATTGTGTTTAAAAATTTGTGTTCCAAACATATAATGTTTATAGCCAAACATATGAAAAAACAGTCTTTTTCATCCGTGTAGCGGAAAAAGTCCTAAAAAATCGAATTTATTATATGAAAAATTTATTGTGCTCATATCTCCTAAAATAAGTGCCGTAGAGCATCAAACATCATAGCATCATAGTTCCCTTCAAGAGCGATACAATGATTATAACGACCTTCCAATTTTTTGATATCATTTTGGTAGTACTCCTTCGGTTTTGCCTTAAAATATGCTCAGTTTCGGCGATCACCTCTTCATTGCAGCCAAATTTTTTCCCTGTGAGCATCCTTTTGAGGTCTGAGAACAAGAAAAAGTCACTGGGGGCGAGAGCTGGAGAATACGGTGGGTGGGGAAGCAATTCGAAGCCCAATTCATGAATTTTTGCCATCATTCTCAATGACTTGTGGCACGGTGCGTTGTCTTGGTGGAACAACACTTTTTTTTCTTCATATTGGGCCCTTTCGCCGCGATTTCGACCTTCAAACGCTCCAATAACGCCATATAATAGTCACTGTTGATGGGTTTTCCCTTCTCAAGATAATCGATAAAAATTATGCCATGCGCATCCCAAAAAACAGAGGCAATTACTTTGCCAGCGGACTTTTGAGCCTTTCCACGCTTCGGAGACGGTTCACCGGTCGCTGTCCACTCAGCCGACTGTCGATTGGACTCAGGAGTATAGTGATGGAGCCATGTTTCATCCATTGTCACATATCGACGGAAAAACTCGGGTGTATTACGAGTTAACAGCTGCAAACATCGCCCAGAATCATCAACACGTTGTTGTTTTTGGTCAAATGTGAGCTCGCGCGGTACCCATTTTGCACAGACCTTCCGCATATCCAAATATTGATGAATGATATGACCAACACGTTCCAACACGTTCCGATCAACTTCATTTTACGGTCATTCAAAATCATTTTGTGGATTTTTTTGATGTTTTCGTCTGTAACCACCTGTTTTCGTCTGTAACCACCTCTTTCGTCGACAGCGTTCACCGTCCTCCATGCTCATTTCACCACGCTTGAATTTAGCATACCAGTCAATTATTGTTGATTTCCCTGGGGCAGAGTCCGGAAACTCATTATCAAGCCAAGTTTTTGCTTCCACACACAAAACAATAACTGCAAATAAATATTAACAATTTTATTTGTATGTAAAATCTTCTGATGCTCAACAAATTTTTCTTTTGAACATGAGGCATTTGTTGTTGAAAAGTGTTTGTAGATGCTTGACAGAGGATACAATAGAAACATTCTGAATTTTCAACAAATTGTTTTGTTGCGAAAATAGTTGACTGCTATCGATATGAAAACAAAAATACAATACTGGTTACGCGCACATCGCTGATAATATGTATGAAAGCTAAAAGAAGTATGCGAAGAATACCGTTAGAACAAAATGAGTATGAGCACATGCGCATGTATGATAGCAAGCAAACAGCTCACTCATCAGAGAATACAGAAAAGCCTTTATAAATGGCTGTGAAAAATTTTTATTTTTCAATTTGGTAGTTTCTTAAATGTGTTTGTTGTATGAAATAATTAAAAGAACCATATTAATATCGGGATTAGAGTTATTACAATTCTAATTAACTAGCTGGACAAAAAGTTGTCAAAATGCTTGCTAGAGTCTGGACTACTCAAATTTAAAATCGTCATACATTTACAAAACTGAATATAGGATTTTCGACACAAAAATGTTACATGTTCCTCGTCCAAAAATAACATTTTAGTCATATACCTTCTCTGTTGGATGCTCAACAAATTATGTTATTGAGAACAAAAATTATTTGTTGTTCTATACTAAGAATCCTAGCGGAAAAAGTCCTAAAAAATCGAATTTATTATATGAAAAATGTATTGTGCTCATATCTCCTAAAATAAGTGCCGTAGAGCATCAAACATCATAGCATCATAGTTCCCTTCAAGAGCGATACAATGATTATAACGACCTTCCAATTTTTTGATATCATTTTGGTAGTACTCCTTCCGTTTTGCCTTAAAATATGCTCAGTTTCGGCGATCACCTCTTCATTGCAGCCAAATTTTTTCCCTGCGAGCATCCTTTTGAGGTCTGAGAACAAGAAAAAGTCACTGGGGGCCAGAGCTGGAGAATACGGTGGGTGGGGAAGCAATTCGAAGCCCAATTCATGAATTTTTGCCATCATTCTCAATGACTTGTGGCACGGTGCGTTGTCTTGGTGGAACAACACTTTTTTTCTTCATATGGGGCCCTTTCGCCGCGATTTCGACCTTCAAACGCTCCAATAACGCCATATAATAGTCACTGTTGATGGTTTTTCCCTTCTCAAGATAATCGATAAAAATTATACCAT
Organism: Haematobia irritans; assembly: GCF_050003625.1. Taxonomy (NCBI): domain Eukaryota; kingdom Metazoa; phylum Arthropoda; class Insecta; order Diptera; family Muscidae; genus Haematobia; species Haematobia irritans. The sequence continues at coordinate 106,236,672 of NC_134399.1, read as the reverse complement.
GCGCATCCCAAAAAACAGAGGCAATTACTTTGCCAGCGGACTTTTGAGCCTTTCCACGCTTCGGAGACGGTTCACCGGTCGCTGTCCACTCAGCCGACTGTCGATTGGACTCAGGAGTATAGTGATGGAGCCATGTTTCATCCATTGTCACATATCGACGGAAAAACTCGGGTGTATTACGAGTTAACAGCTGCAAACATCGCCCAGAATCATCAACACGTTGTTGTTTTTGGTCAAATGTGAGCTCGCGCGGTACCCATTTTGCACAGACCTTCCGCATATCCAAATATTGATGAATGATATGACCAACACGTTCCAACACGTTCCGATCAACTTCATTTTACGGTCATTCAAAATCATTTTGTGGATTTTTTTGATGTTTTCGTCTGTAACCACCTGTTTTCGTCTGTAACCACCTCTTTCGTCGACAGCGTTCACCGTCCTCCATGCTCATTTCACCACGCTTGAATTTAGCATACCAGTCAATTATTGTTGATTTCCCTGGGGCAGAGTCCGGAAACTCATTATCAAGCCAAGTTTTTGCTTCCACCGTATTTTTTCCCTTCAGAAAACAGTATTTTATCAAAACACGATATTCCTTTTTTCCAATTTTTTTCACAAAAACAAAAGTTGCTTCACAAAAGACGCTCTATCTCACAAACTAATTGACTTACAGACGTCAAATTTTGTCACAAATCATTTGAAGGTTAGTACAATACAAAAATAATATGCATTTAATACTAGCGACGCCATCCATGTGTCAGACCGGGGACTTATCAGCCAACCTGTTACACTGCCACACACAGCAAACATTTTTTTTATACCCTCCACCATAGGATGGTGGGTATATTAACTTTGTCATTCCGTTTGTAACACATCGAAATATTGCTCTAAGACCCCAAAAGTATATATATTCTGGGTCGTGGTGAAATTCTGAGTCGATCTAAGCATGTCTGTCCGTCCATCCGTCTGTTGAAATCACGCTAACTTCCGGACGAAACAAGCTATCGACTTGAAACTTTTCACAAGTAGTTGTTATTGATGTAGGTCGGACGATATTGCAAATGGGCCATATCGGTCCACTTTTACGTATAGCCCCCATATAAACGGACCCTCAGATTTGGCTTGCGGAGCCTCCAACAGAAGCATATTTCATCCGATCCGGCTGAAATTTGGTACATGATGTTGGTATATGGGCTTTAACAACCATGCAAAAATTGGTCCACATCGGTCGATAATTATATGTAGCCCCCATATAAACCGATCCTCAGATTTGGCTTGCGGAGCCTCAAAGAGAAGCAAATTTTACCCGATCCGGCTGAAATTTGGTACATGGTTTTGGTATATGGTCTCAAACAACCATACAAAAATTGGTCCACATCGGTTCACAATTATATATAGCCCCCATATAAACCGATCCACAGATTTGGCTTGAGGAGCCTCAAAGAGAAGCAAATTTCATCCGATCCGGCTGAAATTTGGAACATGGTGTTAGTATATGATCTTTAACAACCGTGCCAGAATTGGTCCATATCGGTCCGTAATTATATATAGCCCCCATATAAAACATTCTCCAGATTTGACCTCCGGAGCCTCTTGGAGGAGCAAAATTCATCCGATCCGGTTCAAATTAGGAACGTGGTGTTAGTATATGGTCGCTAACAACCAAAATTGGTTCAATCACACAAAAATTGGTCCATATCGGTTCATAATCATGGTTGCCACTAGAGCCAAAAATAATCTACCAACATTTTATTTCTACAGAAATTTTATTTCTATAGAAAATTTTGTCAAAATTTTATTTCTATAGAAAATTTTGTAAAAATTTTATTTCTATAGAAAATTTTGTCAAAATTTTATTTCTGTAGAAAACTTTGTCAAAATGTTATGTCTACTTTGTCAAACTGATTTATACACGTATGGATTTACATACAATTTAGAAGATGGTGTTAGGAGGTTTTAAGATACCTTGCCATTGGCAAGCGTTACCGCAACTTAAGTAATTCGATTGTGGATAGCAGTGTTTAGAAGAAGTTTCTACGCAATCAATGATGGAGGGTACATAAGCTTCGGCCTGGCCGAACTTACGGCCGTATATACTTGTTTAATTAAAAAATTTAAAGAAATTCCCAACATTTTTTTTAACTGACTCAGTCTTCCGAAATTGAGTACAAAGTTCATTGCAGCAATTAATTTTTTGGTTAAAAATTTAAAAAATGTCAATCATTGACTTAATTAATTTAATGTTTCTATTTTGGTTAAAAAATTAAGTGTATCAATTAATTTCTTAATTGGAAATATTTTTTTCTGTGTAACATTTTTTTGTGTCACACTGTCGCAAAAGTCGCAATATAAGCTTACATTGTAGTTTAAGTGTTAATGAGTCTATTTATTTTCTTTTGATTTCAAAGTCTTATTTTAGTGTGCTATATGAATAAGTTTTTATACCCTGCGCCACACTGTGGAACAGGGTATTATAAGTTAGTGCATATGTTTGCAACACCCACCCTGAGCATTTGGCAAAAATGCTCAGGGTGGGCTCCTGAGTCGATATCGCACTTTTAGGTCGCACTTTTAGTCCAATCGACTTCAAACAAGTAGGTGTTTTGGCTCAGAATAGAACCCTATTAATTTTGGAAGAAATCGGTTCAGATTTAGATATAGCTCCCATATATATCTTTCGCCCGATATGGACTTATATGGCCCCAGAAGCCAGAGTTTTACCCTAATTTGCTTAAAATTTTGCACAAAAAGAACAATTAGTACTATAGTCAAGTGTGCCAAATTTTATTGAAGTCGGTTCAGATTTAGATATAGCTCCCATATATATCTTCCGCCCGATATGGACTAATACGGTCCCAGAAGCCAGAGTTTTACCCCAATTAGGTTGAAATTTTGCTCTAGGAGTACAATTAAATGTATAGTCAAGTGTACCAAATTTTATTGAAATCGGTCTATAGATTTTGTAGAAGTCTATCAAATTCTATCCAGATCGAGTGATATTTCAATGTATGTATTTGGAACAAACATTTATATATAGCCCTCAACATATTTGACGGATGTGATATGGTATCGAAAATTTAGATCTACAAAGTGGTGCAGGGTATACATTTTATAGTCGGCCCCGCCCGACTTTAGACTTTCTTTACTTGTTATACCCTCCACCATAGGATGGGGGGTATATTAACTTTGTCATTCCGTTTGTAACACATCGAAATATTGCTCTAAGACCCCATAAAGTATATATATTCTGGGTCGTGGTGAAATTCTGAGTCGATCTGAGCATGTCCGTCCGTCCGTCTGTTGAAATCACGATAACTTCCGAACGAAACAAGCTATCGACTTGAAACTTGGCACAAGTAGTTGTTATTGATGTAGGTCGGATGGTATTGCAAATGGGCCATATCGGTCCATTTTTACGTATAGCCCCCATATAAACGTACCCCCAAATTTGGCTTGCGAGGCCTCTAAGAGAAGCAAATTTCATCCGATCCGGCTGAAATTTGGTACATGGTGTTAGTATATGGTCTCTAACAACCATGCAAAAATTGGTTCACATCGGTCCATAATTATATATAGCCCCCATATAAACCGATCCCCCGATTTGGCTTGCGAGGCCTCTAAGTGAAGCAAATTTCATCCGATCCAGCTGAAATTTGGTACATAGTGTTAGTATATGGTCTCTAACAACCATGCAAAAACTGGTCCACATCGGTCCATACTTATATATAGCCCCCATATAAACCGATCCCCCGATTTGGCTTGCGAGGCCTCTAAGAGAAGCAAATTACATCCGATCCGGCTGAAATTTGGTACATGGTGTTAGTATATGGTCTCTACCAACCATGCAAAAATTAGTCCACATCGGTCCATAATTATATATAGCCCCCATATAAACCGATCCCCAGATTTGGCTTGTGGAGCCTCTAAGAGAAGCATATTTCATCCGATCCGGCTGAAATTTGGTACATGGTGTTGGTATATGGTCTCTAACAATAATGCAAAAATTGGTCCACATCGGTTCATAATTATATATAGCCCCCATATAAACCGATCCCCAGATTTGACCTCCGGAGCCCCTTGGAAGAGCAAAATTCATCCGATTCGGTTGAGATTTGGTACGTGATGTTAGTATATGGTATCCAACAACCATGCAGGAATTGGTTCATATCAGTCCATAATTATATATAGGACCCATATAAACCGATCCCCAGACTTGACCTCCGGTGCCTTTTGGAGAAGCAAAATTTATCCGATCTGGTTGAAATTTTGTACGTGGTAGTAGTATATGATATTTAACAACCATGCCAAAAGTGGTCCATATCAGTCCATAATCACATATAGCCCCCATATAAATCGATCCCGAGATTTGGTTTTGGAGCCTCTTGGAGGAGCAAATTTCATCCGAGTCAGTTGAAATTTGGTACATTGTGCTAGTATATGGCCGTTAACAACCATGCCTAAGTAGGTCCATATCGGTCTATAGTTATATATAGCCCTCAGATCCATATCAATAATTGTATATAGCCCCCATATAAGCGACCCCCATATTTCAATTCTGGCTCCCTACGTACCGTGCAAAAGTCCATATCGATTCGTAATTATTTGTAGACTTACCTACACATACTTTTTTTGTCTAATGTATACCACGTATGGACTAACTCACAATTTAGGAAACGATTTAAGATACCAAAACCCAAGTAATTCGATTGTGGATGACAGTCTTTCGTAGAAGTTTGTACGTAATCCATGGTGGAGGGTACATAAGATTCGGCCTGGCCGAACTTACGGCCGTTTATACTTGTTTTTTTTTTAGAACCCCTCAGGGATCCCATGCTCAAAGCATATTTGTTTTGACAGACACATTGGATTTGTTCATGATTAAAAATTGTGTGCTGTCTCTTGCAATCTTTTACGGGGGAAAATTTTTCTTTTTGGTGTAAACGAAGGACTTCCAGTAAAAATTTGTGATAGTAATCAAAATTTATCGAGTACGCAAACGGACCTAATATGACTTAAATATTGTTACAGTCTCACAAAAGTGCTATTAAAATGAATACAATTAAATTAATATTATGCATTTTTAGTGAAGTGAAGCCTTTAAGTTTTTCAAATGTCAATCAAAAATGTGTCTTTTGGTATAAAAAAGTTTTAGCGATTTTTCTAGCTATTTTGTAGCTATTTTTTGGACAAATCTGGCGGTTTTTGGTGATATAATTGTGGCATCGCTGATTTGATGTATGTATTTATCAGATCAAATCAATTATGGGAAACGTTTGAAACATACGAGTATAGTCTATTATACGTGTTATATAATTGGTAATTAATGTTTTTATACCCTCCACCATAGGATGGGGGGTATATTAACTTTGTCATTCCGTTTGTAACACATCGAAATATTGTCTCAGACCCCATAAAGTATATATATTCTGGGTCGTGGTGAAATTCTGAGTCGATCTGAGCATGTTCGTCCGTCCGTCTGTTGAAATCACGCTAACTTTCGAACGAAACAAGCTATCGACTTGAAACTTGGCAAAAGTAGTTGCTATTGATGTAGGTCGGATGGTATTGCAAATGGATCATATTGGACCACTTTTACGTATAGCCCCCATATAAACCGACTCCGCAGATTTGGTTTGCGGAGCCTCTTAGAGAAGCAAATTTCATCCGATCCGGTTGAAATTTCGTACGTGGTGTTAGTATATAATCTTTAACAACCATGCCAGAATTTGTCCATATCGGTCACTAATTATATATAGCCCCATATAAACCGTTCTCCAGATTTGACCTCCGGAGCCTCTTGGAGGATTCAAAAAATTCATCCGATCCGGTTCAAATGTGGAACCTGGTGTTAGTATATGGTATCTAACATCCATGCAAAAATTGGTCCATATCGGTCTATAGTTACCCAGCAAAAAACGCGCCGCCAAAACTGTAATGAAAATGTTCTTTTTGGATCCGGAAGTAGTGCAAAATCATCGCAGAAGCGATGAATTTAACACGGGCTGGTACTCCTCCATTTCAAGAGCCGTTGCACTGAATTTGCATCACTTCTTTAGGAGTGATCCGAATTCAATGATTTGGATGTAAACTAAAAAAATTCTGAGACATTTTGCCAAATAAATAATTTTTATAATGTTTTATAATATTTAATGGATTCTAACTAGATATAAAGGTTTGTCCCAAATACATACATTTAAATATCACTCGATCTGGAAGAATTTGATAGACTTCAACAAAATCTATAGACTCAAAATTTAAGTCGGCTAATGCACTAGGGTGGAACACAATGTTAGTAAAAAATATGGGAAACGTTTAAATCTGAAGCAATTTTAAGGAAACTTCGAAAAAGTTTATTTATGATTTATCGCTCGATATATATGTATTAGAAGTTTAGGAAAATTAGAGTCATTTTTATAACTTTTGGACTAAGCAGTGGCGATTTTACAAGGAAAATGTTGGTATTTTGACCATTTTTGTCGAAATCAGAAAAACATATATATGGGAGCTATATCCAAATCTGAACCGATTTCAACCAAATTTTGCACGCATAGCTACAATGCTAATTCTACTCCCTGTGCAAAATTTCAACTAAATCGGAGTTAAAAATTAGCCTCTGTGGTCATATGAGTGTAAATCGGGCGAAAGCTATATATGGGAGCTATATCTAAATCTGAACCGATTTCAACCAAATTTGGCACGTATAGCAGCAATGCTTATTCTACTCCCTGTGCAAAATTTCAACTAAATCGGAGTTAAAAATTGGCCTCTGTGGCCATATGAGTGTAAATCGGGCGAAAGCTAAAATGGAGATATATCCAAATCTGAACCGATTTCAACCAAATTTGGCACGCATGGTTACAATGCTAATTCTACTCCCTGTGCAAAATTTCAAATAAATCGGAGCAAAAAATTGGCCTCTGTGGTCATATGAGTGTAAATCGGGCGAAAGCTATATATGGGAGTTATATCCAAATCTGAACCGATTTCAACCAAATTTGGCACGCATAGTTACAATGCTAATTCTACTCCCTATGCAAAATTTCAACTAAATCGGAGCAAAAAATTGGCCTCTGTGGGCAAATGAGTGTAAATCGGGCGAAAGCTATATATGGGAGCTATATCTAAATCTGAACCGATTTGGCTGATATTTTGCAAGTTTTTCGAGACCCATAAAATATTCGGATTTACGGAATTTGAGGAAGATCGGTTGATATACACGCCAATTATGACCAGATCGGTGAAAAATTTATATGGCAGCTATATCTAAATCTGAACCGATTTTTTCCAAAATCAATAGGGATCGTCTTTGAGCTGAAACAGGACCCTATACCAAATTTTAGGACAATCGGACTAAAACTGCGAGCTGTACTTTGCACACAAAAATACATCAACAGACAGACAGACGGACATCGCTAAATCGACTCAGAATTTAATTCTAAGCCGATCCGTATACTAAAAGGTTGGTCTATGATTACTCCTTCTTGGCGTTACATACAAATGCACAAACTTATTATACCCTGTACCACAGTAGTGGTGAAGGGTATAAAAAGTTAGAATTACCCATTAAAAGTATGAAAACCCCACGCTATTAAAAATTGAATTAAAAGAACTTCCTGTGTAGTTAAAATAAAGAACATCATTGGGAGTGCATCTTCTGGAAGTGGTTTTAAAGTTGTGGCGTTGGAAGAACTTCCAAATTTTTTTGCTGGGTATATATAGCCGATCTCCAATCACACAAAAATTGGTCCATATCAGTTCATAATCATGGTAGCCACTCGAGCCAAAAATAATCTACCAAAATTTTATTTCTATAGAAAATTTTGTCAAAATTTTATTTCTATAGAAAATTTTGTTAAAATTTTATTACTATAGAAAATTTTGTTAAAATTTCGTTTCTATAGAAAATTTTGTCAAAATTTAATTTCTATAGAAAATTTTGTCAAAATTTTATTTCTATAGAAAATTTTGTCAAAATTTTATTTCTATAGAAAATTTAGTTAAAATTTTATTTCTATAGAAAATTTTGTTAAAATTTTATTTCTATAGAAAATTTTGTTAAAATTTCATTTCTATAGAAAATTTTGTCAAAATTTAATTTCTATAGAAAATTTTGTCAAAACTTTATTTCTATAGAAAATTTTGGGAAAATTTTATTTCAATAGAAAATGTTGCTAAATTTTATTTCTATAGAAAATTTTGTCAAAATTTTATTTCTATAGAAAATTTTGTGAAACTTAAGTAATTCCATTGTGGATGGCAGTGTTTAGAAGAACTTTCTACGCAATCCATGGTGGAGGGTACATAAGCTTCGGCCTGGCCGAACTTACGGCCGTATATACTTGTTTTGTTTTTTTTTTTTTTTTGATTTTTTAATGACCTTTTGGCCATGATCATCTATCTGCTGATATGAATATGGGATTTGACTCAACTAAGAAAGATTGCACAATCGTATAAATTCGAAATGCTAAAGAACATTCTGCAGTTCAATTCTTAGATATTGTGTGGAAGGTACAACGAATTGCATCTCTGTGGGAAAATTAGAAATATTATAAAAGCACAATGAGGATTACAGCAACGCTGTTAATAGCCGTAGCCTTAATAGGTTTGGCTCAGGCCGAAGAAGACTATGAGCATGAACCAAATTATGCTTACAATGCAAGACAAAGAAGAGAAATTTTCGAATCTATGGATAGAGATAATAAACCGTGCTCCAATTTTTATGAATATGCCTGTGGTAATTGGTTTGCGAACCATGGTGCTGGGAGCCGTAGTTATGATTCAGTGATTGAAATGATAAACTATGAAGTGAATACAGAGTTAATTCAATTCATGGAGAATACTCGCATGACAGATAAGCCCGAATTTGTGAAGAAAGCTCATGCCTTTTATACATCCTGTGGAGTGGAGTATGAATTTAAAACTTTGCCCTATGTGAAATGGTTGGAGGAACATGAAGGCCATAAGTCGGCTCTACTTTCTTCGAGTCAGGATGTTCAAGCCAAATTTGATTGGGTTCATACCTTGGCCATAATGAGGAAACATAACTTAAATGGTGTTTTCATCAATGAATTGTTAAAGCCCAAAGATGGATTTGGATCTCCCGTAATTGTTGAAATTAGTAAATTTAAAAACGAGAACGGTCTATATACTCTGTCCAATTATGAAGTGGAGGAATTAAACAAAACTTTTAGCCATCCACCCGGTGTAAAACATATGGCTGAGTACTACGAAGAGATCTACGAATTTGAGAATCTTTTAGCAAAATTGGATGAAATTAAGGAAACTGAACATGATAGCAAAGTAATAGCTGTTAAAGATCTTCCCTTCGCATGGTTGAAGAAATACCTGGAAATTGTTTTGAATCAAAAGTCTCTTGATCCAAATATGGAAATTTATCTAAGCGATCTACACTATTTGGAATCTTTGGATGCTTTGCTAAAGGAATATGACGATGTATTCCTCTCTCGTTATTTGGAAGTGAAATTCTTAATGAATTACTATTGGGCGTATAAGCGAGGATCCTCCATGGATTGTATTCGTCATACTCGAGGCCTAATGCCCATGGCCATGCATTGGATATATGAGCAATTACATCCTGAATTGGAACAAGAAGTGGCTGTTGTAATAGAGATCTATGAGAAAACCCTTAATGAAATCAAAAAAACTTTACATTCTGATAAGAGCGGCTTGATTGCTCCTGCCTCTATCGAGAAGCTTGATAAACTACATTTCAAAGTGGGCAATTTACCTCGTCCCGAAACAGTTCAAATTTTGGAATCTTTCTATGGTAATCTAACATTATCGTACAGCGATTACTATGGCAATCAAATGCGTTTATTGGAATTCTATTTCGACAACTACCACGAACAATCTACATATTCGGAAATAAAAAACATCCAACATTTCTTTAATGTGACTGAAGATTATCAAAGCGGCATGGGAATCCATCCCATATATTTGGAGACATCGCATGTAATCATTGTTCCCTTTGAGCTTTTACGTTCTCCCATATATCATTGGGGCTATGATAGATTCTTTAAACAAAGTTCCCTTGGTACCATTATTGGGCAATACATATATTCTGCCCTTGATTCGGATAACTTGGGTAAATCGAATATGGAACAAATCGCCCAGATTGGAAGTATCCATGCCTCATATGAAATTATTTTCTCAGATAAACCGGAAAATCTAAATAAATCGAAATTCATTGGCAAAATGATGGATATGCCTTTGGAACAGGTATTCTTCTTAAATGCTGCCCAGTACTATTGTGAAAATTATGCTAATCCAGGTATTCTCAATAATATTCTCTCAAAATTGGGAATATTTTCCTCAACATACGATTGTCAATTGAATAGCTTTCTTAAAGTGTTTAAGAGTAATATGTGATTTTTTTTAATAAATTAAAATTTAATTACATCGGAAAAAATAAATGTGTTTTATAAATATAGGATAGAGAAAGGAAGTTTATTTGGCTGTTATTTCACCCAAGAAAGTCTTTTACATCAATGGTTGCATATAGGAATATTTTCTGACTGAGTCTCTGCTCGTATATATGTAAAATGATTTAACATCGATGAATGTGGGGCCTATAGTAGATTGCGAATTTCCACGTGAGAGTTACTATTGGGTCATTTTAGTAGCAAATTGGCCACTTTTGCATGCGATGATACTTTAGTGCGATGATACTTTTGTCGATGTAGCAATTTTCACAAAAATATCCGTATGTTGAAGTCACACTAATTTCCGAACGAAAAAACATTGCAACTTGCACCAAGTTGTTGTTATTGATGGAAGTCGGATTGTCAAATCGTTTTTATGGGGGGGGGGCTATACCAAAACATTAACCGATTCTCGCCCTATTCGCCACATCTATTTATGGACCTAATACATCTAGATTTTGAATTTCTGGCCCAAGAAGTTAAATCGGGAGAACGGGTTATATGGGAGCTATATCAAAACGTGTACCGAATCACGCCATATTCGGCGTACTTAACTATGTTAGCTATTACATAAATCTCTTGCCATATTTTCAGAAATTTGGATTAATTACTCACACTAATTGAGCGATTTTCTCTTTTTATACCCTCCATCATAGGATGGGGGTATATTAACTTTGTCATTCCGTTTGTAACACATCGAAATATTGCTCTAAGACCCCATAAAGTATATATATTCTGGGTCGTGGTGAAATTCTGAGTCGATCTGAGCATGTCCGTCCGTCCGTCCGTCTGTTGAAATCACGCTAACTTCCGAACGAAACAAGCTATCGACTTGAAACTTGGCACAAGTAGTTGTTATCGATGTAGGTCGGATGGTATTGAAAATGGGCCATATCGGTCCACTTTAACGTATAGCCCCCATATAAAGGGACCCTCAGATTTGGCTTGTGGAGCCTCTAACAGAAGCATATTTCATCCGATCCGGCTGAAATTTGGTACATGGTGTTGGTATATGGTCTTTAACAACCATGCAAAAATTGGTCCATATCGGTCCATAATTATATATAGCCCCCATATAAACCGATCCCCAGATTTGGCTTGCGGAGCCTCAAAGAGAAGAAAATTTCATCCGATCCGGCTGAAATTTGGTACATGATGTTAGTATATGGTCTCTAACAACCATGCACAAATTGGTCCATATCGGTCCTTAATTATATATAGCCCCCATATAAACCGATCCCCAGATTTGGCTTGTGGAGCCTCTAACAGAAGCATATTTCATCCGATCCGGCTGAAATTTGGTACATGGTGTTGGTATATGGTCTCTAATAACCATGCAAATATTGGTCCACATCGGTCCATAATTATATATAGCCCCCATATAAACCGATCCCCAGATTTGGCTTGCGGAGCCTAAAAGAGAAGCAAATTTCATCCGATCCGGCTGAAATTTGGTACATGGTGTTGGTATATGGTCTTTAACAACCATGCAAAAATTGGTCCATATCGGTTCCATAATTATATATAGCCCCCATATAAACCGATCCCCAGATTTGGCTTGCGGAGCCTCAAAGAGAAGAAAATTTCATCCGATCCGGCTGAAATTTGGTACATGGTGTTGGTATATGGTCTTTAACAACCATGCAAAAATTGGTCCATATCGGTCCTTAATTATATATAGCCCCCATATAAACCGATCCCCAGATTTGGCTTGTGGAGCCTCTAACAGAAGCATATTTCATCCGATCCGGCTGAAATTTGGTACATGGTGTTGGTATATGGTCTCTAATAACCATGCAAAAATTGGTCCACATCGGTCCATAATTATATATAACCCCCATATAAACCGATCCCCAGATTTGGCTTGCGGAGCCTCAAAGAGAAGCAAATTTCATCCGATCCGGCTGAAATTTGGTACATGATGTTGGTATATGGTCTCTAACAACCATGCAAAAATTGGTCCACATCGGTTCATAATTATAAATAGCCCCCATACAAACCGATCCCCAGATTTGGCTTGCGAAGTCTCCAAGAGAAGCAAATTTCATCCAAGCCGGTTGTAATTTGGAACATGGTGTTAGTATATGATCTTTAACAACCGTGCCAGAATTGGTCCATATCGGTCCATAATTATATATAGCCCCCATATAAAACGTTCTCTAGATTTGACCTCCGGAGCCTCTTGGAGGAGCAAAATACATCCGATCCGGTTCAAATTAGGAACGTGGTGTTAGTGTATGGTCGCTAACAACCATACCAAAATTGGTCCAATCACACAATCGGTTCATAATCATGGTTGCCACTAGAGCCCAAAATAATCTACCAAAATTTTATTTCTATAGAAAATTTTGTCAAAATTTTATTTCTATAGACAATTTTGTCAAAATTTTATTGCTAGAGAAAATTTTCTTAAAATTTTATTCGGTTCATAATAAAATTTTCATCATTTCAAAATTTTATTTCTATAGAAAATTTTGTCAAAATTTTATTTTTATAGAAAATTTTGTTTAAATTTTATTCGGTTCATAATCATGGTTGCCACTCGAGCCACAAATAATCTACCAAGATTTTATGTCTATAGAAAATTTTGTCAAAAGTTTATTTCTATATTGTTAAAATTTTATTTCTGTAGAAATTTTTGTCAAAATTTTCTTTCTATAGAATATTTTGTCAAAATTTTTATTTCTATAGAAAATTTTGTGAAAATTTTATTTCTATACAAAATTTTGTTAAAATTTTATTTCTGTAGAAAATTTTGTCAAAATTGTATGTCTATTTTGTCAAACTGAATTATATACGTATTGGATCGATCTTTTTTGATTTAATATATACCACGTATGGACTTACATACAATTTATAAGATGGTGTTAGGAGGTTTTGAGATACCTTGCCATCGGCATGCGTTACCGCAACTTAAGTAATTCGATTGTGGATGGCAGTGTTTAGAAGAAGTTTCTACACAATCCATGATGGAGGGTACATAAGCTTCGGCCTGGCCGAACTTACGGCCGTATATACTTGTTTAATAATGGACTCAATATTAGTGGCATACTACCAAAAAGCTAATAAGTCCCCGGTCTGACACACAGATGGCGTCGCTAGTATTAAATGCATATTATTTTTATATAGTACCAACCTTCAAATGATTCGTGTCAAAATTTGACGTCTGTAAGTCAATTAGTTTGTGAGATAGAGCGTCTTTTGTGAAGCAACTTTTGTTATTGTGGAAAAAATGGAAAAAAAGAGTTTTGTGTTTTGATAAAATACTGTTTTCTGAAGGGAAAAAATACGGTGGAAGCAAAAACTTGACTTGATAATGAGTTTCCGGACTCTGCCCCAGGGAAATCAACAATAATTGATTGGTATGCAAAATTCAAGCGTGGTGAAATGAGCACGGAGGACGGTGAATGCAGTGGACGCCCGAAAGAGTTGGTTACCGACGAAAACATCAAAAAAATCCACTAAATGATTTTGAATGACCATAAAATGAAGTTGATCGAAATAGCAGAGGCCTTAAAGATATCAAAGGAACGTGTTGGTCATATCATTCATCAATATTTGAATATGCGGAAACTCTGTGCAAAATGGGTGCCGCGCGAGCTCACATTTGACCAAAAACAACAACGTGTTGATGATTCTGAGCGGTGTTTGTAGCTGTTGACTCGTAATACACCCGAGTTTTTTCGTCGCTATGTGACAATGGATGAAAAATGACACCATCACTACACTCCTGAGTCCAATCGACAGTCGGCTGAGTGGACAGCGACCGGTGAACTGTCTCCGAAGCGTGGAAAGACTCAAAAGTCCGCTGGCAAAGTAATGGCCTCTGTTTTTTGGGATGCGCATGGAATAATTTTTAGCGATTATCTTGAAAAAGGGAAAACCATCAATAGTGACTATTATATGGCGTTATTGGAGCGTTTGAAGGTCGAAATCGCGGCAAAACGGCCCCATATGAAGAAGAAAAAAGTGTTGTTCAACCAAGACAACGCACCGTGCCACAAGTCATTGAGAACGATGGCAAAAATTCATGAATTGGGCTTTGAATTGCTTCCCCACCCACCGTATTCTCCAGATCTGGCCCCCAGCGCCTTTTTCTTGTTCTCAGACCTCAAAAGGATGCTCGCAGGGAAAAAATTTGGCTGCAATGAAGAGGTGATCGCCGAAACTGAGGCCTATTTTGAGGCAAAACCGAAGGAGTATTACCAAAATGGTATCAAAAAATTGGAAGGTCGTTATAATCGTTGTATCGCTCTTGAAGGGAATAATTATTGATTAATAAATAAAAACGAATTTTGAAAAAAAATGTGTATTTCTTTGTTAGACCGGGGACTTATCGGCCAACCTGTTATATATCAACACCATGTACCAAATTTCAGTCGGTTCGGATGAAATTTGCTTCTCTTAGAGGCTTCGCAAGCCAAATTTGGGGATAAATAAACTTTTGACAAAATTTTATAAAGAAATAAAATTTTGGAAGATTATTTTTGGAGATCGGTTATATATAACTGTAGACCGATATGGACCACTTTTATAAAGAAATAAAATTTTGGAAGATTATTTTTGGAGATCGGTTATATATAACTGTAGACCGATATGGACCACTTTTGGCATGGTTGTTAGCGGCCATATACTAGCAATGTACAAAATTTCACTACGTACCAAATTTTAACCGGATCGGGTGAATTTTGCTCTTCCAAGGGGCTCGGAGGTCAAATCTGCGGATCGGTTTATATGGGGGTTACATATCATTATTGACCGATATGGACCAATTTCTGTAGGGTTGTTAGAGATCATATACTAACACCACGTACCAAATTTCAACCGAATGGGATGAATTTTGCTCATCCACGAGGCTCCGAAGGTCAAATATGGGGGCTATATATAATTATGGACCGATGTGAACCAATTTCTGCAGGGTTCTTAAAGACCATATACTAATACCATGTACCAAATTTCAGCCGGATCAGGTGAAATTTGCTTCTCTTAGAGGCTCCGCAAGGAAAATCTGAGGATCGGTTGATATCGGAGCTATATGTTATATTTATCACCCGATTTCGATAAATGGGGTCAGATTGCGCTCATTTACTAACAGATTGGCATCAAACTTTCCACAAGGTAATCCACCTAACCACCCTTTAAGTTTGCTAAATTTCATTGAAATCGGTTCAGATTTAGATATAGCTCCCATATATATGTATCGCCCGTTTTTCCCAAATTTGGCCATAAGTCCCTTGTTTATCAACCCATCTGACTCAAAGTTGGCCAAATCTAATTTTCTATAGCACTTGCTATATGTGCAAGAAATCATCGAAATCGGTTCAGATTTAGCTATAGCTCCCATATATATGTATTGCCCGATTTTCACAAATTTGTCCATAAAACCCTTATTTATCAACCGATCTTACTCAAATTTGGCTTACACTAATCTTCTATAGCTTATATGAGCTTATAGATTATATGTGCTAAATATCATTCAAATCGGTTAAGATTTACATATAGTTCATATATAAATGTAGCGCCCGATTTTCAAAAAATTTGCCCTTTTTAACCTTATTTTTGACCATAGTGGTCTCATTTATTAAGCGATCTTAATCAAATTTAGCACAAGGTAATCTCTTGTAATATCAACAAAACCTGCAAAATATAATCAAAATCGGTTCAGATTTAGATATAGCTCCCATATATATGTATCGCCCGTTTTTGAAAAATTTATTCCTTATAACTTTATTTCTGACCATAATAGCCTTATTTAACACCGGATCTTACTCTAATTTGGTACAAGGTAACCTTCTGTGGTATCAATGAAATCTGGAAAATAGCATCCAAATCGGTTGAGATTTAGATATACCTCCCATATATATGCATCGATCGATTTTCCCAAATTTGGCCATAATACTCTTCCAATGTTGCTCAAATTTCAAATTATTAGCCAATCATATTTAAACTTATATGAATGTTAGCTGTTACATAAATCTCTTGCCATATTTTCAGAAATTTGGATTTATTACCTACACTAATTGAGCGCTTTTCTCTTTTTTAATAATGGACTCAATATTAGTGGCATACTAACTCTAAAAGTTCAGAATCAACTATAGCTCCTAATATCAGACATTTCTGTTCAGATTGTGAAAAAACTTCCATGTACCCCTTAGTGTTCTTAAATATGGAAATGCGGTTTTCCCCCAAACTAGAGGTGTGCACGTGACACGAAATTGTCGTGACTCACGAAAATTTTCGTGACTCACTCTCATGTCAACGGCGTGAGTATGCGTGAGCGTGATTAACAAACCAAAATGTCGTGCGTGAGCGTGAGTCACGAAAACAATATCTTCGTGAGTGTGCGTGACTAACGAATTACGCTCACGAAAATAATCCCGCTCTCCAGCATAAAACCCTTAAAACTTAAATTCATTTGCAATTTTAGTGACACCTAGGATGTTAAGAGTTTAATAACGCTCTCGATTTTAATCGTGCTCATGATTTCAGACACGTCCCTCAGGTAAATTACTCATAAAATTATTCGTGAGTCACGACATATTTCGTGAGTCACGATATTTTTCGTGAGTCACGGTATTTTTCGTGAGTCACGACATTTTCGTGCGTGAGTGTGCGTGAGTACAAGTTTTCTTGTCGTGAGTGTGCGTGAGACCTACCAAACAATATCGTGCGTGAGTAAGATATTTCCGTCGTGAGTGTGCGTGAGCGTGAGTAAAATATTACTCACGTTCACACCTCTACCCAAACCTATACCATTGATACCCCACAAACAATGTTTACTAATTCAGTAGGGGTGGTTTAGGGTACACGCACAGAAAAACCATGTTTGGACATGGTTGCCGCATACATTTAATGCTTATCTAGAGCATGTAATTGCCGCGAAAAACATGTATTTTGTCTTTGTAAAAATAGTTTTCGAGCGGAGAAAAATGTATGGTGGCAATAAGCATTTGAATGGTTCTCAAATGCCGCAAACATGTTCTATTATTTAAATGATAGAATTTGAGACCATTAAATGGTCGGGAAAATCATGTACATGACCATTCAATTTTTTTACTTTTTTACAGGGAAAAAAGTATTTTTATAGGTTAAGTATAGATATGTCTAGAACCATTACATGGCCATAAAGACCATTTACATTTTTTTCGTGACCATTTAATTTTTTAACTTTTTTGCAGCGAAAAGAATTTTATAAAAACATTGAGCAGGTGCACACGATTTTCATTTTGCGCGTCAGTCGTGTGTTGATTGTTTCTTGGAATGGACGGAGAATACGGATTTACTGTGTTTTGTCTTAATTTATTTATTCATAAGTGGCACGTGGTTTTATGTGAACACAAAAAAGGAAAGTGTAATTCACAAATATACCTGTTTTTATACCCTCCATCATAGGATGGGGGTATATTAACTTTGTCATTCCGTTTGTAACACATCGAAATATTGCTCTAAGACCCCATAAAGTATATATATTCTGGGTCGTGGTGAAATTCTGAGTCGATCTAAGCATGTCCGTCCGTCCGTCCGTCCGTCTGTTGAAATCACGCTAACTTCCGAACGAAACAAGCTATCGAATTGAAACTTGGCACAAGTAGTTGTTATCGATGTAGGTCGGATGGTATTGAAAATGGGCCATATCGGTCCACTTTTACGTATAGCCCCCATATAAAAGGACCCTCAGATTTGGCTTGTGGAGCCTCTAACAGAAGCATATTTCATCCGATCCGGCTGAAATTTGGTACATGGTGTTGGTATATGGTCTCTAACAACCATGCAAAAATTGGTCCACATCGGTCCATAATTATATATAGCCCCCATATAAACCGATCCCCAGATTTGGCTGGCGGAGCCTAAAAGAGAAGCAAATTTCATCCGATCCGGCTGAAATTTGGTACATGGTGTTAGTATATAGTCTCTAACAACCATGCAAAAATTGGTCCACATCGGCCCATAATTATATATAGCCCCCATATAAACCGATTCCCAGATTTGGCTTGCGGAGCCTCAAAGAGAAGAAAATTTCATCCGTTCCGGCTGAAATTTGGTACATGATGTTGGTCTATGGTCTCTAACAACCATGCAAAAATTGGTCCATATCGGTCCTTAATTATATATAGCCCCCATATAAACCGATCCCCAGATATGGCTTGTGGAGTCTCTAAGAGAAGCATATGTCATTCGATCCGGCTGAAATTTGGTACATGGTGTTGGTATATGGTCTCTAACAACCATGCATAAATTGGTCCACATCGGTGCATAATTATATATAGCCCCCATATAAACCGATCCCCAGATTTGGCTTGCGGAGCCTAAAAGAGAAGCAAATTTCATCCAATCCGGTTGTAATTTGGAACATGGTGTTAGTATATGATCTTTAACAAGCGTGCCAGAATTGGTCCATATCGGTCCATAATTATATATAGCCCCCATATAAAACGTTCTCCAGATTTGACCTCCGGAGCCTCTTGGAGGAGCAAAATTCATCCGATCCGGTTCAAATTAGGAACGTGGTGTTAGTATATGGTCGCTAACAACCATACCAAAATTGGTCCAATCACACAAAAATTGGTCCATATCGGTTCATAATCATGGTTGCCACTAGAGCCAAAAATAGTCTACCAAAATTTTATTTCTATAGAAAATTTTGTCAAAATTTTATTTCTATAGCAAATTTTGTCAAAATTTTATTTCTAGAGCAAATTTTGTTAAAATTTTATTCGGTTCATAATAAAATTTTCATCATTGTCAAAATTTTATTTCTATAGAAAATTTTGTTCAAATTTTATTCCGTTCATAATCATGGTTGCCACTCGAGCCAAAAATAATCTACCAAGATTTTATTTCTATAGAAAAATTTGTCAAAAGTTTATTTCTATAGAAAATTTTGTGAAAATTTTATTTCTATAGAAAATTTTGTTAAAATTTTATTTCTGTAGAAAATTTTGTCAAAATTTTATGTCTACTTTGTCAAACTGAATTATATACGTATTGGATCGATCTTTTTTGATTTAATATATACCACGTATGGACTTACATACAATTTAGAATATGGTGTTAGGAGGTTTTAAAATACCTTGCCATCGGCAAGCGTTACCGCAACTTAAGTAATTCGATTGTGGATGACAGTGTTTACAAGAAGTTTCTACGCAATCCATGATGGAGGGTACATAAGCTTCGGCCTGGCCGAACTTACGGCCGTATATACTTGTTTGTTCTGCATTTTGCTATATGGAACATTTATTTTTATTTGCAGTTGCATCATGTCTGCGTTTGTACATTTGATGGGCACACGATGTAAATATGGAATGATTACTTATTGTTGAAATTGAAATAAAATAATGTGTGTAAAAATATGTGATGTTTGCTTGCACGACATTATAAATACAAAAAAACAATCAATTAGTTTATAAATAAATAAAAACAAATAATTGTTAATTTTGTGTATTCTTTTCTCAAGTGGCGTCCTTTTTTCGACGATGAAAAAAGTTTTTTCATAAAGATCAAAACATTTTAGGTTGTGCCCATGTTCTTTTAACTAGAAGAAAAATATTTTGAATGAATACCATAACATTTTAAATCGTGACAATTGTCTTTTCATTCAAACAAAATTCTTTTTATCAATATAATAACATTTTAGATGAGGACAATTATATTTTTCTTAGAACCATGTTCACTGATCCAACATGGTTGAAGGTTAAAATGTTACATGGTCGCCGCAAAAATAGCTCCTATCATATTATTTTGCTCTTCGAATATGATTGTGACAATCATGTTTCTTCTCTGCGTGTATGATATAGTCGGCGCCGACCGACTTTCTACTTTACTCACTTGTTTTTGTTTACTTCCTACACAGCAAAAAAATTTGGAAGTTCTTCCAAAGGCACAACTTTAAAAGCACTTCCCAATAATGCTATTTATTTTAACTACCCAGGAAGTTTTTTTATAACTTGGTTTTTTTCATACTTTTAATGGGTAATTTTAACTTTTTATACCCTCCACCATAGGATTGGGGGTATATTAACATTGCCATTCGGTTTGTAACACATCGAAATATTGCTCTAAGACCCCATAAAGTATATATATATTCTGGGTCGTGGTGAAATTCTGAGTCGATCTGAGCATGTCCGTATCCTTTTACGTATAGCCCCCATATAAACGGACCCCCAAATTTGGCTTGCAGACCCTCTAAGAGAAGCAAATTTCATCCGATCCGGCTGAAATTTGATACATTGTGTTAGTATATGATCTCTGACAACCATGCAAAAATTGGTCCACATCGGTCCATAATTATATATAGCCCCCATATAAACCAATCCCCAGATTTGGCTTGCGGAGCCTCTAAGAGAAGCAAATTTCATCCGATCCTGTTGGAATTTGGAACATGGTGTTAGTATATGGTCTCTAACAACTGTGTAAGAATTGGTGCATATCGGTCCATAATTATATATAGCCTCCATATAAACCGTTCTCCAGATTTGACCTCCGGAGCCTCTTGGAGGAACAAAATTCATCCAATCCGGTTGAAATTTGGAACGTGATGTTAGTATGTGGTCTCTAACAAACACGCAAGAAGTGGTCCATATTGGTCCATAATTATATATAGACCCCATATAAATCGATCCCCAGATTTGACCTCCGGAACCTCTTGGAGGATCAAAATTAATCCGATTCGGTTGAAATTTGGTACGTGATGTTAGTATATGGCCACTGACAACCATACCAAAATTGGTCCATATCAGTCTATATTTATATATAGCCGATCGCCAATCACACAAAAATTGGTCCATATCGGTTCATAATCATGGTTGCCACTCGAGCCAAAAATAATCTACCAAAATTTTATTTCTCTAGAAAATTTTGTGAAAATTTTGTTAAAGTTTTATATCTATAGAAAATTTTGTGAAGATTTTATTTCTATAGAAAATTTTGTTAAAATTTTATTTCTATAGAAAATTTTGTTAAAATTTTATTTCTATAGAAAATTTTGTCAAAATTTTATTTCTATAAAAAAATTTTGTCTAACTGAATTATAGACGTATTTAGTCGGTCTTTTTTGATTTAATATATACCACGTATGGACTTACTTACAATTTAGAAGACGGTGTTAGGAGGTTTTAAGATACCGCAACTCAAGTAATTCGATTGTGGATGGCAGTGTTTAAAAGAAGTTTCTACGCAATCCATGGTGGAGGGTACATACGCTTCGGCCTGGCCGAACTTAGGCCGTATATACTTGTTTTGTTTCAAATAGGTTAAAAACAGTGTACGAATTCATAAAATGGTACAAATAATTTAAATTTTGTCGAAAAAAATGGTAAATCCAATCTGAAAAAATTGTGCATTTTTGAAAATATTTGAGGTCAAACGTTTCCGACAAGCTTTAGAATCCATTAAAAATTATAACAAATTATAAAAATTATTTATTTGACAAAATATCGCGGAATTTTTTAATTTGCATCCAAAACATTGAATTCGGATCACACCTAAAGAAGTGATGCAAATTCAGTGCAACAGCTGTGGAAATGGAGGACTTCCGTCCTATGACAAGCCCATGTTAATATCATTGCTTCAGCGTCAATTTTGCACCACTTCCGGATCCAAAAAGAACATTTTCATTACTTTTTTGGAGACGCCTTTTTGCTGGGTAACCATTACGTTTTCAAATCATGAACAGTGGTTGTTGTTTTGACAACACATGGTGTTATTTTATACTTGTCAGACTGATCCCGTCCATTCTCCGTTGGACCCACATGTGTGTTGATTCACTGTCATGAATGGATCTTTTTGAAATGAGCACGCCGTTCATGATGTTTTCTATTGGTGTAGGCACTTAAGATTCGAACGGACCGAACTAAAGGAGGTACATAAGTTTCAATGTGACCACTATTACTTATTTCTAGCTAAATCTCTGCATTATCTATAAAACAAACAAAACAGCAGTGATTATCACCTTTAAATTAAAGATCCGTTCCTTGGTCAAGGTTCTTCTCAACTGACCTTTCTGAATTAATGGCAAACACTGATATGAAATATAGCATGTGTGTTTCGTTTGCCAAATAATCCTATAAATTCTAACGACGATTGCATATTCTTCAGTAGTGCATATTGCGTATTGAAGAATTAGTGTTGTGGATAAATAAACAGCTATATAGTATTTGGGCTGGGCGATGAACACCCATCAGATCTCTTTTGTATTGGCAATTGTCATAGGATTGTCCCAAGGCGAGACGATCAATACGAGTGGACCCAACCATGACTATAATCTAAAGCATCGTGAAGAACTTTTTAGTTCAATGAATAAAGAAAATAAACCTTGTTTGGATTTCTATGAATATGCCTGTGGTAATTGGTGTAGTGGCCATGAAGCTGAAAGAGATAACTATACATCAGTAATTGAAATGATCGATTATGAAGTAAATATGGAATTCCTTACTTTTATGGAGAATACTTCGATGGATGATAAGCCAGAATTTGTAAAGAAAGCTCATGACTTTTATACATCCTGTACAAAGGAAAACGTATTTAAGGCTCTTCCCTATATGCAATGGTTGGAGAAGCATGAAGGATTTATATGGGCTTTACTGACGCCAGCCAATGATACAGAAACCTCCTATGATTGGGTTCGCACTCTGGCCATAATGCGTAAATATGGATTGAATAAAAATTTTATTAGTGAAATGATGTATCCACAGGCAAGTGAAAGCACAACGATGATGATCAATATAACAAAAAATGATGATTTTTATTTCGTATTGCACCACCATTTGGAAGATTTAAATGAGACCATGAATTATCCTCCAAATGTTCAACAATTTGTGGATTTCTATTCAGAAATCAGTGATTTTGAAGATTTATTGAGAAAATTAGATGAAATCGAGGAAATCGGAGAAATGGAGAGCAAAAAAGTGACACAGCTCAAAGATTTACCATTGACCTGGATAAAGAAATATCTTGAAATTGTTTTCAATGAAAAATCTGTGGATTCCCATATGGAAGTGACTGTGGGTGATATGATGTATATGGAAGCTTTAGAGGCCCTTCTCAATGAATATGATGAGAAATTCCTTCAACGTTATTTGGAAATTAGATTCCTCTTGCATATGTTTTGGACTTATAAACACACTTCCGCAAAGGATTGTATAAAATCGACCAGAGGTCTTATGCCTATGGCCATGCATTGGGTCTATGAGCATTTGCATCCTGAAGTGGAAAAGGAAATTCCCTATTTACATGAAATCTTTGATAAAATTCTGAAGAACATTAAGCAAACCTTGCAGTCGGATAAAAGTGGCTTTATAACACCCCAACAGTTGGCCAAATTCGATAAACTCCTATTCAAAGTGGGAAATTTACCTCGTGATGATGCCATTCACAGTTTGGAATCATTCTATGGTAGTTTGAATTTGAGCAATCACGATTACTATGATAATCATATGAAATTAATGAAATTCTATTTTGAAAAGTCCCATAAGCCATCGCCTTATCTTAACATCGAAAATGTCAATCAATTCTTTAATGCAAGTGAAAACTATTTTACTGGAATGGATGTGAAATCAATGTATTGGGACGCTTCCAATTTGATAATAGTTCCCAGTGAGCTCTTACGTCCACCCCTATATCATTGGGATTATGATAAATTCTTTCAGCAAAGTTCAATTGGTACCATTATGGCCCGTGAAATTTATTCAGCCCTTGATTTAATAAACATTAGTAGTGAAGATGTGGAGAAAATTGCTGGCATAGGAAGCTTTTATAGTTCCTATAATGTGTTATTTTCCGATTCAGCGGATTCTCTGAATGAATATCATTCGATTGCCGAATTTATGGATATGCCTTTGGAGCAATTGTTTTTCCTCAACGCCGCTCAATACTATTGTGATTGGCTTGCAAGTCCCGATACTTTCCAAAATTTGCTTTTTCACTTGAACGAATTTAATTCGGCTTATGATTGTAAAATGCATAAGTTTATTAAAGTTTTTGAATAAAATTTAAATTAGCGAGAAAATTTAATAAAAAACAAGTAAGTAAATTCTAAAGTCGGGCGGAGCCGACTATATTATACCCTTCACCACTATGTAGACTCTCAACTACTTCAAATTTGCTGGGAGCTATATAAAGGTTTGCATTTCCAGATACAAATACTTTTAATGGAGACAATTTTTTGTACTTTTACAAAAACTCTTGAATTACAATTTAAATCGGCTAACGCCCTGGGATGAAACACAATGTTAGCATAGTAAAAAAATATGGGAAATATGAAGCGAGAGAAATTTTAATGCAATTATACAAAAGAGCATTTATGATTGATCAGGTGATACATATGTATTCGAGATATAGGGCAATTTTAGTAATGTTTACAATTTTTGATACTTAGCAGTGGCGACCTTACAGGGATATTGGTTAGATCCCGCCAAGATATATAGTCAAGTATGGGTTGTGATATATTATTTGGTCAAGTCGGGCGATTTGGAGCCTTATTTAAAACTCAACCGTTCTGTGGAAATTCTGGCATTACAGTGTTTAGGATATGACTAAGATATGGGGAAATCATCAAGTGTGGGAATTTTGGCCATATTTGTACAAACCGGAAAAACGAATATATGGAGGCTTTATCTAAACCTGAACCAAATTAGATCAAACTTGACACACTTAAATATCATATTAAATATATTCTCTGTGGAAACCATCCAGTCAATTGGAGGAAAATCTCATTGAAAATGGGTCTAAAATATGAAACAGTCTACCATATTTCCCCTACTCTGGTGTACATATAACGGGAGCTATATATAATCTGAACCGATTTCGACTAAATTTGACATGCATAGTTAGAATAATAATTCTGTTATCTCTGCAAAATTTCACGTAAATGGGAGTTTAACATTGGCCCCCGTAGTCATTTGAGTATAAATCGGGCGAAAGATGTGGGAGCTATATCTAAATCTGAACCGATTTCAACCAAATTTGGCACACTTTCGGATACTGTTAAACGTACTCTTTGTGCAAATTTTGAACTAAGTCACGGCAAAACTCTGGCTTTTGAGGCCATATAAGTGCAAATCGGACGAAAGATATATATGGGAGCTATATCAAAATCTGAACCGATTTCAATCAAATTTACCAAGCATTGGTGGAATGTCAGTTCTACTCTTTATGCAAAATTTCACGAAAATCGGTAGTAACCTTTGGCCTCTGTGGTCATAGGAGTCTAAATCGGACGAGAGATATATATGGGAGCTATATCTAAATCTGAACCGATTTGAATCAAATTTACCAAGCATTGGTAGAATGTCAGTTCTACTCTTTATGCAAAATTTCACGAAAATCGGTAGTAACCTTTGGCCTCTGTGGTCATATGAGTCTAAATCGGACGAAAGATATATATGGGAGCTATATCTAAATCTGAACCGATTTAGCTGATATTTTGCAAGTTTTTCGAGACTCATAAAATATTCGGATGTACTGAATTTGAAGAACATCGGTTGATAAATACACCAATTATGACCAGATCGGGGATAAATATATATGGCAGCTATATCTAAGTCTGAACCGGTTTTTTCCAAAATCAATAGCGATTGTCTTTGTCCCAAAAAACGATCCTATGCCAAACTTGAGGACGATCGGACTTAAACTGCGACCTGTACTTTGCGCACAAAAATACATGAACAGACAGACAGACGGACAGACAGACAGACGGACATCGCTAAATCGACACAGAATTTAATTCTAAGACGATCGGTATACTAAACGATGGGTCTCAGACTTTTCCTTCTTGGCGTTACATACAAATGCACAAACTTATTATACCCTGTACCACAGTAGTGGTGACGGGTATAATTAAATAAGAGCAAGGATAAATTCGGCTTGGCCGAACATTGCTCTAAGACCCCATAAAATATATATATATTCTGGGTCGTGGTGAAATTCTGGGTCGTGGTGAAATATGCCCTCTACCCTAAAAAAAATTTATTGTGATTTTATGTCCTTGCCAAAGATTTTATGTCCTTAAAACACGAAAGCGAATTGCTTAGTGTAGAAGAGTCATTCCTCTGATGTAAAGATTTTTATACCCTCCACCATAGGATGGGGGGTATATTTACTTTGTTATTACGTTTGTAGCACATCGAAATATTGCTCTAAGACTCCATAAAATATATATATTCTGGGTCGTGGTGAAATTCTGAGTCGATCTAAGCATGTCCGTCCGACCGTCCGTCTGTTAGCTAGCTTCCGAACGAAACAAGCTATCGACTTGAATATTGGCACAAGTAGTTGTTATTGATGTAGATCGGATGGTATTGCAAATGGGCTATATCGGACCACTTTTACGTATAGCCCCCATATAAACCGCCCCTCAGATTTTGCTTGCGGAGCCTCTTGGAGGAGCAAAATTCATCCGATCCGGTTGAAATTTGGTACATGGTGTTAATATATGCTCGCTAACAACCATGCAAAAATTGGTTCACATCGGTCCATAATTATATATAGCCCCATATAAACCGATCCCCCGATTTGGCTTGCGTAGCCTCTAAGAGAACCAAATTTCATCCGATCCGGCTGAAATTTGGTATATGGTGTTAGTATATGGTCTCTAACAGCCATGCAAAAATTGGTCCACATCGGTCCATAAGTATATATAGCCCCCATATAAACCGATCCCCCGATTTGGCTTGCGTAGCCTCTTAGAGGAGCGAAATTCATCCGATCCGGTTGAAATTTGGTACGTGGTGTTACTATATTGTCTCTTACAACCATGCAAAAATTGGTCCATATCGGTACATAATTATATATAGCCACACAGATTTGATCTCCGGAGCCTCTTGGGGGAGCAAAATTCATCCGATCCGGTTGAAATTTGCAACGTGGTGTTAGTACAAGGCCGCTAATAACCTTACAAAATTGGTCCATATCGGTCTATAGTTATATATAGCCGATCCCCAATCACACAAAAATTGGTCCATATCGGTTCATAATCATGGTTGCCACTCGAGCCAAAAATAATCTACCAAAATTTTATTTTGATAGAAAACATTGTCAAAATGTTATTTCTATAGAAAATTTGGTCAACATTTTATTTCTATAGAAAATTTTGTCAAAATTTTATTTCTATAGAAAATGTTGTCAAAATTTTATTTCTATAGAAAATTTTGTCAAAATTTTATTTCTATAGAAAATTTTGTCAACATTTTATTTCTATAGAAAATTTTGTCAAAATTTTATTTCTATAGAAAATTTTGTCAAAATTTTATATCTATGAAATTTTTTCCAAATTTTATGTTTATAGATTTTTTTTTTCCAAATTTTATTTCTATAGAATTTTTTTCCAAATTTTACTTCTTTAGAAAATGTTGTGAACATTTTATTTTGTCAAAATTTTATTTCTATAGAAACTTTAAACTTATTTATATACGTATTTAATCGGCCTTTTTTAGTTGAATATTTGTATACCACGTATGGACTATGTGGTATATATTACGGTGTCAGGAAGTTTTAAGATACCTTGCCATCGGCAAAAGTTACCGCAACCCAAGTAATTCGATTGTGGATGACAGTCTTCAGTAGAAATTTCTACGCAATCCATGGTGGAGGGTACATAAGCTTCGGCCTGGCCGAACTTACGGCCGTATATACTTGTTTAAGTATGTCTCAAACATTTTAAGAACTAAACGTGAGTATAAAGATCAATGACCGTACACATAAGTTCAATATGAACTAAAGCAGATGAACATTTTCGTACGATTCCCAGTGATTTGGCGCCAATGATTTTCTTCTTTAATTTTAGTTAATTTCTTCTTCTATGAGAGGATGTATTTTCGAGAACTGCAGTTAAAAAGTACAACAGGGCATTAAATTTTCCTGGTTTTAACAATGCTTTGTGGAAATCTCAAAATGTGGAGTAAAATTAAGTTCAATTTTTGTACGAGTTAGTTTATTCTTCCTATAAAACAGTTTACTTTTTTTTCGGTGTGGACTAACTCACAATTTTGAAAACGATGTTAAGAAGTTTTAAAATACCACAACCCAAGTAATTCGATTGTGGATGACAAATTTATTGTTAATTCATAATATTGTGCGGGATACAGGATGTGCTTCAATGGTTGTACTACACAAAACAATATATTTTCAAACATATTAGGTTTCACCCTAAGCATATATTTGTTTAATACCCCAAATAGTTAATTGCACTTGCTAAACATTTGCTTGCTTGCGACAAAATATCTTCCACATATTTTTGTTGGAATACATATGTAGGTAATTTATTTGAAAACACTCAAACGTGTCCTAATATAAATCTAAAAGAAACAAGTCAGTAAAATAGAAATTCGGACGGGGACGACTATATCATACCCGCTCAAGTAGTGGGGCTAATGTTGACGAAATTGTGAAAATTAGATTGGTTAATAATCCAAATTTGAAATTTGATTTACATTGGTTTCAGTCTGCAGGAATTTCCATTTTAAATCGGTAAAAAATTCTCAAATATGCATGGTGAGAAATTATCAAGTCATCTTTCAGTCATCATTTTTAAGCAAATAAATTTTCGCAAACAGTCAAGTCAAGGAAATGGGTATTAGTTAAGATCAAATATATAATGCCGATGAATATGCTCTATTTTGGAGACTGCTCCCCACAGAGAACAGAGACTTCACCACACCCTCAAAAAAAAAAAAAAAAAAAAATTGCTTCTGTAACATACACCCCAAACACATTTTGCTTCAAGCATATACATTTTCCGGATTGGTCCAAATAAAATATTGTTTGTTTTGTTCACACATATTATGTTTCACCTTAAGCCATACACTGGTAGTAAAAAATTTTAATAAAATTTTCTTTGTGTGGATACATTTTTAAGGCGACAATTGGTTACTTACATTATTTTACTTGCAGCATAATCTCTAGGTCTCTCTTTCTAAACATATATATATTTATACGCTATTTCCAAATTAATATATGTTTGCATCTAAGCATATTATATTTACAAACATTTTATGTCCCAAACATAATATGTTCTAACATATTAACATATATGTCCCAAACATGTTATGCTAGTTTATGAACATTATATGCTTGCACTTAAAAATATTGTGTTAAACAATTTGAGTTCCAAACATATAATTTTTACACCCAAACATATTAAAAACAGTCTTTTTCGTCCGTGCACGTGGAACAAAACCATCATAAGCTGATTCACTTTTATGACATTCTTAAAGCATAATTTGCCACTTCCTGTAATTGGCAAAATTTTCCTGTAACATATTAAGAAACGAAAAAAACAAGTATATACTTGGAAGAATTTTCCCCAAAGAAGATTGTGATCATTCCCTCACACAATTTTCACTTCCACCAAATTTTGTAGTTCTTGGCACCGTTTTCTGTAATACAAATAATGTTGAAGTAATTATTCAATTTTATAATTTTTTTTTAAATTTTATCTTTCGTCTGGACGGAGAATCGAACCGAGGACCATACAGTTTGTTAGCCAACACACTATCCACTGGGCTACGTAGATGTTATAGTCACCAGTAGACAATTATCGTTATAAGTTACATTTATATATGAGGCTATATGAGGAATGTGGTAATTCCGAAACTGCTGTATGTACCAACCATCTTGCAGTCTATAGGGCTTTGCCCAAATAAATTTGACAAGCATACTTTTCCTCTGTTGGTTAAGCTACACTTGTAGTTTAGTCAATGCATGGTTTTAAACTGAGATCAAAAACAACAATAATGATTGAAGAGAAACCAACAATAACCAACAAAACGAATGAAGATAGAGGAAGCAAGCTCAACAACAAACCCAGCCAACTACATTCGAATCGATAATGCATGGTTTGAAGCTGAGATCAAAACAAATATTTACGGCCGTAAGTTCGGCCAGGCCGAAGCTTATGTACCCTCCACCATGGATTGCGTAGAAACTTCTACTGAAGACTGTCATCCACAATCGAATTACTTTGGTTGCGGTAGCACTTGCCGATGGCAAGGTATCTTAAAACTTCCTATCACCGTAATATATACCACATAGTCCATACGTGGTATATATTAAACTAAAAGAGGCCGATTAAATACGTATATAATTAAGTTTAAAGTTTCTATAGAAATAAAATTTTGACAAAATAAAATTTTGACAACATTTTCTATAGAAGTAAAATTTGGAAAAAAAATCTATAGAAATAAAATTAGGATACAATTTTCTATAGAAATAAAATTCTGACAAATTTTTATTTCTATAGAAAATTTTGTCAGAATACGTGGTATATATTAAACTAAAAAAGGCCGATTAAATACGTATATAATTAAGTTTAAATTTTCTATAGAAATAAAATTTTGGCAAAATGTTCTATAGAAATAAAATTTTGACAAAATTTTCGATAGAAATAACATTTTGACAATATTTTCTATAAAACTAAAATTTTGGTAGTATTTTTGGCTCGAGTGGCAACCATGATTATGAACCGATAAGGACCAATTTTTGTGTGATTGGGGATCGCCTATATATAACTATAGACCGGTATGGACCAATTTTGGCATGGTTATTAGCGGTCTTATACTAACACCACGTTGCAAATTTCAACCGGATCGGATGAATTTTGCTCCTCTAAGAGGCTCCGGAGGTCAAATCTGGGGATCGGCTTATTGGGGGCTAAATATAATATTGGACCGATATGGACTAATTTTGGCATGGTTGTTAGAGACAATATACTAACACCATGTTCCAAATTTCAATCGGATCGAATGAAATTTGCTTCTCTTTGAGGCTCCGCAAGCCAAATCTGGGGATCTGTTTATATGGGGGCTATATATAATTATGAACCGATGTGGATCAATTTTTGCATGGTTATTAGAGACCATATACTAACACCATGTACCAAATTTCAGCCGGATCGGATCTTCTCTTTGGGGCTCCGCAAGCCAAATCTGGGGATCGGTTTATATGGGGGCTATATATAATTATGGACCGATGTGGACCAATTTTTTCATGGTTGTTAGAGACCATATACCAACACCATGTACCAAATGTCAGCCGGATCGGATAAATTTTGCTTCTCTTAGAGGCTATGCAAGCCAAATCGGGGGATCGGTTTATATGGGGGCTATATATAATTATGAAGCGATGTGGACCTATTGTTGCATGATTGTTAGAGACCATACCAACACCATGTACCAAATTTCTGCCGGATCGGATGAAATTTGCTTCTCTTAGAGACTGCACAAGCCAAATCTGGTGATCGGTTTATAGGGGGGCTATATATAATTATGTACCGATGTGAACCAATTTTTGCATGGATGTTAGAGATATTATACCAACATCATGTACCAAATTTCAGCCGGCTCGGATGAAATATGCTTCTGTTCGAGGCTCCGCAAGCCAAATCTGAGGGTCCGTTTATACGGGGGCTATACGTAAAAATGGACCGATATGGCCCATTTGCAATACCATTCGACTTACATCAATAACAACTACTTGTACCAAGTGTCAAGTCGATAGTTTGTTTCGTTCGGAAGTTAGCGTGATTTAGACAGACGGACGGACGGACATGCTTAGATCGACTTGGAATTTCACCACCACCCAGAATATATATACTTTATGGGGTCTTAGAACAATATTTCGATGTGTTACAAACGGAATGACAAAGTTAATATACTCCCCATCCTATGATGGAGGGTATAAAAATCAATATTTCTGGTGGGCGCATTTTTTGGCAGATCAAAGTTATTATATCATACCCACTATGTGGTTTAGGGTATAAAAAGTAAAACTTCTCATATGCGTGGATGTGAACTAAAATATAAAAAATTTCCGTGAACGAATATAAATTTTAATTGGCATTTGTGTATATAAGTTTCAATCTGACCAATATTATTTTTGTCTTAATCTCTGCATCATTATTAGAACGAGGCAATACAGTGATTATGATCTATTAAATATCCGTTCCTAAAGGGTGATTTGTTAAGAGCTTGATAACTTTTTTTTAAAAAAAAACGCATAAAATTTGCAAAATCTCATCGGTTCTTTATTTGAAACGTTAGATTGGTCCATGACATTTACTTTTTGAAGATAATTTCATTTAAATGTTGACCGCGGCTGCGTCTTAGGTGGTCCATTCGGAAAGTCCAATTTTGGGCAACTTTTTCGAGCATTTCGGCCG
This sequence comes from Haematobia irritans, assembly GCF_050003625.1. Lineage (NCBI taxonomy): Eukaryota > Metazoa > Arthropoda > Insecta > Diptera > Muscidae > Haematobia > Haematobia irritans. The sequence goes on along the minus strand of NC_134399.1, from coordinate 106,204,080 downwards.
GAATAGCCCGAATTTCTTCGGAAATGTTGTCTTCCAAAGCTGGAATAGTTGCTGGCTTATTTCTGTAGACTTTAGACTTCACGTAGCCCCACAAAAAATAGTCTAAAGGCGTCAAATCGCATGATCTTGGTGGCCAACTTACCGGTCCATTTCTTGAGATGAATTGTTCTCCGAAGTTTTCCCTCAAAATGGCCATAGAATCGCGAGCTGTGTGGCATGTAGCGCCATCTTGTTGAAACCACATGTCAACCAAGTTCAGTTCTTCCATTTTTGGCAACAAAAAGTTTGTTAGCATCGAACGATAGCGATTGCCATTCACCGTAACGTTGCGTCCAACAGCATCTTTGAAAAAATACGGTCCAATGATTCCACCAGCGTACAAACCACACCAAACAGTGCATTTTTCGGGATGCATGGGCAGTTCTTGAACGGCTTCTGGTTGCTCTTCACTCCAAATGCGGCAATTTTGCTTATTTACGTAGCCATTCAACCAGAAATGAGCCTCATCGCTGAACAAAATTTGTCGATAAAAAAGCGGATTTTCTGCCAACTTTTCTAGGGCCCATTCACTGAAAATTCGACGTTGTGGCAGATCGTAAGTCTATTCATGATGAAATGTCAAAGCATACTGAGCATCTTTCTCTTCGACACCATGTCTGAAATCCCACGTGATCTGTCAAATACTAATGCATGAAAATCCTAACCTCAAAAGAATCACCCTTTAGTTTCAAAATATTCTCAACTGACCTTTCTAAATTAATGCCAATCACTGATATGAAAAAAGCTATGAATGTTTCTTTTCCTATAAATTCTAGAGACCATTTCACATTCGTTTGTAGTACTAATTGTGCATTAAAGAATTAGTGTTGTGGACAAAAACATATATATTTGAGCTTAGTGTTTGAAGATACGATGCACACCCATCAGACCTTTTTTCTATTGACAATTGTCATAGGATTGACTCATGGCGAGACGATCGATACAAGGGGACCCAATCATGCCTATAATTTAAATCATCGACAAGAACTTTTTAGTTCAATGAATAAAGAAAATAAACCCTGCTTGGATTTTTATGAATATGCCTGTGGAAATTGGTATATTGTCCATGATGCTGATATAGTTAACTACACATCAGTAGTAGGTATGATCAACTATCAAGTAAATATGGAATTTATACATTTTATGGACAATACTTCGATGGACGACAAACCAGAATTTGTAAAGAAAGCTCATGACTTTTATACATCCTGCACAGGGGAATATGAATTTAAAACTCTCCCCTATATGAAATGGTTGGAGAAACATAAAGGATTGACATGGGCTTTACTGACACCAGTCAACGATACAGAGACTTCTTATGATTGGGTTCGTACCCTGGCCATAATGCGTAAATATGGAATGAATAACATTTTTATTAGCGAAATGATGCAGGCCACGACAGATGACAGCAGAAAGATGATAGTCAATATAACTAAAAATGATGATTTTTATTTCGTATCGGAACATCATTTGGTAGAATTAAATGAGACCATGAATTATCCACCAAATGTTCGACAGTTCGTGGATTTCTATTCCGATATCAGTAAGTTTGAAGATTTATTGAGAAAATTAGATGAAATCGAGGAAATCGGAGAAATGGAGAACAAAAAAGTGACACAGGTCAAAGATGTACCATTGACCTGGATTAAGAAATATCTTGAAATTGTTTTCGATGAAAAATCTTTGGATTCCCACATAAAGGTGATTGTGAGTGATATGATGTATATGGAAGCCTTAGAAGCCCTTCTCCACGAATACGATGAGAAATTCCTTTCACGTTATTTGGAAATTAGATTCCTGTTGCATATGTTCTGGACTTATAAACACTCTTCTGCCATGGATTGTATAAAATCGACCAGGGGTCTTATGCCTATGGCCATGCATTGGGTCTATGAGCATTTGCATCCTGAAGTGGAAAAGGAAATTCCCTATTTACATGAAATCTTTGATAAAATGTTGAAGAACATTAAGAAAACCCTGTATTCGGATGAAAGTGGCTTTGTAACATCCCAACACTTGGCCAAATTCGATAAACTCCTATTCAAAGTGGGAAATTTACCTCGTGATGATACCATTCACATTTTGGAATCATTCTATGGTAATTTGGATCTGAGCAATCACGATTACTATGACAATCATATGAAATTATTGAAATTTTATTTTGAAACCTCTCTTAAGCCATTGCCTTATCTTACCATCGAAAATGTCAAACAATTCTTTAATGCAAGTGAAAACTATTTTACTGGAATGGATGTGAAATCAATGTATTGGGACGCTTCCAATTTGATAATTATTCCCAGTGAGCTTTTACGTTCACCTCTATATCATGGGCGTTATGACAAATTCTTTAAGCAAAGTTCAATTGGTACCATAATGGCCCACGAAATTTATTCAGCCCTGGATGTATTCAACATTAGCAGTGCAGATGTGGAGAAAATTGCTGGCATAGGAAGTTTTTACAGTTCCTATAATGTGTTATTCTCAGATACTGTGGACTCTTTGAAGGAATATCATTCGATTGCCGAATTTATGGATATGCCTTTGGAACAATTGTTTTTCCTCAATGCTGCGCAATACTATTGTAGTTGGCTTGGTGATTCCGAAACTTTAAATAATTTCCTTTTACATTTGAATGAATTTATTACAGCTTATGATTGTAAAATGCATAAATTTATTAGAGTTTTTGAATAAAGTTTATATTTGCGTGAAGATTTAATAAAATGAAATAAGTCATAAATACGGCCGGGCAAACTCTCATATGATGAATTTGGACGCCAGTCACACACAGAAAACAAATTTTTTTGTATCAACCAATTGTTTGCCAACCAATTTTATTCCATCGTCTATAGGAATCTAACACATATAACTTGTTGCTTCAACCAATGGAATGTAAAACTGGCAATCACACACCCAGAGAAGGAATATGATCACCTCAAACATGTTTTAAGAGCAAAATGTTATTTTTGGGTGCTGACCATGTAACATGGTTTTCGCAACCATGTTATTTTCTCGGAAATCATGTATCTGATTTCGACAAGCAGGTTATATTTGACGAGAAAATAACATTTTATTGACAAACATGTTACATGGTCACCATACAAAAATAACATTTTGCTCTTGAAACATGTTTGAGGTGATCATATTCCTTCTCTGACCCCCAAATTTGGCTTGCAGACCCTCTAAGAGAAGCAAATTTCATCCGATCCGGAAATTTGGTACATGGTGTAAGTATATGCTCTCTAACAACCATGCAAAAATTGGTCCGCATCGGTCCATAATTATATATAGCACCCATATAAACCGATCCCTCGGTTTGGTTTTCGGAGCCTCTAAGTGAAGCAAATTTCATCCGATCCGGCTGAAATTTAGTACATGGTATTAGTATGTGGTCTTTAACAACTATGCAAAAATTGGTCCCCATCGGTCCTTAATTGTATATAGCCCCCATATAAACCGATCCCCAGATTTGGTTTGCGGGGCCTCTATGAGAAGAAAATTTCATCCGATCCGGCTGAAATTTGGTACATGGTATTAGTATATGGTCTTTAACAACTATGCAAAAATTGGTCCACATCGGTCAATAATTATATATAGCCCCCATATAAACCGATCCCCAGATTTGACCTCGGGTGCCTTTTGGAGAAGCAAAATTCATCCGATCTGTTTGAAATTTGGTACGTGGTGGTAGTATATGATATTTAACAACAATGCCAAAAGTGGTCCATATTAGTCCATAATTATATATAGCCCCCATATAAACCGATCCCGAGATTTGGTTTTGGAGCCTCTTGGAGGAGCAAATTTCATCCGAGTCATTTGAAATTTGGTACATTGTGCTAGTATATGGCCGTTAACAACCATGCCTAACTAGGTCCATATCGGTCTATAGTTATATATATAGCCCTCAGATAAATCGATCCCCAATCACACAAAAATTTGTCCATCTCAAGTTCATAATTGTATATAGCCCCCATATAAGCGACCCCCAATATTTCAATTCTGGCTCCCTACGTACCGTGCAAAAGTCTATATCGATTCGTAATTATTTGTAGACTTACCTACACATACCTTTTTTGTCTAATATATACCACGTATGGACTAACTCACAATTTAGAAAACGATTTAAGATACCACAACTCAAGTAATTCGATTGTGGATGAGACAGTCTTCCGTAGAAGTTTCTACGCAATCCATGGTGGAGGCTACATAAGATTCGGCCTGGCCGAACTTACGGCCATTTATACTTGTTTTCTTTTGTTGAACCAACCAGATTGTTTCAAAAACATTAACAGACTGCTTAAGTTAACGTTTTCCAGGTCCGCCAGTCATCTAAAGCTATATGCCCCTAAAATTTGGTAACGCCTTACACAAAATGCAGGACACTCACACAAGAGGTGTTTAATTGATTCCTTTTCCTCCGCATCATGAGAGCTCATACAATAGTCATTATACTTCGCGCCAATATTAGTTTTTGCAAGATCGCCTATCAGGAAGCGACCCGTTATAGCAGATATCAGGAGTGATATCTGACGTCTTGAGAACACTAGCATATCTAGTGTGCGGTTCAAGTTCAAATGGGGCCATATTTGCTTGGTGTCGTTACAACCCTTGCAATTCTCCCATCGAACATTTGCCATCATGACGGCCTTCTCACGCAGTAAGAGTTTGCAGGTTGCCAGAGAAATACCAACAGATTCTAGTTCCCCTGGAATATGTAAGGTAGTTCCTAGCTTTGCTAACTCATCTGCTTGACAGTTCCCCGGTATGTTCCTATGGCCAGGCACCCATCAGCAGGTTGACTGTCTGAGTATATATTAATGCCAACAATTTTTGGAACATTACTTCTCAGCCAATTCGCCACCTCTTTTATTGCTAATATTTCAGCCTGAAAAACACTACAGTGATTAGGTAATCTTTTCGCTATTCGAAGTTCTAGATCTTTAGAATATACTCCGAACCCCACTTGTCCATCCAATTTGAAGCCATCAGTGTAGAAATCTATATATCTTTTATTCCCCAAGGTCTGTGTACACCACGCCTTACTGTTGAGAATTAGAGTTTCAAACTTTTTGTCGAAAAGTGGTTTCGCCAAAGTGTAATCCACTACGATAGGCACATCTGGCATTATTTTGAGGACTGAACTGTGGCCGTACATTTTTTCCGACCACAGCGATAGCTCGCGCAACCGCACAGCCGTTGCTGCAGCTGACTGATTAGCCAAAATGTCTAAAGCCAATAGATGTAGCATGACGTTAAGGGAATGTGTTCCTGTCTGAGATACACAAGCACGCCATACGCTGAACTTTATCTAAACCTGTCGGTTGCTGAAGTGCCGGCCACCAGACTACAACACCATATAGCATTATTGGTCTAACCACTGCCGTGTATAGCCAATGCACAATTTTCGGTTTTAGTCCCCACTTTTTATACCCCCCACCATAGGATGGGGGATATATTAACTTTGTCATTCCGTTTGTAACACATCGAAATATTGCTCTAAGGCCCCATAAAGTATACATATTCCGGGTCGTGGTGAAATTCTCACTCGATCTGAGCATGTCCGTCCGTCCGTCCGTCCGTCCGTCCGTCTGTTGAAATCACGCTAACTTCCGAACGAAACAAGCTATCGACTTGAAACTTGACACAAGTTGTTATTATTGATGTAGGTCGGATGGTATTGCAAATGGGCCATATCGGTCCACTTTTACGTATAGCCCCTATATAAACGGACCCCCAAATTTGGCTTGCGAGGCCTCTAAGAGAAGCGAATTTCATCCGATCCGGCTGAAATTTGGTACATGGTGTTAGTATAAGGTCTCTAACGACCATGCAAAAATTTGTCCACATCGGTCCATAATTAGATATAGCTCCCATATAAACCGACCCCCCCATTTGGCTTGCGAGGCCTCTAAGTGAAGCAAATTTCATCCGATCCGGTTGAAATTTGGTACATGGTGTTAGCATATGGTCTCTAACAACCATGCACAAATTGGTCCACATCGGTCCATAATTATATATAGCCCCCATATAAACCGATCAACAGATTTGACCTCCGGAGCCTCTTGGAAGACCAAAATTCATTTGATTCAGTTGAAATTTGGTACATGGTGTTGATATATGGCCTCAAAGTCCCATGCAAAAATTGGTCGAAATCGGTCCATAATTATATATAGGCCCCATATAAACCGATCCCCCCATTTGACCTCCAGAGCCCCTTGGAGAAGCAAAATTCATCCGATCTGCTTGAAATTTGGTACGTGGTGATCGTATATGATATTTAACAACCATGCCAAAAGTGGTCCATATCAGTCCATAATCATATATAGCCCCATATAAACCGATCCCGAGATTTGGTTTTGGAGCCTCTTGGAGGAGCAAATTTTATCCGAGTGAGTTGAAATTTGGTACATTGTGCTAGTATATGGTCGTTAACAACCATGCCTAACTAGGTCCATATCGGTCTATAGTTATATATATCCCTCAGATATATCAATTTCCAATCACATAAAAACTGGTCCATATCAAGTTCATAATTGTATATAGCCCCCATATAAGTGACCCCCATATTTCAATTCTGACTCTCTACGTACCGTACAAAAGTCCATATCGATTCGTAATTATTTGTAGACTTACCATACATAACATAACTAATATATACCACGTACGGGATAACTCACAATTTAGAAAACGATGTTAAGAAGTTTTAAGATACCACAACCCAAGTATTTCGATTGTGGATGACAGTCTTTCGTAGAAGTTTCTACGCAATCCATGTTGGAGGGTACATAAGATTCGGCCTGGCCGAACTTACGGCCGTATATACTTGTTTTCTATTGCCTTTTTGCACGAGTACAAAGCTACCGTGGCTCTCCTCGCCCTTTCTTCAATATTAAGCCTAAAGTTCAGCTTCCTGTCCAGAATAACGTCAAGGTATTTTGCACACTCGCCAAAGGAAATTTCAATACCCCCTAAGGATATGGGCTTAACCGTGGGAGTTTTGTGATCTTTGCAGTACATGACTAGTTCTGTCTTGACAAGATTTACTCCAAGACCATTCTTTTTCGCCCATTTATCAGTCATCCGGATGGCTCTTTGTATAACATCTCTGATTGTGGATGGGAATTTTCCCCTGACTGCTAGAGCCACATCGTCTGCGTATGCCACCACTTTTATCCTTTCTTTTTCTAGGGAAACCAGAAGGTTGCTTATAGCAACATTCCAAAGAAGAGGTGATAGAACAACTCCTTGGGGAGTGCCTCTGTTCACATACCTTTGCATGTTTGCTTGCCCTAGTGTGGCTGAAATACGTCTCCTCATTAGCAGTTCGTCTAGCAGCCTAAATATACCTGGATCAACATTTTGAGTTGCCAGCCCATTTAATATCGAGCTCGGATGGACGTTATTGAATGCCCTCTCGATGTCTAGAAACGCCACGATTGTGTATTCATTGACAGATAGTGAACTTTCGATAAAGCTGACTAGTTCATGCAAAGCGGTCTCAGTAGACCTGCCTTTCGAGTATGCATGCTGTCGTTTCGAGAGAAAACTTGAATCCACGCTAGTTCTATGATACATGTCTATCATCCTCTCCAGGGTCTTAAGTATGAATGAGGATAAAGGGTGATACGGTCAAAATTTGGCCAATATAAACTTGACGTATTTCTTTCAATTTTGCATCTAAAAAACCTGAACACCCCTCATTTTGAAGGTGTGTGTGTAGAATGTTGATCCTATTTTGATTTTGGAATTCACTCTTCAGTTGTCAAAATGCCGTCCAAGCAAGAAGAGCAGGGTATCAAAATTTTGCTCGCGCATCGCGCAAATCCGAGCTATTCGCACGCAAAGCTGGCAAAATCGCTAAAAGTTGCCAAATCAATCGTTACAAATGTAATTAAAGTGTTTGGGGAACGTTTGTCGACAGCCAGGAAGTCTGGATCGGGGGGAAATCGAAACCCGGAAGCCGCTGAGACGACAAAGAGAGTTGCCGGTAGTTTCAAGCGAAACCCTAACCTCTCTCTCCGAGATGCCGCAAATAAGCTGGGTGTATCGTCTACAACCGTGCATCGAGCGAAAAAACCAGCCGGACTATCGACTTACAAGAAGTTAGTGACTCCAAATCGCGATGATAAACAAAATACGACGGCCAAAGCGCGATCCCGGAGGCTGTACACGACGATGCTGACGAAGTTTGACTGCGTGGTAATGGACGACGAAACCTACGACAAAGCCGACTACAAGCAGCTTCCGGGACAGGAGTTTTATACGGCAAAAGGAAGGGGAAAGGTAGCAGATATTTTCACGCACATAAAACTGTCAAAATTCGCAAGGAAATATCTGGTTTGGCAAGCCATCTGTACCTGTGGCTTGAAAAGCAGCATTTTCATAGCTTCCGGGACTGTCAACCAAGAAATTTACATGAAAGAGTGTTTGAATAAACGTCTGCTGCCTTTCCTGAAGAAACACGGTTGTTCCGTACTGTTTTGGCCGGATTTGGCATCTTGCCATTACGGTAAAAAGGCCATGGAGTGGTACGCCGCCAACAACGTGCAGGTGGTTCCCAAGGACAAGAACCCTCCCAACACGCCAGAGCTCCGCCCAATTGAGAAATACTGGGCTATTGTCAAGCGGAAACTAAAGAAGACCAAAAAAACTGTTAAGGACGAGCAGCAGTTCAAGGCAAACTGGCTTTCTGCGGCGAAGAAGGTGGACAAGGTGGCTGTACAAAATCTGATGGCAGGTGTCAAGCGTGAGGCCCGGCAATTCGGATTTGGAAAAGCGAAAGCCTAACTGAATATTTTTCCTGAATTTTATACTAATTGAACTTGAACAAGTATATACGGCCGTAAGTTCGGCCAGGCCGAAGCTTATGTACCCGCCATCATGGATTGCGTAGAAACTTCTTCTAAACACTGCCATCCAGAATCGAATTACTTAAGTTGCGGTAACGCTTGCCGATGGCAAGGTATCTTAAAACCTCCTAACACAATCTCCTAAATTGTATGTAAGTCCATACGTGGTATATATTAAATCAAAAAAGATCGATTCAATACGTATATAATTCAGTTTGACAAAGTAGACATAAAAGTTTGACAAAATTTTCTACAGAAATAAAATTTTAACAAAATTTTCTATAGAAATAAAATTTTCACAAAATTTTCTATAGCAATAAAAATTTTGACAAAATTTTCTATAGAAAGAAAATTTTGACAAAAATTTTTACAGAAATTAAATTTTAAAAATTTTCTATAGAAATAAACTTTTGACAAAATATTCTATAGAAATAAAATCTTGGTAGATTATTTTTGGCTCGAGTGGCAACCATGATTATGAACCGAATAAAATTTTGAAAAAATTTTCTATAGAAATAAAATTTTGACAAAATTTTCTATATAAATAAAATTTTGACAAAATTTTCTATATAAATAAAATTTTGGTAGATTATTTTTGGCTCTAGTGGCAACCATGATTATGAACCGATATGGACCAATTTTTGTGTGATTGGACCAATTTTGGTATGGTTGTTAGCGGCCATATACTAACACCACGTTCCTAATTTGAAACGGATCGGATGAATTTTGCTCCTCCAAGAGGCTCCGGAGGTCAAATCTGGAGAACGTTTTATATGGGGGCTATATATAATTATGGACCGATATGGACCAATTCTGGCACGGTTGTTAAAGATCATATACTAACACCATGTTCAAGATTACAAGCGGATTGGATGAAATTTGCTTCTCTTGGAGACTTCGCAAGCCAAATCTGGGGATCGGTTTATATGGGGGCTATATATAATTATGGACCGATGTGGACCAATTTTTGCATGGTTGTTAGAGACCATATACCAACATCATGTACATAATTTCAGCCGGATCGGATGAAATTTGCTTCTCTTTGAGGCTCCGCAAGCCAAATCTGGGGATCGGTTTATATGGGGGCTATATATAATTATGGACCGATATAGACCAATTTTTGCATGGTTGTTAGAGACCATATACCAACACCATATACCAAATTTCAGGCGGATCGGATGAAATTTGCTTCTCTTTGAGGCTCCGCAACCCAAATCTGGGGATCGGTTTATATGGGGGCTATATATAATTATGGACCGATGTGGACCATAATTGCATGGTTGTTAGAGACCATATACCAATACCATATACCAAATTTCAGCCGGATCGGATGAAATATGGTTCAGTTAGAGGCTCCACAAGCCAAATCTGAGGGTCCCTTTATATGGGGGCTATACGTAAAAGTGGACCGATATGGCCTATTTTCAATACCATCCGACCTACAACAACTACTTGTGCCAAGTTTCAAGTCGATAGCTTGTTTCGTTCGGAAGTTAGCGTGATTTCAACAGACGGACGGACGGACATGCTTAGATCGACTCAGAATTTCACCACGACCCAGAATATATATACTTTATGGGGTCTTAGAGCAATATTTCGATGTGTTACAAACGGAATGACAAAGTTAATATACCCCCATCTTATGATGGAGGGTATAAAAAGAAATTTAATTTGATTTTTTAAATAAACGATTTCACCTATTTACACGCGTTTTCCCTTGACCAAATTTTGACCGTATCACCCTTTAAGCTGATTGGTCGGAAATCCGTCGCACTCGAGTGAGAGGCTTTTCCTGCTTTAGGTATGAAGACGACTTTTGTTTCCCTACACTTTTCTAAGTTTATACATCCTTTATATATCACCGTCAACCAAGGGATAATTCTGTCAGTCACTGATTGTAAAGCTATTTAACGCCCATTTTATTCTAGATTCCGATAAAAGTTCCTCGATAGGAAATGACCGTTGAGCCACTGTAGCACCGCCAGAACATGGTCCAACCGTCTGATTTCCAGGAAAATGTGTGTCCAATAGTACCTCCAGCGTCTCCTTACTGGACGTTGTCCAATTGCCCTCCGGTGTTTTAATGAAACCTGGAGCGGAGTTAGCGGATGCTAGTACCTTCCGTAGTCTGGAAGCCTCGGACGTATTCTCAATACTACTGCAGTAAACATTCCAAGAGTTATGCTGAGCCTTTCTCAGTTCTCGCTTGTATCCTTTCAGATTCTTCTTGTAAGCGTCCCAATCCTCAGGAGCTCTTGTGGACACATTGAATGAAATGTGCGATTTCTATCCCTTCAAGAAGCTAAATCGGGAGACCAGAGTATTTTTATACCCACCACCATAGAATGGTGATGTGGGTATATATTCTTGATCAGGGAAAAATTCTAAGACGATATAACTATGTCCCACTGTCCGTCTGTCTGTTGTAATCACGCTACAGTTTTCAGTAATGGCGCTATAGTTTTGAAATTTGGCTCAGATTCGTCTTTTGTCTGTACGCAGGTCAATTTCGAATGTTTTGGCATAGCCCCCATATAGACCGATCTCCCGATTTTACTTCTTGGGCTTCTAGAAACCTCATTTTTTATCCGATTTGTCTCAAATTGGAAATCTAGAGGTATTTTAGGACCATAAATAGGTGTGTCGAAAATGGTGTGTATCGGACCATGTTTTGCTATAGCCCCCATATAGACCGATCTCCTGATTTGACTTCTTGGCTTTTCTGAAACCACAATTTTTATACGATTTGCATGAAATTCAAAATCTAGAGGTATGCCGGATATGGTGTGTATCGGTCCAAGGTTTAGTTTAGCCTCCATATACCCCTGTGTGTAGAGATCCCAATTTTTATGCGAATTGCCGGAAATTCAAAATTTAGAGGTATTTTCGGTCCGTAAGTAGGTGAAGCGAATATGTTGTGGATCAGTCCATGTTTTTGTATAGCTCCCATGTGTTAAGTCTCCCGATTTATATGCTGGTATATATGTTTGCTTGGCAGAGTATCTGTCATCAAATCCACCTGAAATTCTATACTCGTATATGTATTTTCAACTAACCTGACGAAGAGTTTTCTAAGGAAACAATTATATTTTTTGATTCATGGTGATGGGTATTTTGATTCATGGTGATAGGTATTTAAGTCCGTATATACTTCTTAGACATAGTATGGGAATAATTTAAGGAGAAACTATCAAACAAATTTTTATAGGCAAGATCATTTTTGGAAGTTAATTACCGAGACACAGTAGGAGTGTACTAAATTCGTGTTTACCCGCTAAAATCAAAAATTAATCAGTAATAGCAGAATATAATCATATATTTTGGCGCATTTTATTATGACTTGAAAGGTAAATTTTATTTTATTTTCTTTAAAATTATTTATTATGGAAAAAAATTAAAAGTTTACTGCATAGAAACAAATATCACCAAAATATTTTCAGTTAAAATGTTTATTGAAGTTGAAAATTTTTTCAAATTGTAAATTAAATGATACAATTAAGTTTTTAAACAAGATGGAAACATTAAGTTAATTAAGCCAAGGATTGAAAATTTAAAAATTTTTAGTTAAAAAATTAATCTCGGAAGTCCAAGTCGATTAAAAAAGTGGTGGAGTTTTTTTTTTTAATTTTTAACTAGCAATTTATTGCAACAATTTTTTAATGAGAAAATTAATTGAGTTTTGCAATCAATATCAATTAAATTTTTAATTGAATCAATTGGAAAATTAATTGAAATTTGCAAATTAAATCAATTAAAACTGTGACTTATACTATTATTATACCCTCCATCATAGGATGGGAGTATATTAAGTTTGTCATTCCGTTTGTAACACATGGAAATATTCTTCTAAGACCCCATAAAAAAATCTGAGTCGATCTACGCATATCCGTCCGTCCCTCCGTCACGCTAAAAACCCCCTTTTAAAAAAACAAATTCCATCCGGTCCGGTTGAAATTGGTACGTGGTGTTAGTATATGGTCTATAATAACCATGCAAAAATTGATCCAAATCGGTCCATAATTATATATAGCCTCCATATAAACCGACCCCCAGATTTGGCCTCCGGAGCCTCTTGGTGGAGCAAAATTCATCCGATCCGGTTGAAATTTGGTGCGAGCTGAAAGTCTATGGTAACTAACAACCATGCCAAAATTGGTCCATATCAGTCCATAATTATATATAGCCCCCATATAAACCGATCCCCAGATTTGACCTCCCGAGCATCTTGGAGTCGCAAAATTCACTCGATCCGGTTGAAATTTGGTATATTACGCTAGTATATGGCTGCTAACAACCTTGCCAAAATTGGTCCACATCGGTCTATAGTTATGTATGGTTAGGTTAGGTTAGGTGGCATCCCGATGTATCAGGCTCACTTAGACTATTCAGTCCATTGTGATACCACATTGGTGAACTTCTCTCTTATCACTGAGTGCTGCCCGATTCCATGTTAAGCTCAATGACAAGGGACCTCATTTTTATAGCCGAATCCGAACGGTGTTCCACGTTGCAGTGAAACCATTTAGAGAAGCTTTGAAACCCTCAGAAATGTCACCAGCATTATTGAGGTGGGATAATCCACCGCTGAAAAACTTTTTTTGGTGTTCGGTCGAAGCAGGAATCGAACCCACGACCTTGAGTATGCAAGGCGGGCATGCTAACCATTGCATCACGGTGGCTCCCATAGTTATATATAGACGATCCCCAATCACACAAAAATTGGTCAATATCGCCAAAATTATCTACCAACATTTTATTTCTGAAGAAAATTTTGTCAAAATTTTATTTCTATACAAAATTTTATTTCTATAGAACATTTTGTCAAAATTTTATTTTTATAGAACATTTTGTCAAAATTTTATTTCTATAGAAAATTTTGTCAAAATTTTATTTCTATAGAAAATTTTATCAAAATTTTATTTCTATAGAAAATTTTATTACAATTTTCTTTCTATAGAAAATTTAGTGAAAATTTTATTTCTATAGAAAATTGTGTCAAAATTTTATTTCTATAGAAAATTTTAGTTGTTATTGATGTAGTTCGGATGGTATTGAAAATGGGCCATATCGGACCACTTTTACGTATAGCCCCCATAACAAGTTGACTGATAAGTCCTCGATCTAACAAAGAAAAACACATTTTTTTTTGTCCAAATTCGTTTTTATTATTCACCATAGTTCCCTTCAAAAGCGATACAACGATTATAACGACCTTCCAATTTGTTGATACCATTTTGGTAGTACTCCTTCGATTTTGCCTCAAAATAGGCCTCAGTTTCGGCGATCACCTCTTCATTGCAGCCAAATTTTTTTTCCCTGCGAGCATCCTTTTGAGGTCTGAGAACAAGAAAAAGTCGCTGGGGGCCCGATCTGTAGAATACGGTGGGTGGGGAAGCAATTCGAAGCCCAATTCATGCATTTTTGTCATCGTTCTCAATGACTTGTGGCACGGTGCGTTGTCTAGGTGGAACGACACTTGTTATACCCTCCACCATAGGATGGGGGGGTATATTAACTTTGTCATTTCGTTTGTAACACATCGAAATATTGCTCTAAGACCCCATAAAGTATATACAGTTTGTCAAGAAAGTGTTTTGACAATGGAATAAAAATTATGTTTTGTTCCAAAATTAAATATAATGAAATTGAAAAAAAAATAATTTATTATGTATTTTGGAAAGTATACATACGTACACAGAATCAAAAATTTTATAAAATATTTAATATTTCAATTATTTCTAGAAGTTGAAATAGTTGGCAATGTCAAAAGACTTTCTTGACAGACTGTATATATATTCTGGGTCGTGGTGAAATTCTGAGTCGATCTGAGCATGTCCGTCCGTCCGTTCGTCCGTCTGTTGAAATCACGCTAACTTCCGATCGAAACAAGCTATCGACTGCAAACTTGATACAAGTAGTTGTTATTGATGTAGGTCGGATGGTATTGCAAATGGGCCATATCGGTCCACTTTTACGTATAGCCCCGATATAAACGAACCCCCAAATTTGGCTTGCGAGGCTTCTAAGAGAAGCAAATTTCATCCTATCCGGCTGAAATTTGGTACATGGTGTTAGAATATGGTCTCTAACAACCATGCAAAAATTGGGTGACATCGGTCCATAATTATATATAGCCCCATATAAACCGATCCCCCGATTTGGCTTTCGGAGCCCCTGAGAAAAGCAAATTTCATCCGATCCGGCGGAAATTTGGAACATTATGTTAGTATATGGTCTCTAACAACCATGCAGAAGTTGGTTCACATCGGTCCATAATTATATATAGCCCCCATATAAACCGATCCTCAGATTTGACCTCCGGAGCCCCCTTGGAAGAGCAAAATTCACCCGATCCGGTTGAAATTTGGTACGTGGTGTTAGTATATGGTCTCTAACAACCATGCAAAAATTGGTCCATACCGGTCTTAATTATATATAACCCCCATTTAAACCGATCCCCAGATTTGACCTCCGGAGCTATTGGAGGAACAAAATTCATCGGACCCGGTTGAAATTTGGTACGTGGTGAAATTTGGTACATTGCGCTTGTATATGGCCGCTAACAACCATGCCAAAATTGGTTCATATCGGTCTATAGTTATTTATAGCCGATCCGCAAAAATAAACTACAAAAATTTCATTTCTATAGAAAATTTTGTCAAAATTTAGTACTAAAGAAAATTTTCTCAAAATTGTATTACTATACAAAATTTTGCCAAGATTTTATTTCTATAGAAAATTTTGTCAAATTTAATTATTTACGTATTTAATCGGCCTTTTTTGTTTAATATATACCCGGTATGGACGTTAACTTACAATTGAGAGACGGTGTTAAGAAGTTTTGAGAACCTTGCCATCGGCAAGTGTTACCGCAAACCAGTAAAAGTTTCTATTCAATCCCTGGTGGAGGGTGCATAAGATTCGGCCTGTCCGAACTTATGGCCGTATATACTTGTTCAATATAATCTCCTGAAACTTCAATACACTTAGTCCAACGCTTTTCTAGCATTTCTATCCCTTGATTAAAATAGTTTTCCTCAAGGTCTTCAAAATAGTGATTTACAACTGTACTCATATAGGTATATGCTCTTAAAATAAAACTAAAAAAATAAAATCGATTGTTCGAAATATATCAAATACACCCAGAGAAGGAATATGATCACCTCAAACATGTTTTAAGAGCAAAATGTTATTTTTGGGTGGTGACCATGTAACATGGTTTTCGCAACCATGTTATTTGCTCGGAAATCATGTATCTGATTTCGACAAGCAGGTTATATTTGACGAGAAAATAACATTTTAGTGACAAACATGTTACATGGTCACCATACAAAAATAACATTTTGCTCTTGAAACGTGTTTGAGGTGATCATTTAATTTAGCCGGAGTTGAGCAAAATTTTAACGACTACGACTCCAGCAAAATCTCCAGACTCCGACTCCACAGCCCTGGTGTAAATATTACAACTAAATATATGTGAATTAATATTCTCCACTCCCTCTATTCAATTAGTTTGATATATGATCATGTATATTTTCACATGGCAAACCACTGAATAATCTCATATTTCCCAACAATTTTTGGCAACTTAATGAACCAATATTAGTAAAACTTTTGTAATACCTCAAATGTCAGTATCCTTAGATACCAAATTGTCAAAAATTCTTTATGAAATGTTGCAGTCATTGATGGGAAAACTTTTTGTCATTTGACTTCAACTTTTTTTACATAGATATGATGTAAAAAATAAAAAGAGATATAATGTCTCATACATAATTCTGGACGTATATGCATACATATACGTTACTAAGATCTAGGAATTTACACTGAAAACAATATTTAAGTGGTATTAAAGATTACACAACTTAAATTTTAGGTTTACACAATATTAAAGACAAATTTCTTTAAAATAATGAAATTTTAATTAAAAGAAAGTTTATAATCATTGTTAAAATTTTTTTTGATTAAGTTTAGGACACAAATTTTGGAAATTAGCGTCCCTCTTTTGAAGTGCTATGTCTTTGAACTAAATCTAATTTTCATTAAAGTAACAAAACAATTTTTTGTATTTAAAGAAATCTAACTTTAATTAATTCAAATATTGAATATTTTGATTTAAGATAAAGACGCTTCAGAAGGTAAACGCCAAAATCTTTGGATTTTTTAGAGTAGAAAAAGTTGCATATGTGAAAATAGTTTCAAATGTGTTAGATTACGTTTGGTATAGTTGTTCAAGCCACACTGAAAAAAATAGTGAACCCACCAGGAAGAAAACTTTTGGTTAATTTTAGAAAATTTTTAATATATTTAGAAAATTTTAACTAAACAGTATCACAAACGTTGGCATTACGCCGATATCACAAAAATAAGTAGATATTTTTCAACAAATTCAAGAAATTTTATTAGACATAATTATTTTCATACCCTCCACCATAGGAGGGTATAAACACATCTAAATATATTGCTATAAGACCCCATAAAGTATATACATTCTGGGCCGTGGTGAAATTCTTAGTCGATCTAAGCATGTCCGTCCATCCGTCCGTCTGTTGAAATCACGCTAACGTCCGATCGAAACAAGCTATCGACTTGAAACTTGGCACAAGTAGTTGTTATTGATGTAGGTCGGAGGCCATATCGGTCCACTTTTTCGTATAGCCCCCATATAAACGGACCCCCAAATTTAGCTTTCGAGGCCTCTAAGAGAGGCAAATTTCATCCGATCTGGCTGAAATGGTGTTAGTATATGGTCTTTAATAACCATGCAAAAATTTGTCCACATCGGTCAATAATTATATATAGCCCCCATATAAACCGATCTCCAGATTTGACCTCCGGAGCCCCTTGGAAGAGCAAAATTCATCCGATTCGGTTGAAATTTGGTACATGTTGCTAGTATATCGTCTCTAACAACCATGCAACAATTGGTTCACATCGGTCCATAATTATATATAGCCCCCATATAAACCGATCTCCAGATTTGACCTCCGGATCCCCTTGGAAGAGCAAAATTCACCCGATTCGATTGAAATTTGGTACGTGTTTTTAGTATATGGTCTTTAACAACCATGCTAAAATTGGTCCATATCGGTCCATAATTATATTTAGCCCCCATATAAACCGACCCCCCAGATTTGACCTCCGGAGCCTCTTGGAGAAGCAAAAATTCATTCGATCCGGTTGAAACATGGTACGTGTTGTTAGTATATGGTATTTAACAAATATGTCAAAATTGGTCCATATCGGTCCATAATCATATATAGCCCCCATATAAAACGACCCCCAGACTTGAGCTCCGGAGCCTCTTGGAGGAGCAAATTTCATCCGATCGGGATGAAATTTGGTACGTGTTGTACGTATATAGTTTCTAATAATCTTGCAAAAATTAGTCCATATCGGTCTATAATTATAGATGGCCCCCATATGAACCGATCCCCAGATTTGACCTTCGGAGCCTTTTGGAGAAGCAAATTTCATCCGATCCGGTTGAAATTCTAAATCGGAGGAATTTTGCTTCTCCAAAAGGCGCCAGAGGTCAAATCTGGGGATCGGTTTATATGGGAGCTATATATAATTATGGACTGATAGGAACCAATTCCTGCATGGTTGTTGGATACCATATACTAACCGAATGGGAAGAATTTTGCTCTTCCAAAGTGCTCCGGAGGTCAAATCTGGGGATCGGTTTATATGGGGCCTATATATAATTATGGACCGATATCGACCAATTTTTGCATGGGTGTTTGAAGCCATATATTAATATCAAATTTCAACGGAATCAGATGAATTTTGGTCTTCCAAGAGGCTACGGAGGTCAAATCTGGTGATCGGTTTATATGGGGGCTATATATAATTATGAACCGATGTGGACCAATTTTTGCATGGTAATTAGAGACCATATACTAACATCATGTGCCAAATTTTAGCCGGATCGGATGAAATTTGTTTCTCTTAGAGGCTCTGCAAGCTAAATCGGGGAATCGGTGTATATGGGAGCTATATATAATTATGGACCGATGTGAACCAATTTTTGCATGGTTATTAGAGACCATATACTAATACCATGTACCAAATTTTAGCCGGATCGGATGAAATTTGCTTCTATTAGAGGCCTCGCAAGCCAAATTTGGGGGGTCCGTTTATATGGGGGGCTATACGTAAAAGTAGACTGATATTGCCCATTTGCAAGACCACCCGACCTACATCAACTACTTGTACCAAGTTTCAGGTCGATAGCTTGTTTCGTTCGGAAGTTAGCGTGATTTCAACAGACGGACGGATGGATGGACATGCTCAGATCGACTCAGAATTTCACCACGACCCAGAATATATATACGTTATGGGGTCTTAGAGCAATATTTCGATGTGTTACAAACGGAATGACAAAGTTAATATACCCTCCATCCTATGGTGTAGAGTATACAAATTGGAGTACAAAAGTGCAAGAATGTCTTTAGTGACATACGAAGTTAATGATGGATGTATTTGTTGTAAAACTAACAAATTTAAAGAAATAATGAACTATTTTGTGAGAAGTCGAATTTAGTAAATCTTTATGCTTAATTTGTGTATAATTTTTCTCGCTTTTTAGTTAATTTAACTATCGTACTCAAAAAATTATTAGAGTAAAGGAAACTTTCTCCAAACATAATAATGCCATGAACTAAAATAATGGTAAATTGGCTTTAGTGAAATAGAAATTTGATATTATTCTAAGATTCAAATAAAAGCCATATGACTTTGACGGAGGGACACAAGTTTTATGTTAGAGAGACGAATCTTAAATTTAATGAAAACCACCCTCGCTTGGCGACATTCCGCAATCATATAAAACATATTTGTAAGCATATTAAAAGTTTTACAAAATTTCCAAAACTAATTTGCTCTTATTATTAATGCTTCCCTAGCCTCAGGTATGAAAAGTTAAAGGTCGACGAAACTTTTGGTGTACTCTAGCAAAAGAGTCAATAAATGAACTTTGACCCAAATCAGTTTAGCCAAAAGTTAATATGATGTTTTCCGACAGTTATGAGAAAATTCCTTCGTACGTTGATAGGAAATGGAAATAAAAAGAAAGCTACATCTACATATGTTGTTTCTATTTAACATACGTCCACTAACTGAAGGACAAACATGGAGTACATTTGTAACGCGATGCGTGTCAGCTCTTGTTCCATAACACTAAAGAAAATCCAGAGTGGAAAACTTTAATAAATATGGGAAAAAAGCTACATAGAGACGGAAGACCAATAAAAAATTGCTGAAGTTTTGCGATGCGTTCTCGAGCAGAATGAGGTATATTCTCCGATATAACGTACCAAATTTCAAACGGACGGAATGAAAGTTGCTCCTTCAGGAGGCTCCAGAACTCTATATAATTAAGGACCGATATAGAACAAGTTTTGCATGTATATAAGATAACATATACCGTCATCATGTACTGACTTCCAATCGGATCGAGTGAAAGTTGATCCTGTAAAAGGCTTCGGAAATCATATCTGGTTATCGGTTTATTAGGGGGATTATATAAAATTATGAACCGAAATGTACCAATTTTTGCAATCGAATCGGATGAAATTTGCTTTTTTTCTGGGCTCTAGATGTCAAATCTGGGGATCAGTTTATATGAGGGTTATGTATTTACCATAAATAAAGACTTCATGCATTTTTCGGAATTTTCTCATTTTAATACCACTAATTTGTAGTTCTATTGTGGCGGTACCGTAAATGGATCGATATAAATGATTTATGTGTGGTAAAATAGCTAAAATTGCAATTGAAAGAACTAAAGCAATTACTTCTCCTAATTTATTAAAAACAAGTATATACGGCCGTAAGTTCGGCCAGGCCGAATCATATGTACCCTCCACCATGGATTACGTAGAAACTTCTGCCAAAGACTGTCATCCACAATCGAATTACTTGGGTTGTGTTATCTAAAAATTTCTTAACATCGTTTTCTAAATTGTGAGTTAGTCCATATGATTATGGACTGGTATGGACCACTTTTGGCATGGTTCTTGTGGTAATACTTACCGATGCAAGGTATCTTAACACTTCTTAACATCGTTTTCTAAATTGTGAATTAGTCCATACGTGGTATAACATATATTAGACAAAAAAGTTATGTATAGGTAAGTCTACAAATAATTACGAATCGATATGGACTTTTGCGCTGTACGTGGAGAGCCAGAATTGAAATATGGGGATCGCTTATATGGGGGCTACAATTATGAACTTGATATGGACCAAATTTTGTGTGATTGGGATCGATTAATCTGAGGGCTATAAATAACTATAGACCGATATGGACCTACACGGATGAAAAAGACTGTTTTTCATATGTTTGGCTATAAACATTATATGTTTGGAACACAAATTTTTAAACACAATATTTTTGAGTGCAAGCATATAATGTTCATAAACTAGCATAACATGTTTGGGACATATATGTTAATATGTTAGAACATATTATGTTTGGGACATAAAATGTTTGTAAATATAATATGCTTGGATGCAAACATATATTAATTTAGAAATAGCCTATAAAAATATATGTGTTTAGTAGCTTGGAGCGCTATTTAACAGGGAGCGATATTGAATTAAGTTGGTGGTTGTTGCTTGTTATTACAAAATTTACATTTTATTTTTCCTTGGGCAATTGATCAGCTACTTCTTTGATCCTTACAAACTGTGTGGTCCGCTGTTCGAATCCCCGTCCGGCAAAAGGTAAAATTAAAATAAAAAAAATCATAAAATTGAATAATTTCTTCTACAATTTTTGTATTACAGAAAAAGGTGCTAAGAACTAAAAAATCTCGTGGAAGTGAGAAAGATGTCGGGGAATATACAATTGGGCAGAAACAAAATTTGGAGCATTCAGGGCAAAAACCTATGTTGTTAGCACCTATATTACCTGTTTATTTTCATAATTCATTATGATTGTAAATACATAAATAAATAAATAAAATTTTGAGCACAATATTGTTTGGGAGAATTTTTTTAAGCATATAATATTTTTGGGTGCAAAATGCTTCCAAACATATTATATGGTCACATAATAACATATTGTTTTTTGGAAGACAACATTATTGAATTTGGATGCAAAAATACAAAATGTTTGGAGCTTAGACTACCCAAACATATATTGTTTAGACCAATATGCTTTCAAACATATTATATATTGGTAGAGATCAAACATATAAATGGTTGGGCAATACCCAAAAATGTATATGCTTGAAGCAAAATATGTTTGGGAGTATTTGTTACAGTAGCGATTTTTTGTGAGGGTGTAGTTAGGCAAGGTTGTTAACGGCCATATACTAGCACAATGTACCAAATTTCAACTGTCTCGGATGAAATTTGCTCCTCCAAGAGGCTCCAAAACCAAATCTTGGAATCGGTTTATATGGGGGCTATATATAATTATGGACTGATATGGGCCAATACCTGCATGGTTATTAGAGACCATATACTAACACCACGTACCAAATTTCAATCGGATCGGATGAATTTTACTTATCCACCGGAGGTCAAGTGTGGGGATGGGTTTATATGGGGGATATATATAATTATGGACCGATTTCGACCAATTTTTGCATGGGTGTTTGAGGCCATGTATTAATACCACGTACCAAATTTCAACTGAATCAAATGAATTTTGGTCTTCCGAGAGGCTCAGAAGGTCAAATCTGGGGATCGGTTTATATGGGGGCTATATATAATTATTGACCGATGTGGACCAATTTTTGCATAGATGTTAGAGACCATATATTAACACCATGTACCAAATTTCAACCGGATCGGATGAAATTTGCTTCCCTTAGAGGCTCCGCAAGCCAAATCGGGGGATCGGTTTATATGGGGGCTATATATAATTATGGACCGATGTGAACCAATTTTGGCATGGTTGTTAGAGACCATATACTAACACCATGTACCAAATTTCAGCCGGATCGAATGAAATTTGCTTCTCTTAGAGCATCCGCAAGCCAAATCGGGGGATCGGTTTATATGGGGGTTATATATAATTATGGACCTATGTAGATCAATTTTTGCATGGTTGTTAGATACCATATATTAACACCATGTACCAAATTTCAGCCGGATCGAATGAAATTTGCTTCTCGCCCCCCATATTACCGTCTAATTTTCGCTATAAAGATGTCTGTTTGTAAGAAAAGTATAAACTTCTTGTGATAAACGTTGAATGGAATTTTGTAATAAAAACCTCAAAACAAGTATATACGGAATTAAGTTCAGTCAGACCGAATCTTATATACTCACCACAATGAATCAAACAAGTAAGTAAAGTAGAAAGTTGGGCGGGGCCGACTACATCATACCCTAAACCACCCCTACTAAATTAGTAAACATAAGCATTTGTGAGGTATCATTTGTATAGGTTTAAAAGATAAACCGCATTTCCATATTTAATAACATTAAGAGGCACATTTTGATGGGAGTTTTGTCACAATCTGAGCAGAAATATCTGATTTTATATATAGTTGTAGCTATAGTTGATTTTGCACCTACATAGTTAGTATACAACTAATATTGAGTCCATTATTAAAACAAGTAAGGAAAGTCTAAAGTCGGGCGGGGCCGACTATATTATACCCTGCACCACTTTATAGATCTAAATTTTCGATACCATATCACATCTGTCAAATGTGTTGGGTGCTATATATAAAGGTTTGTCCCAAATACATACATTTAAATATCACTCGATTTGGACAGAATTTGATAGACTTTTACAAAATCTATAGACTCAAAATTTAAGTCGGCTAATGGACTAGGGTGGAACACAATGTTAGTAAAAAAAATATGGGAAACATTTAAATCTGAAGCAATCTTAAGGAAACTTCGCAAAAGTTTATTTATGATTTATCGCTCGATATATA
Organism: Haematobia irritans; assembly: GCF_050003625.1. Lineage (NCBI taxonomy): Eukaryota > Metazoa > Arthropoda > Insecta > Diptera > Muscidae > Haematobia > Haematobia irritans. Next base: position 106,180,289 of record NC_134399.1, on the reverse strand, counting down.
TGTATTAGAAGTTTAAGAAAATTAGAGTCATTTTTTCAATTATTCGACTAAGCAGTGGCGATTTTACAAGGAAAATGTTGGTATTTTGACCATTTTTGTCGAAATCAGAAAAACATATATATGACAGCTATATCTAAATCTGAACCGATTTCAACCAAATTTGGCACGCATAGCAACAATGCTAATTCTACTCCCTGTGCAAAATTTCAACTAAAACGTAGCAAAAAATTAGCCTCTGTGGTCATATGAGTGTAAATCGGGCGAAAGCTATATATGGGAGCTATATTTAAATCTGAACCGATTTCAACCAAATTTGGCACGCATAGCAACAATGCTCATTCTACTCCCTGTGCAAAATTTCAATTAAATCGGAGTAAAAGATTGACCTCTGTGGTCATATGAGTGTAAATCGGGCGAAAGCTATATATGGGAGCTATATCTAAATCTGAACCGATTTCCACCAAATTTGACACGCGTAGCTATAATGCTAATTCTTCTCCCTGTGCAAAATTTCAACTAAATCGGAGTTAAAAATTGGCCTCTGTGGTCACATGAGTGTAAATCGGGCGAAAGCTATATATGGGAGCTATATCTAAATCTGAACCGATTTCAACCAAATTTGGCACGCATAGCTACAATGCTAATTCTACTCCCTGTGCAAAATTTCAACTAAATCGGAGCAAAAAATTGGCCTCTGTGGACAAAGGAGTTTAAATCGGGCGAAAGCTATATATGGGAGCTATATCTAAATCTGAACCGATTTGGATGATATTTTGCAAGTTTTTCGAGACTCATAAAATATTGGGATGTACGGAATTTGAGGAAGATCGGTTGATATACACGCCAATTATGACCAGATCGGTGAAAAATATATATGGCAGCTATATCTAAATCTGAACCGATTTTTTCCAAAATCAATAGGGATCGTCTTTGAGCCGAAGCAGGACCCCATACCAAATTTTAGGACAATCGGACTAAAACTGCGAGCTGTACTTTGCACACAAAAATACATCAACAGACAGACAGACAGACGGACATCGCTAAATCGACTCAGAATTTAATTCTAAGACGATCGGTATACTAAACGATGGGTCTCAGACTTTTCCTTCTTGGCGTTACATACAAATGCACAAACTTATTATACCCTGTACCACAGTAGTGGTGAAGGGTATAAAAAGAGGAAATCACTCAATTAATGTGGGAAATAAATCAAAATTCGTGAAAATCTGGCAATTTTATTATGTAAGAGTTACATGTAAGTCTAAATACGATCGGATAGTACATAATAATTTGAAACTTTAGTATCATGGGCCAGGGCTGTGGCGTCGGAGTGTTGGAGTCGAAGTCTGAAGATTTTGCCGGAGTCGGAGTCGTAAAAATTTTGCTCGACTCCGGCTAAACAAAATTGTTTAAAATACTTCACATTTTTGTAACTAAACAAGTTTTTTACATTGCGTTATTCATTCGATCAATATACGGCATTACTGTAAATAAAATCAACTTCCAATTACAGAGATCATTTTATGTTTCCTGGAATATTAGACTAGCAGATGGGCTGAATCGATCCATTTTAATGCCCACCACCATTAAAATTTATTTGAAATATTTCGAACAATCGATTTTATTTTTATACCCTCCACCATAGGATGGGGGTATATTAACTTTGTCATTCCGTTTGTAACACATCGAAATATTGCTCTAAGACCCCATAAAGTATATATATTCTGGGTCGTGGTGAAATTCTGAGTCGATCAGAGCATGTCCGTCCGTCTGTTGAAATCACGCTAACTTCCGAACGAAACAAGCCATTGACTTGAAACTTGGCACAAGTAGTCGTTATTGATATAGGTCGGATGGTATTGCAAATGGGCCATATCAGTCCACTTTTACGTATAGCCCCCATATAAACGGAGCCCCAAATTTGGCTTGCGATTGCTCTAAGGGATGCAAATTTCATCCGATCCGCCTGAAATTTGGTACATGGTGTTAGTATATGATCTCTAACAACCATGCATAAATTGGTCCACATCGGTCCATAATTATATATAGCCCCCATATTACCGTCTAATTTAGACGAAACCATGGTTTCGTCTAAGAAAGATTTTTTTTGCGTGTTTTGCGCCAACGGAATGTCAATACCTACAGCCCCAAAAAAATGCCTCTGTAACATATACTCCCAAATATTTTCTACATTTTCAGAATTTATGCTAACAAAACATTGTTTGTACTGTACAAACATATTTTATGTTTCACTCTAACCATATCTTTTGTAAGTCTCCGAATACACAATTTAATGTGTAAATTGAAAAATGTTTAGATTTAAGCATTTCAAAATTTTGATGTCGATGAATATAAGCTCTTTATCAACATAAAGGGTGATACGGTCAAAATTTGGTCAAGGGACAACGCGTGTAAATCGGTGAAATCGTTAATTTAAAATATCAAATTAAATTTCTTTTTCAAGTTCAATTAGTATAAAATTCAGGAAAAATATTCAGTTAGGCTTTCGCTTTTCCAAATCCGAATTGCCGGGCTTCACGCTTGACACCTGCCATCAGATTTTGTACAGCCACCTTGTCCACCTTCTTCGCCGCAGAAAGCCAGTTTGCCTTGAACTGCTGCTCGTCCTTAGCAGTTTTTTTTGGTCTTCTTTAGGTTCCGCTTGACAATAGCCCAGTATTTCTCAATTGGGCGGAGCTCTGGCGTGTTGGGAGGGTTCTTGTCTTTGGGAACCACCTGCACGTTGTTGGCGGCGTACCACTCCATGGTCTTTTTACCGTAATGGCAAGATGCCAAATCCGGCGAAAACAGTACGGAACAACCGTGTTTCTTCAGGAAAGGCAGCAGACGTTTATTCAAACACTCTTTCACGTAAATTTCTTGGTTGACAGTCTCGGAAGCTATGAAAATGCTGCTTTTCACGCCACAGGTACAGATGGCTTGCCAAACCAGATATTTCTTTGCGAACTTTGACAGTTTTATGTGCTTGAAAATATCTGCTACCTTTCCCCTTCCTTTTGCCGTATAAAACTCCTGTCCCGGAAGCTGCTTGTAGTCGGCTTTGACGTAGGTTTCGTCGTCCATTACCACGCAGTCAAACTTCGTCAGCATCGTCGTGTACAGCCTCCGGGATCGCGCTTTGGCCGTCGTATTTTGTTTATCATCGCGATTTGGAGTCACTACCTTCTTGTAAGTCGATAGTCCGGCTCGTTTTTTGGCTCGATGCACGGTTGTAGACGATACACCCAGCTTATTTGCAGCATCTCGGAGAGAGAGGTTACGGTTTCGCTTGAAACTACACAGAAAAAAATATCACCAAAATATTTCCAATTAAAAAGTTAATTGAAGTTGAACATTTTTTCAATTAATAATTTAATTGATACAATTAACTTTTTAATCATTATAGAAACATTAAGTTAATTAAGTCAATGATTGAAAATTTTAAAATTTATAATTAAAAAATTAATTGATAAAATTAACTTTTTAATCAAATTCGGAAGACTAATTCAGTTAAAAATAATACCCTATTCCACAGTGTGGAGCAGGGTATAAAAAGTGCTGATTTGTTTTAAATTTTTAATTAAAAATGCATTTCAAACAATCATTTGTTAATCCAAATAAAAACTTTAAGGCAATTCAGAAAGTAATTAAAAATAGTTTCCTTTTTTAATTAATAAATTAATTGAGTTTTGCAATCAACATCAATTAAATTTTTAATTGGATCAATTAAAAAAATTAATTGCTGAAAAAAATCAATTAATTATTTAATCAAGAATTTTTTCTGTGATTGATTCTATCATTTTCGTGATTGAAGACATTTCAATTAAAAAATTAATTGGATCAATTAATTTGGTGATTGTATCAGAAAAAATTTTTTTGTGTGTACCGGCAACTCTCTTTGTCGTCTCAGCGGCTTCCGGTTTTCGATTTCCCCCCGATCCAGACTTCCTGGCTGTCGACAAACGTTCCCCAAACACTTTAATTACATTTGTAACGGTTGGTTTGGCAACTTTTAGCGATTTTGCCAGCTTTGCGTGCGAGTAGCTCGGATTTTCGCGATCCGCGAGCAAAATTTTGATACGCTGCTCTTCTTGCTTGGACGGCATTTTGACAACTGAAGAGTGAATTCCAAAATCAAAATAGAAGCAACATTCTACACACACACACCTTCAAAATGAGGGGTGTTCAGATTTTTTAAATGCAAAATTGAAAGAAATACGTCAAGTTTATATTGACCAAATTTTGACCGTATCACCCTTTAGTAAAATTCCATGCCTTATACTAGTTAATCAACTATTCCTAACTGCGTTAAGTTTAAGATTTTTCTTACTGAAGCAAGTAAATTTTATTATTTTAAACAAAAATTTAACTTAATGGAAATAAATTGGCTAAACTAAATTGATGAACATTTTTTCCTTTTGTTCCGAAGGCACTTTTTTCGTGGTGTACGGTTTCTAGAAGCCTTAGAGTAAACTCGGGAGATAGGTCTATATGGGGGCTAAACAAATCATGGACCGATACACTTCATTTACGACAAACCTATTTGTAGTCCTAACATTTCCAGTTTCAGGCAAATCGGATTGAAAATACGGTTTCTAGAAGCCCTATGAATAAAATCGAGAGATCGGTCTATATGGGGACTATACCAAACATGGGCCATTTTCGGCACACATATTTTTGGTCCTACAGTACCTCTAGATTTCCAATTTCAGACAAATTGGATACAAATTACGGCTTCTATAAGTCCAAGAAGTAAAATCGGGAGATCGGTCTGTACGGGGGATATGGACATGGACCGATTCTCACCATTTTTGGCACACCTCTTTGTGGTCTTAAAATACCTCTAGATTTCCAATTTCAGGCAAATTGGTTAAAAACTACGGTTTCTATAAGCCTAAGACCTCAAATCGGGAGGTCGGTTTATATGGGGACTATATCAAAACCTGAACCAATATAGCTTATCTTCGAACTTGACCTGCCAAAAGACGAATTTATGTAAAATTTCAGCACGATAGCTTCATTATTGAAGACTGTAGCGTGATTACAACAGACAGACATGGTTATATCATCATAGAATTTCTCCCTGATCAAGAATATATATACTTTATATAGTCGGAAATCGATATTTCGATTTGTTACAAACGGAATGACAAACTTATTATACCCCCGTCACCATTCTATGGTGGTGGGTATAAAAAAGTTAATCAATGTTGTCAATTTATTGTTTAACTGATTTAAAAAATTAATTTGAAATGGGATAGAAGTATAACTAAGTAGTTAATTGAACCAATAAAAAAATAATTAAATTTTTAAAATAAGATCAATTAATTTTTTAATCAAACATTTTTAATGGCCAATTAAAACTGTGATTGATACTATCATTTTCGTGATTAAAGACATTTCAATTTAAAAAAATAATTGTATCAATTAATTTCCTGATTGAATCATAAACGTTTCTTTTGTGTGCATGTGGGTGTATATCGGCCGACAAAAAAAAAAAGAAAGCTATACCTAAATCTGAACCGATTTCAAAATTAATATGCATATCTAGAAACTTAATTATATTCCATATGCAAAATTTCACGTAAATAAGGGGTGAAACTATGGCCTCTGTGGTCATGTGAGTAAAACTGCGACACATACTTTGATCACAAAAATGTGTTCATACGAGGGCAGTTCGGAAACTTCTTAGCCTAGCACAAAAAGCGCAGTATAAACAGAAAAAAGTAAGTTTTGCAAACCTCCATCTCTGTTATGAACATATGATAAATTTTGTTTCGATGTGGCAACTCCTTCATATAGAAACAGGTGTTCAAAAAAGACGCATCCGCAATTTTTTACAATGGAAAAATTAGAAATGTGTGCTGTCATTAAATATTGCTAATATCATGGGCATCTCAAATGATCGAGTCCATTTAATTTTGCATGAAGAACTACAGATGAAAAAGCTTTCTTCAAGATGGGTGCCGCATTTTTTTAACAGTCGATCAAAAACGCATAAGAATGAACATTTCTCAAGCTTGTTTGGATCGATTTAAGCGAAATAAAATGGATTTTAAGCATCGTTTCATAACTGTTGATGAGACATGGATCCACCCCTATACTCCAGAGACAAAAGAACAATCCAAACAATGGACTGAAGCTGGAGGAAGTGCCCCAAAGAAGGCAAAAACAATTCAATCGACTGGTAAGGTTATGGCAACGGTTTTTTGGTATTTTATTGATCTGCAAAAGGGTAAAACAATAAATTCAGAGTACTATTGCAACCTTTTGGTCAATTAAATGTACAAATTCGAGAAAAACGTCCTGGCTTACAACACAAAATAATATTTTTTCATCAAGACAATGCACAATGGCTAAAATCAACGAATTAAAGTACGAGTTGCTTGACCACCCACATTATTCTCCTGATTTAGCTCCCACTGACTTTTACATGTTCCCAAATCCAAAAAAAATCCCTGCTGGCAAGCGTTTTACACAGAAAAAAATATCACCAAAATATTTCCAATTAAAAAGTTAATTGAAGTTGAAAAATTTTTCAATTAATAAATTAATTGATACAATTAACTTTTTAATCATGATAGAAACATTAAGTTAATTAAGTCAATGATTGAAATTTTTAAAATGTTTAATTAAAAAATTAATTGATACAATTAACTTTTTAATCAAATTCGGAAGACTAATTCAGTTAAAAAAGTGCTGATTTTTTTTTACTTTTTTAATTAAAAATGTATTTCAAACAATCATTTGTTAATCCAAATTCGTCTAACAGCCTGAGTATACATGGATCAACATTCAGAGTTGTCAGTCCATTTAATATCGAGCTCGGATGGACATTATTGAACGCCCCTTCGATGTCTAGAAACGCCACGATTGTGTATTCTTTGACAGATAGTGAGCTTTCAATAAAGCTGACTAGTTCATGTAGTGCGGTCTCAGTAGACCTGCCCTTCGAGTATGCATGCTGTCGTTTCGAGAACAAACTTGAATCGATGCTAGTTCTAAGATAAATATCTATCATCCTCTCCAGAGTCTTAAGTAGGAATGAGGATAAGCTGATTGGTCGGAAATCCTTCGCCCTCGAGTGAGAGGCTCTTCCCGCTTTAGGTATGAAAACGACTTTTGTTTCCCTCCACTTTCCTGGGATATATGATAAGTTGATACATCCTTTATATATCACCGACAACCAGGGGATAATTTTGTCAGTTACAGCTTGTAACTCCGCCGGAGTAATTCCATCAGGTCCGGGGGATTTGAATGGTCCAAAGCTATTTAGCGCCCATCTTATTCTAGTTTCCGATACAATTTCCTCGACAGGAAACGACCGCTGAGCAACTGTGGCACCGCCAGTATATGGTTCAACCATCTGATTTCCAGGAAAATGTGTGTCCAATAGTACCTCCAGCGTATCCTCACTGGACGTTGTCCAATTTCCCTCCAATGTTTTAATGAAACCTGGAGCGGAGTTGGTGGATGCTAGAACCTTCCGTAGTCTGGAAGCCTCGGACGTATTCTCAATACTGCTGCAGTAGTCATTCCAAGAGTTATGCTGAGCCTTTCTCAGTTCTCGCTTGTATCCTCTCAGATTCCTCTTGTAAGCGTCCCAGTCCTCAGGGGCTCTGGTGGACTTTGCCTTGTTAAAGAGCTTCCTGCAGGATTTCCTCATATTACTTAATTCCGTAGACCACCATGGTGGTCGATGTTTCCCCCTTGGCTTTCCTCTAGGGCATGCAGCTTTCAGTGAGATGTTGAAGGCCTTAGTAATCCGCTCCACTGCGTGTTCGATATCTTGCACATTTCTCATATTTGTCTCTGTTATTTCCGGTATCATCATATTGAACGATTCTCTATACCTATTCCAGTCAGCTTTCCTAACAATTGGCGAAAATATGGTCTTGGTGATATGAACATCAAATTTGAAACTGATGTAGCGATGATCTGAGAAGCTGTGTTCACTTAAAACATGCCACTCAGATATCATTTCATTCAGTTCTTGCGAGGCCAAGGTGATGTCCAAAACCTCTTGCCTGTTTTTAGTGACAAAGGTTGGGGTATCTCCCTTGTTGCAAACTAGCAGATGTACGCAAAATAAACTCTATTAGCGACTCTCCCCTTGCATTAGTATCACTACTTCCCCAAATACTATGATGCGCATTCGCGTCGCATCCCATAATGAGTTTCGTCTTTGTTTTCAGTGACTCCTCAACTAAGGTCTTAACGGCACATGGAGGCATCTCCCTGTCATGTCCCATATAGACCGAAGATACCCAATATTTGCATTTGGCTATTTCTAAATTGGCAACGACAGTGTCTGCATTGCACATTGAAGGAAGCAGAAACAAGTTAAGCTCGTTTTTAGCAATTATACAGGCTCGAATTACATCATTACCAGTATACTGCAATAGTTTGAACCCCGGAGTACTTAATTCACATATTTTGTTTCTATAAACATATGGTTCTTGAATAAGAACTATGTCTATGTCCCCTTTCATCAGGAGAACTTTTAAGGCAGCACATGCAGCCTTACAATGATGAAGATTTATCTGGAGGATCCGTAGGACCATCGAGATTTTCAACAACCGTCACATCAGCCGCTTCGATCGAGTCATCAAGAATGTCCTCTTCAGAGATATCGGTGACTCTCGCAATAACCATAGGTTCGACTTTGGTGAGTTCTGAGGCAATAGAAGCCTCCTCACGCATACGGTATCTATCCATGTCTTCAACTTTGGTATCTCCCTCGACTTCGCAAGAGGATCCGCTTACTTCTGATTCAGACAGAGGCTTGTCCATTTCTGAATCCTTTAGCTGATCGTTTTTATACACCTTCATTTGGATATAATGAAAGCCATAACATACACGGCCCTGGGACTTTGCCAGATGTGGCAAAGACTGAGTGTTCAATATAAACACTGCATGCCGTCTTGGTCCATCCACTTCATCCAAACGGCCAACCTTCCAATCAGCTGTTGGAAGATCTGGATTGCATCGTTTCAGTCTATTTAAAATAGATTCAGGGTCAGAAGGGTTTGCAGGTATCCAGGCATGTGCTCTAGGTCTAGCCGGTATGTCTTTCTTCTCGACTAACTCTAGAGCAGCTCCTTCCCAAACTTCACCAATTAGTATCACAGCAGCTTTAAAACATTCTATAGACCTCTGGTCCTCAAATGCGACTAGCTTAAATCGTCCTTGATACCAACCAGCCTCTTGGTGTCGAGGATCTGGGCCGGGAAACTTTTCCAGCACCTGTGAGTAGACGACAGACAGAGCATTCTCAATTTCCCCCCATTTTTGCTTTGGAACCATACCGTCCAATGCTCCTTTATTAATGATAGCCATCACAAGGCTATCTTTAGCAACTGAGGCAAACGATCTTTGATCCCTTTTGGAGGATGGCAGCTCATCCGGCGATCGTTCCCTTTTTCCAGTCTCAAGAATTCCTTGAGCCCATTTTAAGGAATCGCTTTGTTTAGCCGACAGCGTGCTTGGGTCGACTGATCCTAACTTCTTTAGGATAAACAAAGCATTTCTGCGTTCCTTGAATCTCTTTCGTGAGGGATTACCTCCTTTTGATGTCGTTACCTTAGAAAAAGTTCGACTTGTCAGAGTGTCGCCACCTGTCGACCCGTCTACAGGTCGACTAATTGGGCCTAACTCTTGGTCATTGCCCAGATTTATAACTCCAGTCGATACCCGTCCACTGGGCCTTGAAGTTAGCAACCCAGTGGATGACTTGGAATTTCGCTGCATGGTGGCTTAATATCCCACCACACTTGAAATTCGTAGTAGGTACCTATTACGATGAGTTTATCCGCTATTGAAAAACACGTCCGTTCCGTTCGACGGTTGAATAGAGAATTAATCTGTTAGAGGACAATAACAATATATTTATAATACTCGGTACTGTTATGTCCTTCTCTATTGTATTCTTTAACAAATGATTCTCCAAATAAGTAAAACTTATGCACAAATGTTTTACTCTGAGTATTGTATAAAAGCTCTAGGTTTCCTTTAAATGTCGTAGACAATAATTTCTTTTAAAATTGAATTTCTAATTTATCAAAAGTAGTAACCGCAAAAATCAATATTGATTTAACAGAGCTTATGTATGTAACGAAGGTAAGCAATCATCTCTAAGGACATGTTTTTGCTGTGGTAACATTGCGGTTCACCATGCATCCGAACAGGCGATAATTACATTTCAATTTGAAATGTCATTCAATCGGAAGTTTATGGTCAATGATCCACACAAAGAAATTAGCAACCCTTCCAATGTCGATTGGGTTGCCGGTATTGCAAATGTTAGTTGGTTTTGTAGATGTCTTAGGTAAAAGGACATTCGTCTGTGGTTGTAATCCTTGGATGGGAATTGTTGTTGTTCTATTGAGAATACCAAGAATTCTTGAGGCGTAACGATGATTACCACAACATATCTATACTCTAATGGAATGACATAATAAATTGACTATAATGCAGCAGATACAATAATATAATGCCATAACAGGCTAAATCACCTTAGAGTAAATTATGTAAAAAGTATGTCATTCGATTTTGTAACACATCGAAATATCTATGAAATGAAGTTCTGGTGGGGAAAAAATTATAAGAATTCTGCGGAAAGGTATAGTTTCATCCAGGGTTACCACAGTTGGTAGAATTATGCCACAAATGCAAGATTTTTTAGTTTTTGGTAGATTAGTGTTAGTTTTGATATTTTGTTAGGTTTTGCAAAATCTTCCTCTAAAAATTCTATTGAAATAAAATGTTGATCAAATTTTCTATGCAAATAAAATTTTGACAAAATTTTCTATAGAAATAAAATTTTGACAAAATGTTCTATAGAAATAAAATTTTGACAAAATTTTCTATAGAAATAAAATTTTGACAAAATTTTCTATAGAAATAAAATTTTGATAAAATTTTCTATAGAAATAAAATTTTGACAAAATTTTCTATAGAAATAAAATTTTGACAAAATTTTCTATAGAAATAAAATTTTGACAAAATTTTCTATAGAAATAAAATTTTGACAAAATTTCCGATAGAAATACAATTTTGACAAAATTTTCTATGAAATAAAATTTTGACAAAATTTTCTATAAAAATAAAATTTTGACAAAATTTTCTATAGAAATACAATTTTGACAACATTTTCTTTAGAAATAAAGTTTTAACTAATTTTTTTATAGAAATAAAATTTTTGCCAATTTTTTTTGTATGGAAATAAAATTTTCAATAGAAATAAAATTTTAACTAAAGTTTCTATAGAAATAAAATTTTGACAACATTTTCTTTAGAAATAAATTCCGACATAATTTTCGATAGAAATAAAATTTTGACATAAGTTTCGATAGAAATAAAATTTTGCCATCATTTTCGATAAAAATAAAATTATGACAACATTTTATATAGAAATAATTTATATAGAAATAAAATTTTGACAAAATTTTCCATAAAAATAAAATTTTTAACAAGTATATACGGCCGTAAGTTCGGCCAGGCCGAAGCTTATGTTGTATGTAAGTCCATACGTGGTATACACACAAAAAAATTTTTTTCTGATTCAATCACGAAATTAATTGATCCAATTAATTTTTTAATTGAAATGTCTTCAATCACGAAAATGATAGTATCAATCAGAGTTTTAATTGGGCATAGAAAAAATTCTTGATTAAAAAATTAATTGATTTCATTACCAAATTTCAATTAATTTTTTAATTGATTCAATTAAAAATTTAATTGATGTTGATTGCAAAACTCAATTAATTTATTAATTAAAAAAGGTAACTATTTTCAATTACATTTTGAATTGGCTTAGAATTTTTATATGGATTAACAATTGATTGTTTGAAAAAAAAAATAATTAAAAATTTAAAAAAATGTTCATCACTTTTTTAACTGACTTAGTCTTTCGAATTTGATTAAAAAGTTAATTGTACTCCCATATGCAAAAAAGTTAAAGAAAACTTCAAACCTACTTTTGTCATACAAATTCATTCGATAAACTGTCAATAAATTGTTTTGCATATGGGCATTAATGTTTCTATCATGATTAAAAAGTTAATTGTATCAATTAATTTATTAATTGAAAAAATTTTCAACTTCAATTAACTTTTTAATTGGAAATATTTTGGTGATATTTTTTTCTGTGTATGTTAAATCAAAAAAGATCAATTAAATACGTATATAATTCAGTTTGACAAAACTTTCTATAGAAATAAAATTTTGAAAAAATTTTCTATAGAAATAAAATTTTAGCAAAATTTTCTTTAGAAATAATTATGAACCGATATGGACCAATTTTTGCATGGTTGTTAGAGACCATATACCAAAATCATGTACCAAATTTCAGCCGGATCGGATGAAATTTGCTTCTCTTTGAGGTTTCGCAAGCCAAATCTGGGGATCGGTTTTTATGGGGGCTCTATATAATTATGAACCGATGCACAGTGGGGCAAAATCGCAAAAAATGGAGATTAATTAAACTACTTATACGATTTTAAAAATTCTTTCACTATTATAATGCTACGTTATCACTGAGTGACATATGGTACACATCTTTTGGAAAAGTTGGCGGTGACACTCCCACTGTTAAAAATAGCTCTAGCGGCCTCGGTCCGTTACTGTCATGAAACTTTCCCAATGCTGTACTGTTAATCTGGTAATAATCCTGCAGATACTAAATTTGTTATAAAAATAGCTTGTTCCTTCATATCTACAAAGTAGGAAAAAAGTTTATACATAAGTTTTTATATATATCGTTATAAGACATATGTTTCTGATCTGCTATTTTAAAATATATTCCCAAAGTCATCAAACTCCAATGCATTGTCCTCCATATAATCATCGTCGTCATCTGTTTCATGATTTGTGCCTTCTGGTGCCACGTTCGTCAAAACTGAAGGCGAAACAAGTAGATCTACCACTGATTTTGGAAGTTGGTGGATATATTCTTTTTTGGCAATTTTGATTTACAAGATAGGATTGGATCTTAACTAAGTAGGAACCTATTTAATATGTCTCGATGGCAATCCTCTCGACTACATTTGAGAGAAAAATGCTCTCTGTAGTTCTTAAAATCTTTGTTTCGGGCAACCCAGGAACCCAATTACAAGTTTTACATCATGTAAGACGTGTTGAGGTTTTCGCATTTCAATACACAACACATAACGCACAATAACAAATACGCTTATCATTGTAACACACAATTGCTAACGATATTTAAAAACAAAAGTTATGACAAAGAAAACGAAGAAAAAGCTAAGAAAAGACAAAAACTGGTGTTTTTTGCTTGAGTGACTATTTTCACAGTTAATTTAATAAAAAAATTTTCGCGCAATAACGCGCAACGTTTTATTACTTAATATGAAAGCCTGGGAATTGTAGTTTATTAAAACATTAATATTCTAACGCCAAGTGACCCCATTCATATTTAAATATCCAAGAATATTTTGAAAATAGCCAAAATTTTGACAGATTTTAAAATATTTTTTCGAAATATTTATACACATTTTTTGTTAACACAATTTTTGTAGAACATCGCTAAAATATCAGAGATTAAAGATTCCATAGTGAAAATATTACTTTTGGCTTGCGAAATACTATATATTAAGCTCCAAAATATACCGAATTTCAAAAAAACACTACTTTGCTCGAATAGCTCAAAAATTGCTTAACTTTAACATAATGCAGCTTGACAAGTAAACAACATATGACATTTTCAGTAGTGATGTACAATTTTATATAGTTTAATCGGACCCTGACTATTTTTCAAAAAACAAAAATTTAATTTTTTCAATTAATCTCCATTTTTTGCGATTTTGCCCCTCTGTGCGATGTGGACCAATTTTTGCGTGGTTGTTAGAGACCATATATCAACATCATGTACCAAATTTCAGGCGGATCGGATGAAATTTGCTTCTCTTAGACGCTCCGCAAGCCAAATCTGAGGGTCTCTTTATATGGGGGCTATACATAAAAGTAGACCGATATGGCCCATTTGCAATACCATCCGACCTATATCAATAACAACTACTTGTGCCCTGTTTCAAGTCGATAGCTTGTTTCGTTCGGAAGTTAGCGTGATTTCAACGGACGGACGGACGGACGGACATGCTTAGATCGACTCAGGATTTTACCACTTATATATACTTTATGGGGTCTTAGAGCAATATTTCGATGTGTTAGAAACGGAATGACAAAGTTAATATACCCCCATCCTATGGTGGAGGGTATAAAAAGTAACATTTGAAAAATTTATGAATTCGAATATTTGCTCTTACATTGTTGGTATTACAGTAAAAGTGATGAAAACTATTGTAAATAAATTTTGTGTAGGTAAGAAATATATGAGGGATATGAGGATAATATATATTGCTCTATATATTGCTTTCTTTGGAAAAAAATTGTTGAAAAATTTTTCTATAGAAATAAAATTTTGACAAAATTTTATATATAAAAAAAATTTGACAAATTTTCTATAGCAATAAAATTTTGACAAAATTTCCTATAGAAATAAAATTTTGACAAAATTTTCTGTGAAATAAAATTTTGAAAAAATTTTCTTTAGGCATAAAATTTTGGCAAATTTTTCTATAGAAATAAAATTTTGACAAAATTTTTTACAGAAATAAAATTTTGACAAAATTTTCTATAGAACTAAAATTTTAACAAAATTTTGTTTAGAAATAAAATGTTGACAAAAGTTTCTATAGAAATGATTTGAGTTTGGCAAAGGAAAAGAGATATGCTGGCAAATTTGTTTAGGCAGTAGCCGACTATCAAACCCTTTTTCGGGAGGTTCAAGTGTAGTTCACTTTGGGTTGAGTGAATTACCCGAATTTATTCTGATAATTGGTTGATAGTTTTGCTGCAAGAATAGGATGCTGATGAGGAATGTGGTAATTCCGAAACAGCTGTACATCCAACCATCTTGCAGTCTATAGGGCTTTGCCCAAATAAATTTGACAAGCATACTTTTCCTCTGTTGGTTAAGCTAAGTCAATGCATGGCTTTAAGCTGAGATCAAAAACAAAAATAACGATTGAAGAGAAGCCAACAATAACAAACAAAACGAATGAAATAAAATTTTGACAACATTTTCTTTAGAAATCAAATTTTGATTTTTTCGATAGAAAAATAAATTTTGACAAAATTTTCTATAGAAATAAAATTTTGACATAATTTTCGAAAAAAAAAATAAAATTATGACAAAATTTTATATAGAAATAATTTATATAGAAATAAAATTTTGACGAAATTTTCCATAAAAATAAAATTTTTAAGAAGTAACATTTGAAAAATTTATGAAATCGAATATTTGCTCTTACATTGTTTGTATTACAGGAAAAGTGATGAAAACTATTGTAAATAAATTTTGTGTAGGTAAGAAATATATGACTTTCCTTTGTTGATTGAAGAAATTCCTATAGTCCAATTTCAATGTTTGAAAATAAAATAAATTTCTGTGTAGGTACCCTTTCCCTCGTCAAAATTTTGACCTTTTCGTTTTAATATCCCATTTTAATATCGCATGCAGATCAACAATTCTTGCCAAATTCGGATTCCTTGAAACGTACACCCAATGGGAGTTAATTTCTTTAATGATAAAAATATTTGCTCACGACCTGCTCTGGAAAGTGTGATGTGATTTTGACACAGAGTCTCAAAATAACACTGTCAGATATGGTGCTATTTTGACATAAGATGCACGTATTTCATTTGTTTCAAATCGCTTCAACCAGACCATAGAGACGGATAGATACAAAGCAAAATAAATACCATTTGACTGTCTGCTACCAATTGACTTATGATGGTTTCTAGTGGCTGTGGCACGTTTCACAGAGAACACATTCGTTAAAGTGCACATATCCGCTGAAGGTGTTTGCTCCATTACCACCGAGTATTTGCAATGTGAAGTGTACTCAGCTATATTACCATTTTTTTACGTTTACTCGTATCACAAGCCGGTATACTGTTGATATGGATAGTTTATATGACTTCAATCATGATATCCATACGTTTCTATCATTTCTAAAATAGCAAACATGTCTCATGTGAAGACACTTAAGTTGACGCGCTCAAATTAGCTACGTGCCCTTTGTAGCCCTGATAGAATTGATTGTGAATTTAAGTAAATTGATAAAAAAGAGACAGAACGCGTTATTGTATTAATGTCTTAAAGTGAAAATATTTCAGTTTAATTTTACGATGCATAATCATAGCAGAATCAGATAAAAAATTATGTTTGTTTTTTTAACATATTTTTAGATGTAAAACTATACCGGATGGCTGATATGTACTCCAAAAACAGCCGACAATGCCATCATACGGCTGCACGAACATGGCTCTGAGGGATTTTGGCCCATTTCCGGCGAAGCGCCGTATTGCGATGATGCCCCAAATTGCCACGGGCACTAAAGTCCAAACGATTGGGATCCGAAGAGTTTGGTGACCATTGTGCGGGAGAAATGAAGCGAGGACCCTCATTTTTAAGCCATTCTAGATTATTATGACATTTTCCCGATAATACAAGTAAAGATTTCCTTGTAATGGATTGCATTATATCCCTACAACTGCAAATCGGGAGATCGGTCTACATGGGACTCGGCTATAAAAAGGAGGTCCCTTGTCATTGAGCTTAACATGGAATCGGGCAGCACTCAGTGATAAGAGAGAAGTTCACCAATGTGGTATCACAATGAACTGAATAGTCAAAGTGAGCCTGATACATCGGGCTGCCACATAGCCTAACCTAACCTATACCAAATCTAGCACAGCTCTTTATAAATCTAAAATACTTCTAGATTTCCAATTCCAAGTAAATCGAATGAAAATTTTGGCTTTCTTGCCTACAAGAATTCAAACCAAACTTTGATATAGCCCCTATATGACATATCGACACACGGTCACGGTTGCTATAAAGCCAAAATTTTATTTCTATGGAAGATTTTGTCAAAAATTTTTTTCTATAGAAAATTTTGTCAAAATTTTATGTCTATAGAAAATTTTGTCAAAATTTTGTTTCTATAGAGAATTTTGTCAAAATTTTATTTCTATAGAAAATTTTGTCAAAATTTTATTTCCATAGGAAATTATGTAAAAATTGTATTTCCATAGAAAATTTTGTTAAAATTATTTCTATAGAAAATTTTGTCAAAATTTTATTTCCATAGAAAATTTTGTTAAAATTATTTCTATAGAAAATTTTATTTCTCTAGAAAATTTTGTCAAAATTTTATTTCTCTAGAAAGTTTTGTCAAAATTTTATTTCTATAGAAAATTCTGTCAAAATTTTATTACTATACAAAATTTTGTCAAGATTTTATTTTTATAGAAAATTTTGACAAAATTTTATTTCTATAGAAAAATTTGTCAACATTTTATTTCTATAGAGAATTTTGTCAAAATGTTATTTCCAAAGAAAACTTTGTTAAAATTATTTCTCTAGACAATTTTGTAAAAATGTTATTTCTCTAGAAAATTTTGTCAAAATTTTATTTCTATATAAAATTTTGTCAAAATTTTATTACTATACAAAATTGTATCAACATTTTATTTCTATAGAAAATTTTGTCAAAGTTTTATTTCTATAGAAAATTTTGTCAATATTTTATTTCTATAGAAAAATTTGTCAACATTTTATTTCTATAGAAGATTTTGTCAAAATTTTATTTCTATAGAAAATTTTGTCAAAACTTTTATTTCTACAGAAAATTTTGTAAAAATTTTATTTCTAAAGAAAATTTTGTCAAAATTTTATCTCCATAGATAATTTTGTCAACATTTTATTTCCATAGATAATTTTGTCAACATTTTATTTCTATAGAAAATTTTGTCAAAGTTTTATTTCTATAGAAAATTTTGTCAAAATTTTATTTCTATGGAAAATTTTGTTAAAACTTTATTTCTATAGAAAATTTTATTTCTATAGAAAATTTTGTCAAAATTTTATTACTATACGAAATTTTGTCAAGATTTTATTTCTATAGAAAATTTTGTCAATATTTTATTTCCATAGAAAATTTTGTCAAAATTTTATTTCTATACAAAATTTTGTCAAAATTTTATTTCTATACAAAATTTTGTCAAAATTTTATTTCCATAGAAAACTTTGTTAAAATTATTTCACTAGAAAATTTTGTCAAAATTTTATTTCTATAGGAAATTTTTTCAACATTTTATTTCTATAGAAAATTTTTTCAACATTTTATTACTATACAAAATGTCGTCAAAATTTTATTTTTATAGCAAATTTTGACAAAATTTTATTTCTATAGAAGATTTTTTCAAATTTTTTTTCTATAGAAAATTTTGTCAAAATTTTAATTCTATAGAAAATTTTGTCAAAATTGTATTACTATACAAAGTTTCGTCAAGATTTTATTTTTATAGAAAATTTTGACAAAATTTTATTTCTATAGAAAATTTTATCAAAATTTTATTTCTATAGAAAATTTTATCAAAATTTTATTTCTATAGAAAATTTTGTTAAAACTTTATTTCTATAGAAAATTTTATTTCTATAGAAAATTTTGTCAAAATGTTACTACTATACGAAATTTTGTCAAGATTTTATTTCTATAGAAAATTTTGTCAAAATTTTATTTCTATACAAAATTTTGTCAAAATTTTATTTCTATACAAAATTTTGTCAAAATTTTATTTCTATACAAAATGTTGTCAAAATTTTATTTCCATAGAAAACTTTGTTAAAATTATTTCACTAGAAAATTTTGTCAAAATTTTATTTCTATAGGAAATTGTTTTCAACATTTTATTTCTATAGAAATTTTTTTCAACATTTTATTACTATACAAAATTTCGTCAACATTTTATTTTTATAGCAAATTTTGACAAAATTTTATTTCTATAGAAAATTTTGTCAAAATTTTATTTCTATAGTAAATTTTGTCAAAATTTTAATTCTATAGAAAATTTTGTCAAAATTGTATTACTATACAAAGTTTCGTCAAGATTTTATTTTTATAGAAAATTTTGACAAAATTTTATTTCTATAGAAAATTTTATCAAAATTTTATTTCTATAGAAAATTTTGTTAAAACGTTATTTCTATAGAAAATTTTATTTCTATAGAAAATTTTGTCAACATTTTATTACTATACGAAATTTTGTCAAGATTTTATTTCTATAGAAAATATTGTCAAAATTTTATTTCTATAGAAAATTTTGTCAAAATTTTATTTCTATACAACATTTTATCAAAATTTTATTTCTATAGAAAATTTTGTCAAAATTTTATTTCTATACAACATTTTATCAAAATTTTATTTCTATAGAAAATTTGGTCAAAACCTTAGATCTATAGAAAATTTAGTGAACATTTTATTTCTATAGAAAATTTTGTCAAAATTTTATTTCTATAGAATATTTTGTCAAAATTTTATTTCTATAGAAAATATTGTCAAAATTTTATTTCCATAGAAAACTTTGTTAAAATTATTTCTCTAGAAAATTTTGTCAAAATTTTATTTCTTTTTTATCTTAGCTTAAAACCATACATTGACTAAACTACAAGTGTAGCTTAACCAACAGAGGAAAAAATTTTTTGTCAAATTTATTTGGGCAAAGCCCTATAGACTGCAAGATGGTTGGATGGACGCGCGTTTCGGAATTACCACATTCCTCATCAGCATCCTCTACTTGCAGCAAAACTATCAACCAATTATCAGAATAAATTCAGGCAGTTCATTAAACCCAACAATGAACCACACTTGAACCTTCCGAAAAATGGTTTGTATGATAGCCGGCTTATGACGAAATAATTGGTTGATAATTGGTTGATAGTTTTGCTGCAAGTAGAGGATGCTAATCAGGAATGTGCTAATTCCGAAACTTGCGTCCATCCAACCATCTTGCAGTCTATAGGGCTTTGCCCAAATAAATTTGACAAACATTCTTTTCCTTTGTTGGTTAAGCTACACTTGCAGTTTAGTCAATGTATGGTTTTAAGGTGAGATAAAAAAACAACAACAATGCTTAAAGGACAAAACCAACAATAACAAATCAAAACGAATGGAAAAAATTTTATTTCTATAGAAAATTTTGTTAAAATTATTTCTCTAGAAAATTTTGTCAAAATTTTATTTCTCTTGAAAATTTTGTCAAGATTTTATTTTTATAGCAAATTTTGACAAAATTTTATTTCTATAGAAAATTTTGTGGAAATTTTTTTACTATACAAAATTTTGTGAAGAATTTATTTGTATAGACAATTTTGCCAAAATTTTATTTCCATAGAAAATTATGTCAAAATTTTATTTCCATAGAAAATTTTGTCAAAATTTTATTATGTTACTATACAAAATTTTGTCAAGATTTTATTTCTATAGAAAATTTTGTCAAAATTTAATTTCCATAGAAAATTTTGTTAAAATTATTTCTCTAGAAAATTTTGTCAAAATTTTATTTCTCACAAAAATTTTGTCAACATTTTATTACTATCAGGGTTGGCCTGTAACAAACTGTGACTTTTGCGACATATAATATGTCGCAAAAGTCGTAAACCCACCGTAGAAAACCTAATTTTGAATAGAAGAAATCCTGAACATTTTTTAATTTAGTTTGACAGCATTCGCTGTGAGTTTCTGCAGAAATTTGTGAAAGTTTTCCCACGGTCAAGCCTATTTTCTTACGTGGTATCGAAATTCCCGATGGTGAGTGTGCAAAATACCTTGGGGTTATATTGGACAGGAGACTGAACTTAAAGCTAAGAAAGGACGAGAAAATCCACGGTTACCCTGTACTCGTGCAAAAGGCAATAGAGAATATGTGTGGACTAAAACCTTCTCTTCGCACATACCATCGTCTTGCATATCATCGAATTTTCTGCCTAGCTGACGCGACTAAAGTATTTTGAGGTTGCGACTTTTGTTACTTTTTCTACATTTACGACACTTATGTGACGTTTACGACGTTTACAACTTTGCGACAGTCGCAAACCTAAAAAGGTTTGATACAGACCATCTCTGATTACTATACAAAATTTTGTCAAGATTTTATTTTTAAAGCAAATTTTGACAAAATTTTATTTCTATAGAAAATTTTGTCAAAATTTTTTTTGACAAAATTTTATTTCTATAGGAAATTTTTTCAAAATTGTATTTCTATTTTTCCAAAATTTTATTTCTATAAGAAATTTTGTCAAAATTTTATTTCTATAGAGAATTTTAACAAAATTTTATTTCTATAGACAAAATGTGGAGAAGAATATTTTGCACAATCTACCAAAACGTCAAGAATTCTACCAAACAGTAAAAAATCTACCATTTTGGGAAGAATTTCACCAACTGTGGAAAACGTGCATACACTCAAAGAAAAAATATTTTCCAAAGGAACGAAATTTTATACAAACGAAATTGCTCTTTGAAGCATTTTCATTGAAAGCAAACAAAGGTGAATTCATGACAAACGTTGTAACTATGGTCTCTAAACTCTTTTACTTGCTTCCAAAGAATTGTCTAAAATTTCGTTCTTCAGAAAAGAAAACTCTTTTTTCAGTGTGCGGTCCGCTTTAGCCCATATCGTACACAAAAGACGAGTTTTTGTCATATGTCAGAACGATAGCTTCATTATTGAAGGCTTTAGAAGTCAGGCAGACATTCAGACAGACTGACGGACTTCGTTAGACCGTCTTAGAATTTCTAATCGATGCGCTACAACGGGTTGACCAACTTATAATATACTTGTTTCTAATCCTGATGAATTGAAATTTGGTACCGAACCTGATGTCCTGAATTTTCGTCATGAGAGTCTAAAAATGTCAATCTTACAAAATATGAATTTTCAACCGTTTAATAGAGTGTTTTTTATACTGGAAATAGAATCGACCGGATTAACATAGTAAGAAAAAGTTGTGTTCTTGCTAATTCATCCAATTTGTTTTGAATATACCCACTTCTTGTAACATAACTGCGATCATTTCTATTATGGTTCTTTCTTGAATGTCCTTAGACTTCCCAATATCAACAGCCTTCCAGTTTGTTAACATTTCCCATAGTATTGCATTCTTCTACACAGCACATTGACAGACATTATGTCATTTACTTATTGTCATTCCTCAATCTAGAGCACAATATTCGGTGTGTTGGCACATTGCGTTATTGAATTTGAATTTTTTGTCAAATGGCTTCAATTCAATGTTTAATCCTTCAGGGTTGACTTTGAAGTAATATCAGTTACCAGAACACTTTCCAATGTTCCATTGTAGGCAAATGTCGGAGACCTATTCAAAGGTAGTGCAAATGATTATAAGAAATTCCAATCTAACTAGAGATGAATTGCAGAAAGCAATTTTTGACCAGAAACCTCCTGGCATTTTGCCATAACATTCCATGGCTTCATAAAGAATCTGCCAAACGAGTCAGTTGCAGTTATTGCCAATTTTTCACTGAAAAGATTTGTGTAAACGTTCTATGACAATATGTGGACCCTTTTGAATAGTTTGATACGCATATAGGTCTGCTTGTCGACGATAGCTGAGGTTTCATAATTGGCACTGAGTAAGCTGGTAATGAAGTTTGTGAAAGGGAAAGAAAATTGAAAGTGTTTGACAGTCAGACAGGCAGTGTGACATTAAACATCAATTACTTGGAGTCTATTGTTTCGATTGTGTTAACAGTTTTCGCAAAGCTAATAAAACGATAAAATGATGATTTGTTTAAATCAAAAGTGATTCAAATTGCTTGTACTTTTGCTATTTTACGATGCGAGTAAGACAATGCATGAGAAAAAGAAAGAAGGCAGGGGGAGGCGAATCAAGCCTACTGAATTCGTTTTGTTTGGTGCATACTAATTAACTACGAGGGATTCCTTTTATTTGGCGGGATTGACCATCCTTAGTGTTGCAATCTGCCAACTGACAGCTCTATCGTGAAGCTTGACATTTTTGAGATTATACGTACCTCGAACGGTATGACATATGAGAGCTATTTGTGTTGTTTATAGCAACTTAAAGAGGATGCATCTCGCCCAAAAAATGAAAGTAGGTCGTGAACATTTTCGTGTGATTATTTTTTACAAATTTCGACATGAATTAATTCAACAACAAGGCATCGATGACCTTAAATCAATTTTTGCCACTGAGACTCTGACAAAGTCCAGTGTTTATCGATGGTATGGTGACTTCAACCGTAATTCACTCCAAGACGAATTTCGTGAAGGTCCTCCAAACTCTGGCGTTTTTCCGGAAATCAATGATGCTATTGCAAGATCGTCGTGTGGCTTATGGTGAGATTGGGACAACCTTAGGTATTAGGAATTAGTCGGAGCCACCATGGTGTAATGGTTAGCATGCCAGCCTTGCATACAGGGGTTGGTGAGTTTAAATCCTGCTCCAAACGAACACCAACAAGTATATACGGCCGCAAGTTCGGCCGTATATACTTGTACCCTCCACCATGGATGGCGTATAAACTTCTACCAAAGACTGTCATCCACAATCGAATTACTTGGGTTTTGGTAATACTTACCGATGGCAAAGTATCTTAAAACTTCCTTAACATCGTCCTCTAAATTGTAAGTTAGTCAATACGTGGTATATATTAGACAAAAAGGTATATATATGTAAGTCTATAAATAATTACGAACCGGTATGAACTTTTCCGTGGTAATTAGAGAGCCAGAATTGAAATATGGGGGTCGCTTTATATGGAGGCTATGTTCAATTATGGACAACTTTTTTTTGTGATTGGGGATCGGTTTATCTGAAGACTATATATAACTAGAGACCGATATGGGTCAAGTTTGGCATGGTTTTTAGCGGCCATATACTGGCACAATGTACCAAATTTCAGCTGAATCGAATGAAATTGGTTCCTCAAAGAGGCCCCATAACCAAATCTGGCGATAGGTTTATATGGGGGCTATATATGATTATGGACCGATATGGACCAATTTTTGCGTGATTGTTAAAGACCATATGCTAACACCATGTACCAAATTTCAACCGGATCGGATGAATTTTGCTTCTCCAAAAGGCTCCGGAGGTCAAATCTGGGGATCGGTTCATATGGGGGCTATCTATAATTATGGACCGATATGGACCAATTTTTGCAAAGTTATTAGAGACTATATACGTACATAATGTACCAAATTTCATCCCGATCGGATAAAATTTGCTCCTCCAAGAGGCTCCGGAGGTCAAATCTGGGGGTCGGTTTATATGGTGGCTATATATGATTATGGACCGATATGGACCAATTTTTGCATATTTGTTAAATCCATATACTAACAACACGTACCATGTTTCAACCGGATCGGATGAATTTTGATCCTCCAAGAGCTCCGGAGGTCAAATCTGGAGATCGGTTTATATGGTGGCTAAATATAATTATGGACCACTATGGACCAATTCTTGCATGGTTTTTAGATACTATATACTAACATAATGTACCAAGTTTCAATTGGATCGGATGAAATTTGCTCCTCCAAGAGGCTCCGGAGGTCGAATCTTGGGATCGGTTCGTATGGGGCTATCTATAATTATGGACCGATATGGATCAATTTTTGCAAGGTTATTAGAGACTATATACGTACATCACGTACCAAATTTCAACAGGATCGGATAAAATTTGCTTGACTAAGAGGCTCCGCAAGCCAAATCTGGGGGTCGTTTATATGGAAGCTATACGTAAAAGTGGTCCAATATGGCCCATTAGCAATACCATCTGACTTACATCAGTAACAACTACCTATGCCAAGTTTCAAGTCGATAGCTTGTTTCGTTGGGAAGTTGTGGAAGCGTGATTTCAACAAACGGACGGACGGACATAATTAGATCGACCCAGAATTTCACCACGACCCATGGGATCTTAAGCAATATTTCGATGTGTTACAAACGGAATGACAAAGCATTTCAGTGTTGGATTATTCCCTCTCAGTATGTTAATGCTGGTGCAGGGATGAAAAATCAATTTTTTGAATTGTACCAACGAGAATAAAAAAATTGTACTTTTTGGGTTAAAAATGTACCAAATTTTAAAAATAATGGATTGGAGTATAGTAACCGAAATATACAAATTAGTTATCAACTTGTAAAATAACGAAGGTTCTATTTGTAAAGGTTTTGTGCGAGTCAAAATTCAAAATCTGTTTCCTTCCAATGTGTTTGTTGTCAAAACTTTCATAATCATATCTTCATATTCTATGTATTGTAGCTGTTATTGTCATCAATAGACAATTATCCATATAAGTTATATTTATATAGCATAGCTTGCGGCGCCCACGAGCCGATTAAACTAACTTTATTTAACAGAAACATACATTTGGTTGGGCATCGTGGAGCAGTGGTTGCTATGTCCGCCTTGCATGCCAAGGGTCGTGGGTTCGATACCTGCTTCGACCGAACACTAAAAAGTTTTTCAACGGTGGATTATACCACCTCAGTAATGCTGGTGACATTTCTGAGGGTTTCAAAGCTTCTCTAAAAGGTTTCACTGCAATGTGGAACGCCGTTCGGACTCAGCTATAAAAAAGGAGGTCTTATGCCATTGAGCTTAGCATGGAATCGGGCAGCACTCAGTGATAAGAGAGAAGTTCACCAATGTGGTATCACAATGGACTGAATAGTCTATGTGAGCTTGATACATCGGGCTGCCACCTAACGTAACCTAACCTAACCTATATCCTAGAAGATGGGCTGAATCGATCCATGGGCATTAAGCCGCCACCATGAAATTTATTTTATTTTGCAAAATTTGGTCCAAATAAGTTCGTATTTATGTATAGCTCCCATATATATCTTTCGCCTGATTTCGATTCATATGACCACAGAGATCAAAGTTTTATTCCGAAAATTTTGAAATTTTTTCGGAGAGTACAATTAAAGTTTTAGCAATGTGCGCTAAATGTGGTCAAAATCGTATATATCGACTGATAAATCATAAATGCAGATTAACGAAATTTTATGCAATAGCTTTAAATTTAAATATTTCCCACATTTTACCTCGTCCCGGTCATTCGGCGATTTAAATTTTGAGTCTAGAGATTTTGTAGAAGTCTAAAATCTGTTGTCCAAATCATTTGTGAGAACATACACCTTCATATATAGCACGCAAAAAATTGAAGGATTTGAGATGGGACCGAAAATGTAGATCTGCAAAGTGGTGCAGGGTTTAATATAGTCGGACTGTAGACTTTCCTTACTTGTTTTATATAACACTCACATGAACCTACTAACCATTTTACGTTTTGAACACTGTATGTAATGTGCGGTGCTACAAATCGCTTAGGCACCAACTACTGAGATAATCTGGTCCATTTGTTGTACTATACTTCGGTAATTAAAGGTATTTGTTCAGCTGAAATGCAAGTCTAAGTTGTTTCAAGTTTGAAAACGAATGGCAATCACGGTGGCCACTCCTGCGAAAAATAACCTACAAAATTTTAAAAAATCCAAAACCAAATTTAAAAAATATTATTTTGAAGATTTTGATCAAACTTTTTGTGATTGGTATGAAAAAAAATTGTTTTCTTCGAAAAAAATATTTTAAAATTTTATTTCAATTTCAAATTTTATTTTATTTTTACTTATACTGCACCGCCAAGGGAAAGTTACTACTTCTAAAAAAAAGGAGAATTTACTCACAATGGATTTTGAGAGTATAATATAAGACTAAAATTATAATTTTTAAAGATATTACATTTATTTAAATTGTTAACGATATATTATTTCTAAAGAAAAATTTGTCAAAATTTTATTTCTATATGAAATTTTGTTCAAATATTTACTTCTATAAAAAAAATTATATAAAAACTTAAATTTTGTCTAAATTTTTACTTCTACAGAAAATTTTGTCAAAAAAAGCTCGAATAAATATTGTAATAATTTCTAGTACAAAATCTAAATTTGATTTGTATAGATGATTTTGCCAAAATTTGTATACCCTCCACCATAGGATGGGGGTATATTAACTTTGTCATTCCGTTTGTAATACATCGAAATATTGCTCTAAGACCCCATAAAGTATATATATTCGGGGTCGTGGTGAAATTCCGAGTCGATCTGAGCATGTCCGTCCGTCCGTCCGTCTGTTGAAATCACGCTAACTTCCGAACGAAACAAGCTATCGACTTGAAACTTGGCACAAGCAGCTGTTATTGATGTAGGTCAGATGGTATTGCAAATGGGCCATATCGGTCCACTTTTACGTATAGCCCCCATATAAACGGACCTCCATATTTGGCTTGCGATTGCTTTAAGAGAAGCAAATTTCATCCGATCCGGCTGAAATTTGGTACATGGTGTTAGTATATGGTCTCTTACAACCATGCAAAAATTGGTCCATATCGGTCTACTTTTACGTATAGCCCCCATATAAACGGAACCCCAAATTTCGCCTGCGATTGCTCTAAGAGAAGCAAATCTCATCCGATCCAGCTGAAATTTGGTACATGGTGTTAGTATATGGTCTCTAACAACAATACAGAAATTGATCCACATCGGTCCATAATTACATATAGCCGCCATATAAACCGATCTCCAGATTTGGCTTGCGAAGCCTCAAAGAGGAGCAAATTGCATCCGATCCGGCTGAAATTTGGTACATGGTGTTGGTATATGTTCTCTAATGACCATGC
This sequence comes from Haematobia irritans, assembly GCF_050003625.1. Taxonomy (NCBI): domain Eukaryota; kingdom Metazoa; phylum Arthropoda; class Insecta; order Diptera; family Muscidae; genus Haematobia; species Haematobia irritans. The sequence continues at coordinate 106,152,692 of NC_134399.1, read as the reverse complement.
AAAAATTGGTCCATATCGGTCCATAATTATATATAGCCCCCATATAAGCCGATCCCCAGATTTGATTTCCGGAGCCTCTTAGAGGAGCAAAATTCATCCGATCCGGTTGAAATTTGGTACGTGGTGTTAGTATGTGGTCTCTAACAACCATCCAAGAATTGGTCCATATCGGTCCATAATTATATATAGCCCCCATATATATCGATCCCCAGATTTGTCCTGCGGAGCCTCTTGGAGGAGCAAAATTCATCCGATCCGGTTGAAATTTGAAACATGGTGTTAGAGTGTGGTATCTAACAAACACGCAAGCATTGGTCCATATCGGTTCATAATTATATATAGCCCCCATATAAACCAATCCCCAGATTTGATCTCTGGAGCCTCTTGGAGGAGCAAAATTCATCCGATCCGGTTGAAATTTGCAACGTGGTGTTAGTATAAGGCCGCTAATAACCATACCGAAATTGGTCCATATCGGTCTATAGTTATATATAGCCGATCCCCAATCACACAAAAATTGGTCCATATCGGTTCATAATCATGGTTGCCACTCGAGCCAAAAATAATCTACCAAAATTTTATTTTTATGGAAAACATTGTCAAAATGTTATTTCTATCGAAAATTTTGTCAAAATTTTATTTCTATAGAAAATTTTGCAAAATTTTATTTCTATAGAAAATTTTGCAAAATTTGATTTCTATAGACAATTTTGTAAAGATTTTATTTCTATAGAAAATTTTGTCAAAATTTTATTTCTATAAAAAAATTTTGTCAAAATTTTATTTCTATAGAAAATTTTGTCAAAATTTTATTTCTATAGAAATTTTTTTCCAAATTTTATTTCTATAGAAAATTTTTTCCAAATTTTATTTCTATAGATATTTTTTTCCAAATTTTGCTTCTATAGAAAATGTAAAAATTTTATATTGTCAAAATTTTATTTCTATAGAAACTTTAAACTTAATTATATACGTATTTAATCGGCCTTTTTTAGTTTAATATATACCACGTATGGACTATGTGGTATATATTACGGTGTTAGGAAGTTTTAAGACACCTTGCCATCGGCAAGTGTTACCGCAACCCAAGTAATTCGATTGTGGATGACAGTCTTCAGTAGAAGTTTCTGCGAAATCCATGGTGGACGGTACATAAGCTTCGGCCTGGCCGAACTTACGGCCGTATATACTTGTTTTTCTATAGAATTTATCTTTTTAAAATGTTATTTCTATAGATTTTTTTTCAACATTTTATTTCTATAGATTTTTTTTCAAAATTTTATGTCTATAGAAAATTATTTCAAAATTTTATTTCTATAGAACATTTTTTTTCAAAACTTTATTTCTATAGAAAATTTTGTCAATTTCACCCAGAGAAAGAATATGATCACTCAAACATGTTTTAAGAGCAAAATTTTATTTTTGGATGGTGACCATGTAACATGGTTTTCGCAACCATGTTATTTCCTTGGAAATCATGTATCTGATTTCGGCAAGCAGTTATATTGGTGAGAAAATAACATTTGAGTGACAAACATGTTACATGGTCACCATACAAAAATAACATTTTGCTCTTGAAACATGTTTGAGGTGATCATATTCCTTCTCTGCGTGTTTATAGCTATTTTTGTAAATTTTATTTCTAAAAGAAATTTTGTCAGCATTTTATTTTGTATAGCAAATTTTGTCAGAATTTTTTTTATAGTTTTTTTTATTTTAATTTTATTTCTATAGAAAATTTTGTCAGAGTTTTATTTTTAGATATAGCTGTGGGAGCTATTTGGATGATATTTTGCAAGTTTAGTTGATATTACCGAAGGTTACCTTTTTCTAAATTTGAGTAAGATCGGTTAATAAATAAGGCTATTATGGTCAGAGATAAAGTTATTAAGGGTAAATCTTTGAAAAACGGGCGATACATATATATGGGAGCTATATCTAAATCTGAACCGATTTGGATGATATTTTGCAGGTTTTGTTTATATTATAGGAGATTAATATTTTCAGAATTTGAGTAAGATCGGTTAATAAATGAGGCCACTATGGTTAAAAATAAAGTTATTAGGGAAATTTTTTAAAAATCGGACGCTACATATATATGGGAGCTATATCTAAATCTGAACCGATTTGGATGATATTTTGCAAGTTTGGTTGGTACCACAGAAGGTTACCTTGTGCTTAATTTTAGTAAGATCAGTTCGTAAATAAGGGCTTTATGGCCAAATTTGGGAAAATCGGGCGATACATATATATGGGAGCTATAGTTAAATCTGAACCGATTTCGATGAAATTTTGTAGACTTAAAGAGTGAAAGAAAAATATTACTTTGTGCCAAATTTGACTATGATCTGTGGGAAATAAAGCGCAACGTGGCCCCATTTGAAAAAATCTGGCGATACATATATATGGGAGCTATATCTAAATTTGATCCGATTTATTCCAAATTCAGTATCGTTCGTCCTTGTACCAAAAAACACTCTGTACCAAATTCCATCAAAATCGGTTTATAATTGCGACCGGAATCCTGCGAACAACAAATACATGGACAGACAGACGGACGGACGAGCACCAAGCGCGAGATCGACTCAATAGGTGATTCTGAGTCGATCGGTATATATTTTATCAATATTTGTGGTAGGCACATTTTTTGACAGATCAAAGTTATTATACCCTGACCACTATGTGATTTAGGCTATAACAAAGCGACAGAACTACTCTAAGTACCGCGCAGATCAGGTTAGATATAGTTGCAGCCCATATTTTTATACCTTCCACTATAGGATTCTCATTAAATTTCATTTAAATTTCTCATTACCTGTGAACACACATCGAAAATGTGGTCTCAGACCCCATAAAGTTTATATATTTTAGGCCATGGAGAAATTTGGATTCGATCTAGCTATGTCCGTCCGTCTGTGGAAATAACGATGACTTCCGAACGAAACAAGCTATCGGCTTGAACTTTGTGTAAGTATAATTGTTATTGATGTAGGCCAGATGGTATTGTAAATGGACCATATCGGTATAGATAGGTATAGCCCCCATATAAACCGATTCCCAGATTTGCCTTATATAGACTTGTGAAAGAGCAAATCTCATCCGATTCGGTTGAAATTCGGTACGCGATGTTTGTATATGCCTGCTGATAACCGTTTAAAAATTGGTCCATATCGGTCCAAAATTATATATAGCCTCTATATAAACCGATCCTCAATTTTGATTTACGGAATCTCCTGAAAGAGCAAATCTCATACGATCCGGTTGAAATTTGGTACGTGATGTTAGTTCTTACAACCGTGCAAAAATTTCTCCATATAGGTTCATAATTATATATAGCCTCCATATAAACCGAACCCCAAATTAGACTTCCAGATTCTCAGGGGGGAACAAATTTCATCCGATGAGGTTTGCCTTACGGATTTGCCTTACGGAGACTAGTGGAAGAGTAAATCTCATCCGATTCGATTGAAATTTGGTACGTGATGTTAGTATATGACTCCTAATAATCGTGTAAAATTTGGTCCCTATCGGTCCACAATTATATATAGCCTCTATATAAACCGATCCCCAGATTTGCCTTATGGAGTCTCTTGAAAGAGCAAATCTCATCCGATCCGGTTGAAATTTGGTACGTGATGTCAGTAAATGCGCTCTTACAACCGTGCAAAAATTGTTCCATATCGATTCATAATTATAATAGCCCTCATATAAATCGACCCCCAAATTTGACTTCAGGATACTCATGGAGGAACAAATTTCATCCGATGCGTTTGAAATTTGGCTCTCTAATAGCCATAGTCATTCATAATTATTTATAGACTCCTTTTTTATGCCTTTATTATCTAACATTGACTCTATATGGACTAACATACAATATAGAAAACAATGTTAAGAAGGTTTAATATTTCTCGGTAACCAAACTAATTCGATTCTGTATGACTGTCTTTAGTAGAACTTTGTACGCAATCCATGGTGGAGGGTACATACGATTCTTTCGGCCGCATTTAATTGTTTATTTTAAAAAAATTGCACTAAAAGTCACATGGTGCCAGAAATGTTACAAAATGTGAATAAAGTTGCACAACGATAACCCTGGGGGTGACAGTATTCCGAACCTAATTTGAAACACCATTCGGTGTCAGCTATAATAAGGAGGGAGGGAAGAAGGAAGGATCCAACGCTTATTGGGTACGAATTGATTTAATAAAGACTTTTTTACTTGTTCTACACGGACAAAAAAGACTGTTTTTCATATGTTTGGGTGTAAAAATTATATGGTTGGAACCCAAATTTTTAACTCAATATCTTTAAGTACAAGCATATAATGTTCATAAACTAGCATAACATGTTTGGGACATATATGTTAATATGTTACAACATATTATGTTTGGGACATAACATTTTTGTAAATATAATATGCTGAGATGCAAACATATATTAATTTGGAAATAGCCTATAAACATATATGTGTTTAGAATGGGAGACCTAAAGAGTATGCTACAAGTAAAATAATGGATGTAACCAATTGGCTCTTTAAAAATATATCCACACAAAGAAAATTTCATTAAATTTTTTTTTCTACCAATGTATGCCTTAAGGTGAAACATAATATGTTTGAATAATACAAACAATATTTTGTTTGGGCCAATCCTAAAAATATATATGCTTGTAGCAAAATGTGTTTGGGGTATATGTTACAGAAGCGATTTGTTTTAAGAGTGTAGATGAATGTTTATATTGTAACTAGCAACGATTTAAAGCTTTCTTTTTCTCTTTTCTCCTTTTCATAAAAAATCTGTATAAGCTAATTTTATGTTGGACTTTAATATAGGATATATTTTTTATTATGTTAATAAACTTCAATTAAAATTTTGCTGTAACTTGCTCTTATTTTTTTGCAGTTTTTTCTTTCGTCCATCCACAATTTCACAATGGACTGAATAGTCTAAGTGAGCCTGAACTATCGGGCTGTCACTATACCTACCATCCACAGCTACATCAACTAATGACCCGAATGACCATTGGTTTGACACTAAACTCCATTAAGATTACGTAAAACCAGGCGGAACTTGTGTTGATTGAGAGAAACTTGCACTTTCGAATAAACATCACATACAAAAAAAAAAAAAAAAAAAAATACACCATGCAAAACATCGAATAGCTCAAGCGTACGATTGAGCTGAAGTCATTGCCAAGTCAATTAATATATATCACACAGTGGATGGTGAAGGAGAATTTTTATAATCATCGTCATGAGATGGACAGTATGGTAAGTTTGAAAATCTGTTTGCGATATATAGAAAATTCTATTTCTTACCATATTATATTAAATTTATAAAGTTATTCAGGTCGCAAATCTATGTTGTTTGCACCTATCTTTTCTGGTTATTTTAATAATTTATTATGATTGTAAATATATAAATAAATAAATATAAAATTTATTATACACTAAACCACATAGTGGTTAGGTTCTGAGAAAAAAAAAACAAGTATATACGGCCGGAAGTTCGGCCAGGCCGAATCTTATGTAACCTCCACCATATGGGGGTCGCTTATATGGGGCTATATACAATTATGAACTTGATATGGACCAATTTTTGTGTGACTGGGGATCGATTTATCTGAGGGCCATATATAACTATAGACCGATATGTACCTAGTTAGGTATGGTTGTTAACGACCATATACTAGCACAATGTACCAAATTTCAACGCACTCGGATGAAATTTGCTCCTCCAAAAGGCTCCAAAACCACATCTCGGGATCGGTTTATATGGGGCTATGTATGATTATGGACTGATATGGACCACTTTTGGCATGGTTGTTAAATATCATATACTACCACCACGTACCAAATTTCAAGCAGATCGGATGAATTTTGCTTCTCCAAAAGGCATCGGAGGTCAAATCTGGGGATCGGTTTATATGGGAGCTATATATAATTATGGACCGATAGGAACCAATTCATGCATGGTTGTTGGATACCATATACTAACATCACATACCAAATTTCAGCCGAATGGGAAGAATTTTGCTCTTCCAAGGGGCTCTGGAGGTCAAATCTGGGGATCGACTCATATGGGGCCTATATATAATTATGGACCGATATAGACCAATTTTTGCATGGGAGTTTGAGGCCATATATTAACACCACGTACCAAATTTCAACTGAATCAGATGAATTTTGGGCTTCCAAGAGGCTCCGGAGGTCAAATCTGGTGATCGGTTTATATAGGGGCTATATACAATTATTGACCGATGTGGACCAATTTTTGCATGGTTGTTAGAGACCATATACTAACACTATGTACCAAATTTCAGCCGGATCGGATGAAATCGGGGGATCGGTTTATATGGGGCCTATATATAATTATGGACCGATGTGGACCAATTCTTGCATGGTTGTTAGAGACCATATACTAACACCATGTACCAAATTTCAGCCGGATCGGATAAAATTTGCTTCTCTTAGAGGCCTCGCAAGCCAAATCGGGGGATCGGTTTATATGGGGGCTATATATAATTATGGACCGATGTAGACCAATTTTTGCATGGTTGTTAGAGACCATATACTAACACCATGTACCAAATTTCAGCCGGATCGGATGAAATGTGCTTCTCTTAGAGGCCTCGCAAGCCAAATCGGGGGATCGGTTTATAAGGGGGCTATATATAATTATGGACCGATGTGGACCAATTTTTGCATGGTTATTAGAGACCATATACTAACACCATGTACCAAATTTCAGCCGGATCGGATGAAATTTGCTTCCCTTAGAGGCCTCGCAAGCCAAATTTGTGGGTCCGTTTATATGGGGGCTATACGTAAAAGTGGACCGATATGGCCCATTTGCAATACCATCCGACCTACATCAATAACAACTACTTGTGCCAAGTTTCAAGTCGATAGCTTGTTTCGTTCGGAAGTTAGCGTAATTTCAACAGACGGACGGACGGACGGACGGACTGACATGCTCAGATCGACTCAAAATTTCAACACGACCCAGGATATATATACTTTATGGGGTCTTAGAGCAATATTTCAATGTGTTACAAACGGAATGACAAAGTTAATATACCCCCATCCTATGGTGGAGGGTATAATAAAGAATTTCTTCCTAAGTCATTACTTTAAAAGTACATCCAAAAATGCTCATCTGGAGATGGACTTAATTTTCACTTCACAAGAAGTTCAAACGATTTTTCTACATCACCTCAAACGTGATGTTATACATCGTTTATTTCATGCAGTTTCACATTTTCTGAATTTGATTGTACATAAATTACAGCAAGGACAAATAGTAAAATAATAGAAGTTTCCAATAATTATTTAAAAAATTTTACCGATCCATTTCTCGGTAGACTTAGAATTTGTGAAAAAATATTTTTGTATAAAAAAACGAAAAATATTTTTGTATACCCTCCACCATAGGATGGGGGGTATATTAACTTTGTCATTCCGTTTGTAACACATCGAAATATTGCTCTAAGACCCCATAAAGTATATATATTCTGGGTCGTGGTGAAATTCTGAGTCGATCTGAGCATGTCCGTCCGTCCGTCCGTCTGTTGAAATCACGCTAACTTCCGAACGAAACAAGCTATCGGCTTGAAACTTGGCACAAGTAGTTGTTTTTGATGTAGGTCGGATGGTATTGCAAATGGACCATATCGGTCCACTTTTACGTATAGGCACCATATAAACGGACCCCCAAATTTGGCTTGCGAGGCCTCTAAGAGAAGCAAATTTCATCCGATCCGGCTGAAATCCGGCACATGGTATTAGTATATGGTCTCTAACAACCATTCAAAAATTGGTCCACATCGGTCCATAATTATATATAGCCCTCATATAAACCGATCCCCCGATTTGGCTTGCAGAGCCTCTAAGAGAAACAAATTTCATCCGATCCGCCTGAAATTTGGTACATGATGTTAGTATATGGTCTCTAGTGACCATGCAAAAATTGGTCCATATCAGTCTATAATTATATATAGCCCCCATATAAACCGATCACCAGATTTGACCTCCGGAGCCTCTTGGAAGACCAAAATTCATCTGATTCAGTTGAAAGTTGGTACGTGATGTTAACTTATGGCCTCAAATACCCACGCAAAAATTGGTCCATATCAGTCTATAATTATATATAGCCCCCATATAAACCGATCCCTAGATTTGACCTCCGGAGCGCCTTGGAAGAGCAAAATTCTTCCCATTCGGTTGAAATTTGGTACGTGATGTTAGTATATGGTATCCAACAACCATGCAGGAATTGGTTCCATAATTATATATAGCTCCCATATAAACCGATCGGCAGATTTGACCTCCGGTGCCTTTTGAGGAAGCAAATTTGATCCGATCTGGTTGAAATTTGGTACGTCGTGGTAGTATATGATATTTAACAACCATGCCAAAAGTGGTCCATATCAGTCCATAATCATTTATAGCCCCCATATAAACCGATCCCGAGATTTGGTTTTGGAGCCTCTTGGAAGAGCAAATTTCATCCGAGTGAGTTGAAATTTGTGGATGACAGTCTTTCGTAGAAGTTTCATAAGATTCGGCCTGGCCGAACTTACGGCCGTATATACTTGTTTTAATTTCCCCTAACTGTTTTATTTAAATAAACAAGTAAGGAAAGTCTAAAGTCGGGCGGGGCCGACTATATTATACCCTGCACCACTTTGTAGATCTAATACCATATCAAATCCGTCAAATGCGTTGGGTGCTATATATAAAGGTTTGTCCCAAATACATACATTTAAATATTACTCGATTTGGACAGAATTTGATAGACTTTTACATAATCTATAGACTCAAAATTTAAGTTGGCTAATGCACTAGGGTGGAACACAATTTTAGTAAAAAAAATATGGGAAACCTTTAAATCTGAAGCAATTTTAAGGAAACTTCGCAAAAGTTTATTTATGATTTATCGCTCGATATATATGTATTAGAAGTTTAGGAAAATTAGAGTCATTTTTACAACTTTTGGACTAAGCAGTGGCCATTTTACAAGGAAAATGTTGGTATTTTGACAATTTTTGTCCAAATCAGAAAAACATATATATGGGAGCTATATCTAAATCTGAACCGATTTCAACCTAATTTGGCACGCATAGCAACAATGCTAATTCTACTCCCTGTGCAAAATTTCAACTAAATCGATTTCAACCAAATTTGGCACGCATAGCTACAATGCTAATTCTACTCCCTGTGCAAAATTTCAACTAAATCGGAGCAAAAAATTGGCCTCTGTGGTCATATGAGTGTAAATCGGGCGAAAGCTATATATGGTAGATATATCTAAATCTGAGCCGATTTCAACCAAATTTGGCACCCATAGCTACAATGCTAATTCTACTCCCTATGCTAAATTTCAACTAAATCAGAGCAAAAAATTGGCCTCTGTGGTCATATGAGTGTAAATCGGGCGAAAGCTATATATGGGAGATATATCTAAATCTGAACGGATTTGGCTGATATTTTGAGACTCATAAAATATTCGGATGTACGGAATTTGAGGAAGATCGGTTGATATACACGCCAATTATGACCAGATCGGTGAAAAAAATATATGGCAGCTATATCTAAATCTGAACCGATTTTTTCCAAAATCAATAGGGATCGTCTTTGAGCTGAAACAGGACCCTATTTCAAATTTTAATACAATAGGACTAAAACTTCTGCACTTTGCACACAAAAATACATCAACAGACAGACGGACAGACAGACAGACAGACGGACGGACATCGCTAAATCGACTCAGAATTTAATTCTAAGCCGATCCGTATACTAAAAGGTTGGTCTATGATTACTCCTTCTTGGCGTTACATACAAATGCACAAACTTATTATACCCTGTACCACAGTAGTGATGAAGGGTATAAAAATGGAGCACTATTTCAGCAGGATTGTAAGAGAGAGAGAGGCAGTACCAACTGATTACAAAACAACCCAGCAAAAAATACTTCAGCAGTAAGAGTTTAGTTGCACTTTTTGGTATACAATAAAGTAGGCAGTGCATCTACACTGCTTGAATCGGTGGCAATAACGTAAACGAGTACTCAAAACAGTTTATGATCATTCGTTTACGTTATTACAACCATTTTATGCAGTATAGATGCGTGAAATATAGAGCTGTTTTCTTCACGCCAACAATGCTATACTCCAGATTATATATCACTTCTGAGCAATATTTCTATTAAAATGAGCAGTTATATCAGCGCTATATAGAAGCTGCTCTAAATCGGGACATCGTCCACAAAAATCAGCACTGATTCGGTTGTTTTGTAAGAAGTTGGTACTGTCTCAGACCCTTACAAAACTGCCGAAATAGTGCTCCATTTTTTCCTGGGAACCGAATCAGCGCTGATTTTTGTGGGCGAAGTCCCGATTTAGAGCAGCTACTATACAATAACGTAAACGAATGATCATAAATTAGTTTGATTACTCGTTAACGTTGTTGCCACCGATTCATGCATCATAAAATTCTGGTACGTGATGTCAGTATATACGTTTTAATAATCAAGCAGAAATTTATCCATTATCGGTACAGAATTATATGTAGCCTCCATATAAATAGACAATCCAGAATTTGACTTCTGGATTCTCATGGAACAACAAATTTCATCCGATCCGCTAGAAATTTGTCCCTCTAACTGCCATGCGAATATTGGTTCATATCGATTGATAAGTATTTAGAGACTCTTCTTTATAAACCGACCAATAAGTGTATGTATATAATTTTACTTTTATATCTAACATAGACTCCATACGGCAATTGTTACCACAACCTAAGTAATTCGGTTGTGGATTCACATAAATATGCATTAAAGTGTTGTACCACCCGTGGGTGGACATAAAAAGGGCGATTTTGTAGCTATTCTCTTTTTGAAAATACTGGTTTAAACAGCTGACGCACGTTTCGTCTTTTGTTTCACTGACAAACATTTTCTTTTTGGTCTAGAATTTAACCATTAATCGTCATGCAAACGGTCAACACTTGCAAATTATTGATTTTCATTATCAAAATTCGTGATCTGCTACGAAAGTTCATCTTAACGAAAATTGTGTTCCGCTACAAAGCTCATATTTGGTATGTAAATTAACAGAATTGTCCTGGTTTTCGAGTAAAGATCAGCGATAGGCATTGCAAAAGCAAACCAATGCATCCAGAAAAAGTCACAGTTTGGTGTGGTTTATGAGCTGGTGCTTTCATTGGACCGTACTTCTTCGAAATAAAGGGTGGTTAAAATTTCAAGGGCCGATGTTGATTTTGAATAAAACACAAACTATTTAGGAAATTATTGTAATTTTATTTTATTATGATATATTGGTATTACTCAATTATGTATGGAACAAAATATCGGCCAAATGGGCGCCGCGACCTCGGTAGCACACCTTCATCCGATGGTACAAATTTTCGATGACGCTGAGGCATAATGGAGGTTCTACGCCGTTCATGTGCCGAATTATCTCATCCTTTAGCTCTTGAATTGTTGCTGGCTTATCGACGTACACCTTTTCTTTCAAATAACCCCAAAGAAAAAAAGTCCAACGGTGTCAAATCACATGATCTTGGCGGCCAATTGACATCGCCATTACGTGAGATAACACGGTCATTGAATTTGTTGCGCAAAAGAGCCATTATTTCGTCAGCTGTGTGGCAAGTGACACCGTCCTGCTGAAATCACATATCGTGCACATCCATATCTTCCAATTCGGGCCATAAAAAGTTCGTTATCATCTCACGATAGCGAACACCATTCACAGTAACTGCCTGACCGGCCTCATTTTGGAAAAAATACGGCCCGATGATGCCGCCAGCCCATAAACCGCACCAAACAGTCACTCTTTGTGGGTGCATTGGTTTTTCGACAATCACTCTTGGATTCTCATTCGCCCAAATGCGGCAATTCTGTTTATTGCCGCATTTGGGTTAGGAGAAAATGTGCCTCATCACTGAAGATGATTTTCTTCGAAAATTGATCATCCACTGTTGCCATTTCTTGGAACCATTTAACACGTTGTTGGATTGAGATACACAATGGTTCCATGGTTCAAATTGAGTAAGTCTGAAATAGAAAAATGTCAAATAAAATTCGGAAAAAGCTTGGCGTTTAGATGTGGTTCACATTCAGCATCGGCCCTTACAATTTAACCACCCTTTACGAGTATGATCGTAACATACCGTGGCGAGTTATTTTCACATTTATTTCACCGGTCAATTGGACGCCTAGATCATGCGATACAAAGTCTTTAGTTCATTGTTTGTGGGACTACGTTAAGGCTAATGTCTATAGAGACAAGCCCGCTTCAATTGAAAGATAACATTGAAGCATTTATACGGGAGATTCCGGCCGGAATGTTGGAAGGAGCATGACCGCAGTCGCATTCAACATTTTCATAAAATAATCTTCAAACATTAAATTATATAGATCGTCCTATTAAATTCAAATAAAGATTTTATGCATTTTATATTATGTCTTTTTTTTTATTAATTTTCCTATAGCTCTTAAAAAAGCACCCTTTACTTGCCGAATTGTATAAATATAACCATATCCCTTAACCGTATTTTTTAAATTTCGATTAAAATACCTCTCTATTGTATCCCTTAATCTGCAAAATAGCTATGACTAAGACATCACTTCCACAATACTGTGCATTGTCACTTATGCAAAACGATAGTCACTGCCTGGACGATTACACAGCTTTGCATTTTCCTCTTGCACTTGATTTGCAGCGCTGTCTTTCATTCGATGTGCCTTGAAACACCACCTTCAATACCAAGAACTCGACTGAGGTCAACTTGAAGAGAAAAAAGTGATTAATGAAAATGGCTAACGGCTTCCAATTAAAACTCTCAGAATGTCTCAAGAGCTTTTAAGCAATTTCCTCTTTATCGGCCTCTTCTAAAAAAAATAGCTTCAAAGAAATAAATAAAACCAAAATGGATGGTAAAATGCCATAGATGTTTTTTGAGCGCAAAGAATAAATCTACTTAAAATCGAACAAATAAAGGGTGATTTGTTAAGAGCTTGATAACTTTTTTTTTTTAAAAAAACGCCTAAAATTTGCAAAATCTCATCGGTTCTTTATTTGAAACGTTAGATTGGTCCATGACATTTACTTTTTGAAGATAATTTCATTTAAATGTTGACCGCGGCTGCGTCTTAGGTGGTCCATTCGGAAAGTCCAATTTTGGGCAACTTTTTCGAGCATTTCGGCCGGAATAGCCCGAATTTCTTCGGAAATGTTGTCTTCCAAAGCTGGAATAGTTGCTGGCTTATTTCTGTAGACTTTAGACTTGACGTAGCCCCACAAAAAATAGTCTAAAGGCGTCAAATCGCATGATCTTGGTGGCCAACTTACCGGTCCATTTCTTGAGATGAATTGTTCTCCGAAGTTTTCCCTCAAAATGGCCATAGAATCGCGAGCTGTGTGGCATGTAGCGCCATCTTGTTGAAACCACATGCCAACCAAGTTCAGTTCTTCCATTTTTGGCAACAAAAAGTTTGTTAGCATCGAACGATAGCGATCGCCATTCACCGTAACGTTGCGTCCAACAGCATCTTTGAAAAAATACGGTCCAATGATTCCACCAGCGTACAAACCACACCAAACAGTGCATTTTTCGGGATGCATGGGCAGTTCTTGAACGGCTTCTGGTTGCTCTTCACTCCAAATGCGGCAATTTTGCTTATTTACGTAGCCATTCAACCAGAAATGAACCGAACACTGATTTTGGTAATAAAATTCAATGATGAAATGAACCGAACACTGATTTTGGTAATAAAATTCAATGATTTGCAAGCGTTGCTCGTTAGTAAGTCTATTCATGATGAAATGTCAAAGCATACTGAGCATCTTTCTCTTTGACACCATGTCTGAAATCCCACGTGATCTGTCAAATACTAATGCATGAAAATCCTAATCTCAAAAGAATCACCCTTTAGAAGCAAACATCCTTCAAGAGGTGTTGTAGAATTATATTTTTAACCCTTATCCTGTACCGCATATTGTATTAGTGGGCCAAATTTGCCCCAAATAAATTTATTCATATAATGCCCTAATACAGAATACGGAACTTTTTTATAGGGCTCAGCCAAACAGAGCTTTAAACTCTTTCTTTAAACTAATTCTTTAGAATAAAAATAAAAGTTAAGAAGTTTCAAGTCGAAATAATGATCATAACAAAAAAAATGTACTCATATAAAATTGGCTTGGTTAATTTTGACCTATTATTACAGGATAAGGGTCAATAGGATATGGAATTTCTTCGCGAAGCGAATAATTATATAAGTCCAGTTAGAGATGAGGCGCTTAAGCGATTTTTCACACTAAAAAAAAATGAGTAGGTGCACGCAACCAATTTAACCTTTGGGAAACGGGTGTTGCAAGCACTGTTCTTTCTTTGTAAAGGGTGATTTGTTAAGAGCTTGATAACTTTTTTTAAAAAAAAACGCATAAAATTTGCAAAATCTCATCGGTTCTTTATTTGAAACGTTAGATTGGTCCATGACATTTACTTTTTGAAGATAATTTCATTTAAATGTTGACCGCGGCTGCGTCTTAGGTGGTCCATTCGGAAAGTCCAATTTTGGGCAACTTTTTCGAGCATTTCGGCCGGAATAGCCCGAATTTCTTCGGAAATGTTGTCTTCCAAAGCTGGAATAGTTGCTGGCTTATTTCTGTAGACTTTAGACTTGACGTAGCCCCACAAAAAATAGTCTAAAGGCGTCAAATCGCATGATCTTGGTGGCCAACTTACCGGTCCATTTCTTGAGATGAATTGTTCTCCGAAGTTGTCCCTCAAAATGGCCATAGAATCGCGAGCTGTGTGGCATGTAGCGCCATCTTGTTGAAACCACATGTCAACCAAGTTCAGTTCTTCCATTTTTGGCAGCAAAAAGTTTGTTAGCATCGAACGATAGCGATCGCCATTCACCGTAACGTTGCGTCCAACAGCATCTTTGAAAAAATACGGTCCAATGATACCACCAGCGTACAAACCACACCAAACAGTGCATTTTTCGGGATGCATGGGCAGTTCTTGAACGGCTTCTGGTTGCTCTTCACTCCAAATGCGGCAATTTTGCTTATTTACGTAGCCATTCAACCAGAAATGAGCCCCATCGCTGAACAAAATTTGTCGATAAAAAAGCGGATTTTCTGCCAACTTTTCTAGGGCCCATTCACTGAAAATTCGACGTTGTGGCAGATCGTAAGTCTATTCATGATGAAATGTCAAAGCATACTGAGCATCTTTCTCTTTGACACCATGTCTGAAATCCCACGTGATCTGTCAAATACTAATGCATGAAAATCCTAACCTCAAAAGAATCACCCTTTATTTGTTTGAGGTTGTACGAAATGTTAAAGCTTTTATTACAAAAAAAAAAAAAACAAACAAGTATATACGGCCATAAGTTCGGCCAGGCCTAATCTTATGTACCCTCCACCATGGATTGCGTAGAAACTTCTACGAAAGGCTGTCATCCACAATCGAAATACTTGGGTTGTGGTATCTTAAAACTTCTTAACATCGTTTTCTAAATTGTGAGTTAGTCCATACGTGGTATATGTTATACAAAAAAGTTATGTATAGTTAAGTCTACACATAATTACGAATCGATATGGACTTTTTGCACGGTACGTAGAGAGCCAGAATTGAAGAATGGGGGTCGCTTATATGGGGGCTATATACAATTATGAACTTGATATGGACCAATTTGTGTGTGATTGGAAATCGATTTATCTGAGGGATATATATATAACTATAGACCGATATGGACCTAGTTAGGCATGGTTGTTAACGACCACATACTAGCACAATGTATCAAATTTCAACTCACTCGGATGAAATTGGCTCCTCCAAGAGGCTTTAAGACCAAATCTCGGGATCGGTTTATATGGGGCTATATATATGATTATGGACTGATATGGACCACTTTTGGCATGGTTGTTAAATATCATATACGATCACCACGTACCAAATTTCAAGCCGATCGGATGAATTTTGCTTCTCCAAAAGGCACCGGAGGTCAAATTTGGGGATCGGTTTATATGGGAGCTACATATAATTATGGGCTGATATGAACCAATTCCTGCATGGTTGTTAGATACCATATACTAACATCACGAACCAAATTTCAACCGAATGGGAAGAATTTTGCTCTTCCAAGGGGCTCTGTAGGTTAAATCTGGGGATCGGTTTATATGGGGCCTATATATAATTATACCCTGCGCCACACTGTGGAACAGGGTATTATAAGTTAGTGCATATGTTTGTAACACCCAGAAGGAGACGAGATAGACACATGGTGTCTTTGGCAATAATGCTCAGGGTGGGTCCCTGAGTCGATATAAACATGTCCGTCTGTCCGTCCGTCTGTCTGTGAACACATTTTTGTGATCAAAGTCTAGGTCGCAATTTAAGTCCAATCGCCTTCAAATTTGGTACATGTTCCTAATTTGGGTCAGAATAGAACCCTATTGATTTTGGAAGAAATCGGTTCAGATTTAGATATAACTCCCATATATATCTTTCGCCCGATATGCACTAATATGGACCTAGCAGCCATAGTTTTATACCGATTTGCTTGAAATTTTGTACAAACATACGACTGTATAGTCAAGTGTGCAAAATTTGATTGAAATCGGTTCAGATTTAGATAGAGCTCCCATATATATCTTTCGCCCGATATGGACTTACATGGCCCCAGAAGCCAGATTTTTGGCCGAATTTGGTTGAAATTTTGCACTAGGAGTACAATTAGTAGTATAGTCCAGTGTGCAAAATTTGATTGAAATCGGTTCAGATTTAGATATAGCCCCCATATATATGTTTCGCCCGATATGGGCTAATATGGTCCTAAAAGCCAAAGTTTTGGCCCAATTTGGTTGAAATTTTGCACAGAGAGTAGATTTAGCATTGTAGCTATGCGTGCCAAATTTGGTTGAAATCGATTCAGATTTAGATATAGCTCCCATATATATCTTTCGCCCGATATGGACTAATATGGTCCTAGAAGTCAGAGTTTTGGCCCAATTTGTTTGAAAATTTTCACTAGGAGTACAATTAGTTGTGCAGTTAAGTGTGCAAAATTTGATTGAAATCGGGTCAGATTTAGATATAGCTCCCATATATATCTTTCGCCCGATATGGACTAATACGGTTCTAATATCCAGAGTTTTGGCCCAATTTGATTGAAATTTTGCACAGGGAGTAGATTTAGCATTGTAGCTATGTGTGCCAAATTTGATTGAAATCGGTTCAGATTTATATATAGCTCACATATATAGCTTTCGCCCGATTTACACTCATATGACCACAGAGGCCAATTTTTTACTCCGATTTAGTTGAAATTTTGCACAGGGAGTAGAATTAGCATTGTAGCTATGCGTGCCCAATTTGGTTGAAATCAGTTCAGATTTAGATATAGCTCCCATATGTTTTTCTTATTTCGACAAAAATGGTCAAAATGCCAACATTTTTCTTGTAAAATCGCCACTGCTTAGTCGAAAAGTTGTAAAAATGGTTCTAATTTTCCTAAACTTCTAATTCATATATATCGAGCGATAAATCATAAAAAAACTTTTGCGAAGTTTCCTTAAAATTGCTTCAGATTTAAATGTTTTCCATATTTTTTTACTAACATTGTGTTCCACCCTAGTGCATTAGCCGACTTAAATTTTGAGTCTATAGATTTTGTAGAAGTCTATCAAATTCTGTCCAGATCGAGTGATATTTAAATGTAAGTATTTGGGACAAACCTTTATATATAGCACCCAACACGTTTGACGAATGTGATGTCGCAAATTTAGATCTACAAAATGGTGCAGGGTATAATATAGTCGGCCCCGCCCAACTTTAGACTTTCCTTACTTGTTATGGACCGATTTCGACCAATTCTTGCATGGGAGTTTGAGGCCATATATTAACACCACGTACCAAATTTCAACTGAATCAGATGAATTTTGGTCTTCCAAGAGGTGGGGGCTATATATAATTATAGACCGATGTGGACCAATTTTTGCATGTACCAAATTTCAGCCGGATCGGATGAAATTTGCTTCTCTTAGAGGCCTCGCAAGCCAAATCGGGGGATCGGTTTATATGGGGGTTATATATAATTATGGACTGATGTGGACCAATTTTTGTATTGTTGTTAGAGACCATATACTAACACCATGTACCAAATTTCAGCCGGATCGGATGAAATTTGCTTCTCTTTGAGGCTCTGCAAGCCAAATCTGGAGATCGGTTTATATGGGGGCTATATATAATTATGGACAGATGTGGACCAATATTTGCATGTTTGTTAGAGACCATATACTAACACCATGTACCAAATTTTAGCCGGATCGGATGAAATTTGCTTCTCTTAGGGGCCTCGCAATCCAAATTTGGGGTCCGTTTATATGGGGCTATACGTAAAAGTGGACCGATATGGCCCATTTTCAATACACTCCGACCTACATCATTAGCAACTACTTGTGCCAAGTTTCAAGTCGATAACTTGTTTCGTTCGGAAGCTAGCGTGATTTCAACAGACGGACGGACGGACATGCTCACATCGACTCAGAATTTCACCACGACCCAGAATATATATACTTTGAGGGGTCTTACAGCAATATTTCGATGTGTTACAAACGGAATGACAAAGTTAATATACCCCCCATCCTATGGTGGAGGGTATAAAAATATTCAGTTTCCGTTTGCTTTCAGAAAGTATGCAACCATATAATAAATCTGGTATTAAAACACTCTTCGCTAAGAGTATACGTACATATATTAAGACGAGTAAGATGCTGTGTATACCACAGAGTTATTAATTTATTATATGTTTGCCCTATCACCGTATTAATATGATTTGTCCAGGTCAACGAACTATTTAATCTAATTTCATTTGATTTGGCCTCCATTCAAACTTAAGTTCTGAGCTCACTTTTAAAAGTATATATAAATTTTTCAACCTAATGGATTCAAGATATAGTTTTTATTTGATTTAACTTCACCTGTACTCTCCCATATTAAGTCCATGGCTATAGATCATAGACACCGACCAGACTTTATTATAAAAAAAAAGTTAACAATGAAATCCAATGAACAAAGTTCTATTGTCATTATTAACATTTAATTATGTTACTAGACCTTTGATTATGAGTGGGAATTATTGCTATAGTTTCTGCAACATATTGCACAAAAAGCCCAACGCATTAATTGAATATATTTCATTTAATAAAACCATTGTTCAATTTCTTCAGATCCCTTATTAATTTATGAAAGCGTAATTAATTATAAGCATAAAATATGCGTCATCTGTTACAAGCTGAAATTATTCATGGGAGAATTAATAATTATTGTGCAGATTTCAACTAAAGCGATTTAAGTATTAAAATAAATAATACATCATCCTATAGCATGAGGTTTTAAAAGTAATTGCCATAAAAAAAGAACTATGGTATATGCAGTCGTAATTTATGCCGGCCGTATGCTTAATACCCACCAGTAATCAATCATTAATCAAATATAATAGTTTTCTCTCAACTCGTGGTAGCGGGTTGTTTGAAAATATATAGAATTTCAGGTGGAATTTATGAAACATATTACCTCACATATTCCGATCGGTTCAAATGATACGCTTGCCGAATTTAAATTTCAAGTTTCTACATGTATACCCTCAAAAACCTCACCAACGTAACATATTTCCAAAACATATTCTGCTACAAGTCTACATATATTTTCAGAATGGATTCATGCAAATAATTGCTTGCACTGGTCAAAAATATTATGTTTCACTCTAAGCATATCTTCAGTTTATAAACAATTGTCTGTTTGCAGCAAAATGTCTTAAAACAAGTATATACAGCAGTAAGTTCGGCCGGGCCGAATCCTAAATACCCACCACCATGAATCAAATATAATAGTTTCCTTTGAAAATTTCAAGGGGGTTTGATGACAGATATTCCCCCAAGCCAGTACGCTTCCCGAAGATAGATTTAAAGATTTTACCTATGAAAACTATATCAGATTCTGAATTTATAAGAACCATTTTTGTTTGAATTTTAAAGGAATCATAAACATCACTTTTACATGTGCAAGAAAAATGATGAAATAACACTTAGATTTGAAATCTAAAATCTGTAGATTTTTACCCCCATTATTTAAATGATGACGAGAAGTAAAATCAGGAAACTTAAAATTCTATACCCTCGAGAAGTGAAATTGGTCTATATGGAACCCTTACCAAATGGACCGATAAAAACTAAATCCGATAAACGGATAAAAACTACGGTCTGTAGAAAACCCGAGATATCGGTCGTATGGGGGCTATGCCAAAAAAAAGGACGGGAACACACAATATTCAGCACATATAATTGTAGTTCTAGAGTCTAGACCCCAAATCGGTGGGTCGGTGTATAAGGGGGCTATACCAAACCATGGACCGATACACAGTATATTCGTTACACCTATACCAAACCATGGACCGATACACAGTATATTCGTTACACCTATTTATGGTCCTAAAAAAACTTTAGATTTCCAATTTCAGGCAAAAAGTATAACCAGGAGATCGGTCTATATGGGGGCTATACCAAAACATGGATAGATACACACCATTTTCTGAAAACCTATTTATGGTCCTACAACAACCTCTAGATTTCAAATTTCAGGCAATTTGGAAAATACTACGGTGTCTAGAAGCTCAAGAAGTAAAATCGGGAGATCAGTCTATATGGGGTCTATAGCAAACTATAGATCGATACACACGATGTTCGGCACACCTATTAACGGTGCTAAAATACTTCTATATTTCCAAAGTCAGGGAAATCGAATAGAAACTACGGTTTCTAGAAGCCCAAGAAATAAAATCGGGAGATCGGTCTATATGGGAACTGTAGCAAAACATGGACCAGTTTCGACAAACCTATTTATGGTCCCAAAATTTCTCTAGATTTCCAAATTTAGACAAATCGGATAAAAACTACGGATTCTAGAAGCCCAAGAAGTAAAATCGGGGGATCGGTCTATATGAGGGCTATACCAAAACATGGACCGATATACACCATATTCGGCACACCTATTAACGGTGCTAAAATACTTCTAGATTTCCAATTTCAGACAAATCGGATAAAAACTACGGTTTCTATTTAGAAGCCCAAGAAATAAAATCGGGAGATCGGTCTATATGGGGGCTATACCAAAACCTTGATAGATACACACCATTTGCGGCGCATCTATTTGAGTTTCTAAAATACCTCTAGATTTCCAACTTTAGAGTAAATCTGATAAGATCTACGGTTTCTACAAGCCCAAGACTCCTAATCTGGGGATCGGTTTATATGGGAGCTATATCAAAACCTGGACCGATATAGCCCATCTTCGAACTTGGTCTGTCGGTCGAACAAAAGTCGAATCTGTACTAAACTTCACGATACGATAACGCCATTATTGAAGGCTGTAGCGTGATTACAACAGACAGACGGACATGCTTATATCGTCTTAGAATTGCTCCCTGATCAAGAATATATATACTTTATATAGTCGGAAATCGATATTTCGATGTGTTACAAAAGGAATGACAAACTTATTATACCCCCATGGAGCCATCGTGGTGCAATGGTTAGGATGC
The DNA here is from genome assembly GCF_050003625.1 of Haematobia irritans. Classification (NCBI taxonomy): domain Eukaryota; kingdom Metazoa; phylum Arthropoda; class Insecta; order Diptera; family Muscidae; genus Haematobia; species Haematobia irritans. The sequence goes on along the minus strand of NC_134399.1, from coordinate 106,131,051 downwards.
CCGCCTTGCATACACAAGGTCGTGGGTTCGATTCCTGCTTCGACCGAACACCAAAAAGTTTTTCAGCGGTGGATTATCCCACCTCAGTAATGCTGGTGACATTTCTGAGGGTTTCAAAGCTTCTCTAAGTGGTTTCACTGCAATGTGAAACGCCGTTCGGACTCGGCTATAAAAAGGAGGTCCCTTATCATTGAGCTTAACATGGAATCGGGCAGCACTCAGTGATAAGAGAGAAGTTCACCAATGTAGTATCACAATGGACTGAATAGTCTAAGTGAGCCTGATACATCGGGCTGCCACCTAACCTAACCTAACCTATTTACCCCCATTAGAATTAAATTCTGAGTCGATTTAGCGATGTCCGTCTGTCTGGTGATGCATTTTTGTGTGCAAAGTCCAGCTCGCAGTTTAAGTCAGATCGTCCTCAAATTTGTCATGGGGCCCTTTTTCGGCTCAAAGACGATACCTATTGATTTTGGAAGAAATCGGTTCAGATTTAGATATAGTTCCCATATATATCATTCGCCCGATATGGACTTATATATCCCCAGAAGCCCTAATTTACTTTAAATTTTGCACAGAGAGTAGAATTAATATTTTAGCTATGCATGTCAAATTTATTTGAAATCGGTTTAGATTTATATATAGCTCCCATATATACCTTTCCCACGATTTTCTCTTTATGACCACAGAGGTCAAAGTAGATTAAGTGAAATTTTGCTCAGGAAGTAGAAATAACATTATAACTATACATACCAAATTTACTTGAAAACCGTTCAGAATTAGATATAGCTCCCATATATATGTTTTTCCGATTTGGGCAAAAAGGGTCAAAATACCAACATTTTCCTTGTAAAATCCACTGCAAAGTAGAAAAATTGTATGAATGACGTAAATTTTCCTATACTTCCAATATATCCTAATGATAATAAATTAAAAAATAAAAAAAATTTAATATTTTTATCATGAAAAAATAATGAAAATAGTTGATTAATATAAGAAATTTTAAATATATTAAACATAAATACTATAGAAAATGTTAAAAAACAATAAAATAAAAAATAAATTAATCATAAATTTCTATTATATATTGCAGCTAATATTCATCCTAAATGATTAATAGATGAATAAGCTATTAATTTTCGTAAAGATGTTTGATTTAATCCTCCTAATGCACCAATTAATCTTGATAAAATAATTCTAATAATAATTAATGGCTTAAAAATAATATAAGAAATTAATATTAAAGGAGCAATTTTTTGTCAAGTTATTAAAATTAATGCATTAATTCAAGATAATCCTTCTATTACATTAGGAAATCAAAAATGAAAAGGAGCTGACCCACTTTTTAATAATAAAGAAGAAAAAATAATTATTTCTATTAAATAATTAGATTCAATTCTTTTTGAATTTAATAAAAATAAAATTACTGCAAATAAAAATACTGAGGAAGCTAAAGCTTGAGTTAAAAAGTATTTTAATGAAGCTTCAGTAGATATTAATTTATTATCTCTTATTAGGGGGATAAAAGCTAACAAATTAATTTCCAATCCTATTCATGCTCCTAATCAAGAATTAGCTGAAATAGAAATTATAGTACCTATTATTAAAATAATTAAAAATATAATTTTAGATGAATTATTAAAAATTAAAAAGAAAAGGATTAGAACCTTTATAAATGGGGTATGAGCCCAGTAGCTTAATTAGCTTATCTTTTTATAATAAATATATTTTGGTGTACGATGCACAAAAGTTTTTGATACTTTTAGAAATAGTTTAATTCTATTAAATATAATTATAATGAATGTAATATTATTACATGATCTATCCTATCAAGATAGCCCTTTTATCAGGCAATTCATTACTGTTAAAAACATCGTTTTTTTTTTTTTTTTTTTTTTTATACATATATTTTTATGAAATAATAAAATTTTTAAAATTATTAATTTATTTTTTAATAATTAAAAATAGTATTTTATTAATTTTAAATATATTTTCATTAAAAATTTTATAAAAGAATTTTTATTTAATAAGTTAAATAAAATAAAAATAATATAGATAATTTTTTTTTGCGCATATATATATATATAGAAATTTATATATACCATTTTTTACTAATACGTAAATTTTTACATTATTTATATAAATAATTAATAATTTATAAATAATATATATATATATATATATATAAATCAAATATTAATATATAAATTATTTATAAATTATTAAATAAATATTAATCAACATTTTAGCCTATACCTCCAATTAGATGGGTAATTAGAGTTTATAGTAATACTAGCCTTAATTGAATGGTTGTGAAATTTTTTTTTGCTCTAGATTAATAGATCCCTATTAATTAATTAAATATTTATATATATATAGATATCTATTAATCTTAATTAGTATATCGTCTTAAATTCGTAAATTGCACTCTTCAATATACTTTTTGGGACCCTTAATAAAATAATGGAAAATTATCAGTAATTTAAAAAAAAATTTTTAAAAATTTTTACAAAAAAAAAATTTTTTTTTATAAAAAAAAAAAAAAAAACAAGCTATTTCTATGTAATTATAAATTTATTAAGGTTTATAATCAGTATTATTACTAAACTTAATTATTAAAATAATTATAAATAAATATATTATAAATTTATAATATTATTATATAAAATAGTTAATAAATAAATTTTTATAGATTTATAATTGTATTATATATTATTTTATATTTATAGTATTATTTAAAATTTATACTTAATTTAATTCATTAATTTATAATTACATAGAAATAATTTTTTGAGTTTTTTTTTATTATAACATTAAAAATATAATATAAATCATACAAATTAATTTACTTTATAAAATTTTTAATGAAAATATACTTATTATAAATTAATTGGGGATAATTTATAATATTTATTTTAATTATATAATTATTATGTAGGGGTATATAATAATATAATTATAATTTTTTTTTGTATGTAATTTATATTGAAAAATTATTGGAGATAGTACCAATTTTTAATTATTAAATTTATAATTATATTTATAATTATTTTTACTAATTATTGTTATTAATTTATAATTTAATTATATTAATTTTTATAATTTATATTAATAATTAAATTATAAAGTTTTATTTTGGCTTATTAATTTATTATTAGTTTAATTTATATGTAAATTTTTGTGAGGATTTTTATTTATTTTAATAATAAATAAATTAATTTATATTCGCAGTAATTAATTTTATTAATTAAAGAAATTTAGAAATAGTAATACTAAATAGTATTGGCTAAATTTGTGCCAGCAGCCGCGGTTATACGAATAATGCAAATAAATTTTATCAGTAAAAGTTAAATTGTTTATTTATATAATATAATATAAATTATTAGGTGAAATTTTTGATTTATTAATTATTATATTTAATATTAATTGAAGCTTGAAAATTTTAATAATAAACTAGGATTAGATACCCTATTATTTAAAATGTAAATATTAATGCTTAGGTAGTAATAGTTATGTTCTTGAAACTTAAAAAATTTGGCGGTATTTTAGTCTATTCAGAGGAACCTGTTCTGTAATCGATAATCCACGTTGGACCTTACTTAAGTTTGTTTAGTTTATATACCGTCGTTATTAGAATATTTTATAAGAATGTTAATTTTCATAATTTTATAAAAGAAAAGATATCAGATCAAGGTGTAGCTTATATTTAAGTAGAAATGGGTTACAATAAAATTATTTATATGGATTTAAATTTGAAATGTTTAATGAAAGTGGATTTGATAGTAAAATTATAAAGATTAATAATTTGATTTTAGCTCTAAAATATGTACACATCGCCCGTCACTCTTATTATTAAGATAAGATAAGTCGTAACATAGTAGATGTACTGGAAAGTGTATCTAGAATTCAATTTAAAGCTTAATTAGTAAAGCATTTCATTTACATTGAAAAGATTTTTGTGCAAATCAATATAAATTGATTAAATTTTATTTATTAATTTTTTTATTATTTAAATTATTTTATTAAAAATAATTATAAATTGTTTATTTTTAGTATTTTATAAAGAAAAAATAAAATTAATTATAGTGTATTAGTATTGTGAAAGAAAATTGAAATAATTTGAAAAATTATTATTTTAAAAGAAAATTTAATTTATTGTACCTTGTGTATCAGGGTTTATCAAATAAAAATTAATTAATTTAATTTTCTCGATTTTAAAAGAGTTAATATATTATAAAAGTTAATGTGATAAAATTATTTTTAATAATATATTAGAAATGAAATGTTATTCGTTTTTAAAGGTATCTAGTTCTTTAAGAAATAAATTTAATTTAGAAATTTTATATTATTTAATTAGTTAAATTAATTAAATAAATATTTAATTTTAATATTTTACGGGATAAGCTGTAAAATAAATTTTTAAAAATATTTAAATAAAATAATAAATATAGATTTAGAAATAGTTATTATTAATAAAAGTGTTATAATTTATTTTATAAATTAAATTATTTATTTAAATTTTAAATTTTTATTAAAGTTTTAATTTTAATTAAAAAAATTAAATAATAATGATAAAATTAGTATATATTATTGTATAAATAAATAAATATGAAAAGTTTATGTAAAGAACTCGGCAAAATAATGTTCGCCTGTTTAACAAAAACATGTCTTTTTGAATTGTATTTAAAGTCTAACCTGCCCACTGAAATTTTTAAATGGCCGCAGTATCCTAACTGTGCAAAGGTAGCATAATCATTAGTCTTTTAATTGAAGGCTGGTATGAATGGTTGGACGAGATATTAACTGTTTCATATAAATTTATAATAGAATTTTATTTTTTAGTCAAAAAGCTAAAATTTATTTAAAAGACGAGAAGACCCTATAAATCTTTATATTTAAAATATTATATTTTTTTAGAATTATTTTAATATAATATTTAATAATATTTTATTGGGGTGATATTAAAATTTAATAAACTTTTAATTATTTAAATCATTAATTTATGAATAATTGATCCGTTATTAACGATTAAAAATTTAAGTTACTTTAGGGATAACAGCGTAATTTTTTTGGAGAGTTCATATCGATAAAAAAGATTGCGACCTCGATGTTGGATTAAGAAATATGTTTAGGTGTAGCAGCTTAAATAATAAGTCTGTTCGACTTTTAAATTCTTACATGATCTGAGTTCAAACCGGCGTAAGCCAGGTTGGTTTCTATCTTTAAAAAATTAAAATATTTCAGTACGAAAGGACCTAATATTTGATAAATAATTATTTTAAAATTGAATATTATTAATATTATACTATTTTGGCAGATTAGTGCAATAAATTTAGAATTTATTTATGTAATTTTTATTACAAATAGTACATGTTTTTTATAGAAAATCTAATATTTATTATTGGTAGATTATTATTAATTATTTTTGTTTTAGTAAGAGTAGCTTTTTTAACATTATTGGAACGAAAAGTTTTAGGTTATATTCAAATTCGTAAGGGTCCTAATAAAGTTGGAATTATAGGAATTCCTCAACCTTTTTGTGATGCAATTAAATTATTTACTAAGGAACAAACTTATCCTTTATTATCTAATTATATTTCTTATTATTTTTCTCCTATTTTCTCTTTATTTTTGTCTTTATTAGTTTGAATATGTATACCTATATTTATTAAATTATTTTCTTTTAATTTAGGATTATTATTTTTTTATGTTGTACAAGTTTAGGTGTTTATACTGTTATAATTGCGGGATGATCTTCTAATTCAAATTATGCATTATTAGGTGGATTACGAGCTGTTGCTCAAACTATTTCTTATGAAGTTAGATTAGCTTTGGTTTTATTAAGTTTTATTTTTTTAATTGGAGGTTATAATATATTAATATTTTATAAATATCAAATATTTATTTGATTTTTATTTATTATATTTCCTATAGCATTAGTTTGATTTAGAATTTCTTTAGCTGAAACTAATCGAACTCCTTTTGATTTTGCTGAAGGGGAATCTGAATTAGTATCTGGATTTAATGTAGAATATAGAAGAGGAGGATTTGCTTTAATTTTTTTAGCTGAATATGCAAGTATTTTATTTATAAGAATATTATTTTGTGTAATATTTTTAGGAAGAGATGTATTTTCTTTTATATTTTATATTAAATTAACTTTTGTTTCTTTTATATTTATTTGAGTTCGTGGAACTTTACCTCGATTTCGATATGATAAATTAATATATTTAGCATGAAAAAGTTTTTTACCTTTTTCATTAAATTTTTTATTATTTTTTGTAGGTTTTAAAATTTTTTTATTATATTTATTATAGTGAATATTTTTTAGTAAATAAGTTAATAGAAAATTTAATTTCTATCTTATGTTTTCAAAACATATGCTTAATTCAAGCTCATTAACTAATTAATTTAATAAATTATCTCATCATTTTGTAATTAAAGGATTAATTATAAAATAAGCAAAATAAACTACTGTTAAAATTTGTCCAACAATTACGTATGGAGTTTCAACAGGTCGTGCTCCAATTCATGTTAATAAAATAACTGTTACTACTATTAATCAAAATATAATTTTATTAATTGGGTAAAATTGAATTCCTCGGAATTTACTTAAATGATAAAATGGTAAAATTGCTAAAATTGCAATAGAAAGAACTAAAGCAATTACTCCACCTAATTTATTAGGAATAGATCGAAGAATAGCATAAGCAAATAAAAAATATCATTCAGGTTGAATATGAACTGGTGTAACTAAAGGATTAGCTGGAATAAAATTATCAGGGTCTCCTAATAAATTTGTACTAATTAATACTAATAAAATTAAAATTATTGTTATAATAATGAATCCTACAATATCCTTATAAGTAAAATAAGGGTGAAATGGAATTTTATCAATATTAGAATTTAATCCAATAGGATTATTTGATCCTGTTTCATGTAAAAATAATAAGTGAATTATTGTTATAGCTAGTACAATAAAAGGTAAAATAAAATGAAAAGTAAAGAATCGAGTTAAAGTTGCATTATCAACAGCAAATCCTCCTCAAACTCATTGAACTAAATCAATTCCTAAATAAGGAACTGCTGATAATAAATTAGTAATTACAGTAGCTCCTCAGAATGATATTTGACCTCAAGGTAAAACATAACCTATAAAAGCAGTTCCTATTACTAAAAATAAAATAATTACTCCTACTAGTCATGTTGGAGTATATAAATATGATCCATAGTATATTCCTCGACCTACATGTAAATAAATACAAATAAAGAAAAATGATGCACCATTAGCATGTAATGTTCGTAATAATCATCCATAATTTACATCTCGACAAATATGATTTACTCTATTAAATGCTAAATTAATATCTGCAGTATAGTGTATTGCAAGAAATAAACCTGTTAAAATTTGGATAATTAAACATAATCCTAAAAGAGATCCAAAATTTCATCATGATGAAATATTACTTGGAGCTGGTAAATCTACTAATGCATTATTAGCAATTCTTAAAATTGGATGTTTAAGTCGTAAAGGTTTGTTCATTAGTTAAATATTGGTCGAAGAGGTCCCTTAAATAAATTAGTAATTTTAACTACGGCAATTAAAGTAATTAATAGATAATTTATTAATAAAATTGTTAATAAATTAGTAGGGTAATTATATAATTTATTTAATGATAATGAATTTTCTATAATATATGAATTTAAGTTTGAAATTGATTGAGTTTCAATTCTAAAATATTGTATTAATAAATTTTTATCTATAAAATATAATCTTAAAATTATTAATATAAAAATAGTAAATGAAATTAATATTAATTTAATTGAAAAAGAAAATATTTCATTTGATGCTAATGATGTAACATAAATAAATAAAACTAATATTCCTCCAAGGAATACTAGAAATAAAATGTAAATAAATGTTGATATAAAATTGGATCCCCTCCTCCTGCTGGATCAAAGAATGAAGTATTTAAATTTCGATCAGTTAATAATATAGTAATAGCTCCAGCTAATACTGGTAAAGATAAAAGTAATAATAATGCAGTAATTACAACAGATCATACAAATAAAGGTATTCGATCAAATGTAATTCCAGTAGCTCGTATATTAATTACAGTTGTAATAAAATTTACAGCTCCTAAAATAGAAGAAATTCCAGCTAAATGTAAAGAAAAAATAGCTAAATCTACTGAAGCTCCTCCATGAGCAATATTAGATGATAAAGGAGGGTAAACTGTTCATCCTGTACCAGCTCCCTTTTCTACTATACTGCTTACTAACAATAATGTTAAAGCAGGAGGTAGTAATCAAAAACTTATATTATTTATTCGAGGGAATGCTATATCAGGAGCTCCTAATATTAAAGGAACTAATCAATTTCCAAATCCTCCAATTATAATAGGTATAACTATAAAGAAAATTATAATAAATGCATGAGCTGTAACAATTACATTATAAATTTGATCATCACCAATTAAAGCTCCAGGATGTCCTAATTCAGCTCGAATTAAAATTCTTAATGAAGTTCCAATTATTCCAGATCAAGCTCCAAAAATAAAATATAAAGTACCAATATCCTTATGGTTAGTAGAAAATAGCCATTGTTGCGATTAAATGGCTGAAGTTTAGGCAATAGATTGTAAATCTATTTATGAGAATTATTCTCTTTAATCATGGCTTTATAGTCAATAATGACATTAGACTGCAATTCTAAAGGAGTAATAATTACTAAGGCTTAAAAGATTATTCTTATATTGATAGCTTTGAAGGCTATTAGTTTATTTAACTTAAAATATATATATTTACCAATAAATCATAAATATACTTATGCGAAATTCTCTATACGCAAAGAAAAAAAAAAAACGTTTGGAAACCGTGTACCGAAAACGTTTTTCTTTTGTTAGAGTTGTTTGAATTGCTTCGAAAATTTTAAACTTTTATCACCAAAAAAATTCGTTTGTTACAAAATTTTTATTTTTTCAATAAAAAAGTTATTTTTGAAACAACAACATAGTCCATTTAGTTTATATCAAACACTGTTATTTTCTGACTTTAGGTCTTTAATAAGACACATTTTACAGTTCAAAATTTAATATACTACAATGTAATGTTGAACATTTTTTCGGAATCTTCCGAACATATCTGGAATATATGTAAAAAAAAAAAACAAACAAAAAAAAAAAACTTTGGTCGAAGCAGGGATCGAACCCACAACCCTTGACATGCCAGTCGAACGTAGCAACCACTGCTCCACGGTGCCAAACTAAATATTTGTTTCTGTTAAATAAACTTTGTTTATTCGGTTCGTGGGCGCCGCAAGCTATGCTATATAAATATAACTTATATGGATAATTATCTATTGATGACCATAACAGGTACATAGCTCAGTGGTTAGCGTGTTGGCTTACAAAGTGCATGGTCCGCGGTTCGATTCTCCGTCCAGGCGAAAGGTAAAAAAAATTTAAAAATTTATAAAATCGTATAATTTCATTGTTGTTGGTATTACAGGAAAAGTTGTTAAGAACTAAAAAACCTCGTGGATGTGAGAAAGATGTGAGGGAAAATGCAATTAGCAAGAAAACAATGTTTCTTTTTTTTTGAGTTTGTCTTTATGAAATTGTTTTTACATCCTGGAAAAGAATAAACGTTTATCACAAAAAGTATATAATTTTCTTCCAAATACACTTCCTTACAGGGAAAAGCAAATTAGAAACGAACTTTGTTTGTCTAAAATTTCGTTTGGGAGGGAAGAATTATTTTTTTGCGTGTAATAATTTCTTAAGATTTAAATGTTTCCCATATTTTTTACTAACATTGTGTTCCGCCCCAGGGCATTAGCCTACATAAATTTTTTAGAAGTCGAACAAATTATGTCCACATCGAGTCTGATTTAAATGTATATAAAGGGTGATTTGTTAAGAGCTTGATAACTTAAAAAAAAAAAAACGCATAAAATTTGCAAAATCTCATCGGTTCTTTATTTGAAACGTTAGATTGGTCCATGACATTTACTTTTTGAAGATAATTTCATTTAAATGTTGACCGCGGCTGCGTCTTAGGTGGTCCATTCGGAAAGTCCAATTTTGGGCAACTTTTTCGAGCATTTCGGCCGGAATAGCCCGAATTTCTTCGGAAATGTTGTTGTCAAAGCTGGAATAGTTGCTGGCTTATTTCTGTAGACTTTAGACTTGACGTAGCCCCACAAAAAATAGTCTAAAGGCGCCAAATCGCATGATCTTGGTGGCCAACTTACCGGTCCATTTCTTGAGATGAATTGTTCTCCGAAGTTTTCCCTCAAAATGGCCATAGAATCGCGAGCTGTGTGGCATGTAGCGCCATCTTGTTGAAACCACATGTCAACCAAGTTCAGTTCTTCCATTTTTGGCAACAAAAAGTTTGTTAGCATCGAACGATAGCGATCGCCATTCACCGTAACGTTGCGTCCAACAGCATCTTTGAAAAAATACGGTCCAATGATTCCACCAGCGTACAAACCACACCAAACAGTGCATTTTTCGGGATGCATGGGCAGTTCTTGAACGGCTTCTGGTTGCTCTTCACTCCAAATGCGGCAATTTTGCTTATTTACGTAGCCATTCAACCAGAAATGAGCCTCATCGCTGAACAAAATTTGTCGATAAAAAAGCGGATTTTCTGCCAACTTTTCTAGGGCCCATTCACTGAAAATTCGACGTTGTGGCAGATCGTAAGTCTATTCATGATGAAATGTCAAAGCATACTGAGCATCTTTCTCTTTGACACCATGTCTGAAATCCCACGTGATCTGTCAAATACTAATGCATGAAAATCCTAACCTCAAAAGAATCACCCTTTATATGGGACAAAAAAATTTCATATATAGCACCCAACACCCTTGACGGATTTGATATAGTATCGAAAATGTGGATTTACATAGTGGTGCAGGGTACGGCCCCGTCCGACTTTAGACTTTTCTTACTTGTTTATTTTTATCATTGGGAATTATTGTTAGACTTCAAGATAATTGGTTTCATAACATAAAAGGCATCATAATATTAACTTGGAATTATATTTAAATTGCGTAGACATTAAAATTTTTATTAAGATCTCATGAAATAAAAATGAAGTTGAAGAAAATTTCATGAACAATAAGAGATACCTAATTAAATTCTAGACGCATCTTGTCGAAATGATCTGGAAATGTTACCTTCTACTCATATCGAGATTTACAAAATTGTCGTGTCCTTTTGGTTGGATGATACCATTTTAATAATTTCTCTTAATATTCGATTCGATTGACAGCAACTTAATTTCATGGTGCCACATGAACTCCATGAATATTAATTGGCCATTTGAGTCAACAACACCATCATTAAATGGAATGTTTTTCCATCCCCAGTTAATTAATAGATGGATTTGAACTTGTAACCCATGTGCATGTGGTAGACCAACAACATAACTTTGACTTTTGGTAATTAGTATATGGTACACTCAAACTCACACACACACACAGACAAAAAGGGCTTTGTTTGCACAAAATTACCTGATTAGCAAGAAATTATAATTAACTTTGTCATGGAAAGTTTCGTGCCACGCTTCATAATTTCTAATAGCAGCATTGTTATTGACGATGCACAATGGGATTCTATATAATGACAAATTTAAAGAAATAATGAACTATAAATCTTTATGCTTCATTTGTGTATAATTTTTTTCCCGCATTTTTTTGTTCATTTAACTAACGTACACAAAAAATTATTAGAGAAAAGGAAATGTTTTCCAAATACAATAATTCCATGAACGAAAATAAAGTTAAATTGGCTTTAGTGAAACAGAGGGTTCACTTTTTTTGAGTGTAGTTAAAAAGTGACATCAACATTGGATGGGCATAATAGACCGTTTCTCTACGCTTCCAAAAACTGGGTTTTCTTTTTTATACCCTTCACCACCACTGTGGTACAGGGTATAATAAGTTCGTGCATTTGTATGTAACGCCCAGAAGGAGCCGTCCTACACCCATCATCATTTTATCATTAAATTCTGAGTCGATTTAGCGATGTCATTCTGTCTGTCTGTTGATGTATTTTTATGTGCAAAGACCAGCTCGAAATTGTAGTCGGATTGTCTTCAAATTTGACACATGTTCTTCTTGGGCCCAAAGACAATCCCAATTGATTTTGAAAAAAAAAAACGATTCAGATTTAGCTTTAGCTGTCATATATATTTATAAGCGATCTTGTTATAAATGACGTATTTATCAACCGATCTTCTTTAAATTTCGTATATTCAAATGTTTTGTGAGTTCCGCTTATTTTTACAGAATATCAGTCAAATCGGTATAGCTTTCGTCAAAATTTTATTTCTATAAAAAAATTTATTTCTATAGAAAATTTTGTCAAAATTTTATTTCTATCGAAAATTTTGTCAAAATTTTATTTCTATAGAAAATTTTGTTAAAATTTTATTTCTATAGAAAATTTTGTCAAAATTTTATTTCTATAGAAAATTTTGTCAAAATTTTATTTCTATAGAAAATTTTGTCAAAATTTTATTTCTATAGGAAATTTTGTCAAGATTTTATTGCTATAGAAAATTTGTCAAAATTTTATATCTATAGAAAATTTTGTCAAAATTTTATTTCATAGAAAATTTTGTCAAAATATATTTATATAGAACATTTTGTCAAAATTGTATTTCTATAGAAAATGGTGTAAAAATTTTATTTATATAGAACATTTTGTCAAAAATTTATTTCCAAAGAAAGCAATAAATATAGATCAATATATATTATCCTCATATCCCTCATATATTTCTTACCTACACAAAATTTATTAACAATAGTTTTCATCACTTTTACCCCCATTTTCATGAAGCTCCGTTAGTGCTACGTTAGCTAACGAACTTTTAAACCGTGATATCTACATATCTGTCACTTTGCGTATATATTCCAAATGCCAGTTAGAAACTTAACTGTTGAAAATTTTTCAGTTAAAGTTAACCGGAGAAAAGATATTTCCATTTTTCTTTCTGTTAACTGGCAGTTAAAGCCTAACGGAGCTACATGAAAATGGCCGTTAGTGTAATAAATACAAACAATGTAAGAGTAAATATTCGATTTCATAAATTTTTCAAATGTTACTTTTTATACCCTCCACCATAGGATGGGGGGTATATTAACTTTGTCATTCCGTTTGTAACACATCGAAATATTGCTCTAAGAACCCATAGAGTATATATATTCTGGGTCGTGGTGAAATTCTGAGTCGATCTACGCATGTCCGTCCGTCCGTCTGTTGAAATCACGCTAACTTCCGAACGAAACAAGCTATCGACTTGAATCTTGGCACAAGTAGTTGCTATTGATGTAGGTCGGATGGTATTGCAAATGGGCCATAACGGTTCACTTTTACGTATAATATAAACGGAGCCCCAGAATTGGTTTGCGGAGCCTATACGTGTAGCATATTTCATCCGATCTGGCTTAAATTTGGTACATGGTGTAAGTATATGGTCTTTAACAACCATGCAAAAATCGGTCCATATCGGTCCATAATTATATATTTCCCCCATATAAACTGATCCCCAGATTTGACCACCGGAGCCTCTTAGAGGAGCAAAATTCATCCGATCCGGTTGAAATTTGGTACGTGGTGTTACTATATGGTCTCTAACAACCATGCAAAAATTGGTTCATATCGGTCCATAATTATATATAGCCCCCATATAAACCGATCCCCAGATTTGGTTTGCGGATCCTCTAAGAGAGCAAATTTCATCCGATCCGGTTGAAATTTGGTACGTGGTGTTACTATATGGTCTCTAACAACCATGAAAAATTGTTTGATATCGGTCCATAATTATATATAGCCCCCATATAAACCTATCCCCAGATTTGGTTTGCGGATCCTCTACGAGCAGCAAATTTCATCCGATCCGGCTGAAATTAGGTACACGGTATTAGTATATTATCTCTAACAACCATGCAAAAATTGGTTCCCATCGGTCCATAATTATATATAGCTCCCATATAAACCGATCCCCCGATTTGACTTGCGGAGCCTCTAAGAGAAGCAAATTTCATCCGATCTGGCTGAAATTTGGTACATGGTGTTGGTATATGTTCTCTAATGACCATGTAAAAATTGGTCCACATAGGCCCATAATTATATATAGCCCCCATATAAACCGATCCCCAGATCCTCCGGAGCTTCTTAGAGGAGCAAAAGTCATCCGATCCGATTGAAATGTGGTACGTAGTGTTAGTATATTGTCTCTAATAACCATGCCAAAATTGGTCCATATCGGTCCATAATTATATATAGCTCCCATATAAACCGATCCCCAGATTTGACCTCCGGAGCCTCTTGGAGGAGCATAATTCATCCGATCCGGTTTAAATTTGGTACATGGTGTTAGTATATGGTCTCTAACAACCATGCACGAATTGGTCTATATCGGTCCATAATTATATATAGCTCCCATATAAACCGATCCCCCGATTTGATCTCCGGAGCAGGGTTGGCCTGTCGCAAACTGTGACTTTTGCGACATACGTTTACGACGGTATAATACGTATGTCGCAAAAGTCGTAAACCTAGTGTAGAAAACCTAATTTGGAATCAAAGAAATTGTGAATATTTTTTACTTTAATATAGTTAAGCTCCCCGATAAAAGGTATGCAAAAAATGTTTTATATTGTACTTATTCACTACTAGATTTACATCTCTCATTCACAACATTGAACTATTCTTGGTTTTCGTGGTCCAAGCTTTTGCTGCATCAACGAATGCCTAGCTACAATTTTGAAAATTTTTAATTAGTATGGCAATTGGCTCTAATAAGCCAAAAAGTGATTTTATAAAATTTTCTCTAAACAGGAATTCACTTATATAAGACTTAAATAGTTTTCCTTCTTTCCAGTTTCTGCAGTAATTTGTGAAAGGTTGACTATGAGCGAGAACCGACCGTCACGTTTACTGCACCATCGAGTAGTTTATAGTAATTTTGGCTTCGAGTTTCCAATTGAAATAACTATATTCTCAAGTTTTTTAAACTCGTTAATAATTTTATGAACATTCCTGAGAATTAAAACTTCTTCGCATATATCATCATCTTGGATATCATTCGCTGCCTATCTGAAGGGTTTGAAGTATTTGGAGTTTGTGACGTTTGCTACTTTTTCTACATTTACGACGTGTATGTGACGTTTACGACTTTTACAACTTTGCGACAGTCGCAAACCTTAAAATGTTTGATACAGACCATCTCTGCTCCGGAGCCTCTTGGAGAAGCAAAATTTGAGTGCAGTTGGCTGGGTTTATTTTGAACGTGCTTCCTCTTACTTCATTTGTGTTTTGTTTTTTATTTTGGTATTGGTTTGTACTGTAATCATATTTGTTGTTTTAATTCCGAAACGTGCGTCCATCCAACCATCTTGCAGTCTATAGGGCTTTGCCCAAATAAATTTGACAAACATTATTTTCCTCTGTTGGTTAAGCTACTTTTATAGTTTAGTCAACACAATGACTTTAAAGCTGAGATCGAAACAACAAATAAAATTGTATTTCTATAGAAAATGTTGTCAAAATTTTATTTCTATAGAAAATTTTGTCGAAATTTTATTTCTATAGACAATTTTGTCAAAATTTTATTTCTATAGAAAATTTTGTCAAAATGTTATTTCAATAGAAAATTTTGTCAAAATTTTATTTCTATAGAAACTTTTATCAAAATTTTATTTCTATAGAAAATTTGTCAAACTTAATTATATACGTATTTAATCTGCCTTTTTTAGTTTAATATATACCACATATGGACTACCTTGCAATTTAGAAGACTATGTTAGGAAGTTTTAAGGTACCTTGCCATCGACAAGTGATACCGCAACCCAAGTAATTCGATTGTGGATGACAGTCTTCAGTAGAAGTTTCTACGCAATCCATGGTGGAGGGTACATAAGCTGCGGCCTGGCCGAACTTACGGCCGTATATACTTGTTTTCTATTCGGATTGATGTGAATTGCATTGGACACTTCTATCAAAAGTTATGGTTAATATTGTATATAGCCTGTGACTACATTTTTAAAAATTTCCTATCCAAAAAGGGCAAAAAGCTTTGTTCGGTCTAAAGTGGTCTAAGTAATTTTTAGCCATGTTCCATTAGCACTATTTTGAATGCGTACATATAAAAAAAATCTACAATAAACATGATTTTAAGACCGAAAAAAAGTTTATTATCTTATACGGTTTTTGAGAAATTCCAAAAAAAACTTTGAATTTGTTTCCTGTAAAATTCTCTTTTTAAACTTGGCGTACTTTGTATTAATCGATAGAGCCTCCAATAAAGTTCAGCAATAAAGTCATTGCATTGGAGCAAGCATATTGTCATTTTTGGAACAATCATTACTGCTTCAATGATGGCTATCTATCATCCTTTCCAGAATTTTTATTGGACTAGAGTGGGGTAAATTTTCCAGTTTCGGGAAATCAAAAAAACTGTTCGCCTCTTTTCAGTTTTCTTGTTTTTAATTTTGACATTTGAGTTGTTGGAATAAAATGTTCTCTACAAAAGCAAATCGTACCCATTGTGCATTAAAGCATGGGGAATGTAGATCACAGAGTTTGTGAAACTTTTCACATTTAACCTCTAGACAAAGCCACAAATTCATAGACTTTTGTAATGGTATACATATGTCACTTGATTTTGTCAAAATGCCTGGGTAATTCCCTATGGGGTGGGTGGCGGAGAAAGTCAACGGCTTAATTTGATATAGGTAATGTTGTAATTGTCCTTATTTACTATCATCCAACCACTTTTCCCAACGGTTAGAGAAATTGTAATCAATTTATTGTTCTTAACGACCGCCGCACGCAACGAGGGGGGGGGGTGGTTGGATAGTCTTTGTAGTTGCGAAACCACTTGTAAGTTTTGAATGTAAGTTAATACAGAATTTTGTTGGTCTATACCACGTACATCCTTTGATGTTGTAAATTTATGATTGAAATTGGCAATTAGCGCATGAGTGACATTGACACTACAAGTGATAATTATTAAGGCATGCAAACCTCAAGTGTCAACTTACAAGACAGTGGTGTTTGAATCTAGTCGCAATTCTTTGAGGTTAATTGTTAATTTCAATAAATTTTGTAATTCAATGACATGCTAATTGCAGGGTATCGTAACTAAGCCTTACAAAGGCCTTCTACACAGAGATGGTCTGCCAAAATTTGCGACATATTTGACATACACTTTTGTATTGATGAATGAAGTTTAGGTTAGGTTAGGTGGCAGCCCGTGGTGCAATGGTTAGCATGCCCGCCCTGGTGCAATAGTTAGTATGCCCGCTTTGCACACACAAGGTCGTGGGTTTGATTCCTGCTTCGACCAAACACCAAACAGTTTTTCAGCGGTGAACTATCCCACCTCAGTAATGCTGGTGACATTTCTGATGGTTTCAAAGCTTCTCTAAGTGGTTTCACTGCAATGTGGAACGCCGTTCGGACTCGGCTATAAAAAGGAGGAGGAGCTTGTTAAGCTCAATGACAAGGGACCTCCTTTTTATAGTCGTGTCCGAACGGAGCACAGTGGGGCAAAAACGCAACAAGTGGCGATTAATTAAACTACTTATCCGATTTTAAAAATTCTTTCACTATTATAATGCTACGTTATCACTGACTGACATAGGCTACACATCTTTTGTGGGAGTGGGGGGTACCACTCCCACTATTAAAAATAGCTCTAGCAGCCATAGTAACGGACCGATTGTCATGAAACCTTCGCAATGTTGTGCTGTTAATCTGGTAATAATCCTTGGCTATACTTGGTTATGATTGGGTGTGACGCCGCCCATTCAAACTTGGGACTGGTATATATGTTGATCGTACAGTATGAATTACATCCAAGGTGGAATATGGCGGTGTCACACCCCCTTTTAAAAAATGTTGTGGCTCAGTAGAATTTTTTTGTTTTTGGAAAAAATTAATAAAATTTTCACTTAGTAATCCAATTTATTATACCCTTCACCACTACTGTGGTACAGGGCATAATAAGTTTGTGCATTTGTATGTAACGCCAAGAAATAGTGGTCATAGACCCATCTTTTAGTATACCGATCGGCTTAGAATTAAATTCTGAGTCGATTTAGCGATGTCCGTCTGTCTGTCTGGCTGTCCGTCCGTCTGTCTGTATATGTAATTTTGTGCACAAAGTACAGCTCGCAATTGAAGTCCGATCGTCCTCAAATTTTGCATAGGGCCGTTTCTAGGGGTAGAGACAATCGCTATTGGTTTTGGAAAAATCGGTTCAGATTTAGATATAGCTGTCATATATATTTATCCCCGATTTGGTCATAGTTAGCGTGTTTATCAACCGATTTTCGTGAAATATCGTACATCCAAATATTTTATGAATCTCGAAAATCTTGCAAAATATCAGCCAAATCGATTCAGATTTTTATATAGCTCCCATATATATCTTTCGTCCGATTTAGACTTATATGACCACAGAGGCCAAAGTTTACTACCGATCTTCGTGAAATTTTGCACAGAGGGTAGTATTAACATTCTACCAATGCTTGTAAATTTGACTGAAATCGGTTCAAATTTAGATATAGCTCCCATATATATCTTTCGTCCGATTTGAACTTATATGGCCACAAAAGCCAGAATTTTGCCGTGATTTGCTTCAAATTTTGCACAAAGGGTACGTTTAATAGTATCGTTAAGTGTGTCAAATTTTGTTAAAATCGGTTCAGATTTAGATATAGCTCACATATATATCTTTCGCCCGATTTGGACTTATATGGTCTCAAAAGCCAGAGTTTTGCCCTAACTTACTTCAAATTTTGCACAAGCGGTACTTTTAACGATACTATTGTATGTGCCAACTATGGTTAAAATTGATTCAGATTTAGATATAGCTCCCATATATATCATTCGTCCGATTTGAACTTACTCAAAATCCAGGGTTTTGCCGTGATTTGCTTCAAATTTCGCGCAAGGAGTACGTTTAGTAGTACCGGTAATTGTGCCAAATTTGGTTGAAATCGGTTCAGATTTAGATATGGCTCCCATATATATCTCCCGTCCGATTTGCACTCATATGACCAGGGGGACCAAAGTTATACTC
The DNA here is from genome assembly GCF_050003625.1 of Haematobia irritans. Lineage (NCBI taxonomy): Eukaryota > Metazoa > Arthropoda > Insecta > Diptera > Muscidae > Haematobia > Haematobia irritans. The sequence continues at coordinate 106,111,941 of NC_134399.1, read as the reverse complement.
CCATTTACGTAAAATTTTGCATATATAGCAGAATTATTATTCTAACTATGCATGTCAAATTTAGTCAAAATCGGTTCAGATTGTATATAGCTCCCATATATACGTACACCAGAGTTGGGGAAATATGTTATGGTAGACTGTTACACATTTTAGACCCATTTTCAATGGAAGTTTCCTCCAATTAACTGGATAGCGTTAGCCGATTTAAATTTTAATTCTAGAGATATTTTAGAAGTAACAAAAATTGTCTCCTTTATATAGCTTCCAGTCTAAAGTCTAAAGTCGGCCCCGCCCGACTTTAGACTTTACGTACTTGTTTTTATTATTGTAACGTTTAAGAATGGGGGATTGTTGTATCATATATGTAACTAAATTCGGGACCCAAGGTTAGGTTAGGTTAGGTGGCAGCCCGATGTATCAGGCTCACTTAGACTATTCAGTCCATTGTGATATCACATTGGTGAACTTTTCTCTTATCACTGAGTGCTGCCCGATTCCATGTTAAGCTCAATGACAAGGGACCTCCTTTTTATAGCCGAGTCCGAACGGCGTTCCACATTGCAGTGAAACCACTTAGAGAAGCTTTGAAACCCTCAGAAATGTCACCAGCATTACTGAGGTGGAATAATCCACCGCTGAAAAACTTTTTGGTGTTCGGTCGAAGCAGGAATCGAACCCACGACCTTGTATATGCAAGGCGGGTATGCTAACCATTGCACCACGGTGGCTCCCTCGTATCAAGGAGTTGTCATATGAATTTGGCATGTACTACACAGTTGTTCATAATTTTATAGGCTACATTTCTTCCCTCGACGGCTTTGTAAAATGTTGAAAAGTTCAGGAGCTGTAGTCGAATAAAAGAAAAAGTCGGTAATAAAAGTGATAATTTTAACGACATTTTTGCGTTTTTGAGCATGAAGATGAAAATTCCGACTTAATAAATGCAGCACTTTGGTTGGCCGAGTCAAGAGCTACAACTTTGCTAAATACCACAAAAATGAATTCACAACATTTTTCGAGCTATGGCCATACGAAAATTGCAAATAATGCTCAAAATCGAATTTGGAGACAAAATTTTAGAGGCTCATACAAGTCAAACGGCAACCAATCTGGCAAAATCCAGAAATTACTTCTCTCCTCTCATCGAGTACTTTCGACTGGTATATTTGATTTTTTGTTTGTGGACAAAAAGTTTATGTTTGCGTCACAGTGTATTCGGCCATATATACTTGTCGAACCCGTTGCACTATATTTTTATAGCCATCACCATAGAATGGTGTTGGTGGTATAATAAGTTTGTCATTCCGTTTGTAACACAATAATATTATATAATTATACCCTAAACCACATAGTGGTCAGGGTATAATAAGTTTGATCGGCCAAAAAATGTGCCTACCAGAAATATTGATTTAGACCCCATAAAATATATACCGATCGACTCAGAAACACCTCCTGAGTCGATCTAGCGCTTGGTGTCCGTCCGTCCGTCCGTCTGTCCATGTATTTGTTGTTCACAGGATTCCGGTCGCAATTATTAACCGATTTTGATGAAATTTGGTACAGGGTGTTTTTTGGGCACAAGGACGAACGCTATTGAATTTGGAAGAAATCGGATCAAATTTAGATATAGCTCCCATATATATGTATCTCCCGATTTCGACAAATGGGGTCACGTTGCGCGTTTTTTCAAACGGATCGTCACCAAATTTTGCACATAGTAATCTTTTTCATCGCCCTTCAAGTCTGTAAAATTTAATCCAAATCGGTTCAGATTTAGATATAGCTCTCATATATATGTATCGCCCGATTTTCCCAAATTTGGCCACAAAACCTTTATTTATCAACCGATCTTACTCAAAGTTGGCTATATATAATCTTCTATAGCACTAACTGTATGTGCAAAAAATCATCGAAATCGGTTCAGATTTAGATATAGCTCCCATATATATGTATAGCCCGATTTTCCCAAATTTGGCCATAGAACCCTTATTTATTAACCGATCTTACTAAAAGTTGGCTAGATCCAGTCCTCTATAGTACTAACTATATGTGCAAAATTTCATCGAAATCGGTTCAAATTTAGATATAGCTCCCATATATGTATCGCCCGATTTTGAAAATTCGCCCTTATAACCTTATGTTTGACCATATAGGCCTCATTTCTTAACTGATCTTACTCAAATCTTGCACAAGGTAACCTTTTGTGGTATTAATCAAACCCGCAAAATATTATGCAAATTGGTTCCCAAATTTGGCCATACTACTCTTATTTATTAACCAATGTTACTCAAATTTCATATTTTGATGTACCAGCCGATCGTACTTATACGTACTTGTAGCTCTTACATAAGAATATAGCTCGATTTTTACAAATTTGTATTTATTACCCACACTAATTTAACGATTTTTTCTTTTTTAATAATGGGCTCAATATTAGTGGCATACTAACTCCGTACACGCACAGAAAAAACATGTTTGGATATGGTTGCCGCATCCATTTATTGCTTATCTAGAGTATGCAATTGTCGCAAAAACCATGTATTTTGTCTTTGTAAAAATAATTTTCGAGCGGAGAAAAATGTATGGTGGCAATAAGCATTTGAATGGTTCTCAAATACCGCAAACATGTTCTATCATTTAAATGATAGAATTTGAGACCATTAAATGGTTGGGAAAATCATGTACCTAACCATTCAATTTTTATTACTTTTTTACAGGGAAAAAAGTATTTTTAAAGGTTAAGTATAGACATGTCTAGAACCATTACATGGCCATAAAGACCATTTACATTTTTTCGTGACGATTTAATTTTTTAACATGTTTGCAGCGAAAAGAATTTTATAAAAACATTGAGCAGGTACACATGATTTTCATTTTGCGCGTCAGTCGTGTGTTGATTGTTTCTTGGAATGGACGGAGAATACGGATTTACTGTGTTTTGTGTTAATTTATTTATTCAGAAGTGACACGTGGTTTTATGTGAACACAAAAAAGGAAAGTGTAATTGAAAAAATGTACCTGTTTTTTGTTCTGCATTTTGCTATATGGTATAATTTATTTTTATTTGCAGTAACATGTTGTCTGCGTTTGTACATTTGATGGGCACGATGTAAATATGGAATAATTAATTATTGTTGAAATTGAAATAAAATAGAGTGTGTAAAAATATATGATGTTTGCTTGAACGTCATTATAAATAAAAATAAACAATGAATTAGTTTATTAATAAATAAAAACAAACAAATAAAGTTAATTTTGTGTTTTCTTTTCTCAAGTGGCGTCCTTTTTTCGACGATGAAAAAAGTTTTTTCATAAAGATCAAAACATTTTAGCTTGTGAATATGTTCTTTTAACTAGGAGAAAAACATTTTTAATGAATACCATAACATTTTAGATCGTGCCCATTGTCTTTTCGTTCAAACAAAATTCTTTTTATCAATATAATAACATTTTAGATGAGGACAATTACATTTTTCTTAGAACCATGTTCAATGAGCCAACATGGTTGCAGGTAAAAATGTTACATGGTCGCCGCAAAAATAGCTCCTATCATATTATTTTGCTCTTCGAATATGATTGTGACAATCATTTTTCTTCTCTGCATGTAGGCGCAATATCAACACAGCCAGTGTTGCTAGAAGTAGGGGGAATTCCTTATATGTAGGGTTTTTCTAATATTTAGCGTCTTGTAGGGACGTAGGGCCACAATGTAGGACATTTTCACTCAACACAATTTGTAATAATTTTTACATTTTGGTGGCTCTAGAGGAGGAAATTAGAAGCCGGCAAACTTTATTCCTGTAGAAAATTTTGTCAACATTTTATTTCTATAGAACATTTTGTCAAAATTGTATTTCTATAGGAAATTTTTTCAAAATATTATTTCTATAAAAAATTTTCTCAAAATTTTATTTCTATAGAAATTATTCTCAAAATTTTATTTCTATAGAAAAATTTCTCACAAAAATTTGTTTATAGAAACTTTTTCCAAAATTTTATTTTTATAGAGATTTAACAACAAAGATTACTAATTTGGGTAGAATTCTACCAACCTTGGCAACGGTGGTGGTAATACAAATTTATATTCTAAGTTATATACGTTGCATATTCATGTTTTAAGATAATAAAGTACTTAGAACCATGTTTGTTTTGTACAATTTTTTAAATGTAACGAAAAATATAGCAGGGAAAATTGTTTGGGAATGTATGAGAAAGTAGGGAACTTTTTTTGTCCTTGTACGGTAACTCGAACATTTTCCCTGGCAACATTGAGAATGAGCAATAGTCACATTAACACAAAGCACCCATAGACTTGTACCCTTAATTTTCTTAAATATGCAACTGCGGTTTATCTCCCAGACCTATATGTTACCCCACAAATCCTTATGATTACTAATTCTGTAATGGTTTCGACTTTCTACTTTACTTACTGGTTTATATATATTTTTGATCAGGGAGAAATTTTAAGACGATAAAAGCATGTTCGTCTGGCTGTTTGTCTGTTGTAATCACGCTACTGTCTTGCAGTAATTGCGCTATCGTCTTGAAATTTGGCATAGATTCGTCTATTGTCTGCACACATACCATGTTCGAAGATGGGCTACATCGGTCTAAGTTTTGATATAGCTACCATATAAACCGATCCCCCGATTTGGGGTCTTGGGCTTCTAGAAACCGTAGTTTTTATTCAATTTACCTAAAATTGGAAAACAACACACAAAAAAAAATTTTTCTGATTCAATCACCAAATTACTTGATCAAATTAATTTTTTAATTGAAATGTCTTCAATCACGAAAATGATAGTATCAATCACAGTTTTAATTGGGCATAGAAAAAATTCTTGATTAAAAAATTAATTGATTTTTTCAGCAAATTTCAATTAATTTTTTAATTGATTCAATTAAAAATTTAATTGATGTTGATTGCAAAACTCAATTAATTTATTAATTAAACCAGTAAGGAAAGTCTAAAGTCGGGCGGGGCCGACTATATTATACCCTGCACCACTTTGTTGATCTAAATTTTCGATACCATATCACATCCGTCAAATGTGTTGGGGGCTATATATAAATGTTTGTCCCAAATACATACATTTAAATATCACTCGATCTGGAAGAATTTGATAGACTTCTACAAAATCTATAGACTCAAAATTTAAGTCGGCTAATGCACTAGGGTGGAACACAATGTTAGTAAAAAAATATGGGAAACGTTTAAATCTGAAGCAATTTTAAGGAAACTTCGAAAAAGTTTATTTATTATTTATCGCTCGATATATATGTATTAGAAGTTTAGGAAAATTAGAGTCATTTTTACAAATTTTCGACTAAGCAGTGGCGATTTTACAAGGAAAATGTTGGTATTTTGACCATTTTTGTCGAAATCAGAAAAACATATATATGGGAGCTATATCTAAATCTGAACCGATTTCAACCAAATTTGGCACGTATAGCTACAATGCTAATTCTACTCCCTGTGCAAAATTTCAACTAAATCGGAGTTAAAAACTGGCCTCTGTGGTCATATGAGTGTAAATCGGGCGAAATCTATATATGGGACATATATCTAAATCTGAACCGATTTCAACCAAATTTGGCACGCATAGCTACAATGCTAAGTCTATTCCCTATGCAAAATTTCAAATACATCGGAGCAAAAAATTGGCCTCTGTGGGCAAATGAGTGTAAATCGGGCGAAAGCTATATATGGGAGCTATATCTAAATCTGAACCGATTTTGCTGATATTTTGTAAGCTTTTCGAGACTCATAAAATATTCGGATGTACGGAATTTGAAGAAGATCGGTTGATATACACGTCAATTATGACTAGATCGGTGAAAAATATATATGGCAGCTATATCTAAATCTGAACCGATTTTTTCCAAAATCGATAGGGATCATCTTTGAGCCGAAACAGGACCCTCTACCAAATTTTAGGACAATCGGGCTAAAACTGCGAGCTCTACAGACAACAGACAGACAGACAGAGGGACAGACAGACAGACGGACATCGCTAAATCGAATCAGAATTTAATTCTAAGCCGATCCGTATACTAAAAGGTTGGTCTATGATTACTCCTTCTTGGCGTTACATACAAATGCACAAACTTATTATACCCTGTACCACAGTAGTGGTGAAGGGTATAAAAAGGTAACTATTTTTAATTACTTTCTGAATTGGCTTAGAGTTTTTATTTGGATTAACAAATGATTGTTTGAAATACATTTTTAATTAGTCTTCCGAATTAGATTAAAAAGTTAATTGTATCAATTAATTTTTTAATTACAAATTTTAAAATTTTCAATCATTGACATAATTAACTTAGTGTTTCTATCATGATTAAAAAGTTAATTGTATCAATTAATTTATTAATTGAAAAAATTTTCAACTTCAATTAACTTTTTAATTGGAAATATTTTGGTGATATTTTTTTTTCTGTGTAGAAATATTATAGCACCGTTAATAGGTGTGCCGAATATGGTGTATATCGGTCCATGTTTTGGAATAGTCCCTTGTAGACCGATCTCCCGATTTTACTTCTTGGGCCTCTAGAAACCATAGTTTTTATCTGATTTGTCTGAAATTGAAAATCTAGAGGTATTTTAGGACCACGAATAGGTGAGTCGAAAATGTTGTGTATCGGTCCATGTTTTGGTATTGCTCCCATGTGTTAAGTCTGCCGATTTCTACGTTGGTACACGCATCTATATAATCATCTCAACCATGTTTCGAGGGCAAAATGTTATTTTTGGACGGTGACCATGGAGCATTTTTGTCGCAAAAATGTCGTTTTCTCGGCAAACATATACATGGTTGCCGAAGTCAGACATATTCTTTTTGAGAAAATAACATGGGTGCCGTAAACATGTTACATGTTCTCGGTCAAAAAATAATATTTTGCTCTCGAAACATGGTTGAGGTGATCATATTCCTTCTCTGAGTGTATATATGTATGCTTAGCAGAGTATCTGTCATCAAATCCAACTGAAATTCTATGTACATACTTATTTTCAAATAACGTGCGAGGAGTAATTAAGATTCGGGTATTTAAGATTCGGCCCGGCCGAAGTGAAGTCCGTATAAACTTGTTTCTTCCAAGCTTGTTGTTAATCCTAACAAAGAAGGCAACAGTGTTTTTTTTTTAGAAGAAATTTTATTAAATAATGATTGCTGCTCCCCTTTTAATTAACACACAATTCATATAACTTTAATTTTGTCACAAGAAACCTAGTGATATATCAAATCCACAAATGGCAAAATTTATGCTCCTTTGTACAATTGAAAGCTTCATTGAACTTCGAAGAATAATAAACGGAATCATTAACACGATCCTGAACTGTACCGTGATATTTGTCACCACTTTTAGGTGAACTATCACAATAGGATAGAGCAAAATTCAAATAGAATATTTTGTCCAGTGACATAAAAATCCCTTGCTGCTCGAATGTGAAATCTTCAGTGCCATTTAATTGCAACTTTTTGGCAAGAGCTTCGTAAGCATAATGTAAACCACGGATATCAGCAATTCTATCATCTTTTGCATTTTTATATTGTGAGTGCATACACTGGAAGCTTTCATTAAATTTCGGATTTGTTATCATTGCCTCCTGATGAGTATCAATGATTTTACCATCAATACCTCTATGGAAGATGCCAAAATCAAAAGCATGGAGTATTTCATGTGCCAGAGTAACTCCTAGGTTGCTGTATTTGAAAACATCGTGGAAGCTGTTATTATACATGGGACTCTGTAGCACTGAATTGGGTATATAAACTACATGCGATTCGTCTAAAAAATTGGGTGTATAATTTTCCAACTCTGGTTTTGTGTTTGGTTGAAAAAATCGGCTTGCTTCAGTACGGGCTCCTTGGGAAAGGCCTAAATCTTTCCGCTTTCTATTGAAAGCAAGCAATTTCAAATGATTTCCATAAAAATCATATATATCGATATCTAACTTTGAATAGAAATTTTCCAATATCTCGATGGTATTCTCTCGGGGCAAGTTTGCCACTTTTAATTGCAAATTATCAAGTTTATACAGAAGATGTATCAACGTGGTATCATTGAGAAGATTTTTATTTCTTAATAACTCCTTTTTCATTTGCATTTTGATGGTGTGAAACATTTGATGGGTATCCCACATGTCTTCATTAATATCCGTTCGCATTTGCTCATAAACCCAGTGCATGGCAAATGGAAGTTGATTTCGTGTAGATTCCATGCAACCAAACTTTTCAGAGAAGTCGTCAGTTTGCCCGATCATGTACCATATGAATTTTAGTAATAAATATTTTCCAATGAAGCGATTGTCATAGAGATTCACCAGAGCTTCCAAACGTCTGAAATAGGAAAGGTCTTCCACATTGATTTTCACTTTAGTTGTTGCGGGTATATCTCCCATAACAGTTTCCAAGTATTGTCTTAGCCATGGTAGATTGATATTGTCAATATCAATATCTTCAACGTTCTTTTCATCAGTATCATCATGGGCCATCACTAAAAGTTCTTGCAGCATAGATTCAAATGTTCGGGTATATACCCAAAATAAATTGAATTCACCCTCTTCAATGTCATTATCAATGCTTGATGCAATATCTTCCATTTGCCTGGTAGAAAGCGGTCGTAAACGCTTTTTCGGTCTACTCAAATTAATGTTAACTTCACTTGGGGATTCCCCCTTTTCGATTATAGCAGTGTCGAAAATAAATCCTCCGAAATCATATTTGTGCATAACAGCCAATAAACGTATCCAGTCCATATCTTCGATTTTGTATAGATCACTGAGTTGGGTGGTCAAATTTAAATTCTCATTTTCCTCTAGCCAAACTAAATATTGCCATATTGAGATATTTTCAATATTCACACAGGACTGAAAAAAATCATAAGCCATATTCACAAATGCAGGTTTATTCTCCAAGTCTATGACTTTTATGTAATCGTCTAAATCCTTGTTTGCTTGATCTTTTACGATATAAAACATATTCCTGTTATTCCACTTGGCACAACTGTATTGATAGAAATCTTCACAAGGATCAATTTGAGAATCCATAGAGGTTTCGATTATTTCAAGTTGTCTTCGATTTGCCTCATTTTCAGAGTTTACAAAATTCACATTAGATGCCAATGCGATAAGCCGGAACACTAGTAGATTTATTGCAGACTTTCTGATCAGTGTCATTATTAAAGTTTGTTTCACTATGTTCGCATTTGAAACGTTTCGTATTAATACTTGCGAAATAGATGAGGAATTTTGCAATTTATAGCATTTGGATTTGACCTTTACAACATTTAATGCTTAGGATTATCGATGTGTATTTTATTCACTCAAAAGTTCTTACATCAGCACTTACCTGGTGACACCATAAATTTGTCATTTTGTTTGTAAAACATTGTAATAATTCGTTTATATATGGACATAGTATATAACAGGGCTAGTAAAAAGAAATGCGCTACTTGTGCATGAAATTGGAGGCTTTAATTAGCATAATTGGAGGGGGCCATCGTGGCATGGTTGGTTATTGCTATTTCGGTTGGGAAAAAAAAGGTGCAACATTCTTGAAATTGATTGCAAAATCTGAAGGACACTGTCATAGATTTTGGGTCCTGTATCCCTCAGAATACTATTATGAATTAACAAATGAATTAATTAACTTTGGAATGACACAATTATTTGGGCACAAAATACACAAGTAGTTAGGATAGGTTAGTAGTTAGCACAAGCCTACCCACGCGGACCGGACAAAGCTAGTACACTCAAAAAAGTGAACCCTCTATTTCACTAAAGCCAATTTAACTTTATTATAGTTCATGGAATTTATATGTTTGGAGAAAGTTTCCTTTACTCTAATAATTTTTTGCGTACGTTAATTAAATGAACTAAAACGGGGAAAAAATTATACGCATATGTTTTACTAAATTCGTACTTCTCACAAAATTGTTCATTATTATACCCTAAACCACATAGTGGTCAGGATAAAATAAGTTTGATCGGTCAAAAAATGTGCCTACCAGAAATATTGATTTTAGACCCCATAAAATATATACCGATCGACTCAGAATCACCTCCTGAGTCGATCTATCACTTGGTGTCCGTCCGTCCGTCTGTCCATGTATTTGTTGTTCACAGGATTTCGGTCGCAATTATTAACCGATTTTGATGAAATTTGGTACAGGGAGTTTTTTGCGAACAAGGACGAACGCTACTGAATTTGGATCAAATTTAGATATAGCTCCCATATATATGTATCGCCCGATTTCGACAAATGGGGTCACGTTGCGTTTGTTTTCAAACGGATCGTCACCAAATTTGGCAAAAGGTAATCTTTTTCATCCTTCTTCAAGTCTGCCAAATTTCAGATTTAGATATAGCTTCCATATATATGTATAGCCCGATTTTCCCAAATTTGGCCATAAAAACCTTATTTATTAAGCGATCTTACTAAAACTTGGCTTACTCTAATATTTTTTTTGGTACTGACAGTATGTTCCAAAAATAATCGAAATCGGTCCAGATTTAGATATAGCTCCCATATATATGTATCGCCGATTTTACCAAATTTGGCCGTAAGACCCTTATTTACAAACCGATAGTGCTCAAAGTTGGCTAAATATAATCTTCTATACCTCTAACTGTATGTGCGCAATTTCATCGAAATCGGTTCAGATTTAGATATAGCTCCCATATATATGTATCGCCCGATTCGGTCAAATTTGGCCGTAAAACCCTTATTTATCAACCGATCGTACTCATAGTTGGCTAAATGTAATCTTCTATAGCTCTAACTGTATGTGCGAAATTTCATCGAAATCGGTTCAGATTTAGATATAGCTCCCATATATATGTATCGCCCGATTTTGCCAAATTTGGCCGTAAAACCCTTATTTATCAACCGATCGTAACCAAGGTTGGCTAAATATAATCTTCTATAGCACTAATTGTATGTGTAAAATTTCATCGAAATCGGTTCAAATTTAGATATAGCTCCCATATATATTTATCGCCCGATTTTGAAAAATTTGCCACTAATAAACTTAATTTTGACCATAGGGGCCTCATTTATTAACTGATCGTACTCAAATTTTACACAAAGTGACCTTCTGTGGTATCAATCATACCTGCGAAATATTATACAAATTGGTTCAGATTTAGATATAGGTCCCATATATATGCATCGCCCGATTTTGTCATATTTGGCCATAATACACTTATTTATTAACCTATGTTATTCAAATTTTGATGTACTAGCTGATCGTATTTAGACTTATATGTAGCTCTTACATAAACCTATTGCCCTATTTGAAGAAATTTGGATTTATTACCCACAACTAATTGACCGATTTCCTTTTTATACCCACCACCATAGGATGGGGGGTATATTAACTTTGTCATTCCGTTTGTAACATATCGAAATATTGCTCTAAGACCCCATAAAGTATATATATTCTGGGTCGTGGTGAAATTCTGAGTCGATCTGAGCATGTCCGTCCGTCCGTCCGTCCGTCTGTTGAAATCACGCTAACTTCCGAACGAAACAAGCTATCGACTTGAAACTTGGCACAAGTAGTTGTTATTGATGTAGGTCGGATGGTATTGCAAATGGGCCATATCGGTCCACTTTTACGTATAGCCCCTATATAAACGGACCCCAAAATTTGGCTTGCGAGGCCTCTAAGAGAAGCAAATTTCATCCGATCCGGCTGAAATTCGGTACATGTTGTTAGTATATGGTCTCTAACAACCATGCAAAAATTGGTCCACATCGGTCCATAATTATATATAGCCCCCATATAAACCGATCCCCCGATTTGGCTTGCGAGGCCCCTAAGAGAAGCAAATTTCATCCGATCCGGCTGAAATTTGGTACATGGTGTTAGTATATGATCTCTAACAACCATGCAAAAATTGGTCCACATCGGTCCATAATTATATATAGCCCCCATATAAACCGATCCCCCGATTTGGCTTGCGAGGCCTCTAAGAGAAGCAAATTTCATCCGATCCGGCTGAAATTTGGTACATGGTGTTAGTATATGGTCTCGAACAACCATGCAAAAATTGGTCCACATCGGTCTATAATTATATATAGCCCCCAAATAAACCGATCCCCCGATTTGGCTTGCGAGGCCTCTAAGAGAAGCAAATTTCATCCGATATGGCTGAAATTTTGTAGGTGATGTTAGTATATGGTCTCTAACAACCATGCAAACATTGGTCCACATCGGCTCATAATTATATATAGCCCCCATATCACCAGATTTGACCTCCGGAACCTCTTGGAAGACCAAAATTCATCTGATTCAGTTGAAATTTGGTACGCGGTGTTAATATATGGCCTCAAACTCCCATGCAAAAATTGGTCGATATCGGTCCATAATTATATATAGGCCCCATATAAACCGATCCCGAGATTTGACCAGAGAATTGTCCAGAGCCCCTTGGAAGAGCAAAATACTTCCCATTCGGTTGAAATTTGGTACGTGATGTTAGTATATGGTATCCAACAACCATGCAGGAATAATAAGTTTTAAGATACCACAACCCAAGTAATTCGATTGTGGATGACAGTCTTTCGTAGAAGTTTCTACGCAATCCATGGTGGTGGGTACATAAGATTCGGCCTGGCCGAACTTGCGGCCGTATATACTTGTTTTGTAATAATGAACTCAATATAAGTAGTATGCCACTAATATTCTCTTTTGGTGCAAAATAAACTATAGTTGCTAGTATTAGTCATTTCTGCTCAGATTGTGACAAGACACCCATAAACATGTACCCCCCTTTATGTTCTCCAAAACCTATACAAATGATACCCCACAAATGCTTATGTTTACTAATTTAGTAGGGGTGGTTTAGGGTATGATATAGTCGGCCCCGTCCGACTTTCTACTTTACTCACTTGTTTTTTAAATTTGTAAATTTTACTGCAAGTGCGCCCATCGTGAACTTCGTATGACATTCTAGTACCACACTGTGGAACAGGGTATTATAAGTTATCCAGATGGCGAAGATGAAGACATATGGTGTCTTTGGCAATATTGCTCAGGGTCAGCCCCTCAATCGATAAACACGTTTTTGTCTAGGTCGCACTTTTAGTCCTATCAACTTCAAATTTGGCATAAGTTTGTGTTTTGGATCAGAATAGAACCCAAAATGAGTTGCGTTTTACCTATAGCTCCCATATATATCTTTCGCCCAATACCTACTAATATGGCTACAGAAGCCAGAATTTCAGCTTGATTTGATTTAAATTTTGCACAAGGGCAATCGTAAAGTGAAATGTGCCGAATTTGGTTGAAATCAGTTCAGATTTAGATATATGTTAGCTTCCATATATATCTTTCCATCGATTTACACTCATATGACCACAGAAGTCGAATTTGTAATCCGATTTAAGTGAAATTATGCACATGGAGTAGAATTAACATTGTAACTATGCATGCCAAATACGGTTGAAATCGGTTCAGATTAGATATAGCTCCCATATATATGTTTTTCTGATTTCGCCAAAAATGGCCAACAGACTAACAATTTACTTATAAAATCGTCACTGCTAAGTCGAAAATTTGTAAAAATGACTTCGATACTTATAACATAATACATGTCTATCGACCGATAAATCATAAATACACTTTTGCAAAGTTTCCATAAAAATTGATTCAGATTTAAATTTTCGCATATTTTTATACCCCCACCATAGGATGGGGGGTATATTAACTTTGTCATTCCGTTTGTAACACATCGAAATATTGCTCTAAGACCCCATAAAGTATATATATTCTGGGTCGTGATGAAATTTTGAGTCGATCTAAGCATGTCCGTCCGTCTGTTGAAATCACGTTAACTTCCGAACGAAACAAGCGATCCACTTGAAACTTACCATAAGTAGTTGTTATTGATGTAGGTCGAATGGTATGGCAAATGGGTAATATCGGACCACTTTTACGTATAGCCCTCATAGAAACCGACCCCCAAATTTGCCTTGCGGAGCTTCTTAGAGAAGCAAATTTCATTCGATACGGTTGAAACTTGGTGCGTGGTGTTAGTATATGGTATGTAACAAAAATGCAAAAATTGGTCCATATCGGTGCATAATTATATATAGCCCCCATATAAACCGATCCCCAGATTTGACCTCTGGAGCTTCTCGTAGCAGCAAAATTTATCCGAATCGGCTGAAATATGGTACATGGCATTAGTATATGGCCTGTAATAACCATGCAAAAATTGGTCCATATCGGACCATAATTATATATAGCCCCCATACAAACCGATCCGCAGATTTGAACTCCGGAGGCTCTTAGTGGAGCAAAATTCATCCGATCCGGTTAAAGCTTGGTGCGTGGTGTTAGTATATGGTCTGTAACAACCATGCAAAAATTGGTCCATATCGGTCCAAATTATATATAGCCCCCATATAAACCGATCCCCAAAATTGACCTCCGGAACCTCTTGGAGGAGCAAAATTCATCCGATTCGGTTGAAATTTGGTACATTGCGCTAATATATGGCCGCTAGCAACCATGCCAAAATTGGTCCATATTGGGCTATATATAGCCGATCCGCAATCACACAAAAATTGGTCCATATCAGTTCATATTCATGGTTGCCAAAAATAATCTAGCAAAATTTTATATCTATAGAAATTTTTGTCAAAATTTTATTTCTATAAAATTTTTTTTCAAAATTTTATTTCTATAGAAAGTTTTGTCAAAATTTTATTTCAATAGAAAATTTTGTCAAAATTTTATTTCTATAGAAAATTTTGTCAAAATTTTATTTCTATAGGAAATTTTGCCAAAATTTTATTTCTATAGAAAAATTTTCTATAGAAAATTTTGTCAAAATGTTATTTCTATAGCAAATTTTGTCAATTTTTTTTTCTATCGAGAATTTTGTCAAAATTTTATTTCTATAGAAAATGTTCTCAAAATTTTATTTCTAAAGAAAATTTCTCTCAAATTTTATTTATATAGAAAATTTTATCAAATTTTAATTATATAGAAATTTTGTCAAAAATTTTTTTTCTAAGGAAAATTTTGTCGAAATTTTATTTTTATAGAAAATGTTGTCAAAATTTTATTACTATAGAAAATTTTTCAAAATTTTATATCTATAGAAAATTATGTCAAGATTTTATTTCTATAGAAAATTTTGTTAAAATTTATTTCTATACAAAATTTTGTCGAAATTTTATTTTTATAGAAAATGTTGTCAAAATTTTATTACTATAGAAAATTTTTCAAAATTTTATATCTATAGAAAATTATGTCAAGATTTTATTTCTATAGAAAATTTTGTCAAAATTTTATTTCTATAGAAAATTTTGTTAACATTTTATTTCTATAAACAATTTTGTCAAAAATTTTTGTTCTATAGAGAATTTTCTCAAAATTTTATTTCTATAGGAAATTTTGTCAAAATTTTTTTTCTTTCGAGAATTTTGTCAAAATTTTATTTATATAGAAAAGTTTCTCAAAATTTTATTTCTAAAGAAATTTTTCTCAAATTTTATTTATATAGAAAATTTTCTCAAAATTTTATTTTTAAAGAAAATTTTCTCAAATTTTATTTATATAGAAAATTTTGTCAAATTTTAATTATATAGAAAATTTTGTCAAAATTTTATTTCTAAGTAAAATTTTGTCAAATTTTATTTCTATAGAAAATTTTCTCAAAATTTTATTTTTAAAGAAAATTTTCTCAAATTTTATTTATATAGAAAATTTTGTCAAATTTTAATTATATAGAAAATTTTGTCAAAATTTTATTTCTAAGTAAAATTTTGTCAAATTTTATTTCTATAGAAAATTTTCTCAAAATTTTATTTTTAAAAAAAATTTTTTTAAATTTTATTTCTATAAAAAATGTCAAAATTTTATTTCTATAGAAAATTTTGTCAAAATTTTATTTCTAAGGAAGATTTTGTCAAAATTTTATTTCTTTAGGAAATTTTGTCAAAATTTTATTTCTATAAGAAATTTTGTCAAAATTTATTTTCTGTGGAAAATTTTGTCAAAATTTTAATTCTATAGAAAATTTTCTCAAAATTTTTTTTCTAAAGAAAATTTTGTCAAATTTTATTTATTTACAAAATTTTGTCAAATAGTAGTTCCAAATAGATTTTGTTTGAAAATAATTCTGTAACTTTTGAATGTATTAAGATATTAGCATATTTTTTATAAAGAAAATTTTATTTGTATAGAAAATTTTTTATAAATTTTAATCATATAGGAAATTTTGTCAAAATTTTATTTCTAAGGAAGATTTTGTCAACATTTTATTTCTATAGAAAATTTTGTCAAAAATTTATTTCATAGGAAATTTTGTCAAAATTTTATTTCTATAGGAAATTTTGTTAAAATTTTTTTTCTGTCGAAAATTTTGTCAAAATTTTAATTCTATAGAAAATTTTCTCAAAATTTTATTTCTAAAGAAAATTTTGTCAAACAGTAATTCCAAATCGCTTTTGTTTGAAAATAATTCTGTAACTTTTGAATGTATTAAGATATCAACATATTGTTGTGCCAAAGCTGAGATGTTTTTCTCTATGTTTACAGGTTTGTAGGTCCCTGGTTCACGGGCTGACCTATAGACGTGGGAAGTTGGACACCTCGGATGTATGAAATTTTTCTATATATATTATCACCGAAGTGATTGTATAATTGGCGTGTTTATCAACCTATCTTCTTCATATTCCGTACAATCAAACATTTTATGGGTCACGAAAAATTTGCAAAATATCATCCAAATCGGTTCAGATTTAGATATAGGTTCCATAATATCTTTCGACCGATTTAGACTCCTATAATCATAGAGGCCAAAGCTTTACTCCGATTTATATGAGACTATACAAAGGGAGTAAAATTTACATTCTACCAATGGTTGCTAAATTTGGTTGAAATCGGTTCAGAGTTAGATATAGCTTCCATATATATCTTTCGCCCGATTTAGACTCATATGACCGTAGAGGCCAAATTTTAACACCGATTCACGTAAAATTTGGCACAGAGAGTCAATATATATATATTCTCCAAATCTGTGCTAAATTTGGTTGAAATCGCTTCAGATTTAGATATAGGTCCCATATATATCTTTCGCCCGATTTAGACTCGTATGATCATAGAGGCCAAAGTTTTACTCCGATTTATATGAGACAATGCATAGGGAGTAGAATTAATTAAATTTTGTTAATTAATTAATTAATTAGAATTAATTAATAGCTCACATATATATCTTTCGCCCGATTTAGATTCATATAAAAACCGGAGACCAAATTTTCATTTCGATTTACTTGAAATTTTTTCTGGAGAGTAGAATTACGATTTTAGCTTTGTGTACCAAATTTAGTTCAAATTGTTATAGATTTGGATAAAGCATCCATATGTATACGCCTGGGATGGGGAAATATGGAGAATATTTCATATTTTATACCCATTTCAACGGAATTTTACTGCAATAAATTTTATTTTGCATAGAAGAAAGATTTAAAATTCTATTTAACTGTGTCGAATTTTATTCTAATCGGTTCAGATTTAGATAAAGCGCCGTTTCCGATTTAGGCAAAATTGGCACAACGTCAGCGAAGATGTCCCCATACTTTTCACAGAATATTTAGATAAGGTTCCGAGGCCAAATATTGCCACAAACCCGAGAATTGAAATTTATCCGATATTCTTGTGAACTCACCACTGCTAAGGAGCAAAAATAAAAATTCCTCAAATTGTCCTATACTTCTAATAATTCCCAGCAAAAAAATGTGGAAGTTCTTCTAGAGGCACAACTTTAAAAGCATTTCCAAAAATGTTCTTTTTTTTTAACAACACATGAAGTAAAAACCATAAAGAATTTTAAAAATTATTTATTTGGCAAAATATCACAACATTTTTATACCCTCCAACATACACAAAAAAAAAATTCTGATTCAATCACGAAAATAATTGATCCAATTAATTTTTAATTGAAATGTCTTCAATCACAGAAATGATAGTATCAATTAAAAAATTAATTGAAGGTCAATTAAAAAATTTATTGATTCAATTAAAAAATTAATTGATACTATTAATTTTCATGATTGGTTTTTGTTTCAATTAAAAAATATGTTGATTCAATTACATTTTTAATTGAATATTTTTTAAAACTCAATTAAAATTTTAATTGGAAAATTTTTCGTGAATTTTTTTTTTGTGTAGGATGGGGGGTATATTAACTTTGTCATTCCGTTTGTAACACATCGAAATATTGCTCTAAGACCCCATAAAGTATATATATTCTGGATCGTGGTGAAATTCTGAGTCGATCTGAACATGTCCGTCCGTCCCTCCATCTGTTGAAACCACGCTAGGTCGAATGGTATTGCAAATGGGCCATATCGGTCCACTTTTACGTATAGCCCCATATAAACGGACCCCCAAATTTGGCTTGCGATTGCTCTAAGAGAAGCAAGTTTCATCCGATCCGGCTGAAATTTGGTACATGGTGTTAGTATATGGTATCTAACAACCATGCAAAAATTGTTCCATATCGGTCCATAATTACATATAGCCCCCATATAAACCGATCCCCCGATTTGGCTTGCGGAGCCTCTAAGAGAACCAAATTTCATCCGATCCGGCTGAAATTTGGTACATGGTATTGGTATATTGTCTCTAATGACCATGCAAAAATTTGTCCATATCGGTCCATAATTATATATAGCCCCCATATAAATCGATTCCCAGATTTGTCCTCCTGAGCCTCTTGGAGGAGCACAATTCATCCGATCCGGTTGAAATTTGGAACATGGTGTTAGAATGTCGTCTCTAACAAACACGCAAGAATTGGTCCATATCGGTCCATAATTATATAGAAAAAAAAATTATAATTATATATAAACGAAAATTTCATCCGATCCGGCTGAAATTTGGTACGTGGTGTTGGTATATGTTCTCTAATGACCATGCAAAAATTTGTCCATATCGGTCAATAATTATATATAGCCCCCATATAAACCGTTCCCCAGATTTGATCTCCGGAGCCTCTTGGAGGAGCAAAATTCATCCGATCCGGTTGAAATTTGCAACGTGGTGTTAGTATAAGACCGCTAATATCCATGCCAAAATTGGTCCATATCGGTCTATAGTTATATATAGCCGATCCCCAATCACACAAAAATTGGTCCATATCGGTTCATATTCATGGTTGCCACTCGAGCCAAAAATTATCTACCAAAATTTTATTTTTATGGAAAACATTGTCAAAATGTTATTTCTATAGAAAATTTTGTCAAAATTTTATTTCTATAGAAAATTTTGTAAAAATTTTATTTCTATAGAAAATTTTGTAAACATTTTATTGCTATAGAAAAATTTGTCAACATTTTATTTCTATAGAAATTTTTTTCCAAATTTTATTTCTATAGAAAATTTTTTCTAAATTTTATTTCTATAGAAAATTTTTTCAAAATTTTACTTCTATAGAAAATGTTGTCAAAATTTTATTTCTATAGAAACTTTAAATTTAAATATATATACGTATTTAGTCGGCCTTTTTTAGTTTAATATATACTATGTATGGACTACCTTGTAATTTAGAAGACGGTGTTAGGAAGTTTTAAGATACCTTGCCATCGGCAAGTGTTACCGCAACCCAAGTAATTCGATTGTGGATGGCAGTCTTCAGTAGAAGTTTCTACGCAATCCATGGCGGAGGATACATAAGCTTCGGCCTGGCCGAACTTACGGCCGTATATACTTGTTTTAATTCACATTCAAACCACTGAATTCATATCACACCCTAAAAAGTGATTGAAATTCAGCGCAACGGCTGTTGAAATGGTGGAAATCCGTCCTTTAATAAGCCCATGTTAAATTCATCGCTTCTGCGCTAATTTTGTACTACTTCCGGATCTAAAAAGAACATTTTTACCACTTTTCGACTTTCGTCGAATAAATCATAAATGCACATAAATCAACTTTATATTTTCCATTTTTATTCTTACTTAATTGTGTTTCGTTCGCCGATTTAAATTTAAAGTCTAGTGATTTTGTAGAAGTTCAAAAATGTTTCTCCAAATCGTTTCTGATTTAAATATTTGTATATGGGAATATAAACTTTTATATAGCTCCCAAGAAATGTGAAGTTGTTAAGATGGTATCACAAATTTATACACATAGTGGTGAAGGGTATAATATAGTCGGCCCCGCCCGACTTTCTACTTTACTCACTTGTTTTAATGGTAACAAAGAAATAAACAGAAGTGGGAGTGTTTTATAAGAAATTTTATTAGAGTATAGCATTGAAGAGGTTGTGATAAGAATGAATTCTGTGTCATTTTATTTATTTCATAAAACTTCCATTTTGTCATGAGAAACCTAGTGATATATCAAATCCACAAATGGCACAATTTATGAACCCTTGTACAATTGAAAGTTTCATAGAATTTTGGAGAATAATAAACGGAATCATTAACACGATCCTTAAGTGTACCGTGATATTCGTCCCTAATTGTAGGATAAATATCACAATAGGATAGAGCAAAATTTAAATAGAATATTTTGTCTAGTGGCATAAAAATCTCTTGCTGCTCGAATGTGAAACCTTCGGTGACATTTAATGTCAACTTTGCGGCAAAAGCTTCGTAAGCATAATGTAAACCACGGATATCAGCAATTCTATCATTTTTGGCATTTTCATATTGTGAGTCCATACACTGGGAGCTTTCATTAAATTTCGGATTTGTCATCATTGTCTCATGATGAGTATCAATGATTTTACCATCAATACCTCTCTGGAAGAGGTAAAAATCAAAAGCATGTAGTAATTCATGGGCCAGACTAATGCCAAGAATGCTGTATTTGAAAACATCGTGGAGGCTGTTATTATATATGGGACTCTGTAGTATAGTATTGGGTATATAAATTACATGCGAATCGGGTACAAAATTGGGTGTATAATTTTCCATATCTGGAAATGTGTTTGGCTGAAAATATCGGCTGGCTTCGGAACGGGCTCCTTTGGAAAGGCCTATGTCTTTCTGTTTTCCATTGAAGGCAAGCAATTTCAAATGATTTCCATAAAAATCAGATATATCGATATCTAAGTTTGAATAGAAATTTTCCAATATCTCGATGGTATTCTCTCGGGGCAAGTTTGCCACTTTTAATTGCAAATTATCAAGTTTATACAGAAGATGTATTAACGTGGTATCATTGAGAAGATTTTTATTTCCTAATAACTCCTTTTTCACTTGCATTTTGATGGTGTGAAACATTTGATGGGTATCCCACATATCTTCATTAATATCCGTTCGCATTTGCTCATAAACCCAGTGCATGACAAAAGGAAGTTGATTTCGTGTAGATTCCATGCAACCAAACTTTCTAGAGAAGTCATAGGTTTGCCCGATTATGTACCATATGAATTTTAGCAATAAATATTTTCCAATGAAGCGATTTCCATATAGATTCACCAGAGCTTCCAAACGTCTTAGATAGGCAAGGTCGTCGACATTGATTTTCACTTTAGATATTTCAGGAATATTTTCCATAAGAGTTTCTAAGTATTGTCTTAGCCATGGTAGATTGATGTTCTCAATATCAATATCTTCAACTTTCTCTTTATCAGTATTATCTTTCTCCATATCTAAAAGTTCTTTTAGCATAGATTCAAGTGTTCTGGTATGTACCCAAAACAAATTGATTTCACCCTCTTCAATTTTATGATCAATGTTGTATGCAATAACTTCCTTTGGTATGGTAGAAAGCGGCGATAAACCATATGGCTTGCTCAAATTAATGTTAACTTCACTAGGGGATTCCCCTTTTTCGATTATAGCAGTGTCGAAAATAAATCCTCCGAAACCATATTTGTGCATAACAGCCAATAAACGTATCCAGTCCATATCTACGATGTTGTATAGATCAGTGAGTTGGGTGGTCAAGTTTAAATTCTCATTTTCCTCTAGCCACACTAAATATTGCCATATTGAGATATTTTTATACCCTCCACCATAGGATGGGGGGTATATTAACTTTGTCATTCCGTTTGTAACACATCGAAATATTGCTCTAAGACCCCATAAAGTATATATATTCTGGGTCGTGGTGAAATTCTGAGTCGATCTAAGCATGTCCGTCCATCCGTCCGTCCATCCGTCCGTCCGTCCGTCCGTCTGTTGAAATCACGCTAACTTCCGAACGAAACAAGCTATCGACTTGAAACTTGGCACAAGTAGTTGTTATTGATGTAGGTCGGATGGTATTGCAAATGGGCCATATCGGTCCACATTTACGTATAGCCCCCATATAAACGGACCTAGATTTGGCTTGCTGAGCCTCTAATAAAGCATATTTCCTCCGATCCGACTGAAATTTGGTACATGGTGTTGGTATATGGTCTCTAACAACCATGCAAAAATTGGTCCACATCGGTCCATAATTATATATAGCCCCCATACAAACCGATCCCCCGATCCATAATTATAAATAGCCCCCATATAAACCGATCCCGAGATTTGGTTTTGGAGCCTCTTGGAGGAGCAAATTTCATCCGAGTGAGTTGAAATTTGTGGATGATAGTCTTTCGTAGAAGTTTCTACGCAATCCATGGTGGAGGGTACATAAGATTCGGCCTGGCCGAACTTACGGCCGTATATACTTGTTCATATTAACACAGGACTGAAAATAATCATAAGCCTTTTTCAAAAATTCTGGTTTATTTTCCAAGTCTATGGTTTTCATGTAGTTATCTAAATCCTTGGTTGCTTGATCTTTTACGATAGAAAATATACCCGATTTATTCCATTCAAATTTTTTCCTGGTTTGTTGCCATTTGGCACAACTGTATTCATAGAAATCTTCACAAGGATCAATTTGAGAATCCATAGAGGTTTCGATTATTTCAAGTTGTCTTCGATTTGCCTCATTTTCAGAGTTTACAAAATTCACATTAGATGCCAATGCGATAAGCCGGAACACTAGTAGATTTATTGCAGACTTTCTGATCAGTGTCATTATTAAGGTTTGTTTCACTATGTTCGCATTTAAAACGTTTCGTATTAATACTTGCGAAATAGATGAGGAATTTTGCAATTTATAGCATTTGGATTTGACCTTTACAACATTTAATGCTTAGGATTATCGATGTGTGTTTTATTCACTCAAAAGTTCTTATATCAGCATTTACCTGGTGGCACCATAAATTTGTCATTTTATTTGTAAAACATTGTAATAAATCGTACATACAGTATTTATATTAATGATTGATGTAGTATATAACAGGGCTAATAAAAAGAAAGTCATTACTTGTGTATGAAATTGAAGGCTTGGAGGGGGCCATCGTGGTTATGGCTATTTCGGTTGGGAAAAAAAGGTGCAATATTCTCGAAATTGATTTTGGGTCCTGTATCCCTTACAATATTATGAATTGCCAATAACTTTGGAATGACACTATTATTTGGGCAAAACTACACAAGTAGTTAAGTTAAGTTAGTAGTTAGCACAAGTATATATGGCCGTAAGTTCGGCCAGGCCGAAGCTTATGTACCCTCCACCATGGATTGCGAAACTTTACTGAAGACTGTCATCCACAATCGAATTACTTGGGTGGCGGTAATACTTGCCAATGGCAAGGTATCTTAAAACTTCCTAACACCGTCTTCTAAATTGCAAGGTAGTCCGTACGTGGTATATATTAAACTTAAAAAGGTCCGATTAAATACGTATATAAATTTGACAACATTTTCTATAGAAATAAAATTTTGACAAAAGTTTCTCAGGTCAAATCTGGGGATCGGTTTATATGGGGGCTATATATAATTATGAACCGATATAGACCAATTTTTGCATGGTTGTTAGAGATCATATACTAATACCATGTACCAAATTTCAGACGGATCGAATGAAATTAGCTTCTCTTAGAGGATTCGCAAACCAAATCTGGGGATCTGTTTATATGGGGGCTATATATAATTATGGACCGATGTGGACCAATTTTTGCATGGTTGTTAGAGATCATATACTAATACCATGTACAAAATTTCAGACGGATCGAATGAAATTTGCTTCTCTTAGAGGATCCGCAAACCAAATCTGGGGATCTGTTTATATGGGGGCTATATATAATTATGGACCGATATGGACCAATTTTTGCATGAATGTTAGAGACCATATACTTACACCATGTTCCAAATTTCAGCCAGATCGGAAGGTCAGTAGTACTACAAATGGTTCACTCTCACATATACCAACCCCAGATTTGGCTTCCGTAGATTCTGGAAAGAGAAAATTTGATCCGGTTAAAAGTTGATACATTAGAACGACATTCAAAAATTAATTCATATCAGCCAATGAATATATGTAGCCCTAAATATAAGCGGATCCCCAAATTTAACTTACTTCAATCGAATCGGATGAAAAAAGTCCAAATTTCATCCGATCCGATTGAAGTTTGGTATGTGATGCCAACATATATCATCTAACACGCATGCTAAAATTGTTCCATATAAACCCATACTTATACGTGGGCCCCATACAAACAGATTCTTCCCCCATCTTTTGGTGGATAAAAAAAACCGATATGGACCAATTTTTGCCTGGTTGTTAAAGGTCATATAACTGGTTGGCTGATAAGTACCCTGTCTAACAAAAAAAAAACACATCTTTTTTGTCAAAATTCGTTTATATTATTCACCATAGTTCCCTGCAAGAGCAATACAACGATTATAACGACCTTCCAAATTTTTGATACCATTTTGGTAGTACTCCTTCGGTTTTGCCTCAAAATAGGCCTCAGTTTTGGCGATCACCTCTTTATTGCAGCCAAATTTTTTCCCTTCGAGCATCCTTTTGAGATCTGAGAACAAGAAAAAGTCGCTGGGGGCCAGATCTGGAGAATACGGTGGGTGGGGAAGCAATTCGAAGCCCAATTCATGAATTTTTGCCATCGTTCTCAATGACTTGTGGCACGGTGCGTTGTCTTGGTGGAACAACACTTTTTTCTTCTTCATATAATAATAACGCCATATAATAGTCACTGTTGATGGTTTTTCCCTTCTCAAGATAATCGATAAAAATTATTCCATGCGCATCCCAAAAAACAGAGGGCAATAC
Organism: Haematobia irritans; assembly: GCF_050003625.1. Classification (NCBI taxonomy): domain Eukaryota; kingdom Metazoa; phylum Arthropoda; class Insecta; order Diptera; family Muscidae; genus Haematobia; species Haematobia irritans. The sequence continues at coordinate 106,086,852 of NC_134399.1, read as the reverse complement.
TTTGCCAGCGGACTTTTGAGTCTTTCCACGCTTCGGCGACGGTTCACAGTTCGCTGTCCACTCAGCCGACTGTCGATTGGACTCAGGAGTGTAGTGATGGGCCATGTAGGGCCATGTGTATTACGCGTTAACAGCTGCAAACACCCCTCAGAATCATCAACACGTTGTTGTGTTTGGTCAAATGTGAGCTCGCGCGGAACCCATTTTGCACAGAGCTTCCGCATATCCAAATATTGATGAATGATATGACCAACACGTTCCCTTGATATCTTTAAGACCTCTGCTATCTCGATTAACTTCATTTTACGGTCATTCAAAATCACTTTGTGTATTTTTTTGATGTTGTCGTCGCTAACCACCTCTTTCGGGCGTCCCCTATTTCACCGTCCTCCGTGCTCATTTCACCACCCTTGAATTTTGCATACCAATCAATTATTGTTGATTTCCCTGGGGCAGAGTGCGGGAACTCATTATAAAGCCAAGTTTTTGCTTCCGTGTTTTATCAAAACACGAAATTCCTTTTTGTCCATTTTTTCACAATAACAAAAGTTGCTTCACAAAAGACGCTCTATCTCACAAACTAATTAACTTACAGATGTCAAATTTTGACACGAATCATTTGAAGTTTGGTACTATATAAAAATAATATGCATTTAATACTAGCGACGCCATCTATGTGTCAGACCGTGGACTTATCAGCCAACCTGTTAGCACAATGTACCAAATTTGAACTGACTCGGATGAAATTTGCTCCTCCAAGAGGCTCCAAAACCAAATCTCGGGATCGGTTTTGTATGGGGGATATATATATAATTATGGACTGATATGGACCAATATCTGCATGGTTGTTAGAGACCTTATACTAACACCACGTACTAATTTTCAATCAGATCAGATGAATTTTGCTTCTCCAAAAAGCACCGGAGGTCAACTCAGGGGATCGGTTTATATGGGGGCTATATGTAATTATAGACCGATATGGACTAATTCCTGCATTGTTGTTAGAGACCATATACTAACATCACGTACCGAATTTCAAACGAATCGGATGAATTTTTCTCTTCCACGAGGCTCCGTAGGTCAAATCTGAGGATCGGTTTATAAGGAGGCTACATATAATTATGAACCGATGTGGACCAATTTTTGCACAGTTGTTAGATACCATATACTTACACCATGTACCAAATTTCAGCCGGATCGGATGAAATTTGCTTATCTTAGAGGCTCCGCAAGCCAAATCTGGGGATCGGTTTATATGGAGGCTACATATAATTATGAACCGATGTGGACCAATTTTTGCACAGTTGTTAGATACCATATACTTACACCATGTACTAAAATTCAGCCGCATTTAAATTTGCTTCTGTTAGATGCTCCGCAAGCCAAATCTGGGTATCGGTTTATATGGTGGCTATACGTGAAAGTGGACCGATATGGTCCATTTGCAATACCAACCGACCTACATCAATAGCAACTATTTGTGCCAAGTTTCAAGTCGATAGCTTGTTTCTTTCGGAAGTTAGCGTGATTTCAACAGACGGACGGGCGTACGGACGGACGGATGGACATGTGTAGATCGACTCGGAATTTCACCACGACCCAGAATATATATACTTTATGGGGTCTTACGGCCATTTTCATGTAGCTCCGTTAGGCTTTAACTGCCAGTTAACAGAAAGTAAATTGCAAATATCTTCTCTCCAGTTAACTTTAACTGGAAAATTTTCGTCAGTTAAGTTCCTAACTGGCATATGGAATATATATGCAAGATGACAGCTTCTTCTATAATACAGTTTAAAAGTTGGTTAGTTAACGGAACACTAACGGAGCTTTATGAAAATGGGGGTTAGAGCAATATTTCGATGTGTTGCAAACGGAATGACAAAGTTAATATACCCCCCATCCTATGGTGGAGGGTATAAAATTGTATATTAGAAAAAGGAAAAACTTGTATCACAAAAAATCATTGGCTATATCCTAGATTGCGGGAAGCTAAAAATATAAAAGAAAGAATTTAATTATACCCTTCACCAGTACTGTGGTACAGGGTATAATAAGTTTGTGCATTTGTATGTAACGCCAAGAAATAATTGTCATAGACCCATCTTTTAGTATACCGATCGGCTTAGAATTAAATTCTGAGTCGATTTAGCAATGTCCGTCTGTCTGTCCGTCCGTCTGTCTGTATATGTAATTTTGTGCACAAAGTACAGGTCGCAGTTTAAGTCCGATCGTCCTCAATTTTGACATAACGTCTTTCTTCGGGTAGAAGACAATCACTATTGATTTTGGAAAAAAATCGGTTCAGATTTAGATATAGCTGCCATATATAGTTATCACCGATTTGATCACAATTCATATATTTATGAACCGATGTTCTTCAAATTTTGTACATCTGAATGTTTTGCCAGTCCCGTAAAAACTGTCAAATATCAGCTAAATCGGTTCACATTTATATATAGCTCCCTGTTGAACTCCGTTCAACAATTGTCTTTTTTGTTTATATTATAATCACTCTGAATTCAATGAATTACTGTATTGTATTGTGAATTACTAGATTGAATTATGAATAAGATATTGTTAAGAGATATGTTGAGTTTATTAATGCAAGTATGGCAACTCTAATAGCTTTCCCTGTTTATCAGAGAAAGCTTTCACTCAATTCTATTAAATTATTAGATATTTGTCCTTTTCTGTATTGAATTCATTTATCTACCAATTTGTTATTATGTTTTAAAACACTATGTCGGAATTGACCTTTGATTTCTAACTTCACTTGTGTTTTGTCAGTCAAACTGGTAAGCAGCCGCCATCCACAATAAACCTAAATTTTATAACTTTTATACTGAAACTGCCTCTTTTTATTTACTTTCTGTTTTTCATACTGACTTACGATTCTGGGAGATTATTAAACTATACAGTCCATTCCAGTCTAAGCCGTCTCGGAATTGTACACTCCCATATATATCTTTCGTCTGATTTGAACTTATATGGTCCCAAAAGCGAGAGTTTTGCCCTGATTTGCTTCAAATTTTGCACAGCGAGTACGTTTAATAGTATCGTTAATTGTGCCAAATTTAGTTAAAATCGGTTCAGATTTAGATATAGCTCCCCTGTATATCTTTCGTCCGATTTTGACTTATATGGCTTCAAAAGCCACAGTTTTGCCCTGATTTGATTGAAATTTTGCACAAGGAGTACGTTTAATTGTATCGTTAATTGTGCCAAATTTAGTTGAAATCGGTTCAGATTTAGATATAGCTCCCACACCCTCAAAAAAAAAAAATCGCTTCTTTAACATATGTGCCAAACATATTTTGCAGGAAGCACATATATTATTGGATACTGCCGTTTTATGTGAACATATTATATGTTTGGAAGCATTTTGAGCCCAAAAATATTATATGCTTGGAAGAATTTTTCCCAAAGACGATTGTGCTCATTCCCTAACATACTCGTTATTTTCACTTCCACGAAATATTTTAATTCTTGGCACCTTTTTCTGTAATACAAATAATGTTGAAGAAATTATTCACTTTTATAATTTTTTTAAATTTTACCTTTCGCCTGCACGGAGAATCGAACCGAGTACCATACAGTTTGTAAGCCAATACACTATCCACTGGGCTACGTAGCTGCCATGGTCACCAGCAGATAATTATCGTTATAAGTCACATCTATATAGCATAGTTTGCAGCGCCTTCGAGCCCATGCAAACATAACATTATTTAACAGAAACATACATTTCTTTGCCACGTGGAGCAGTGGTTAGCATGTCTGCCTTGCATGCAAAGGGTCGTGGGTTCAATCACTGCTCCGACCGAACACCTTTTTTTTTAAATTTACACATTTATATTTATACTATATTAAATTTTTATAATGAAACTTCGAAATGTGATTTATAGTCATTAACAGTGCTTGATATAAACGAAATTGACTGATTTTTGGATAAAATATTATTTTTTAATTGCAAAAATAACAATTTTGTAACAAAAAACTGTTTTTGGTACAAAACTTTAAAATTTGGAAGGAATTCAAAACCTAACAAAAGAAGAACGTGGAGTCGAGTATAAACATACATAAATAATTTTATAATATAAACATAACTTTATTTAGGCGTGAACAGTTTTTTACTAGCATTTAACACCATCGGTCTAAAATGCCTTTTATTTTGCTTTAATAATTAATTCATTTTAAAGAAAATAAACTTTTTAAATTGTTTTAGCTGCAAAACTCGAACTTAATGCCTGCTTTTATATTTGAAGGTGTCCGTCAACTCCTCTTGGACTACTTATTAATAAAGAGGAACTAAACTTTGTTTTTATACATTTTACTGTGCAATTTTTCACTATTTCCTCCTTATTTCATTTTACTGTCCCAACTCTAAAAAGAGTATAGTGCCCTTTCGTTATTTTTATGAAGACCCCTGATTTCTTTTAACGAACCAAGAAAAAAATTGTGCCCATAATGCCAAAATGATAAACAAAACACATGTCCACACATACATAAAATGCTGCTCTCAAGGCGAAAACATATGCTGTTTGTTTTTCAAATGTCTATTCTCTTGGTTCTGAATGTCTATTCTCTTTATTCAAATTAAATAATATTTAGACTTAGCATATCAAATTTTTGGCCTTATCATAAAACAGTTTTCCGAAACAACATACCAGCGGTTTCACAGAAATTATTCTCTTTTGATTCTTTCGCTGTGTTATGTTGATATCTTTCGTCAACTCTCCCGGTCTGTCGCTTTGAATAAAATATCACAACATATGTATGTTTGGTCGAAATTTTTAAATTTATATATGTTTGCATTCACACATATGATTTTTATGAAACATTTATGCCCCAAACATAATATATTCTAACATATTAACATAGATGTCCCAAACATTTAGTGTTAGTTTAGGAACATTACATGTTTGCACCTAAATATATTGTGTTTTAAAATTGTGCCCGAAACACACTTTGTTTATATCGGAACATATGAAAAACATATTTTTCTAAGAGTGCATATATATCTTTCGTCCGATTTGGACTTATATGGCCCCAAAAGTCAGAGTTTTGCCCTGATTTGCTTCAAATTTTGCACGACAAGTACGTTTAATAGTATCGTTAACATAAGTGTGCCAAATTTAGTTGAAGTCGGTTCAGATTTAGATATTGCTCCCATATATATCATTCGCCTGATTTGGACTAATATGCCCACAGAGGCAAAAGTGCTACTCTGATTTACGTGAAATTTTGCAGAGGGAGTAGAATTGAACTTGAATCTTTGCAGAGGGAGTAGAATTAAGGTCCTGCATATGCGTATTTATTTTGGTTGAAATAGGTTCAGATTTTGATATAGCTCCCATATATATCTTTCGCCCGATTTTCCGTCATATGACCACAGATGTCAAAGTTGTAATCCGATTTACGTGAAATTTTGCACAGTGAGTAGATTCAACATAGTAACTATGCATGCGAAATTTGATTGCAATCGGTTCAGATTTCGATATATATTCCATATAAATGTTTTTCCTATTTAGACAAAACTGGCCGAAATACCCACATTTTCCTTGTCAAATCGCCACTGCTAAGTCGAAAACTTTTCAAAATAACTCACATTTTTCTATTACTCTAATACACATCTGTCGACCGATAAATCAAAAATACACTTTTGCGAAGTTGCCTCAAAATTGGTTCATATTTAAATGTTTCCTATATTTTTATACCCTTCACCACTACTGTGGTACAGGGTATAATAAGTTTGTGCATTTGTATGTAACGCCAAGAAGGAGTAATCATAGACCAACCTTTTAGTATACGGATCGGTTTAGAATTAAATTCTGAGTCGATTTAGCGATGTCCGTCTGTCTGTCTTACTGTCTGTCCGTCTGTCTGTCTTTCTGTCTGTCCGTCTGTCTGTTGATGTATTTTTGTGTGCAAAGTACAGCTCGCAGTTTTAGTACGATTGTCCTAAAATTTGGTATAGGGTCCTGTTTCGGCTCAAAGACGATCCTTATTGATTTTGGAAAAATCGGTTCAGATTTAGATATAGCTGCCATATATATTTTTCATCGATGTGGTCATAATTGGCGTGTATATCAACCGATCTTCCTCAAATTCCGTACATCCGAATATTTTATGGGTCTCGAAAAACTTGCAAAATATTAGCCAAATCGGTTCAGATTTAGATATAGCTCCCATATATAGCTTTCGCCCGATTTACACTCATTTGCCCACAGATGCCAATTTGTAACTCCGATTTAGTTGAAATTTTGCACAGGGAGTAGAATTAGCATTGTAGCCATGCGTGCCAAATTTGGTTGAAATCGGTTCAGATTTAGATATATCTCCCATATATAGCTTTCGCCCGAGTTACACTCATATGACCACATAGGCCAATTTTTAACTCCGATTTAGTTGAAATTTGGCACAGGGAGTAGAATTAGCATTGTAACTATGCGTGCCAAATTTGGTTGAAATCGGTTCAGGTTTGGATATATCTCCCATATATATGTTTTTCTGATTTCGACAAAAATGTTCAAAATACCAACAGTTTCCGTGTAAAATCGCCACTGCTTAGTCCAAAAGTTATGAAAATGACTCTAATTTTCCTAAACTTCTAATACAAATATATCGAGCGATAAATCATAAATAAACTTTTGCGAAGTTTCTTTAAAATTGCTTCAGATTTAAATGTTTCATATATTTATACCCTGCGCCACACTGTGGAACAGGGTATTATAAGTTAGTGCATATGTTTGTAACACCCAGAAGGAGACGAGATGGACACATGGTGTCTTTGGCAATAATGCTCAGGGTGGGTCCCTGAGTCGATATAACCATGTCCGTCCGTCCGTCCATCCGTCCGTCTGTCTGTGAACACATTTTTGTGGTCAAAGTCTAGGTCGCAATTTAAGTCCAATCGCCTTCAAATTTGGCACATGTTCCTAATTTGGGTCAAAATAGAACCCTATTGATTTTGGAAGAAATCGGTTCAGATTTAGATATAGCTCCCATATATATCTTTCGCACGATATGGACTAATATGGGCACAGCAGCCAGAGTTTTATACCGGTTCAGATTTAGATATAGCTCCCATATATATCTTTCGCCCGATATGGACTTATATGGCCCCAGAAGCTAGATTTTTGGCCGAATTTGGTTGAAATTTTGCACTAGGAGTACAATTAGTAGTATAGTCAGGTGTGCAAAATTTGATTGAAATCGGTTCAGATTTAGATATAGCTCTCATATATATCTTTCGCCCGATATGGACAAATATTGTCCTAAAAGTCAGAGTTTTGGCCCAATTTGGTTGACATTTTGCACAAGGAGTACAATTGGTAGTATAGTCATATGTGCCATATTTGATTGAAATCGGTTCAGATTTAGATATAGCTTCCATATATATTTTTCGCCCGATATGGACTTATATGGCCCCAGAAACCATAGTTTTGGCCCAATTTGGTTGAAATTTTGCACTAGGAGTACAATTAGTAATATAGTCATGTGTGCCAAATTTGATTGAAATCGGTTCAGATTTAGATATAGCTCCCATATATATGTTTTTCTGATTTCGACAATAATGGTCAAAATACCAAAATTTTCCTTGTTAAAATGACTCTAATTTTCCTAAGCTTCTAATACATATATATCGAGCGATAAATCATAAATAAACTTTTGCGAAGTTTCCTTAAAATTGCTTCAGATTTAAATGTTTCCCATATTTTTTTTACTAAAATTGTGTTCCAACCTAGTGCATTAGCCAACTTACATTTTAAGTCTATAGATTTTGTAAAAGTTTATCAAATTCTGTCCAGATCGAGTGATATTTAAATGTATGTATTTGGGACAAACCTTTATATATAGCACCCAACACATTTGACGGGTGTGATATGGTATCGAAAATTTAGATCTACAAAGTGGTGCAGGGTATAATATAGTCGGCACCGCCGGACTTTAGACTTTCCTTACTTGTTTTTACTAAAATTGTGTTCCACCCTAGTGCATTAGCCGACTTAAATGTAAAATCTATAAGTATTGCAGAACTCTGTACAGATCTGCTCAGATATACAGAATATATGTGTATGGATTCATATAGCATCCAACACATTGGACGGATTTGATATGGTATCGAATATGTGGACTTACAAAGTGGTGAAGGGTATAATATAGTCGGCCCCGCCCGACTTTAGACTTTCCTTACTTGTTTTTATAATAAAATCCTCGAGAGGACAATCCCACTGCCTTGTCATATATATAGACGATTTTGAACCGTCGAGAATACATGGGCCACATCGTGGGCATTTCTGGGATTTTTCTTCGGGCATCAGATCTACCCAGAGAAGGAATATGATCACCTCAAACATGTTTCAAGAGCATCATGTTACTTTTTCACGGCGACCATGTAGCTTTTTTGTCGCACAAATATTATTTTCTCTTCAAGCATAACATGCTTTCCAAAATCAGATATATAATTTCCGAGAAAAGTGAATGGTTTCGACAAACATGCTCCATGTTTTCCGTGAAAAAGTAACATTTTGCTCTTGGAACATGGTTGGGGTGATCATATTCCTTCTCTGCGTGTAACGAGATAAAATTGAAGATAGTGATTGCCTTTCTTTGGATCGATCACATAATATACTTCCCAGAAATCAAGCAAAGTTTACATTCTATCCCAATTTATATTCTAGTAAAGATTGCAATATTTTCGTATCAAATATAACTTAACGGAACCTCATTCTGGATAATTATGATAATTATATCTATAAGAAAACTTAATTGTATAATCTATAAAAAAAACATCACTTCTATCTTCCAGCAAACCTCAATCAATGGGCCCGCAAAACAAAGGATTTCGGTGAGTTTTTATAAATTATTTCCTTTATAGTTATAATCTTAACTAATTTATGCAATATCATTTGTTACTGGATTATCATTCTTTTTATTATAATTACTACATAATTATCTTTAGAAATACCGTAAAAATTAATTTCAGTACTTATATAATATCTGTTGTTATGTCCAATCTGATTAATATAACTTGTTCAAAAATTATCTTTCAAAGAACCTTGACTATTTCTAAAGAAAGTTATTGAGGCTCCAATAAAGGGTACCATTTTGGATTGATTAATTTCGGAAATCAACACGGTTGGTAGGGTGTAAGAATGTTGGTGGCAATTTAAGATCTATAGCTCCCAATTTTCACTAGTTATGACAAGTACCATTCTATATCTAAATTTTCCTATGTCATTAAATTTCAAGCCACCTTTCTATTTTTTTATGTGTCGATCTCAAATCTCTATCCGATAGAAAAAGGACTTCTCCAAGACTGGGCACGGCCGGAAGCAATAAGGTAGCACATTTCTCTGCATTGAGATCATAGGTTAAGATCTAAAACCCCCAATTTTCACTTGTTACAAGTTCCTTTCTATATTTAAATTTTCTTTTCTACACGGATGAAAAAGACTGTTTTTCATATGTTTGGCTATAAACATTATATGTTTGGAAAACAAATTTTTAAACACCATATTTTTGAGTGCAAGCATATAATGTTCATAAACTAGCATAACATGTTTGGGACATATATGTTAATATGTTAGAACATATTATGTTTGGGACATAAAATGTTTGTAAATATAATATGCTTGGATGCAAACATATATTAATTTAGAAATAGCCTATAAACATATATGTGTTTAGTAGCTTGGAGCGCTATTTAACAGGGAGCGATATTGAATTAAGTTGGTGGTTGTTGCTTGTTATTACAAAATTAAACTTTTTATTTTTCCTTGGGCAATTGATCAGCTACTTCTTTGATCCTTACAAACTGTGTGGTCCGCTGTTCGAATCCCCGTCCGGCAAAAGGTAGAAATAAAATAAAAAAAAAATCATAAAATTGAATAATTTTTTCTACAATGTTTGTATTACAGAAAAAGGTGCTAAGAACTAAAAAATCTCGTGGAAGTGAGAAAGATGTGGGGGAATATACAATTGGGCAGAAACAAAATTTTGAGCATTCAGGTCGAAAACCTATGTTGTTAGCACCTATATTACCTGTTTATTTTCATAATTCATTATGATTGTAAATATATAAATAAATAAATAAAATTTTTGAGCACAATATTGTTTGGGAGAATTTTTTTTAAGCATATAATATTTTTGGGTGCAAAATGCTTCCAAACATATTATATGTTCACATAATAACATATTGTTTTTTGGAAGACAACATTATTGAATTTGGATGCAAAAATACAAAATGTTTGGAACTTAGACTACCCAAACATATATTGTTTAGACCAATATGCTTTCAAACATATTATATATTGGAAGAGATCAAACATATAAATGTTTGGGCAATACCCAAAAATATATTTGCTTGAAGCAAAATATGTTTGGAAGTATATGTTACAGAAGCGATTTTTTGTGAGGGTGTATATCATTAAAGTTCAAGCTATCCCTCTAAATTTTCTTTTATGCTGCGATCTCAAATCTCCATCCAATCGAAAAAGAACTTCCTCAGAACTGAGAACGGTCGGAAGCAATAAATTAGCACATTCCTCCGGATTAAGACCTCTTTACGGTTAAACGATTTTCAAAAACTGTTTTTCGTGATTAAAATGCCAATTTTTTTCACCATCCGGTTTCGGTTTTTGTGTAATTAACCGGTGCCGGTTTTGGAACCCCTATAACCATTGCACCACTGTGTCTCCCTTGTTACATGGTTACTATCCAAAAATAACATTTTGCTCTTGAAATATGTTTGAGATAATCGTATTCCTTCTATGCGTTGATTTTCCCAAATTTGGCCATAATAGTCTTATTTATTAACCAATGTTGCTCAAATTTCAAATGTACATGTATTAGCCGTTATACATAGACTTACATGTAGCTCTTACATAAATCTATTGCCCTATTTTCGGAAATTTGGATTTATTACCACAATAATTGAGCGATTTCCTCTTTTTATACCAACCACCGTAGAATGGTGACGGGGGTATAATAAGTTTGTCATTCCGTTTGTAACACATCGAAATATCGATTTCCGACTATATAAAGTATATATATTCTTGATCAGGGAGAAATTCTAAGACGATATAACGATGTCCGTCTGTCTGGCTGTCTGTCTGTTGTAATCACGCAACAGTCTTCAATAATGAAGCAATCGTGCTGAAATTTGGCACAAACTCGTATTTTGTATGCAGGCAGGTCAAGTTAGAAGATGGCTATGTCGGTCCAGGTTTTGATATAGTCCCCATATAAACCGACCTGCCCATTTGGGGTCTTGGGTTTATAGAAATCGTAGTTTTTATCCAATTTGCCTGAAATTTGAAATCTAGGGGTATTTTATGACCATAAAGAGGTGTGCCAAAAATGGTGAGTATCGGTCCATGTTTTGGTATAGCACCAATATAGACCGATCTCCTGATTTTACTTCTTGGGCTTATAGAAACCGAAGTTTTTATCCAATTTACCTGAAATTGGAAATCGAGAGGTACTTTAGAACCGTAAAGAGGTATGCCAAAAATTGTGAGCATTGATCCATGTTTTGGTATGGTCCCCATATAAACCCACCTCCAGATTTGGGGTCTTGGGTTTATAGAAACCGTAGTTTTTATCCAATTTGCCTGAAATTTAAAATCTAGAAGTACATGAGGACCATCAAAAGGTGTGCCGAAAATGGTCCGTATCGTTCCATGTTTTGGTGTAGCCCCCATATAGACCGATCTCCCGATTTTACATCTTGGGTTTATAGAATCCGTAGTTTATATACAATTTGCCTTAAATTGGAAATTTATAGGTATTTTAGGTCCATAAAGAGGTGTGCCACAAATGGTGAGTATCGGTCCATGTTTTGGTATAGCCCCCATATAGACCGATATCCCGATTTTACTTCTTAGTCTTCTAGAATCCGAAGTTTTTATCCAATTTGCCTGAAATTGGAAATCTAGAGCTACTTTCGGGCCACAAAGAGGTGAGCTGAAAACGGTGAGTATCGGTCCATTTTTTAGTATAGCCCCCATAAGAACGATCTCCCGATTTAACTCCTTAGGTTTCTAGAAACCGTAGATTTTATCCGATTTGCCTGAAATTGTAAATATTCTGGTATTTTAGTCTCACAAAAACGTGTATCGGATTAAGTTTTTATCGGTCCTTTTGGTAATGCCTCCATATAGACCGACTTCACTTCTTGAGGGTATAGAAGGCGCACTGAATGAAAATTGCTTGAAACTCAATGTACAATTTCCAGATTTTACTTCTCGGGTGAAAATCTACAGATTTAAGATTTCAAATCAAGACGTTATTTTATAATTTTCTTGCACACTTACAAGAGATGTTAATGATTCCTCTAAAACTCAAACAAAAATGGTTCTTATAAATCCAGAATCTGTATAGTCCTCATAGGTGAAATCTTTAAATTTATCTTCGGGAAGTGTCCTCAAGTCCTCAAGCCCTCCTGAAATTTCAAAGGAAACCCTAATATTTGGTTCATGGTGGTGGGTATTTAAGATTCGGCCCGGCCGAACTAACTGCTGTATATACTTGTTTTTAAACTAATTTGTTTTGTGTGGTTCAGATTTAGGTATAGCTCCCATATATATATAACGCCCGATTTTCCAAAATTTGGCCATAAACCCATTATTTAGTACCCGATCTTACTCAAATTTAGCAAAACTTGTCCTTCCGTATTACCAACCAAACCTGCCAAATATCATCTCAATCGGTTCAGATTTAGATATCGCTTCCATATATATGTATCGCCCGATTTTCAAAAAATTTTCCAAAATAGCCTTATTTATTACCCGTTGCATTATTACCTATTGCATCGAGAAACCTGCCAAATATTATAAAAATCGGTTCAGATTTAGATATAGCTCCCACATATGTGTATTACACGATTTTTAAAAATTTGCCCCTTATAACCATATTTTTGACCACATATATATGCATCGCTCAATTTTCTCAAAGTTTGTCTTAATTAACCAACGTTACTTAAATTAAAATTTTTTATGTATTAGACGATCTATTTAGCCAAACATATAGCTTGTACATAAATATATTGGCCGATTTGCACAAATTTCGATTTATTACCCAAACTAATTGATCGATTTCCTCTTTTTTTAATAATGGAAGCAATATTAGTGGCATACAAACCCTGTAGGTTCAGAATCAACTATAGCTCCTAATATCAGACATTTCTGTTGAGATTGTGTTAAAACTCCCATAACTATGTAATGTTCTTACATATGGAAATGCGGGTTATCTCCCAATCCTATACCATACATACCCCACATACAATGTTTACTAATTCTGTAGGGGTGGTTTGGGTATGATGATTTTCCCTCGAATATTTTCAAAAGGTATCGATTTTCATACCCTCCACCATAGGATGGGGGGTATATTAACTTTGTCATTCCGTTTGTAACACATCGAAATATTGCTCTAAGACCCCATAAAGTATATATATTCTGGGTCGTGGTGAAATTCTGAGTCGATCTGAGTATGTCCGTCCGTCCGTCCGTCTGTGGAAATCACGCTAACTTCCGAACGAAACAAGCTATCGACTTGAAACTTGGCACAAGTAGTTGTTATTGATGTAGGTCGGATGGTATTGCAAATGGGCCATATCGGTCCACTTTTACGTATAGCCCCCATATAAACGGACCCCCAAATTTGGTTTGCGAGGCCTCTAACAGAAGCAAATTTCATCCGATCCGGCTGAAATTTGGTATATGGTGTTTGTATATGGTCTCTAACAACCATGCAAAAATTGGTCCACATCGGTCCATTAATTATATATCGCCCCCATATAAACCGATCCCCAGATTTGGCTTGCGGAGCCTAAAAGAGAAGCAAATTTCATCCGATCCGCCTGAAATTTGGTACATGGTGTTGGTATATGGTCTCTAACAACCATTCAAAAATTGGTCCACATCGGTGTTTAATTATATATGGCCCCCATATAAACCGATCCCCAGATTTGGATCGGTTTATATAAAGAGAAGCAAATTTCATCCGATCCGGCTGAAATTTGTTACATGGTGTTGGTATATGGTCTCTAACAATCATGCAAAAATTGGTCAACATCGGTCCATTAATTATATATCGCCCCCATATAAACCGATCCCCAGATTTGGCTTGCGGAGCCTAAAAGAGAAGCAAATTTCATCCGATCCGCCTGAAATTTGGTATATGGTGTTTGCATATGGTCTCTAACAACCATGCAAAAATTGGTCCACATCGGTCCATTAATTATATATCGCCCCCATATAAACCGATCCCCAGATTTGGCTTGCGGAGCCTAAAAGAGAAGCAAATTTCATCCGATCCGCCTGAAATTTGGTATATGGTGTTTGTATATGGTCTCTAACAACCATGCAAAAATTGGTCCACATCGGTCCATAATTATATATAGCGCCCATATAAACCGATCCCCAGATTTGGCTTGCGGAGCCTAAAAGAGAAGCAAATTTCATCCGATCCGCCTGAAATTTGGTATATGGTGTTTGTATATGGTCTCTAACAACCATGCAAAAATTGGTCCACATCGGTCCATTAATTATATATCGCCCCCATATAAACCGATCCCCAGATTTGGCTTGCGGAGCTTAAAAGAGAAGAAAATTTCATCCTATGCGGCTGAAATTTGGTACATGGTGTTGGTATATGGTATCTAACAACCATGCAAAAATTGGTCCATATCGGTCCTTAATTATATATAGCCCCCATATAAACCGATCCCTAGATTTGGCTTTTGGAGCTTCTAAGAGAAGCATATTTCATCCGATCCGGCTGAAATTTGTTACATGGCATTGGTATATGGTCTCTAACAATCATGCAAAAATTGGTCCACATCGGTCTATAATTATATATAGCCCCCATATAAACCGATCCCCAGATTTGGCTTGCGAAGTCTCCAAGATCCAGATTTGACCTCCGGAGCCTCTTGGAGGAGCAAAATTCATCCGATCCGGTTCAAATTAGGAACGTGGTGTTAGTATATGGTCGCTAACAACCATACCAAAATTGGTCCAATCACACAAAAATTGGTCCATATCGGTTCATAATCATGGTTGCCACTAGAGCCAAAAATAATCTACTGGAATTTTATTTCTATAGAAAATGTTGTCAAAATTTTATTTCTATAGAAAATTTTGTCAAAATTTTATTTCTAGTGAAAATTTTGTTAAAATTTTATTCGGTTCATAATAAAATTTTCATCATTGTCAAAATTGTATTTCTATAGAAAATTTTGTCAAAATTTTATTTCTATAGAAAATTTTGTTCAAATTTTATTCGGTTCATAATCATGGTTGCCACTCGAGCCAAAAATAATCTACCAAGATTTTATTTCTATAGAAAATTTTGTCAAAAGTTTATTTCTATAGAAAATTTTGTTAAAATTTTATTTCTGTAGAAATTTTTGTTAAAATTTTATTTCTGTAGAAAATTTTGTCAAAATTGTATGTCTACTTTGTCAAACTGAATTATATACGTATTAGATCGTCTTTCTTGATTTAATATATACCACGTATGGACTTACATACAATTTAGAAGATGGTGTTTTTAAGATACCTTGCCCTCGGCAAGCGTTACCGCAACTTAAGTAATTCGATTGTGGATGGCAGTGTTTAGAAGAAGTTTCTACGCATTCCATGATGGAGGGTACATAAGCTTGTATTTGGGACAAACCTTTTATATATAGCATCCAACACAATTGACGGATGTGGTATGGTATCGAAAATTTAGATCTACAAAGTGGTGCAGGGTAAAATATAGTCAGCCCCGCCCGACTTTAGACTTTCCTTACTTGTTTTTTTACTAACATTGCGTTTCGCCCTAGTGCATTAGCCGACTCCAATTTTGAGTCTATAGAATTTGTAGAAGTCTATCAAATTTTGTCCAGAACGAGAGATATTAAAATGTATGTATTTGGGACAAACCTTTTATATATAGCATCCAACACAATTGACGGATGTGGTATGGTATCGAAAATTTAGATCTACAAAGTGGTGCAGGGTATAATATAGTCGGCCCCGCCCGACTTAAGATTTTCCGTTCTTGTGTTTTTTTTTTAATTTTAGGGGCCAAATATCGAAAAATGATGTGGAGATGTATCTTTAAGAGACGTCACCTCAACCTTCAAGCAATTCATAAGCCCAATTTTCAAAACGCAGTTCCCCCTTCCCGACCAAATATCATAACCTACCCCACGTCCTCTGTAAAGTTCAAGTAAATTGGAAAAGTTTAATTGTTTCACTATATGTCCTCGGGGATAAGGAGTTCTCCCTGTGTCCTTTTATTTATCCCCGAACAAATTTTAAAAAATCAGCTACCCCATATCAATTTCAAAATCTCCCCAAGGATCATCATAAATTTCCAGCAAGTTGTAGAATTTTAGTTTTTTTCACTGCACTTTAACAAATGTTCGGCAAAGTAGAAGTCCCCTCCCCGACCAAATATCGATAAATAAAGTGACGGATTTTTGTCTAGACGCTCCTCACCTTTCTTGAAAATTTCAGGCAAATCGAATAATTTTGGTCGAACTTTCAACAAGTCGGGCAAGGGGGAGAACTATCTCTCCCACAAGATATCAAACAATTTGGTACCCTATTTTCACCACATGATCACCCTCTATGTTTTCCGAACGCTATTGAATTTGGAAGATATCAGATCAAATTTAGATATAGCTCCCATATATATGTATCGCCCGATTTCGACAAATGGGGTCACGTTGCGCGTTTTTTCAAACGGATCGTCACCAAATTTGGCTGAAGGTAATCTTTTCCATCGCCCTTCAAGTCTGCAAAATTCCATCCAAATCGGTTCATATTTAGATATAGCTCTCATATATATGTATCGCCCGATTTTCCCAAATTTGGCCACAAAACCTTTATTTATCAACCGATCTTACTCAAAGTTGGCTAAATATAATCTTCTATAGCACTAACTATGTGTGCAAAAAATCATCGAAATCGCTTCAGATTTAGCTATAGCTCCCATATATATGTACCGCCCGATTTTTCTAAATTTGGCCATAAAACCCTTATTTATCAACCGATCTTACCCAAATTTGGCTAAATGTAGTCTTCCATAGCACTAACTATATGTGCAAAAACATCATCGAAATCGGTTCAGATTTAGATATATCTCCCATATATATGTATAGCCCGATTATCCCAAATTTGGCCATAGAACCCTTATTTATTAACCGATCTTACTAAAAGTTGGCAAGATCCGGTCCTCTATAGTACTAACTATATGTGCAAAATTTCATCGAATTCGGTTCAGATGTAGATATAGCTCCCATATATGTATCGCCCGATTTTGAAAAATTCGCCCCTAATAACCTTATGTTTGACCATACAGGCCTCATTTCTTAACTGATCTTACTCAAATCTTGCACAAGGTAACCTTTTGTGGTATTAATCAAACCCGCAAAATATTATGCAAATTGGTTCAGATTTAGATATAGCTTCCATATATATGCATCGCTCGATTTTCCCAAATTTGGCCATAGTACTCTTATTTATTAACCAATGTACTCAAATTTCAAATTTTGATATACTAGCCGATCGTATTTATGCGTACTTGTAGTTTTTACATAAGAATAGTGCTCGATTTTTACAAATTTGTATTTATTACCCACACTAATTTAACGATTTTCTCTTTTTAATAATGGACTCAATATTAGTGGCTTACTAACTCCGTAGGTGCAATATCAACACGGCTAGAAGTAGTGGAAATTCCCTATATGTAGGGTTTTTCTAATATTTAGCGTCTTGTAGGGACGTAGGGCCACAATGTAGGACATTTTCACTCAACACAATTTGTAATAATTTTTACATTTTGGTGGCTCTAGAGGAGGAAATTGGAAGCCGGCAAACTTTATTCCTGTAGAAAATTTTGTCAACATTTTATTTCTATAGAACATTTTGTCAAAATTGTATTTCTATAGAATTTTTTTCAAAATATTATTTCTATAAAAAAATTTTCTCAAAATTTTATTTCTGTGGAATTTTTTCTCAAAATTTTATTTCTATAAAAAAATTTCTCACAAAAATTTGTTTATAGAAACTTTTTCCAAAATTTTATTTTTATAGAGATTTAACAAAAAAGATTACTAATTTGGGTAGAATTCTACCAACTCTGGCAACGGTGGTGGTAATACAAATTTATATTCTAAGTTATATACGTTGCATATTCATGTTTTAAGATAATAAAGTACTTAGAACCATGTTTGTTTTGTACAATTTTTTAAATGTAACGAAAAATATAGTAGGGAAAATTGTTTGGGAATGTATGAGAAAGTAGGGAACTTTTTTTTGTCCTTGTACGGTAAATCGAACATTTTCCCTGGCAACATTGACTATGAGCTATAGTCACATTGACACAAAGCACCCATAGACTTGTACCCTTAATTTTCTTAAATATGCAACTGCGGTTTATCTCCCAGACCTATATCAATGTTACCCCACAAATGCATATGATTACTAATTCTGTAATGGAGGTTTAGGGTATGATATAGTCGGCGCCGCCCGACTTTCTACTTTACTTACTTGTTTTGTTATAATTTAAATATTGAAAGAAGAAAAATTTGTCTAAAATAAATAATGATCGAGATCAGTTACAATCCAAATCAGTTACAATCCAAATTAAAATATTTTTTAAATTTAAAATAGCTTCATATTACTTTCAACATGTTGTTTTTAAACTAACTTGTTTGGTGTGCCAATATTTATGTGCGTCACTATATATAGATTTGCATTTATTTTTCATATTATTAAAGCGTCACTTAATTCCTGTCAACTTTATTCTGACAAGAAAAATAATACTACAATGTAATTTGAGTCTACGAACTTAAAATTGATAATTATTAAATCCACAAATAGCATGTCTCATTTAATTCTTGACGAGTCACTTTTGAACACTTGAATGCTTCGAAGAATTCTGGAAATAATTGAACGACATCATTGACCCGATCTCTGGCTTTTCCATGAATATCATCATTTATCCCTATAGAATCCTTATTACAGAAAAACTGGGCAAAATTCATGAAAAACAATAGATCTGTTTTATCCATATGATCCGTATTGTAGATTCCTGGATGTAATGCTTTAAAAGTCTCATAGGCAAAACGAAAACCATTCACATCTGAACATTTCTCAGCAAACTCCAAAGGATATTGATCCGCTAAACATTTGTGATTATCATAAAATTTAGAATTTTTGGCAATATCTTCATGAGCCTCGGTATTCATTTGATCTGTGGCATATTGTAGTAGAGTATTGTATTCAAATCCATGAAATATTTCATGGCCCAAAATAGAACCAATGGCGCTGTATTTGAATACATCGTCCAAACTATGATGATAGAGGGGCCACTGTATACCATGGTTTTGAAAGTAGGCCGTATTACATGAGGGTAGAAATTGTGGACCATTACCATTGAATACGGGAAAACAGGGGCTATAATAATTTTCATATTTCCTAGCCAAAGCCAATAGTTGTAAATGATTTCCATAAAAATCTGTGGAATTCATTGATAGATTCTGATAGAATGTTTCCATTATGGTTGTTGCATTATGCACAGGTATTTTTCCTATGGCCAGGCGCATTTTATCCAATTTCTCTAAAAGAAATTTGAGAGTCGTTTGTTTGAATCCATAGGAGTTCTTCAGTAGCGATTCCTTGAACTGATTCTTGATATTAATGAATATATGATGGACATCTTGCAATTCCTTTTCGTTATTAAATTCCATTTGGTCATAGAGCCAGTTTGCGCCAAAATGAAAAAGATTCTGTGTGGACGACATACAGCCTTCGGAGAGAAAATTGTGTGGTCTTTTCCCGTACAGAAACCACATAAAACGTATGGTCCAATATTTGCATAAGAAACCCTCATCGTATGGTTGAATAACATCATGAAATGCTTTGACATAAGAGAGTCTATCGAAATTTGGATGAAATATGATTCCGGACAAACATAATTCACTGTATCTTTCTTTAAACTCCATGGGTAAATCATCGAGTGCCCGTGGTTGATTTTCTTCCTTAAAGTGAATAAGTTTGATTTCCTTTAATTTCTTATCCAATTGATTTAATTTTTTCCACAGCTCATCAAATTCATTTCTCTGCATTTCCATATCCATAGCATCAATTATGGTGGTGAAATTTTCTAAACTTAATGTGGCAAATTTTGGTTCGTCAATGATATCGGGTAAGGCCTCATGGAATCCGTATTTTTGTAAGGCACCCAAAACAGATCCCCAATTAGAATTTTCAATCTCATAATCATCAGTCAGGTATTTGATTAAAGTTAAATTCTCCTTTTCCTCCAGCCATAGTAAATATTCCCGTGGTGTATACCAATCGATATTCAAACAAGATTTATAGTAATCCAATAGTTGCGTTACAAAACTGGGACTATTCTCCACATCTATGACACTAAGATATTTCACCAATTCACGACTGGATTTATATTTCATCCTCTCATAATTGTCTGTAAAACGAACACCAATATCTTCCATATATTGGGGCCAATTACCACAGGCATATTGATAGAAATCTTCACAAGGATTGATATTTGTATCCTTGGAACTTTCAATTAATTTTAAAGTTCTACGATTTATAAGTTTCGTATATTTAGTAGAATTTCCACAGCATATCAAATGCAAGCTTATAACACATAATAACACCGTTTTAGTCAATAACATCCTTAAAATTCGCAAAATTCGAAAAAGCAACCTTACGCTTTTGATACACAACTCATACTATTTGTGTTTGCGAGTGGTATGGTCATTATATTCTTAGATGCAAATTAATTTGTATCAAATTTAATTGAATTCACTCAACTTGTGTGTGTGGGATTTATGTACAGTGAATTTATGTAGCATCAGAATGATCATAAAAAATTACACTGACCTACGGCAATATAGTTTTCAATCTTAAACAGTGGGAAACAAAAACTGTTTTGTTTAGTCTTGAATCTATTAATTTCAATATCAATCGAGTACATACTGCAAATATATCAATTCTGCCCGCACGACAATTGATTGGAATCCCAAAACACAGATATTAATTCAAACAATGAATTTAAAACTTTTTTAAGGTGAGAATTCCTCATCTAAATAGTACAAAATTCTATAACATCAGTGATGAAACAAGGAAATACTGCCGTTCAGTCCCAGTAAAAAGCGTCGCCAAAAAAGTAGTGAAAATGTTCTTTTTGGATCCAGAAGTGGTGCTAAATTGGCACAGAAGCGATGAATTTAACATGGGATTGTCATAGGACGGATGTCCACCATTTCAACAGCCAATGAACTTAATATGCATCACTTCGGACTATCGACTTACAAGAAGGTAGTGACTCCAAATCGCGATGATAAACAAAATACGACGGCCAAAGCGCGATCCATGAGGCTGTACACGACGATGCTGACGAAGTTTGACTGCGTGGTAATGGACGACGAAACCTACGTCAAAGCCGACTACAAGCAGCTTCCGGGACAGGAGTTTTATACGGCAAAAGGAAGGGGAAAGGTAGCAGATATTTTCAAGAACATAAAACTGTCAAAGTTCGCAAAGAAATATCTGGTTTGGCAAGCCATTTGTACCTGTGGCTTGAAAAGCAGCATTTTCATAGCTTCCGGGACTGTCAACCAAGAAATTTACGTGAAAGATTGTTTGAATAAACGTCTGCTGCCTTTCCTGAAGAAACACGGTTGTTCCGTACTGTTTTGGCCGGATTTGGCAACTTGTCATTACGGTAAAAAGGACATGGAGTGGTACGCCGCCAACAACGTGCAGGTGGTTCCCAAGGACAAGAACCCTCCCAACACGTCAGAGCTCCGCCCAATTGAGAAATACTGGGCTATTGTCAAGCGGAACCTAAAGAAGCCAAAAAAAACTGCTAAGGACGAGCAGCAGTTCAAGGCAAACTGTTTTTCTGCGGCGAAGAAGGTGAACAAGGTGGCTGTACAAAATATGATGGCAGGTGTCAAGCGTGAGGCCCGGCAATTCGGATTTGGAAAAGCGAAATCCTAAATGAATATTTTTCCTGAATTTTATACTAATTGAACTTGAAAAAGAAATTTAATTTGATGTTTTAAATAAACGATTTCACCGATTTACACGCGTTTTCCCTTGACCAAATTTTGACCGTATCACCCTTTAGTCTCTGTGAGCCTGATACATCGGGCTGCCACCTAACTAACCTAACACATCGAAATATTGATATAAGACCCCATATTGTATATATATTCGGGGTCGTGGTGAAATTCTGCGCCGATCTAAGCATGTCCGTCCGTCCGTCTGTTGAAATCTCTCTAACTTCCGAACGAAACAAGCTATCGACTTGAAACTTGGCACAAGAAGTTGTTATTGATGTAGGTCGGATGGTATTGCAAACGGGCCATATCGGTCCACTTTTACGTATAGCCCCCATATAAGCGGACCCTCAGATTTGGCTTGCGGAGCCTGTAAGAGAAGCAAATTTCATACGATCCGGCTGAAGTTTGGTACATGGTGCTAGTATATGGTCTTTAACAACCATGCAAAAATTGGTCCATATCGGTCCATAATTACATATAGCCCCCATATAAACCGATCCCCCGATTTGGCTTGCGGAGCCTCTAAGAGAACCAAATTTCATCCGATCCGGCTGAAGTTTGGTACATGGTGTTAGTATATGGTCTCGAACAACAATGCAAAAATTGGTCCACATCGGTCCATAATTATATATAGCCCCCATATAAACCGATCCCCCGATGTGGCTTGCGGAGCCTCTAAGAAAAAGAAACGAAAATTTCATCCGATCCGGTTGAAATTTGCAACGTGGTGTTAGTATAAGGCCGCTAATATATATGCCAAAATTGGTCCATATCGGTCTATTGTTATATATAGCCGATCCCCAATCACACAAAAATTGGTCCATATCGGTTCATATTCGTGGTTGCCACTCGAGCCAAAAATAATTTACCAAAATTTTATTTTTATAGAAAACATTGTCAAAATGTTATTTCTATAGAAAATTTTGTCAAAATTTTATTTCTATAGAAAATTTTGTCAAAATTTTGTTTCTAAAGAAAATTTTGTCAAAATTTTATTTCTATAGAAAATTTGTCAACATTTTATTTCTATAGAAAATTTTTTCCAAATTTGATTTCTACAGAAATTTTTTTCCAAATTTCACTTTTATAGAAAATGTTGTCAAAATTTTATTTCTATAGATACTTTAAACTTAATTATATACGTATTTAATCGGCCTTTTTTTAGTTTAATATATACCACGTATGCACTATGTGGTATATATTACGGTGTTAGGAAGTTTTAAGATACCTTGAAATCGGCAAGTGTTACCGCCACCCAAGTAATTCGATTGTGGATGACAGTCTTCAGTATAAGTTTCTACGCAATCCATGGTGGAGGGTACATAGGCTTCGGCCTGGCCGAACTTACGGCCGTATATACTTGTTTTTATATAGTACCAACCTTCAAATGATTCCTGTCAAAATTTGACGTCTGTAAGTCAATTAGTTTGTGAGATAGAGCGTCTTTTGTGAAGCAACTTTTGTTATTGTGAGAAAATGGAAAAAAATGAATTTTGTGTTTTGATAAAATACAGTTTTCTGAAGTGAAAAAATACGGTCGAACAAAAACTTAGCTTGACTTAATGAGTTTCCGGACTCTGCCCCAGGGAAATCAACAATAATTGATTGGTATGTAAAATTCAAGCGTGCTAAAATGAGCACGGAGGACGGTGAACGCAGTGGACGCCCGAAAGAGGTGGTTACCGACGAAAACAACAAAAAATCCACAAAATGATTTTGAGTGACCGTAAAATGAAGTTGATCGAGATAGCAGAGGCCTTAAAGATATCAAAGGATCGTGTTGGTCATATCATCAATATTTGGATATGCGAAAGCTCTGTGCAAAATGGGTGCCGCGCGAGCTCACATTTGACCAAAAACAACAACGTGTTGATAATTCTGAGCGGTGTTTGCAGCTGTTAACTCGTAATACACACGAGTTTTTCCGTTGATATGTGACAATGGATGAAACATGGCTCCATCACTACACTCCTGAGTCCAATCGATAGTCGGCTGAGTGGACAGAGACCGGTGAACCCTCTCCGAAGCGTGGAAAAACTCAAAAGTCCGCTGGCAATGTAATGGCCTCTGTTTTTCTGGAATGCGCATGGAATAATTTTTATCGATTACCTTAATAAGGGAAAAACCATCAACAGTGACTATTATATGGCTTTATTGGAGTGTTTGAACGTCGAAATCGCGGCAAAACGGCCCCATATGAAGAAGCAAAAAGTGTTGTTCCACCAAGACAACGCAACGTGCCACAAGTCGTTGAGAACGATGGCAAAAATGCATGAATTGGGCTTCGAATTGCTTCCCCACCCACCGTATTCTCCAGATCTGGCCCCCAGCGACTTTTTCTTGTTTTCAGCCTTAAAAGGATGCTCGTAGGGAAAAAATTGGCTGCAATGAAGAGGTGATCGCCGAAAGAGAGGCCTATTTTGAGGCAAAACCGAAGGAGTACTACCAAAATGGTATCAAAAAATTGGAAGGTCGTTATAATCGTTCTATCACTCTTGAAAGGAACTATGTTGAATAATAAAAACGAATTTTGACAAAAAAAATTGTTTTTCTTTGTTAGACCGGGGACTTATCAGCCAACCTGTTTGTATTAGAAGTTTAGGAAAATCAGTCATTTTTACAACTTTTCAACTAAGCAGTGGCGATTTTACAAGGAAAATGTTGGTATTTTGACCATTTTTGTCGAAATCAGAAAAACATATATATGGAAGCTATATTTAAATCTGAACCGATTTCAACCAAATTGGGCACGCATAGCTGCATTGCTAATTCTACTCCTTGTGCAAAATTTCAACTAAATCGGAGCAAAAAATTTGCCTCTGTGGTCATATGAGTGTAAATCGGGCGAAAGCTATATATGGGAGCTATCTTTAAATCTGAACCGATTTCAACCAAATTTGGCACGCATAGCTACTATGCTAATTCTACTTCATGTGCAAAATTTAAATTAAATCCGAGTAAAAGATTGGCCACTGTGGTCATATGAGTTCAATGAAATTTGGTTCAATAAAATTTGGCACACTTGACTACGCTACTCATTGTACTCCTAGTGCAAAATTTCAACCAAAGGGGGGTAAAACTCTGGCTTCGGGGACCATATTAGTCCAAATCGGGCGAAAGATATATGGGAGTTATATCTAAATCTGAACCGATTTCAATAAAATGTGGCACACTTGACTATAGTACTAATTGTTCGTCTTGTGCAAAATATTAAGCAAATTAGGGTAAACCTCTGGCTTCTGGGGCCATATAAGTCCATATCGAGCGAAAAATATATATGGGAGCTATATCCACATCGGAACCGATTTCAACCAAATTCGGCACACTTTACGAAATTATCAATTGTACTCCTTGTGCAAAATTTAAAGTAAATCAGGCTGAAATTCTGGCGTCTGAGGCCATATTAGTAGATATCGGGCGAAAGATATATATGGGAGCTATATCTAAAACTGAACCGATTTCTTCCAAAAGTCAATAGGGTTCTAGTCTGACCCAAAATACATACTTGTTTTAAGTCGATTGGACTAAAATTGCGACCTAGACTTTGTTTACGAAAATGTGTTCACGGACAGACGGACATTGCTATATCGACTCAGGGACCGATCCTAAACAATATTGCCAAAGACACCATATGTCTATCTCGTCTCCGTCTGGGTGTTGCAAACATATGCACTAACTTATAATACCCTCTCCAAATTTTTTCTCAAATTAACTTCC
Organism: Haematobia irritans; assembly: GCF_050003625.1. NCBI lineage: Eukaryota > Metazoa > Arthropoda > Insecta > Diptera > Muscidae > Haematobia > Haematobia irritans. The sequence goes on along the minus strand of NC_134399.1, from coordinate 106,061,033 downwards.
TGTACAGCTAAAATAAAGAACTTCTTTGGGAGGAAATTTTTGGAAGTACTTTTAAATTTTTCTCAAATTAACTTCCTGTACAGCTAAAATAAAGAACTTCTTTGGGAGGAAATTTTTGGAAGTACTTTTAAAGTTGTGATTTTAGAATAATTTCCAAAATTTTTTGCTGGGATACTAATTCAATTATGGCACATATGTTATTTGTTTGTTTTTGTTATATTGACTAAAATTTCGAACTGATTACTTAACACTTCCACAAAATACACAATTCATTTAATTTAAGAGATTTCAGATTGATTTATTCTTAAATTTCAATTGATTGCATTAAGTAATTTAATCACAAAAGAATGCCGCTTATGTCTATTACATAGAATGAACCTTTACCACAAAGTCATAGCTATGAATTTCTTATCAGCTACACTCATCGCCATAAGCTACAAGTTCGATTAATCTGCATTCGACTTTGACGGATGCAATCATAGACCTTGCTAAACTCTGGAAAATGGGCAAGAGCATCATTCACACGATCACTATCCGAACCATGTTCACTGGTATTTATGAAATCCTCTGATGCTAAACTGCCACAAAAGAATTGGGCAAAATTAAGGAAAAATAATTTCTTCACAGACATCTCAGTACCATAGATCATGCGAGTTTCATTCAATGCCTCGGGATGTAAGTCGAAATAGGTGTCATAGGCATAACGTAAACCACTGACATCGGCAATTTTCTCATCAATGACATTGGGGTTAAGATCACGCAAACATCGATAGTTTTTATCGAAACGGCCATTAGTCAAAATGTTGTTATACTGATTAGTATCCAGCTTGCCATTGTCATCAACCTCTAGGCCAGTGATATCGAATCCGTGAAGTATTTCATGGGCCAAAAGGAATCCCAGTGAACTATATTTGTAGATATCTTCTAGATTGGCCTGATATACAGGAAGCTGTAAAGTGGTCCAAGGTATTATGACTATATTGGAACGTTGTATGAAATACGGTGAAGAACTGGCCCCAGTTTCATAACTCTCCAAATGGAAATAGTGTGAGGCATTGGGCGAGAGGGTATTGTTGTTACCCAAATGCAAAGCTCTTACACCAAAATGCAAAAGCTTCAAATGATTCCCATAGAAATCGGAGGTATTGAGTGTAACATTTTTATAATGATTCTCGAGAATCTCCAGAGTATCAACGCGAGGTAAATTGCCCACTTTCAATTGTATGTGATCCAATTTAGATTGCAAATAATCAAGGGTAGTCTCGTTGAATTCATTTTCATTGGAACTGAGAGCAGTTTTAAAATTTTTCAAAATATTCTTTAGAAGTTCTTCAATCTTGGGTATCTCTTCCTGGATATGTGAATTCATCTGCTCGTATAACCAATGCATGGCCAGGGGTAAAAGACTTCTTGTTGCCGAAGCACATGACTCTTCCAGGAAAGCCTCTGGACCCTTGACATTTAGATGCCATAGAAAACGTAATTCCAAATACTTGCATATGAAACGATCATCATATTCCTTCAGCAAGCTATCCAAAGCCTCCAGATAGGGAATGTTTTGTATATACAATTCCATGTCACCATCAATGGAGGTTTGATTCAAAACGATTTTCAAATATTTCTCCAACCATGGCAAGGGTAAATCGGCCACAGTTATCAGTTTGCTACCCTCGTCATCGGGTATCTCATCCAATTTAACCAAAAGCTCTTCAAATTCACTGAATTCTTTCCATAGATGATCCAAAGTCCTAGAGCTTGTGGGTACAGCCAAAGAATCAATCATTACTTTGAAATTGCTATAGGTCAAAGCCTCAAATCCAGTTCCCTCCACTGGTTTATCCAAATCGATCATCAATACGGTGGGATCATCCTTCTTCTGATAGACTATCTCTTCGATGAGTATGCCATTCATGCCATACTTTCTCATTACGGCCAAGGTGTAAACCCAATCGAAAACAACATTGCTCTTTGGCGATCTCGACCACAAAGTAGGCCATTTCATATTCTCATGAACCTTTAACCAACGTAAATATTCCAGAGGTTGATAGCGTTCCACTTGCAAGCAAGATTTGTAAAATTGATAAGCCTTATGCATAAACCTGGGACTAGTTCTAAGACGTATTCTTCCCATATGATTTGCGATTTTACGATTCACTTGATAGTCCAACATGGTAAGAGTCTCATAGAATTCCGATCCTGCTCCGTCGACATATTTGCCCCAATTACCACAGGCATATTCATAGAAATTCTCACATGGATCTACATTTAAATTCATTGAACCTTCGATTAACTTCCTCTGACGGCGATTTGCATATTTCCCTAGGATATTTAAGCCATTCACCTGCCACATTAGTAATGTCCCAATGAGCAGGAATTCGTATAGATTTTTAAGAAATCCCATTCTGGGATTGTTTGAAATAGTTCAGAAAGGCTTTGACAGATTTACAACTTAATGTTTCAGGTACAAAATAAAAACTGTTTACGATTTTGAAATGCATTTAATAGAACTGATTATTGTTTTTTTTTTTTTTAATACATTTGCAATACAATTTCATATTCTCCCTAGCATAGGGGAGAGAGATACAAATCCATACGAGTTCGCATCACTTAGGGATGCCAAAATCAAATAAATTCCACAAAATTATTTAATTAAATTTATATATAAAATAAGTTAGAAAAGGCATTGCATATATAGCGGTCTTCTAAATTAAATGGTTGAGCCATCAACTAGCAATAAAATAGAGACTCAGACAGTGCCAAATATATATTTCAATTCAGAACAAATAGAATTTTAAGATGATCTAAGATCCTGACGAGGCTGAATGGTATATATCTTAGAACGTGAATAAATTCAAGGTTCCCACGAAATCAACAATGTGCTTAGACGAATGACATGACTGTGGAGACTGCATTGCATGAACTACTCAACTTTATTGAAGACTAACAGAAGAATTTATTACGGATTTCAGCCACTCTAACTGCCTGTTCATGAAACACAAAATCGTTCCGAGACCAATTGTTTGTCTAGACCTCGAGCTTTGTCATGAACTCATCTTTGCCATGAACCCCGAAACATTTGTGATTCGTCAGAATCTAGTTTTCGAGATATCAACGAATGGTTTTTGATGTTTCATTCCATGTTCAATTCCATGAACAGGCAGTAAAACAAGCAAGGGTTGTAAAACGGGACCATTACCCAAGGAACTTCTCCTCTTATCACCTTCAAATCGGAGTGTTACTATAAATAGTCCTTTGTTCTCTTTGACTCAATCAAAAATGTGTTGCCATTTTTTAAATAATAATACTTTTCAGTCCATTGTGATATCATAGTGTGAACTTATCGCTGAGTGCTGCCCGATTCCATATACCCGAGTCCGAACGGTGTTTCACATTGCAATGAAACTACTTAGAGAATCTTTGAATCTCTCGGAAATGTCACCAGCATTACTGAGAGCAGATTATCTCCAGCGCCGAAAACCTTTTTGGTGTTCGGGCGAAGCAGGGAATTGTTCCCCTACCCTTTGTATGCAAAGCGGTCATGATAACCATTGCACTACGGGGGCTTCTTCGAGGATTAAAGCTTGCTACTACTACTGCTAGATCATGTGGCTTAAATCTGCTCAAGGTTCTGTACGTTCATTCTGGATTCCGTATTGGTTGAATTAAGTGGTTTGGTTGACATTCATGCCTTGCTTTTTTTTTTTGTTTCTGCTAATCCATCTTTAACTCTGCTAATTTCCAAGACTTTTTGCAGATCGCAGTTTCTTATGTACCATGGAGTTTAGAATATATATTGTAAAACTTTAGTTATAGTGTTAACACAATTTATGGCGCAACTGTATATTTGAATACCGTAAAACCATAATTAGTATCTGGTCCACTAAACCAATTAAATCTCGAATACTTCAGTTAAAGCTCATTCCGTTTAATTTTTATGTGTTCCTTCCATTTCAGACTGGCGTAATGGGAGTTAAAAATTATTCGATTTACAGGGGAAGAATTTCTATATATTATTTCCATTAAAACTAGAATATAGGAACCAAATTGATTTATCCTTCTCAGCCAGATCTATACTGAACACTGTGGAAAATTTCATTCGTCCAAACGGAAACCTGTATAGTCAGGCGTGTATAGATTGGTATCTGGAGTTTTCTTTTCAATGACTCAATTGATCAAGTTGCTTAATCTTTTCTGTCCACAAAGCTCCAATAACAAGAAAGTAAAGTAGACGGGGCTGACTAAATTTTAAACAAAAAATTTCACGTTTTTATTTTTATCACTATTTTCTGTTACACTTTTATTTTCCTATTATCTAATTTTTACAAATTGAAAAATTTCTTTGCTTTCACCGGGGGTTGAACCAAGGTCTGTTGATACCATTTAGCACACTCAGCCACAAACGTTGTTGAACGCCATGCACCAAAGCGTCTATTCAAATGTTTGTGATACGAACCTACTATGACATCACTGCATGACATTCTAACTACTTCCTGAAATGTTCTTCATTATTATGAATGAAAAAATAAAGAACGCTACGTAGTTCAAATCTCACCAGCGGCAATTTTTTTATATCCCCCACCATAGGAATGGGGGGTATATTAACTTTGTCATTCCGTTTGTAACACATCGAAATATTGCTCTAAGACCCCATAAAGTATATATATCCTGGGTCGTGGTGAAATTCTGAGTCGATCTGAGCATGTCCGTCCGTCTGTTGAAATCACGCTAACTTCCGAACGATACAAGCTATCGACTTGAAACTTGGCACACGTAGTTGTTATTGATGTAGGTCGGATGGTATTGCAAATGGGCCATATCGGTCCACTTTTACGTATAGCCCCCATATAAACGGACCCCCAAATTTGGCTTGCCGATCCTCTAAGAGAAGCAAATTTCATCCGATCCGGTTGAAATTTGGTACGTGGTGTTAGTATATGATCTCTAATAACCATGCAAAAATTGGTCCACATCGGTCCATAATTATATGTAGCCCCCATATAAACCGATCCCCAGATTTGGCCTGCGGAGCCCCTAAGAGAAGAAAATTTCATAAGATTCGGCTGAAATTTGGTACATGGTGTTAGTATATGGTATCTAACAACTATGCAAAAATTGGTCCACATCGGTCCATAATTACATATAGCCCCCATATAAACCGATCCCCCGATTTGGCTTGAGGAGCCTCTAAGCGAAGAAAATTTCATTCAATCCGGCTGAAATTTGGTACATGGTGTTAGTATATGATCTTTAATAACCATGCAAAAATTGGTCCATATCGGACCATAATTATATATAGCCCCATATAATCCGATCCCCAGATTTGACCTCCGGAGCCTCTTAGAGGAGCAAAATTCATCCGATTTGGTTGAAATTTACTACGTGGTATTAGTATATGGTATCTAACAACCATGCAAAAATTGGTCCATATCGGTCCATAATTATATATAGCCCCCATATAAACCGATCCCCAGATTTGACCTCCGGAGCCTCTTAGAGGAGCAAAATTCATCCGATCTGGTTGAAATTTGGTACGTGGTGTCTCCAATAACCATGAAAAAATTGGTCTATATCGGTCCATAATTACATATAGCCCCCATATAAACCGATCTCCAGATTTGACCTCGGGAGCCTATTAAAGGAGCAAAATTCATCCGATCCGATTGACATTTGGTACATGGTGTAAGTATATGGTCTCTAACAACCATGCAAAAATTGGTCCATATCGGTCCATAATTATATATAGCCCCATAAAAACCGTTCCCCAGATTTGATCTCCGGAGCCTCTTAGAGGAGCAAAAACCATCCGATTTGGTTGAAATTTGTTACGTGGTATTAGTATATGATCTCTAATAACCATGAACAAATTGGTCCATATCGGTCCATAATTATATAAAGCCCCCCAGATTTTACCTCCAGAGCCTGTTGCAGGAGCAAAATTCATCCCATCCGGTTGGAATTTGGTACATGGTGTTAGTATATGGTCTCTAACAACTATGCAAAAATTGGTCCACATCGTTCCATAATTATATAAAGCCCCATATAATCCGATCCCCAGTTTTGGTCTCTAACAACCATGCAAAAATTGGTCCATATAGGTCCATAATTATATATAGCCCCCATATAAACCGATCCCCAGATTTGGCTTACGGAGCCTCTAAACGAAGCAAATTTCATCCAATCCGGCTGAAATTTGGTACATGGTGTTAGTATATGATATATTAATAGCCATGCAACAATTGGTCCATATCGGTCCATAATTATGTATAGCCCCATATAATCTGATCCCCAGATTTGACCTCCGGAGCCTCTTAGAGGAGCAAAATTCATCCGATTTGGTTGAAATTTATTACGTGGTATTAGTATATGGTCTCTAACAACCATGCAAAAATTGGTCCATATCGGTCCATAATTATATATAGCCCCCATATAAACCGATCTCCAGATTTGGCTTGCGGTGCCTCTAAGAGAAGAAAATTTCATCCGATTTGGCTGAAATTTGGTACATGGTGTTAGTATGTGGTCTCTAACAAACACGCAAGAATTGGTCCATATCGGTCCATAATTATATATAGCCCCCATATAAACCGTTCCCCAGATTTGATCTCGGGAGCCTCTTGGAGGAGCAAAATTCATCCGATCCGGTTGAAATTTGCAACGTGGTGTTAGTATAAGGCCGCTAATAACCATGCCAAAATTGTTCCGTATCGGTCTATAGTTATATATAGCCGATCCCCAATCACACAAAAATTGGTCCATATCGGTTCATAAAAAGAAAATTTTGTCAACATTTTATTTCTATAGAAAATTTTGTTAAAATTTTATTTTTATAGAAAACATTGTCAAAATGTCATTTCTATAGAAAATTTTGTCAAAATTTAATTTCACGCAAACACGCAAGAATTGGTCCATATCGGTCCATAATTATATATAGCCCCCATATAAACCGTTCCCCAGATTTGATCTCCGGAGCCTCTTGGAGGAGCAAAATTCATCCGATCCGGTTGAAATTTGCAATGTGGTGTTAGTATAAGGCCGCTAATAACCATGCCAAAATTGGTCCGTATCGGTCTACAGTTATATATAGCCGATCCCCAATCACACAAAAATTGGTCCATATCGGTTCATAAAAAGAAAATTTTGTCAACATTTTATTTCTATAGAAAATTTTGTCAAAATTTTATTTTTATAGAAAACATTGTCAAAATGTTATTTCTATAGAAAATTTTGTCAAAATTTAATTTCTATAGAAATTTTTGTCAAAATGTTATTTCTATAGAAAATTTTTTCCAAATTTTATTTCTATAGAAAATTTTTTCTCAAATTTTATTTCTATAGAAAATTTTTTTCCAAATTTTACTTCTATAGAAAATGTTGTCAAAATTGTATTTTGTCAAAATTTTATTTCTATAGAAACTTTAAACTTAATTATATACGTATTTAATCGGTCTTTTTTAGTTTAATATATACCACGTATGGACTATGTGGTATATATTACGGTGTTAGAAAGTTTTAAGATACCTTGCCATCGGCAAGTGTTACCGCAACCCAAGTAATTCGATTGTGGATGACAGTCTTCAGTAGAAGTTTCTACGCAATCCATGGTGGAGGGTACATAAGCTTCGGCCTGGCCGAACTTACGGCCGTATATACTTGTTTCTTCTCCATATGGGGCCGTTTTGCCGCGATTTCGACCTTCAAACGCTCCAATAACGCCATGAAAATAATCGATAAAATTTATTCCATACGCATCCCAAAAAACCAAAGGCCATTACTTTGTCAGCGGACTTTTGAGTCTTTCCACGCTTCGGAGACGGTTCACCGGTCGCTGTCCACTCAGACGACTGTCGATTGGACTCAGGAGTGTAGTGAAGGAGCCATGTTTCATCCATTGTCACATATCGACGGAAAAACTCGGGTGTACTACGATTTGACAGCTGCAAACACCGCTCAGAATCATCAACACGTTGTTGTGTTTGGTCAAATGTGGGCTCGTACGGCACATTGATGAATGATATGACCAACACGTTCCTTTGATCTTTAAGGGCTCTGCTATCTCGATCAACTTCATTTTGCGGTCATTCAAAATCATTTTGTGGATTTTTTTGATGTTTTCGTCGGTAACCACCTCTTTCGGGCATCCACTGCGTTCACCGTCCTCCGTGCTCATTTCACCACGCTTGAATTTTGCATACCAATCAATTATTAAACTCATTGGCAAGCCAAGTTTTTGTTTCCACCGTATTTTTTATACCCTCCATCATAGGATGGGGGTATATTAACTTTGTCATTCCGTTTGTAACACATCGAAATATTGCTCTAAGACCCCATAACGTATATATATTCTGGGTCGTGGAGAAATTCTGAGTCGATCTAAGCATTTCCGTCCGTCCGTCCGTCCGTCCGTCTGTTGAAATCACGCTAACTTCCGAACGAAACAAGCTATCGACTTGAAACTTGGCACAAGTAGTTGTTATCGATGTAGGTCAGATGGTATTGAAAATGGGCCATATCGGTCCACTTTTACGTATAGCCCCCATATAAAGGGACCCTCAGATTTGGCTTGTAGAGCCTCTAACAGAAGCATATTTCATCCGATCCGGCTGAAATTTTATATATGGTGTTGGTATATGGTCTCTAACAACCATGCAAAAATTGGTCCATATCGGTCCACTTTTACGTATAGACCCCATATAAACGGACCCCCAAATTTGGCTTGCGATTGCTCTAAGAGAAGCAAATTTCATCCGATCCGGCTGAAATTTGGTACATGATGTTGGTATATGGTCTCTAACAACCATGCAAAAATTGGTCCATATCGGTCCTTAATTATATATAGCCCCCATATAAACCGATCCCCAGATTTGGCTTGCGGAGCCTAAAAGAGAAGCAAATTTCATCCGATCCGGCTGAAATATGCAAAAATTGGTCCACATCGGTCCATAATTATATAAAGCCCCATATAATCCGATCCCCAGATTTGGTCTCTAACAACCATGCAAAAATTGGTCCATATAGGTCCATAATTATATATAGCCCCCATATAAACCGATCCCCAGATTTGGCTTACGGGGCCTCTAAACAAAGCAAATTTCATCCAATCCGGCTGAAATTTGGTACATGGTGTTAGTATATGATATATTAATAGCCATGCAAAAATTGGTCCATATCGGTCCATAATTATGTATAGCCCCATATAATCTGATCCCCAGATTTGACCTCCGCAGCCTCTTAGAGGAGCAAAATTCATCCGATTTGGTTGAAATTTATTACGTGGTATTAATATATGGTCTCTAACAACCATCCAAAAATTGGTCCATATCGGTCCATAATTATATATAGCCCCCATATAAACCGATCTCCAGATTTGGCTTGCGGTGCCTCTAAGAGAAGAAAATTTCATCCGATTCGGCTGAAATTTGGTACATGGTGTTAGTATGTGGTCTCTAACAAACACGCAAGAATTGGTCCATATCGGTCCATAATTATATATAGCCCCCATATAAACCGTTCCCCAGATTTGATCTCCGGAGCCTCTTGGAGGAGCAAAATTCATCCGATCCGGTTGAAATTTGCAACGTGGTGTTAGTATAAGGCCGCTAATAACCATGCCAAAATTGGTCCGTATCGGTCTATAGTTATATATAGCCGATCCCCAATCACACAAAAATTGGTCCATATCGGTTCATAAAAAGAAAATTTTGTCAACATTTTATTTCTATAGAAAATTTTGTTAAAATTTTATTTTTATAGAAAACATTGTCAAAATGTTATTTCTATAGAAAATTTTGTTAAAATTTTATTTTTATAGAAAACATTGTCAAAATGTTATTTCTATAGAAAATTTTGTCAAAATGTAATTTCTATAGAATTTTTTTTCAAAATTTTATTTCTATAGAAAATTTTTTCCAAATTTTATTTCTATAGAAAATTTTTTCTCAAATTTTATTTCTATAGAAAATTTTTTTCCAAATTTTACTTCTATAGAAAATGTTGTCAAAATTGTATTTTGTCAAAATTTTATTTCTATAGAAACTTTAAACTTAATTATATACGTATTTAATCGGTCTTTTTTAGTTTAATATATACCACGTATGGACTATGTGGTATATATTACGGTGTTAGGAAGTTTTAAGATACCTTGCCATCGGCAAGTGTTACCGCAACCCAAGTAATTCGATTGTGGATGACAGTCTTCAGTAGAAGTTTCTACGCAATCCATGGTGGAGGGTACATAAGCTTCGGCCTGGCCGAACTTACGGCCGTATATACTTGTTTCTTCTCCATATGGGGCCGTTTTGCCGCGATTTCGACCTTCAAACGCTCCAATAACGCAATATAATAATCACTGTTGATGGTTTTTCCCTTTTTAAAATAATCGATAAAAATTTTTCCATACGCATCCCAAAAAACCAAAGGCCATTACTTTGTCAGCGGACTTTTGAGTCTTTCCACGCTTCGGAGACGGTTCACCGGTCGCTGTCCACTCAGACGACTGTCGATTGGACTCAGGAGTGTAGTGAAAGAGCCATGTTTCATCCATTGTCACATATCGACGGAAAAACTCGGGTGTATTACGACTTAACAGCTGCAAACACCGCTCAGAATCATCAACACGTTGTTGTTTTTGGTCAAATGTGAGCTCGTACGGCACATTGATGAATGATATGACCAACACGTTCCTTTGATATCTTTAAGGGCTCTGCTATCTCGATCAACTTCATTTTGCGGTCATTCGAAATCATTTTGTGGATTTTTTTGATGTTTTCGTCGGTAACCACCTCTTTCGGGCATCCACTGCGTTCACCGTCCTCCGTGCTCATTTCACCACGCTTGAATTTTGCATACCAATCAATTATTAAACTCATTGGCAAGCCAAGTTTTTGTTTCCATCGTATTTTTTTCCCTTCAGAAAACAGTATTTTATCAAAACACGAAATTCCTTTTTTTCTCCATTTTTTTACAATAACAAAAGTTGCTTCACAAAAGACGCTCTATCTCACAAACTAATTGACTTACAGACGTCAAATTTTGGCACGAATCATTTGAAGGTTGGTACTATATAAAAATAATATGCATTTAGCGACGCCATCTATGTGTCAGACCGGGGACTTATCAGCCAACCTGTTATGTATGTAAAAATATTTGTAATCCTCCGAATATATTCTCATTCAAGTAATCAACATTTTCGTTATAGACAACCCTATTTGCTATATACATAGATCATTGCCTTGCCACACATGTTATTGTAGTTCGTATTCTTATCAACATTTAGAATTATCACTTGGAAGTTTTGCTAGGGTTGTGGGTTTTTTTTTTCTTATTTACGCTGTTTACATTGCAAAAGAGAGGAAATCTATAGCTTCACTTGGGGATTCTCCTAATGATGAACAGTTGCTGTTCTCTGAACTACAACTGATAAGAAATAAATTAAATCACAGCGTTTAACGAAAAAAGAAATGTAAACAAATCTTGACATTGAACTCAGTGATCAATGAATCGAATTGGAATATAATTGAAATTGAGATCTAAATGGTTGACATCTGTCAATCGGAAATATATCTATAGTATTATCACAGAAGAGAAACTTGACCCCATTAAATGATTTTTTCATTAGTATTGGCTCTAACTTGCATTGATAGTGAATCATTACTATGAATAGAGATGAGTATGCATAACTTTAGCTAATAGTTACTAATAGACTTATTTCGTAAAAATATTAATAATAAATTTATGAATAAACAAGTAAGTAAAGTAGAAAGTCGGGCGGGGCCGACTATATCATACCCTAAACCATCCTTACTGAATTAGTACTCATAAGCATTTGTGGGGTAACATTGATATAGGTCTAGGAGATAAACCGCCGTTGCATATTTAAGAAAATTAAGAGGTACATGTTTATGGGTGCTTTGTCTCAATCTGACTATAGCTCATAGTCAGTATTGCCAGGGAAAATGTTCGGTTTACCCTACAAGGATAAAAAAGTCCCTACTTTCCCATATATTTCCACCAAACAATTTTCCCTACAATATTTTTCGTTAAATTTAAACAAATTTTACAAAACAAAATTGGTTCTAAGTACTTTATTATCTTGAAACATGAAAATGCAACGTATATAACCTAGAAAATAAATTTGTATTACTACCACGGTTGCCACAGTTGGTAGAATTCTACCAAAAATAGTATTTTTTTTGTTATACCCTGCGCCACACTGTGGAACAGGGTATTATAAGTTAGTGCATATGTTTGCAACACCCAGAAGGAGACGAGATAGACACATGGTGTCTTTGACAAAAATGCTTAGGGTGGGCTCCTGAGTCGATATAGCCATGTCCGTCTGTCCGTGAACACATTTTTGTAACCAAGGGATTAGGTAGTAATTTAAGGCCAATCAACTTCGAATTTGGCACAAGTATGTGTTTTGGGTAAAAATAGAACCCTATTGATTTTGGAAGAAATCGGTTCAGATTTATATATAGCTCCCATATATATCTTTCGCCCGATATGCACTTATACGGCCCTAGAAGACTGATTATTACCCCAATTTGGTTGAAATTTTGCACTAGGAGTACAATTGGTAGTATAGTCAAATGTGCAACATTTTATTGAAATCGGTTCAGATTTAGATATAGCTCCCATATATATATCTTTCGCCCGATATGGACTAATACGGTCCCAGAAGCCAGAGTTTTCCTCCAATTTGATTGAAATTTTGCACAGGGAGTAGAATTAGCATTGTTGCTATGCGTGCCAAATGTGGTTGAAATCGGTTCTGATTTAGATATAGCTCCCATATATAGCTTTCGCCCGATTTACACTCATTTGCCCACAGAGGCCAATTTTTTCTTCCGATTTAGTTGAAATTTTGCACAGGGAGTAGAATTAGCATTGTAGTTATGCGTGCCAAATGTGGTTGAAATCGGTTCAGATTTAGATATAGCTCCCATATATAGCTTTCGCCCGATTTACACTCATATGACCACAGAGGCCAATTTTTAACTCCGATTTTGTTGAAATTTTGCACAGGGAGTATAATTAGCATTGTTGCTATGCGTGCCAAATTTGGTTGAAATCGGTTCTGATTTAGATATAGCTCCCATATATAGTTTTCGCCCGATTTACACTCATATGACCACAGAGGCAAATTTTTAACTCCGATTTAGTTGAAAGTTTGCACAGGGAGTAGAGTTAGCATTGTTGCTATGCGTGTCAAATTTGGTTGAAATCGGTTCAGATTTAGATATAGCTCCCATATATAGCTTTCGCCCGATTTACACTCATATGATCACAGAGGCCAATTTTTAACTCCGAGTTTGTTGAAATTTTGCACAGGGAGTAGAATTAGCATTGTTTCTATGCGTGCCAAATTTGGTTGAAATCGGTTCTGGTTTAGATATAGCTCCCATATATATGTTTTTCTGATTTCGACAAAAATGGTCAAAATACCAACATTTCCCTTGTAAAATCGCCACTGTTTAGTCGAAAAGCTGTAAAAATGACTCTAATTTTCCTAAACTTCTATTACATATATATTTAGAGATAAATCATAAATAAATTTTTGCGAAGTTTCCTTAAAATTGCTTTAGATTTAAATGTTTCCCATATTTATACCCTGCGCCACACTGTGGAACAGGGTATTATAAGTTAGTGCATATGTTTGCAACACCCAGAAGGAGACGAGATAGACACATGGTGTCTTTGACAAAAATGCTTAGGGTGGGCTCCTGAGTCGATATAGCCATGTCCGTCTGTCCGTGAACACATTTTTGTATCCAAGGGATTAGGTAGTAATTTAAGGCCAATCAACTTCGAATTTGGCACAAGTATGTGTTTTGGGTCAAAATAGAACCCTATTGATTTTGGAAGAAATCGGTTCAGATTTAGATATAGCTCCCATATATATCTTTCGCCCGATATGCACTTATACGGCCCTAGAAGCCTGAGTATTACCCCAATTTGGTTGAAAGTTTGCACTAGGAGTACAATTGGTAGTATAGTCAAATGTGCAACATTTTATTGAAATCGGTTCAGATTTAGATATAGCTCCCATATATATCTTTCGCCCGATATGGACTAATACGGTCCCAGAAGCCAGAGTTTTCCTCCAATTTGATTGAAATTTTGCACAGGGAGTAGAATTAGCATTGTTGCTTTGCGCGCCAAATTTAGTTGAAATCCGTTCTGATTTAGATATAGCTCCCATATATATGTTTTTGTAAAAGTTGTAAAAATGACTCTAATTTTCCTAAACTTCTATTACATATATATTGAGCGATAAATCATAAATAAATTTTTGCGAAGTTTCCTTAAAATTGCTTCAGATTTAATTTGTTCCCATATTTTTTACTAACATTGTGTTGTACCCTAGTGCATTAGCCGACTTAAATTTTGAGTCTCTAGATTTTGTAGAAGTCTATCACATTCTGTCCAGGTCGAGTGATATTTAAATGTATGTATTTGGGACAAACCTTTATATATAGCCCCCAACACATTTGACGGATGTGATATGGTATCGAAAATTTGGATGTACAAAGTGGTGCAGGGTATAATATAGTCGGCCCCGCCCGACTTTAGACTTTCCTTACTTGTTAAATCTCTATAGAAATAAAATTTTGAAAAAAGTTTCTATAAACAAATTTTGTTGAGAAATTTTTCTATAGAAATAAGATTTTGAGAAAAAATTCCATAGAAATAAAATTTTGAGAAAAAATTCAATAAAGGGTGGTACGGTCAAAATTTGGTCAAGGGAAAACGAGTTTAAATCGGTGAAATCGTTTATTTAAAAAATCAAATTAAATTTCTTTTTCAAGTTCAATTAGTATAAAATTCAGGAAACATATTCAGTTAGGCTTTCGCTTTTCCAAATCCGAATTGCCGGGCCTCACGCTTGACACCTGCCATCAGATTTTGTACAGCCACCTTGTCCACCTTCTTCGCCGCAGAGAGCCAGTTTGCCTTGAACTGCTGCTCGTCCTTAGCAGTTTTGTTGGTCTTCTTTAGGTTCCGCTTGACAATAGCCCAGTATTTCTCAATTGGGCGGAGCTCTGGCGTGTTGGGAGGGTCCTTGTCCTTGGGAACCACCTGCACGTTCTTGGCGGCGCACCACTCCATGGCCTTTTTACCGTAATGGCAAGATGCCAAATCCGGCCAAAACAGTACGGAACAACCGTGTTTCTTCAGGAAAGGCAGCAGACGTTTATTCCAAACAATCTTTTACATAAATTTCTTGGTTGACAGTCGCGGAAGCTATGAAAATGCTGCTTTTCAAGCCACAGGTACAGATAGCTTGCCAAACCAGATATTTCTTTGCGAACTTTGACAATTTTATGTGCTTGAAAATATCTGCTACCTTTCCCCTTCCTTTTGCCGTATAAAACTCCTGTCCCGGAAGCTGCTTGTAGTCGGCTTTGACGTAGGTTCATTACCGTCGTCCATTACCACGCAGTCAAACTTCGTCAGCATCGTCGTGTACAGCCTCCGGGATCGCGCTTTGGCCGTCGTATTTTGTTTATCATCGCGATTTGGAGTCACTACCTTCTTGTAAGTCGATAGCCCGGCTCGTTTTTTGGCTCGATGCACGGTTGTAGACGATACACCCAGCTTATTTGCGGCATCTCGGAGAGAGAGGTTAGGGTTTCGCTTGAAACTACCGGCAACTCTCTTTGTCGTCTCAGCGGCTTCCGGTTTTCGATTTCCCCCCGATCCAGACTTCCTGGCTGTCGACAAACGTTCCCCAAACACCTGGCAACTGATTTGGCAACTTTTAGCGATTTTGCCAGATTTGCGTGCGAGTAGCTCGGATTTTCGCGATGTGCGAGCAAAATATTGATACGCTGCTCTTCTTGCTTGGACGGCATTTTGACAACTGAAGAGTGAATTCCAAAATCAAAATAGGAGCAACATTCTACACACACACACACCTTCAAAATGAGGGGTGTTCATGTTTTTTAAATGCAAAATTGAAAGAAATACGTCAAGTTTATATTGACCAAATTTTGACTGTATCACCCTTTACGTGATGTTAGTATATGGTATCCAACAACCATGCAGGAATTGGTTCCTACCAGTCCATAATTATATATAGCTCCCATATAAACCGATCGCCAGATTTGACCTCCGGTGTCTTTTGGAAAAGCAAAATTCATTCGATCTGGTTGAAATTTGGTACGTGGTGGTAGTATATGATATTTAACAACCATGCCAAAAGTTGTCCATATCAGTCCATAATCATTTATAGCCCCCATATAAACCGATCCCGAGATTTGGTTTTGGAGCCTCTTGGAGGAGCAAATTTCATCCGAGTCAGTTGAAATTTGGTACATTGTGCCAAATAGTATATGGCCGTTAACAACCATACCTAACTAGGTCCATATCGGCCTATAGTTATATATAGCCCTCAGATAAATCGATCCCCAATCACACAAAAATTAGTCCATATCAATAATTGTATATAGCCCCCATATAAGCGACCCCCATATTTCAATTCTGGCTCCCTACGTACCGTGCAAAAGTCCATATCGATTCGTAATTATTTGTAGACTTATCTACACATACCTTTTTTGTCTAATATATACCACCTATGGACTAACACACAATTTAACATACCACAACCCAAGTAATTCGATTGTGGATGAGACAGTCTTCCGTAGAAGTTTCTACGCAATCCATGGTGGAGGGTACATAAGATTTGGCCTGGCCGAACTTACGGCCGTTTATACTTGTTTTCTTTGCGTGTACCTCGTATGGACTAACTTACAATTGAGAACACGGTGTTAAGAAGTTTTAATATACCTTGCCATCGGCAAGTGTTACCGCAATCCAAGTAATTGAATTATGGATGACCGTCGTTAGTAGAAGTTTCCACGCAATCCATAGTGGAGAGTACATACGATTCAGCCTGGCCGAACTTACAGCCATATATACTTGTTTTTTTACTAACATTTTGTCCCACCACAGGGCATTACATTTTAAGTATACATAAGCCTAACGAATTTTGTCCAGATCGAGTCAGATATAAATATATGTATATGGGAACATAATGTTTACATATAGCACCCAACACATTTAACGGATTTGATATGGTATCGAAAATGTGGATCTACAAGTGGTGCAGGGTATAATATAGTCGGCGCCGCCCGACTTTAGACTTTCCTTACCTTGTTTTTTTATGCTTGGCATACCTATAAACTAACACAAAAATTCCTAAACATAACGGTTCCTGCCACTACTTTTATGAATTATTTTAAAATTTAAGAAAGAGAAATAACCCTCCAAAATCTATATTGGGGAATTATTTCATTGTGTCAAATTTGGGTTTTATTTCATTTGAAATAACTCCCCAAAACTGAAAATGAAATAGCTCAACAAAATATGAAATAACTCCCCACAACTCGTTGTTTTTGGGGTCATATTTCATTTTGAGGAGTTAGTTTTTGGGGACTTATTTTATGGAGCCATTCAAAAATTTTGCAACTAATATTGTGTGTCACATATACCTAAAAATAATTAAAGTTTTTGTAACTTTTAACGATAAATGTTAATAGTTTATACCAAAGATAATAAAAGAGGAAGATGGGAGATTGGCTTGCGTCATACCAAATGTTGCATTTACCAGATTAGTTTAATACATGTTTGTAACCTTTTAGTTGTTTTTAGTTTTTATATTTTAAATGAAAAATTTAATTTTCTTAATGAAACAATGATAAATTTTAGGCAACAACAAAAAAAAATTACATTTTCCCCTTTATGGAAATTTATTTCGTGCTCTTAGTTTCTTTTTATGTGCATTTTAATACTATGTCAATACCTGTCGTATACGCTTTTGGTTCGAGTATTAAACTAATGTGGTAAATGGTTTGATGTGCTCAGTAGCCAATCTCCCATCTTCCTCTTTTATTATCTTTGGTTTATACTACTCGTAATAGGCATATTTTTTTTGACAGGGTGTAAAAAGTCAGTCTCAAACATAAACAACGAAACATGCGAAATAAATGGTTCACTTAAATATATTTTTTGACTAATTGAATTATTTATTAAAGTTCCGTTTATTTAATTACCATTAAGGAAAATAATAAAAAAAAAAAACAAAAACATTATAGCCATAGTTGACACGGTTTACGTTGTGATATACCTTGCTTGATTTTGCAATCGAAAGCCTTTGCAAATTGCTCAGAGTAGTAAACAGCATCATTCAAACGATCCCTTGAAGTGCCATGTTCTTCGTCACCATCGTCAGCATAAGAAGAACAAAAACTCATGGCGTAATTTAAGAAGAATATTTGTTGCACTGTCATATTAAGACCATTAACCAAAAATCTGGTATCTAAGTTGCCCTTTTGTCTAGTGGCAAAGGCATTATAGGCATAAGCCAAACCACTAACATCGGCTAATTTATCGTTTTTGCTAGGTCCATAACGTTTATCCATACAACGATAGACCCGATTAAATTTAGTGTTGGAAATCATTTCAATGAGACGCTTAGCATTCAAACCACCATCGGTGTTTTTCTTGAAACCATCAAAATCGAAGCCATGTACTATTTCATGACCGAGGATAGCACCTTGGATACTGTACTTGAAGACATCCTCGAAGTGTCTGTCGAACAAGGGTCTTTGCAGAATTGTGCTTGGAATGACAACTGTATTTACATCGGAATTATAATAAGGTGTATAAATGTCCAACGTGGGTTCCGTATTTGGGTCAAAATATTGACTAACCTCATGGGGAAGATTATTTTCAGATGCTAAGATTTTTGTTTTTAAATTGAATGCCAACAATTGCAAATGATTGCCATAAAAATCTGCAGTGTCGAAATTTAGCTCACTATAGAAATTCTCCAAAATTTCTAGGGCATTATTACGAGGAAAGTTGCCAATTTTTAATTGCATATTGTCCAATTTATACAGCAGGTAGACCAGAGTAGCTCCACTAAGACCATTTTCATTTTTCAGAAATTTCTCCTTTATTTCCATTTTGACGTTGTGAAATATATGATGGCTGTCCCATATGGCACCATCCATCATATCGCTTTTCATCTGCTCATAAATCCATTGAGTGGCTATTGGCATTTGATAACGTGTCGATTTCATACATCCAAAAATATGGAAAAAATCGGGTTTTTGCTGAAGTATGTGCCAGATGAAGCGTATACTTAGATACTGGCATATGAATCTTTCCTCATAGTCTGCCATAAGGGTAGCCAGTGAAACCATAAAGGGAATATCTTGCACAGAGATTTTCTTGTCGATACTCTCAGTATTGGTATTGGCCAGAGCAATTTCCAAATATTTTTTCAACCATGGCAAAGTTATATCCTCGATTTGTATGTCTTCCGATTTTTCGGTGTCATCTGGAGTTTCTAAGACATATCGAGTCTCGAGATCGTCTTCAAATTTACTCACTTTTAACCATAGATTCTCAAACGACGCTTTTTCCGTTATCAAATTGAGACTATCTAGAATGATTTCAAAATCTGTACGAGTTAATTTTTCAAAGTCATTTTTCACCTTCTGCAATGCAATGCTGATCTTGTTTTCTCCTTCGCTTAGAATGCGATCTATGAAAATTCCAAATTGTCCGTATTTATGCATAATAGCCAATGTTCGTATCCAATCAATATCTATGGAATCGTATGAGTTTCCCCAAATATCGATAAGGTTTAAATTTTCGTTGTTCTTCAACCACATTAGATAGTGGAAAGTTGTATAGTGCTCAAGATTCAAACAGGATTTCAAATACTCCTGGGTCTTCAATACAAAAACGGGTTTACCTTCCATATTTGTTTCATTACTTAGGTAGTGGGATAAATCTCTATTACTTTGATAATAAGCCAAATCATATATATCGCGATATTCCCTTCCGACACCTTCGATATTTTTTGCCCAATTGCCGCAGGCATATTTGTAGAAATCATCACAAGGACTAGAGTCTAGATCCATAGCATTTTCGATTATCCCAAGGTGTCGTCTATTTATAATATTCGCATCTATTGTAGATTCTGCTTTACAATCCAGTAGTACTAGTAGTTGTCCTATAAGGATTATTGTCGATTTTATGAAGAGTTTCATATCTCTTTTGAGTATGCTTGAATTGACAATCGATTACTAATTCGAAATTATTGCCACCTATATTGTATTTATAGTATTCTGAATTTATTTTGTTTTATATATAGTAGAGATATTTTATGTGCAACAATTTTTATTTTGTATTTCAATGTTTTTGCTTATCACCTATGTGGTCTTAAGTTTAATTGTTTGTAACAATGTTGCATGACTTCTTTATCTCATTGTCATTGCTAGATTGTGTTAGGTTATGCCTCCTTTTAAATAGGCGGTATGAGAACGGGCCCTAGGGAAATCCGCCCCAAAACCCAAATGAAACAATTTCTTGAAAGTGAGGCAACGCTTCATAAGAGGCTCCGTAAGTCAATTTGGCAATATAAATATGGCTATATAAGGCGATACTTGGCGAATTAGTACAATGCGAACATCTCCGTACTTATAAAGGGTGATACGGTCAAAATTTGGTCAAGGGAAAACGCGTGTAAATCGGTGAAATCGTTTATTTAAAAAATCAAATTAAATTTCCTTTTCAAGTTCAATTAGTATAAAATTCAGGAAAAATATTCAGTTAGGCTTTCGCTTTTTCAAATCCGAATTGCCGGGCCTCACACCTTGACACCTGCCATCAGATTTTGTACAGCCACGTTGTCCACCTTCTTCGCCGAAGAAAGCCGTGTTTCTTCAGGAAAGGCAGCAGACGATTATTCAAACTCTCTTTCACGTAAATTTCTTGGTTGACAGTCCCGGAAGCTATGAAAGTGCTGCTTTTCAAGCCACAGGTACAGATGGCTTGCCAAACCAGATATTTCTTTGCGAACTTTGACAGTTTTATGTGCTTGAAAACATCTGCTACCTTTCCCCTTCCTTTTGCCGTATAAAACTCGTGTCCCGGAAGCTGCTTGTAGTCGGCTTTGACATAGGTTTCGTCGTCCATTACCATGCAGTCAAACTTCGTCAGAATCGTAGTGTACAGCCTCCGGGATCGCGCTTTGGCCCTCGTATTTTGTTTATCATCGCGATTTGGAGTCACTACCTTCTTGTAAGTCGATAGTCCGGCTCGTTTTTTGGCTCGATGCACGGTTGTAGACGATACACCCAGCTTATTTGCGGCATCTCGGAGAAAGAGGTTAGGGTTTCGCTTGAAACTACCGGCAACTCTCTTTGTCGTCTCAGCCGCTTCCGGTTTTCGATTTCCCCCCGATCCAGACTACCTGGCTGTCGACAAACGTTCCCCAAACACTTTAATTACATTTGTAACGGTTGATTTGGCAACATTTAGCGATTTTGCCAGCTTTGCGTGCGAGTAGCTCGGATTTTCGCGAGCAAAATTTTGATACGCTGCTCTTCTTGCTTGGACGGCATTTTGACAACTGAAGAGTGAATTCCAAAATCAAAATAGGAGCAACATTCTACACACACACACCTTCAAAATGGGGGGGGGGGGGGGGGGGGGGGGGTTCAGGTTTTTTAAATGCAAAATTGAAAGAAATACGTCAAGTTTATATTGACCAAATTTTGACCGTATCACCCTTTAATACAATTTCTCCAATTTCGTTGTCACTAAGGTTAATTCCGGTAATTATTACACATTTTCATCTGAATGTTCACTTCCCAAAATTGCAAATATAAAAAAATTAACTCACCCACGATCTATGTTTATAACTCACAACGAAACTCTAATGAGCCTGTGTACTCTTTAGCGAAAAGAACGTAAATGTTGTATAATACAAACGACCAAATGGAGGTTTGCCCATCAGACAATTTTCCAGTGAACTTTTTACCGTTTCAAGATGCACACGGAAACATGTGCTTATTGTCATGTATACATGTGTATGTACACATTACAAAGACGCCAGAAATACTCAAAGCCCCATTCGTACTATTAACGAACATATTTCATTAATATGACGAAAGATACCAATTTTAAATTTATTTTTTAACGGTCCATATCGTTATATTAACGGTCACGTTCGTTTTATAAATAAAATTTTCAATTCCAGTTTGGGAGTATATAAAAGTTTATATTCGTAATATTAACGAAACGTATTTCATTAATGTAACGAAAAACAAAAACACAAAATTGTTTTTTTACGATTGATTTCATTGTATTAACGATCACTTTCGTTTACAACGAAAAATTTCGTTATATTAACGAAAAATAATCAACGAAGCCCGTTCGTTAATAGTACGAAGCATTTTTCTACCAGCGTATGGTCTCTAACAACCATGAAAAAATTGGTCCATATAGGTCCATAATTATATATAGCCCCCATATAAACCGATCCCCAGATTTGACCCCCGGAGCCCCTTGGAAGAGCAAAATTCACCCGATCCGGTTGAAATTTTGTACGTGGTGTTAATATATGGTCTCTAACAACAATGCAAAAATTGGTCCACACCGGTCTTAATTATATAACCCCCATTTAAACCGATCCCCCGAGATGACCTCCAGAGCTATTGGAGGAGCAAAATTCATCCGACCCGGTTGAAATTTGGTACGTGGTGAAATTTGGTACATTTATTTCTATAGAAGGTTTTGTCAAAATTTTATTTCTATAGAAAATTTTGTCAAACTGAATTTATTTACGTATTTAATCGGCCTTTTTGTTTCTTTAATATATTCCCCGTATGGACTAACTTACAATTGAGAACACGGTGGTAAGAAGTTAGAAGATACCTTGCCATCGGCAAGTGTTACCGCAACCCAAGTAATTCGATTGTGGATGACAGTCTATAGTACAAGTTTCTATGCAATCCATGGTGGATGGTACATAAGATTCGGCCAGGCCGAACTTACGGCCGTATATACTTGTTTCAAAGTCAAAAACCAAAACGACAAATACAAAATATTTTTTTTTGCTATTCCCTGCGCCTACTAACGTAACTTCCTACTTATTTCGTATAAATATGTAATAAAAACCACCAGCAATTCTTACTTACAGAAGTGCTACTTGGTAAGCGAAGGAGGAAGCACCCGCTTACTCTAGTGCAACTTAGTTGCGCTCATTTCATCACCTCCATACTTTTGTTGACGCTCAATCAAAAAAGTATTAAGTTCATCGCACGATATAAACGATGAATATTGTTGACTTACATGTTTAGAAGAAATAGCGCTGAATTCTGCGCTGAAAATTTTGCGTAGAATAGTAGTGCCTACAGTCTGGATACTATATTTCTAGTGCTTCCAATTTTATAATTATTTTTTGCTGGGAAGTATCTACTTTGGGTCAGAAATGAACCACATTGATTTTGGGAAAAAATCGGTTCGGATTTAGATATATCTAGATATATATATATATATATATATTATATATATATATATATATATATATATATATATATATATATATATATATATATATATATATATATATATATATATATATATATATATATATATATATATATATATATATATATATATATATATATATATATATATCTAGATATATCTAAATCCGAACCGATTTTTTCCCAAAATCAATGTGGTTCATTTCTGACCCAAAGTAGATACTTCCCAGCAAAAAATAATTATAAAATTGGAAGCACTAGAAATATAGTATCCAGACTGTAGGCACTACTATTCTACGCAAAATTTTCAGCGCAGAATTCAGCGCTATTTCTTCTAAACATGTAAGTCAACAATATTCATCGTTTATATCGTGCGATGAACTTAATACTTTTTTGATTGAGCGTCAACAAAAGTATGGAGGTGATGAAATGAGCGCAACTAAGTTGCACTAGAGTAAGCGGGTGCTTCCTCCTTCGCTTACCAAGTAGCACTTCTGTAAGTAAGAATTGCTGGTGGTTTTTATTACATATTTATACGAAATAAGTAGGAAGTTACGTTAGTAGGCGCAGGGAATAGCAAAAAAAAATATTTTGTATTTGTCGTTTTGGTTTTTGACTTTGAAACAAGTATATACGGCCGTAAGTTCGGCCTGGCCGAATCTTATGTACCATCCACCATGGATTGCATAGAAACTTGTACTATAGACTGTCATCCACAATCGAATTACTTGGGTTGCGGTAACACTTGCCGATGGCAAGGTATCTTCTAACTTCTTACCACCGTGTTCTCAATTGTAAGTTAGTCCATACGGGGAATATATTAAAGAAACAAAAAGGCCGATTAAATACGTAAATAAATTCAGTTTGACAAAATTTTCTATAGAAATAAAATTTTGACAAAACCTTCTATAGAAATAAATGTACCAAATTTCACCACGTACCAAATTTCAACCGGGTCGGATGAATTTTGCTCCTCCAATAGCTCTGGAGGTCATCTCGGGGGATCGGTTTAAATGGGGGTTATATAATTAAGACCGGTGTGGACCAATTTTTGCATTGTTGTTAGAGACCATATATTAACACCACGTACAAAATTTCAACCGGATCGGGTGAATTTTGCTCTTCCAAGGGGCTCCGGGGGTCAAATCTGGGGATCGGTTTATATGGGGGCTATATATAATTATGGACCTATATGGACCAATTTTTTCATGGTTGTTAGAGACCATACGCTGGTAGAAAAATGCTTCGTACTATTAACGAACGGGCTTCGTTGATTATTTTTCGTTAATATAACGAAATTTTTCGTTGTAAACGAAAGTGATCGTTAATACAATGAAATCAATCGTAAAAAAACAATTTTGTGTTTTTGTTTTTCGTTACATTAATGAAATACGTTTCGTTAATATTACGAATATAAACTTTTATATACTCCCAAACTGGAATTGAAAATTTTATTTATAAAACGAACGTGACCGTTAATATAACGATATGGACCGTTAAAAAATAAATTTAAAATTGGTATCTTTCGTCATATTAATGAAATATGTTCGTTAATAGTACGAATGGGGCTTTGAGTATTTCTGGCGTCTTTGTAATGTGTACATACACATGTATACATGACAATAAGCACATGTTTCCGTGTGCATCTTGAAACGGTAAAAAGTTCACTGGAAAATTGTCTGATGGGCAAACCTCCATTTGGTCGTTTGTATTATACAACATTTACGTTCTTTTCGCTAAAGAGTACACAGGCTCATTAGAGTTTCGTTGTGAGTTATAAACATAGATCGTGGGTGAGTTAATTTTTTTATATTTGCAATTTTGGGAAGTGAACATTCAGATGAAAATGTGTAATAATTACCGGAATTAACCTTAGTGACAACGAAATTGGAGAAATTGTATTAAAGGGTGATACGGTCAAAATTTGGTCAATATAAACTTGACGTATTTCTTTCAATTTTGCATTTAAAAAACCTGAACATTTAAAAAACCTGAATGTTGCTCCTATTTTGATTTTGGAATTCACTCTTGTCAAAATGCCGTCCAAGCAAGAAGAGCAGCGTATCAAAATTTTGCTCGCGAAAATCCGAGCTACTCGCACGCAAAGCTGGCAAAATCGCTAAATGTTGCCAAATCAACCGTTACAAATGTAATTAAAGTGTTTGGGGAACGTTTGTCGACAGCCAGGTAGTCTGGATCGGGGGGAAATCGAAAACCGGAAGCGGCTGAGACGACAAAGAGAGTTGCCGGTAGTTTCAAGCGAAACCCTAACCTCTTTCTCCGAGATGCCGCAAATAAGCTGGGTGTATCGTCTACAACCGTGCATCGAGCCAAAAAACGAGCCGGACTATCGACTTACAAGAAGGTAGTGACTCCAAATCGCGATGATAAACAAAATACGAGGGCCAAAGCGCGATCCCGGAGGCTGTACACTACGATTCTGACGAAGTTTGACTGCATGGTAATGGACGACGAAACCTATGTCAAAGCCGACTACAAGCAGCTTCCGGGACACGAGTTTTATACGGCAAAAGGAAGGGGAAAGGTAGCAGATGTTTTCAAGCACATAAAACTGTCAAAGTTCGCAAAGAAATATCTGGTTTGGCAAGCCATCTGTACCTGTGGCTTGAAAAGCAGCACTTTCATAGCTTCCGGGACTGTCAACCAAGAAATTTACGTGAAAGAGAGTTTGAATAATCGTCTGCTGCCTTTCCTGAAGAAACACGGCTTTCTTCGGCGAAGAAGGTGGACAACGTGGCTGTACAAAATCTGATGGCAGGTGTCAAGGTGTGAGGCCCGGCAATTCGGATTTGAAAAAGCGAAAGCCTAACTGAATATTTTTCCTGAATTTTATACTAATTGAACTTGAAATTTTGCATTTAAAAAACCTGAACACCCCCCCCCCCCATTTTGAAGGTGTGTGTGTGTAGAATGTTGCTCCTATTTTGATTTTGGAATTCACTCTTCAGTTGTCAAAATGCCGTCCAAGCAAGAAGAGCAGCGTATCAAAATTTTGCTCGCGAAAATCCGAGCTACTCGCACGCAAAGCTGGCAAAATCGCTAAATGTTGCCAAATCAACCGTTACAAATGTAATTAAAGTGTTTGGGGAACGTTTGTCGACAGCCAGGTAGTCTGGATCGGGGGGAAATCGAAAACCGGAAGCCGCTGAGACGACAAAGAGAGTTGCCGGTAGTTTCAAGCGAAACCCTAACCTCTTTCTCCGAGATGCCGCAAATAAGCTGGGTGTATCGTCTACAACCGTGCATCGAGCCAAAAAACGAGCCGGACTATCGACTTACAAGAAGGTAGTGACTCCAAATCGCGATGATAAACAAAATACGAGGGCCAAAGCGCGATCCCGGAGGCTGTACACTACGATTCTGACGAAGTTTGACTGCATGGTAATGGACGACGAAAACCTATGTCAAAGCCGACTACAAGCAGCTTCCGGGACACGAGTTTTATACGGCAAAAGGAAGGGGAAAGGTAGCAGATGTTTTCAAGCACATAAAACTGTCAAAGTTCGCAAAGAAATATCTGGTTTGGCAAGCCATCTGTACCTGTGGCTTGAAAAGCAGCACTTTCATAGCTTCCGGGACTGTCAACCAAGAAATTTACGTGAAAGAGAGTTTGAATAATCGTCTGCTGCCTTTCCTGAAGAAACACGGCTTTCTTCGGCGAAGAAGGTGGACAACGTGGCTGTACAAAATCTGATGGCAGGTGTCAAGGTGTGAGGCCCGGCAATTCGGATTTGAAAAAGCGAAAGCCTAACTGAATATTTTTCCTGAATTTTATACTAATTGAACTTGAAAAGGAAATTTAATTTGATTTTTTAAATAAACGATTTCACCGATTTACACGCGTTTTCCCTTGACCAAATTTTGACCGTATCACCCTTTATAAGTACGGAGATGTTCGCATTGTACTAATTCGCCAAGTATCGCCTTATATTCCAACCTATAGCCATATTTATATAGCCAAATTGACTTACGGAGCCTCTTATGAAGCGTTGCCTCACTTTCAAGAAATTGTTTCATTTGGGTTTTGGGGCGGATTTCCCTAGGGCCCGTTCTCATACCGCCTATTTAAAAGGAGGCATAACCTAACACAATCTAGCAATGACAATGAGATAAAGAAGTCATGCAACATTGTTACAAACAATTAAACTTAAGACCACATAGGTGATAAGCAAAAACATTGAAATACAAAATAATAATTGTTGCACATAAAATATCTCTACTATATATAAAACAAAATAAATTCAGAATACTATAAATACAATATAGGTGGCAATAATTTCGAATTAGTAATCGATTGTCAATTCAAGCATACTCAAAAGAGATATGAAACTCTTCATAAAATCGACAATAATCCTTATAGGACAACTACTAGTACTACTGGATTGTAAAGCAGAATCTACAATAGATGCGAATATTATAAATAGACGACACCTTGGGATAATCGAAAATGCTATGGATCTAGACTCTAGTCCTTGTGATGATTTCTACAAATATGCCTGCGGCAATTGGGCAAAAAATATCGAAGGTGTCGGAAGGGAATATCGCGATATATATGATTTGGCTTATTATCAAAGTAATAGAGATTTATCCCACTACCTAAGTAATGAAACAAATATGGAAGGTAAACCCGTTTTTGTATTGAAGACCCAGGAGTATTTGAAATCCTGTTTGAATCTTGAGCACTATACAACTTTCCACTATCTAATGTGGTTGAAGAACAACGAAAATTTAAACCTTATCGATATTTGGGGAAACTCATACGATTCCATAGATATTGATTGGATACGAACATTGGCTATTATGCATAAATACGGACAATTTGGAATTTTCATAGATCGCATTCTAAGCGAAGGAGAAAACAAGATCAGCATTGCATTGCAGAAGGTGAAAAATGTTCATCGCACGATATAAACGATGAATATTGTTGACTTACATGTTTAGAAGAAATAGCGCTGAATTCTGC
Organism: Haematobia irritans; assembly: GCF_050003625.1. Classification (NCBI taxonomy): domain Eukaryota; kingdom Metazoa; phylum Arthropoda; class Insecta; order Diptera; family Muscidae; genus Haematobia; species Haematobia irritans. The sequence continues at coordinate 106,032,701 of NC_134399.1, read as the reverse complement.
GCTGAAAATTTTGCGTAGAATAGTAGTGCCTACAGTCTGGATACTATATTTCTAGTGCTTCCAATTTTATAATTATTTTTTGCTGGGAAGTGTCTACTTTGGGTCAGAAATGAACCACATTGATTTTGGGAAAAAATCGGTTCGGATTTAGATATATCTATATATATATATATATATATATATCTATATATATATATATATATATATATATATATATATATATATATATATATATATATATATATATATATATATATATATATATATATATATATATATATATATATATATATATATATATATATATATATATATATATATATATATATATATATATATATATATATATATATATATATATATATATATATATATATATATATATATATATATATATATATGTGTATATATATGACGTTAGTCGATTTGCCAAAAGCATGCCATGCACCAAATTTCATCAAAAACGTTTGCGGAATTCTGCAAAAAAGAAAGACATGGACAGACGGACGGTTGTATTTAAAATCAAGGTCGAAGTGGTAGCACAATCGGCTTCAACTTTGTCACAAATAGTTCCACAGTATGTGCTGACTTTGGTATCAGAGAGTATCATAAATGTTGGTGAAGTGTATAATTGGACCCGCTCGACTTTAGACTTCCCTTACCTTTTTAATTTCTCTACACTGAAAAAAAAGCATGACCAGTTCCAAAGATTTTGTCTTTACTTTAAAAATTTTGGTATTGATTTCGAGCCAAAGAAGCGAAGAATATAAGTAAGGAAACTTTTAAGATACAATTCTCTTTTAAATTTGGGTTTTGTGCACTTGGTTCTAGGAAGCAGATTTTAATTTTTCGTTGTTTAGCTTTTTTTTCTTCATAACAGGTTGGCTGATTACTCCCTGGTCTGACACATTAATGGCGTCGCTAGTTTTAAATGCTATTATTTTTATATAGTACCAACCTTCAAATGATTCGTGTCAAAATTTGACGTCTGTAAGTCAATTAGTTTGTGAGATAGAGCGTCTTTTGTGAAGCAACTTTTGTTATTGTGAAAAAAATGGAAAAAAGGAATTTCGTATTTTGATAAAATACTGTTTTCTGAAGGGGGAAAAAAATACGGGAAACCTTGATAATGGGTTTCCGGACTCTGCCCCAGGGAAATCAACAATAATTGATTGGTATGCAAAATTCAAGCGTGGTGAAATGAGCACGGAGGACGGTGAACGCAGTGGACGCCCAAAAGAGGTGGTTACCGACGAAAACATCAAAAACAAGTATATACGGCCGTAAGTTCGGCCAGGCCGAATCTTATGTACCCTCCACCATGGATTGCGTAGCAACTTCTACTAAAGGCTGTCATCCACAATCGAATTACTTGGGTTGCGATAACACTTGCCGATGGCAAGGTATCGTAAAACTTTTTAACACTGTCTTCTAAATTGTAAGTTAGCCCATACGGGGTATATATTAAACAAAAAAAGGCCGATTAAATACGTATATAATATAGTTTGACAAAATTTTCTATAGAAATGAAAACTTGACAAAATTTTCTATAGAAATAAAATTTTGACAAAATTTTCTATAGAAATAAAAACTTGACAAAATTTTCTATAGAAATAAAATGTTGACAAAATTTTCTATGGAAGTAAAATGTTGACAAAATTTTGTATAGAAATAAAATGTTGACAAAATTTTCTACAGAAATAAATTTTTTACAAAATGTTCTATAAAAATAAAATTTTGACAAAACTTTCTATGGAAATAAAATTTTGACAAACATTTCTATAGAAATAAACGTTTGACAAAACTTTCTATAGAAATGAAATTTTGACACAACTTTCTATAGTAATAAAATTTGACAAAATTTTCTATGGAAATAAAGTTTTGGTAGATTATTTTTTGGCGATATGGACCAATTTTTGTGTAATAAGTCATCGGCTATATATAACTAAAGACCGATATTGACCAATTTTTACATGGCTGTTAGAGGCCATATATTGACAAAATGTACCAAATTTCAACCGCATCGGATGACTTTTGCTATATATAATTATGGACCGATATGGACCAATTTTTGCATGGTTGTTAGATACCATATACTAACACCATGTACCAAATTTCAACTGGATCGGATGAATTTCGCTCCTCCAAGAGGCTCCTGAGGTCAAATCTGGGGATCGGTTTATATGGGAGCTATATATAATTATGAACCGATATGGACCAATTTTTGCATGGTTGTTAGAGACTATATACTAACACGACGTAGTAAATTTCAATTGGATCGGATGAATTTTGCTCCTCCAAGAGGCTCCGGAGTTCAAATCTGGGGATCGGTTTATATGGGAGCTATATATAATTATGAACCGATATGGACCAATTTTTGCATGGTTGTTAGAGGCCGTATACTAACATCAGGTACCAAATTTCAACAGGATCGGATGAATTTTGCTGCTCCGGGAGGCTCCCCAAGCCAAATATGGGGATCGGTTTATATGGGGGCTATACGTAAACGTGGTCCGACATGGCCGATTTTCAATACCATCCGACCTACATCAATAACAACTACTTGTGCCAAGTTTCAAGTCGATAGCTTGTTTCGTTCGGAAGTTAGCGTGATTTCCACAGACGGACGGACAGCCGGACAGACGGACAGACGGACGGACGGACGGACATGCTTAGATCGACTCAGAATTTCACCACGACCCAGAATATATATACTTTATGGGGTCTTAGAGCAATATTTCGATGTGTTACAAACGGAATGACAAAGTTAATATACCCCCATCCTATGGTGGAGGGTATAAAAATCCACAATATGATTTTGAATGACCTAAAATGAAGTTGATCGAGATAGCAGAAGCCTTAAAGATATCAAAGGAACGTGTTGGTCATATCATTCATCAATATATGGATATGCGGAAGCTCTGTGCAAAATTGGTGCCGCGCGAGCTCACATTTGACCAAAAATAACAACGTGTTAATGATTCAGAGCAGTGTTTGCAGCTGTTAACTCGTAATACAACCGAGTTTTTCCGTCGATATGTGACAATGGATGAAACATGGCTCCATCGCTACACTCCTGAATCCAATTGACAGTCGGCTGAGTGGACAGCGACCGGTGAACCGTCTCCGAAGCGTGGAAAGACTCAAAAATCCGTTGGCAAAGTAATGACCTCTGTTTTGTGGGATGCGCATGGAATAATTTTTATCGATTATCTTGAGAAGGGAAAAACCATCAACAGTGACTATTATATGGCATTATTGGAGCGTTTGAAGGTCGAAATCGCGACAAAACGGCTCCATATGAATAAGAAAAAAGTTTTGTTCCACCAAGACAATGCACCGTGCCACAAGTCATTGAGAACGATGGCAAAAATGCATGAATTGGGCTTCGAATTGCTTCCCCACCCACCGTATTCTCCAGATCTGGCCTCCAGCGACTTTTTCTTGTTCTCAGACCTCAAAAGGATGCTCGCAGGTAAAAAATTTGGCTGCAATGAAGAGGTGATCGCCGAAACTGAGGCCTATTTTGAGGCACAACCAAGGGAGTACTACCACAATGGTATCAAAAAATTGGAAGGTCGTTATAATCGTTGTATCGCTCTTGAAGGGAACTATTCTGAATAATAAAAACGAATTTTGACAAAAAAAATGTGTTTTTCTTTGTTAGACCGGAGACTTATCAGCCAATCTGTTATGCTATCAAAGTCCTTTAAAAACTTTTTAACGACAACTTTATTTTCCACATTAAGACTCGACTTCCAGTAGAAATTATGCTATGCTTGAAGTAAAAAACGTATTTAAATTAAAATGTTGAAAAACATGTCCTATTTTTGAACGATTTTTTGCTTTGTAGTCAAAATGGAAAAAGACAACAAATTTAAAGAAAATTTCATTGAATTATTAAAGTCAAGTTGACCTGACCACAAACATTTTTTCTTTCATGTTATGATACCCAGTTTTAAGTGAAATCACTTAATTATAAGGAAAATATGACTTCATTGAAAAGTTTATCAACTTTTGTAAAAGGAAAAAAACTTTATATTATGGAAATGCGTCTTCTATGCTAATCAAAATTTGCATTCGTATTTTAAAGACATGAAATCTTTAACCTCACGACAATATTTTTTTCAGTGTACGTATCCAAATATTGAAAAGGTCGAAAACTCGACTGTTTGTTTCTCATTACAATCCTTATTTGAAATAAAGTAAAAACAAACTCCGGTCACCATTATTGGAAACACGAATACAAAAGCATTATATATATTACATGCAAGGCCGTATTCAGTGGGGGGGGATGAGGGGGGTCAACCCCCCCCCCCCCCCCCCCCCGAAATGAATGAATATTTTTATATAAATAAATATATATTTTTATCTGCATAGAAAAATCTTATCGAAGATGTTGAAGAAAAGCTGGAGGTTTTATTTTGAAAAACGCTTACCTATAAAACTTGCACAAATCATAGAATACTAGTTGAAAAGCCCGTCAAACGACGGTAAAAAAAAAAACAAATTGTTTTTGTTCTCGCACCAAAAATTTCATTTTTGGAAAATGTCTTTCTGCTTTTTATGTGTGTTTGTTCTTCTTTTTGTGAATATGACTCGCTTTGTTTGGCCATAGCAACAACAACGAAACAGCCAAACACACATGTGTAAATGAAATGGCGCAAAACCTGCGAAAAGAACCTGCCTAATTCAGCGATGGAAGCACTTGGAAAGTGCAATAAAGAGATATTTCAAAACGTGCATATTCTTTTAAAAATTTTGGTCACTTTGCCAGTTACTCAGGTCACTTTGCCAGTTACAATTTTTAAGAAAGTACAAAAAAGGAATTTTTTGAGCGGAAAGGTACTGTTTACTAAATATCAACAAAATTTCACTGGAAGATTATTGTCAAGAGACTAAATTTTAAAGAAAATAAAATTTTGACAAAATTTTCTATATAAATAAAAGTTTGCAAAAATTTTCTATAGAAATAAAATTTTGCAAAAAAATTCTGTAGAAAAAAAAATGTTGCAAAATTTTTTCTATAGAAATAAAATTTTGCAAAAATTTCCTATAGAAATAAAATTTTTACAAAATTTTCAATTGAAATAAAATTGTGACAAAATTTTCTATAAAAATAAAATTTTGCAAAAATTCTATATAGAAATAAAATTTTGACAACATTTTCTACCGAAATAAAAAATCGATAGTATAGAATCGCATTCCTTTTTCGACTAAAACATTCTTGAAGTTAAATAAAATCCTGTTTTTTACTATGTCTTTTATAAAATCAAGATTTTCTTCCGACATGAACATGTCTGTTTTGCCATATTTGTAAAAGACTATTAGCAAATAAGGTTGATAAAGACTTTCTCAAAATATTAAAATATTTTGTCAAAGCTTTTGTACCATAAATCTGATATCGACTCAAAAATGTCTACACAAAATATACTAAATCATCGCGGGGGTACTACGGTACTGACGGGGTGAAAAAGTGTTGAAAAAAGTACTATAGTACTGCATTTTCCATCCCTGCAGTTACTACGTGCTCATCCCAGTGTTGCCGGGTTGGGGGTTTCCCCCCAAATTTAGGGGGTTTTTTGCACGTTTAGGGGGATTTTTAGGGGTAACATTTAGTTGGGGGGATTTTTGGGGGTAAAAAAAATATCTTAGATCTTATAAGGTGGAGCAATTCTCAACAAAATTTGGAACAATTCTAGCATGTATTTTGAGAAAAAAATAAGGGAAATCAACCCATGTTCCTAAATACAAGCAAGTATGCAATGACATTCTTTTTTAAACGCATCTGTTGAAGGGGCATTTTTATACCCTAAACCACATAGTGGTCAGGGTATAATAAGTTTGATCGGCCAAAATATGTGCCTACCAGAAATATTGATTTTAGACCCCATAAAATATATACCGATCGACTCAGAATCACCTCCTGAGTCGATCTAGCGCTTGGTGTCCGTCCGTCCGTCCGTCCGTTCACAGGATTCCGGTCGCAATTATTAACCGATTTTGATGAAATTTGGTACAGGGAGTTTTTTGGGCACAAGGACGAACGCTATTGAATTTGGAAGAAATCAGATCAAATTTAGATATAGCTCCCATATATATGTATCGCCCGATTTCGACAAATGAGGTAACGTTGCGCGTTTTTTCAAACGGATCGTCACCAAATTTGGCAGAAGGTAATCTTTTCCATCGCCCTTCAAGTCTGCAAAATTTCATCCAAATCGGTTCAGATTTAGATATAGCTCTCATATATATGTATCGCCCGATTTTCCCAAATTTGGCCACAAAACCTTTATTTATCAACCGATCTTACTCAAAGTTGGCTAAATATAATCTTCTATAGCACTAACTATATGTGCAAAAAATCATCGAAATCGGTTCAGATTTAGCTATAGCTCCCATATATGTACCACCCGATTTTTCTAAATTTGGCCATAAAATCCTTATTTATTAACCGATCTTACCCAAATTTGCCTAAATGTAGTCTTCTATAGCACTAACTATATGTGCAAAAAATCATCGAAATCGGTTCAGATTTAGATATAGCTCCCATATATATGTATAGCCCGATTTTCCCAAATTTGGCCATAGAACCCTTATTTATTAACTGATCTTACTAAAAGTTGGCTAGATCCAGTCCTCTATAGTACTAATTATATGTGCAAAATTTCATCAATATCGGTTCAGATGTAGATATAGCTCCCATATATGTATCACCCGATTTTGAAAAATTCGCCCATAATAACCTTATGTTTGACCATACAGGCCTCATTTCTTAACTGATCTTACTCAAATCTTGCACAAGGTAACCTTTTGTGGTATAAATCAAACCCGCAAAATATTATACAAATTGGTTCAGATTTAGATATAGCTTCCATATATATGCATCGCTCGATTTTCCCAAATTTGACCATAGTACTCTTATTTATTAACCAATGTTACTCAAATTTTAAATTTTGATGTACTAGCCGATCTTACTTATACGTACTTGTAGCTCTTACATAAGAATATTGCTCGATTTTTACAAATTTGTATTTATTACCCACACTAATTTAACGATTTTCTCTTTTTTAATAATGGGCTCAATATTAGTGGCATACTAGCTCCGTAGGCGCAATATCAACACAGCCAGTGTTGCTAGAAGTAGGGGAAATTCCCTATATGTAGGGTTTTTCTAATATTTAGCGTCTTGTAGGGACGTAGGGCCACAATGTAGGACATTTTCACTCAACACAATTTGTAATAATTTTTACATTTTGGTGGCTCTAGAGGAGGAAATTAGAAGCCGTCAAGGCTTGATCTTTAACAATGTGTGGTAAACTTTATTCCTGTAGAAAATTTTGTCAACATTTTATTTCTATAGAACATTTTGTCAAAATTGTATTTCTATAGAATTTTTTTTCAAAATATTATTTCTATAAAAAATTTTCTCAAAATTTTATTTCTGTGGAATTTTTTCTCAAAATTTTATTTCTACACACAAAAAAATTTTTTTCTGATAATTGATCCAATTAATTTTTAATTGAAATGTTTTCAATCACAGAAATGATAGTATCAATTAAAAAATTAATTGAAGGTCAATTAAAAATTTAATTGATCCAATTAAAAAATTAATTGATACTATTATTTTTGTGATTGATTTTTGTTTCAATTAAAAAATTAGTTGAATCAATTAAATTTTTAATTGAATATTTTTTAAAACTCAATTAAAATTTTAATTGGTCAAATTTTCGTGAAATTTTTTTGTGTGTATAGAATTTATTGTCAAAATTTTATTTCTATAGAAAAATTTCTCACAAAAATTTGTTTATAGAAACTTTTTCCAAAATTTTAATTTTATAGAGATTTAACAAAAAGGATTACTAATTTGGGTAGAATTCTACCAACTGTGGCAACCGTGGTCGTAATACAAATTTATATTCTAAGTTATATACGTAGCATATTCATGTTTTAAGATAATAAACTACATACAACCATTTTTGTTTTGTAAAATTTCTTAAATTTAACGAAAAATATAGTAGGGAAAATTGTTTGGGAATGTATGGGAAAGTAGGGAACTTTGTTTTGTTCTTGTAGGGTAAACCGAACATATTCCCTGGCAACATTGACTATGTGCTATAGTCAGATTGACACAAAGCACCCATAGACATGTACCCCTTAATTTTCTTAAAGATGCAACTGCGGTTTCTCTCCCAGACCTATATGTTACCCCACAAATGCTTATGATTACTAATTCTGTAATAGTGGTTTAGGGTATGATATAGTCGGCCCCGCCCGACTTTCTACTTTACTTACTTGTTAATATTTGATACAATTAAAACAAGGTTAGGTTAGGTTAGGTGGCAGCCCTATGTATCAGGCTTACTTAGACTATTCAGTCCGTTGTGATACCACTTTGGTGGACTTCTCTCGTATAACTGCCCGATTCCATGTTAAGATCAATGTAAAGGAACCTCCTTTTTATAGCCGAGTCCGAACGGCGTTCCACATTACAGTGCAACCACTTAGGGAAGCTTTGAAACCCTCAGAAAGGGATAATCCACCGCTGAAAAACTTTTTGGCGTTCGGTCGAAGCAGAAATCGAACCCGAATTTGTGACAAATGGTGTTATAATTTTTATTTATTTCAAAAGAAAATTTTTAGGATTAAAAAAAACTTATTTTGTCTAAAATTTTGTTCCTCTGAAAAAATCTTCTTTCACTTTATATATTTGTGTTAAATTTAATTTTTAAAGTGTATCACTACAGGATTTTTAACGAAATTTTGGGCCTCTTTTTGTACTATTTACATACTTAAAATTTTTGGGGGTTTATGAAAAAAGTCTAGACCAATTTAGGGGTTTTTTCTTAAGATTTGGGGGGAAGAATCAAAAATTACCTGGCAACACTGGCTCATCCGAACGTTTATTTTCAACAATGAAGAGATTAAAGACGTATCTTAGAAATTCGACTAGCGAGAGTAGACTCAATGGATTGGCATTAATGTCGGTTCGTCGCCGAATATATGTGCCGACTGAAGAAGTCATTGATTTATTTGCTGCCCAAAAAGCCCGTCGGCTCAATTTAATATTATAAAAATATTGTATACATACCTTTGCATAAATAAAATGTTCTACACATGAGATTATATGAATATTTTTTTTCAAGTTGAACCCCCCCCCCGAATTAAAATCCTGGCTACGGCCTTGATTACATGTCATTTTATTTAAAATTTATTTTTTTTTACATTTCGATTGTTAACAATGTTTCTACTCTAGTCTATACTCTTTTTTGCATGACAATTAAAGGCTTGATCAAATTTGGGAAAATTTTCAACAATGTCATTCACACGATCCCGATTTTTCCCATGCTGATCCCTAAATACATCGAATGATTGCTCTACACAGAATACTAGAGCGGAATTTAAGAAAAATAATTGGTCCTTAGTAAATTCACTATGTGATAATTCTGCAGGGATGCTTATATCACGATTCTTTACAATCTCATTGATATAGGCCAAACCAGTTATATCGGATAGTTTTTCTCGTGCCGTTTCACCATAACGATTTTGAACTTCTTCGGTTGCATTGCCATAGAAGGGATTATCTAGAAATGTTTGATACATCTCCTCATTGGGTTTTCCTTCAGCATCAAACTGAAGTCTATCAAATGTAAAAGCATGCATTATTTCATGGGCCAAAATGAATCCAAGCGAAGTGTATTTAAAGAAATCATGAAGATCTTTGTGATATATTGGCTGTCTTATGGTGTAGAAAGGAAAATATACTCTATTGCATTCGTGATTAAAATGTATGACATGCTCTCCTACAATTATGGAACATGGCGGATTCGCAAGGTTGGTTTCTCTTTTCAATGCCAATAATTTCAAATGGTTACCATAGAAATCCGATGCTTTGATTTCTATATTTTTGTAGAGATTATTCAAAATATTTTCGGCATTTTCGGCTGGGTATGTGCCGATTTTCAATTGCATTTTATCCAATTTGTTTATTATGTAATTCAGAGATGATTCCTTGAAACCATAGGGGTTTCGTAAAAATGTTCGATTCACTTCCTCTTTCATGGTGTTGAATAGCTCATAGACTCCATCGAAAATATCAGGGTGATATTGCAGATAAATCCATTCCATTACAGAGGCTAGGACATCACGAGTTGCTAGTATACATCCTTCAGCTACAAATGTTTTTGGGCGCATAGTATACAGATACTTTACAAAACGAATTATCAAATATTTGCCAAAAATATGATGGTCGAATGTTTGCGATTGATCTTTATCGGTGCCATTATGGGATATCTCATTTTGGACATATTCTAAAAGCTTATTTTCATCTGGGCGATCGCCCAATGTGGATGTAATTTTGTCATCGATTTCTTTAATTTGCATCCAAAGTTTTTCATAGTCAAAATGATCCATTTCCACATCTAGAAGGTGCAGTAACTTTTTGAATTCAAATTCAGATAGTTTTCCCATGACATTTGTGAGGGCTTCTCCTACAAAGCCATACTTCATGAAAACTCTTAATATATCTGTAGCATTTTCTTTGCCAGTCACCGCAGGATCTTTTAGAAAACTTGTTAATGTTATATTCTCCGTCTTCTCCAACCATAGCAAATATTCCCAGGGAGTATAAAGATCGGCATTATTCATGCATGACTGATAGTAATTTTGCACCAGATTTTCAAGTCTATTACCTGTTTCCTTTTGAAGTTTATACATGAGAATATTCCATTCACGCGCATATTGATATTCCAGGATAAGTGCATTTGAAGCAAGGAATTTACTAACACCATCCACATTGTTGGCCCAATTGCCACAGGCATATTCGTAAAAATTTTCGCATGGATTGGCCTTAGGGTTCATGGAATATTCGATCAGTTGTAATTGTCTGGTATTTATATTACCAACTGATGAAGCGATTACATCACCTTTGCTCTCCATCACAACGATTAAAAGGACTACCAAAGAGATTTGTATTATATTAATTTTTGTGTCTTTCATAATTTTCCAATTCAAAAACCTAATGAATTCTTAACTTTCAGATTCAAAGCTAAAACTATTACTGTATGTTTAGTGGTATACGCTGCAATTATTTATTGACTCCATCATGCAAATATGTTTTGAGGTAGTAAATATTAATGAGGTATGATCTTTGCACATTATCACCTTAAGGTTTTGCGAAATATTCTAAAATTTCGAAACATTGTAAATTCTATTACAAAGTATTGTAATACTTTCATTTACATTGTAGTAAGCTATGTGAAAGGGTATAATACCCAGTGGGGAAAATTGGGTTCGATGGGAAAACAAGTAAGTGAAATCTAACTATATTATACCCTTCACCACTACACAGAAAAAATCACCAAAATATTTCCGATTAAAAAGTTGATTGTAGTTGAAAATATTTTCAATTATTAAATTATTTAATACAATCAACTTTGTTTAGAAATAGAAATATTTAATTAAAAACAAGTAAGGAAAGTCTAAAGTCGCGCGGAGCCGACTATATCATACCCTAAACCACCATTACAGAATTAGTAATCATAAGCATTTGTGGGGTAACATATAGGTCTGGGAGATAAACCGCAGTTGCATATTTAAGAAAATTAAGGGGTACATGTCTATGGGTGCTTTGTGTCAATCTGACTATAGCTCATAGCCAATGTTGCCACGGAAAATGTTCGGTTTACCCTACAAGGACAAAAAAAGTTCCCTACTTTCCCAAACAATTTTCCCCGCTATATTTTTCGTTAAATTTAAAAAATTTTACAAAACATAAATAGTTCTAAGTACTTTATTATCTTTAAACATGAATATGTAACGTATATAACTTAGAATATAAATTTGTATTGCCACAGTTGGTAGAATTCTATCCAAATTAGTAATCTTTTTTGTTAAATCTCTATAAAATAAAATTTTTGAAAAAGTTTCAGTAAACAAATTTTTGTGAGAAATTTTTCTATAGAAATAAATTTTTGACAATAAATTCTATAGAAATAAAATTTTGAGAAAAAATTCCACAGAAATAAAATTTTGAGAAAATTTTTTATAGAAATAATATTTTGAAAAAAATTTCTAAAGAAATACAATTTTGACAAAATGTTCTATAGAAATAAAATTTTGACAAAATTCTCTACAGGAATAAAGTTTACTACACATTGTTAAAGATCAAGCCTTGCCGGCTTCTAATTTCCTCCTCTAGAGCCACCAAAATGTAAAAATTATTACAAATTGTGTTGAGTGAAAATGTCCTACATTGTGGCCCCACAAGATGCTAAATATTAGAAAAACCCCACATGTAGGGAATTTCCCCTACTTCTAGCAACACTGCCTGTGTTGATATTGTGCCTACGGAGTTTGTATGCTGGATCTAGCCAACTCTTAGTAAGATCGGTTAATAAATAAGGGTTCTATGGCCAAATTTGGGAAAATCGGCCAATACATATATATGGGAGCTATATCTAAATCTGAACCGATTTCGATGATTTTTTGCACATATAGTTAGTGCTATAGAAGACTACATTTAGCCAAATTTGGTAAGATCGGTTGATAAATAAAGGTGTTGTGGCCAAATTTGGGAAAATCGGGCGATACATATATATGAGAGCTATATCTAAATCTGAACCGATTTGGATGAAATTTTGCAGACTTGAAGGACGATGGAAAAGATTACCATCTGCCAAATTTGGTGACGATCCGTTTGAAAAAACGCGCAACGTGACCCCGTTTGTCGAAATCGGGCGATACATATATATGGGAGCTATATCTACATTTGATCCGATTTCTTCCAAATTCAATAGCGTTCGTCCTTGTGCCCAAAAAACTCCCTGTACCAAATTTCATCAAAATCGGTTAATAATTGCGACCGGAATCCTGTGAACAACAAATACATGGACAGACGGACGGACACCAAGCGCTAGATCGACTCAGGAGGTGATTCTGAGTCGATCGGTATATATTTTATGGGGTCTAAAATCAATATTTCTGGTAGGCACATTTTTTGGCCGATCAAACTTATTATACCCTGACCACTATGTGGTAAACAACTATGGGACCACAGACATTTTTGTCGGCGGCGGTGGCTGAAACTATGCTTGGTCTCCGGCGGCGGCGGATTGACGGCTAAGCCGATAGAAATTTGTTCAGCGGCAGACAATTTCCCATTACAAAATCAATTTAAAGTTATCCAAATGGTAATGAGATTAGTTGTACAACCAATCTTACAATCACATTTACATTTCATTCAGATTTTCTGTGCAAAATTTTTGCAAAATTATAATAGCAACTTGATACTGACGGATTTTGGGTGAAATGTTAACCATTTAATATTTAAATCTGACCCGATTTGCACAAGTTTTTTTAGACTTCTTAAAAAATCTCTAGACTTCAAATTTAAATTGGATAATGCCCTAGGGAGGTGCACAATGTTAGTAAGCAACTATGGGACCAGAGGCATTTTTGTCGGCGGTGGCTGAATTTATTTTTGGCCTCCGGCGGCGGCTTGACGGCTAAGCCGATAGAAATTTGTCTATTCAGCGGCAGACAATTACCCATTATACACCCAGACAAGGAATATGATCACCTCAACCATGTTTCAAGAGCAAAATGTCATTTTTGAATGGTGACCATTTAACATGTTTGTCGCAACCATGTTATTTTCTCGGGCATTATGTGTATGATTTCGCAAGCATATTATTTTTGGCGAGAAAACAACATTTTTGCCATAAACATGTTACATGGTCACCATCCAAAAATAACATTTTGCTTTTGAAACATGGTTGAGGTGATCATATTCCTTCTCTGCGTGTAAGATCAATTTGAAGTTATCCGAATGGTAATGAGATTGGTTGTACATCCAATCATACAATCAGATTTCCATTTCATTCAGATTTTCTGTGCTAAATTTTTGCAAACTTATTACAGCAACTTGTGACTGACGGATTTTGAGTGAAACCATTTTGACAAAAATTATTAATACATTTTTATACCCTGCGCCACACTGTGGAACAGGGTATTATAAGTTAGTGCATATGTTTGTAACATCCAGAAGGAGACGAGATAGACACATGGTGTCTTTGGCAATAATGCTCGGGGTGGTTCCCTGAGTCGATATAACCATGTCCGTCTGTCCGTCCGTCCGTCCGTCCGTCTGTCTGTGAACACATTTTTGTGATCAAAGTCTAGGTCGCAGTTTAAGTCCAATCGACTTCAAATGTGGCACATGTTCCTGTTTTGGGTCAGAACAGAACCCTATTGATGTTGGAAGAAATCGGTTCAGATTTAGATATAGCTCCCATATATATCTTTCGCCCGATATGCACATATATGGATCCAAAAGCCAGAGTTTTATCCCGATTAGCTTGAAATTTTGCACAAGGAGTATAATTGGTAGTATAGTCATGTGTGCCAAAATTGATTGAAATCGGTTCAGATTTAGATATAGCTCCCATATATATCTTTCGCCCGATATTGACTAATATGGTCCTAGAAGCCAGAGTTTAGGCCCAATTTGATTGAAATTTTGCACTAGGAGTACAACTAGTAGTGTAGTCAAGTGTGTCAAATTTGATTGAAATCGGTTCAGATTTAGATATAGCTCCCATATATATCTTTCGCCCGATATGGACTAATATGGTCCTAGAAGCCAGAGGTTTGGCCCAATTTGATTGAAATTTTGTACTAGGAGTACAACTAGTAGTATAGTCAAGTGTGCCAAATTTGATTGAAATCGGCTCAGATTTAGATATAGCTCCCATATATAGCTTTCGCCCGATTTACACTCATATGACCACAGAGGCCAATTTTTTACTGCGATTTAGTTGAACTTTTGCACAGGGAGTATAATAAGCATTGTAGCTATGCGTGCCAAATTTGGTTCAGATTTAGGTATAGCTCCCATATATTTTTTTTTCTGATTTCGACAAAAATGGTCAAAATACGAACATTTCCCTTTTAAAATCGCCTCTGCTTAGTCGAAGTTGTAAAAATTACTCTAATTTTCCTCTACTTCTAATACATATATATCGAGCGATAAATCATAAATAAAATTTTGTGAAGTTTCCTTAAAATTGCTTCATATTTAAATCTTTCCCATATTTTTTTACTATCATTGTGTTTCACCCTAGTGCATTAGCCAACTTAAATTTTGAGTCTATAGATTTTGTAAGAGTCTATCAAATTCTGTCCAAATCGAGTGATATTTAAATGTATGTATTTGGGACAAACCTTTATATATAGCACCCAACACATTTGACGGATGTGATATGGTATCGAAAATTTAGATCTACAAAGTGGTGCAGGGTATAATATAGTCGGCCCCGCCCGACTTTAGACTTTACTTACTTGTTTTTATTTAAATCAATGTTTTTGATTAAGTATAAATCGGGCGAAAGATATATATGGGAGCTATATCTTAACCTGAACTGATTTCAACCATATTTGACATGCATAGTAAGAATATTAATTTTACTCTTTGCGCAAAATTTAACGGAAATCGAAGTGAAACTGTGGCCTTTGGTTCATATAAGTGTAAATCGGGCGAAAGATATATATGGGAGCTGTATCTCAATCTGAACCGATTTCAACCAACTTTGGCAATCCTTATGACACTATCGATTTTACTCCCAGTACAAAATTTAAAGCAAATCCGGGCAAAACTCTGGCTTCTGGCGCCATATAAGTGCATATTGGGCGAAAGATATATATGGGAGCTATATCTAAATCTGAACCGATTTCAACCAAATTTGGCACACTATCAATTGCACTCCTTGTGCAAACTTTGAAGCAAATCGGGCTGATATTCTGTCTTCTGGGGCCATATTAGCAGAATCGGGTGAAAGATATATATGGGAGCTATTTATACCCTAAACCACATAGTGGTCAGGGTATAATAAGTTTGATCGGCCAAAAAATGTGCCTACCAGAAATATTGATTTTAGACCCCATAAAATATATACCGATCGACTCAGAATCACCTCCTGAGTCTTGGTGTCCGTCCGTCCGTCCGTCTGTCCATGTATTTGTTGTTCACAGGATTCCGGTCGCAATTATTAACCGATTTTGATGAAATTAAGTACAGGGAGTTTTTTGGGCACAAGGACGAACGCTATTGAATTTGGAAGAAATCGGATCAAATTTAGATATAGCTCCCATATATATGTATCGCCCGATTTCGACAAATGGGGTCACGTTGCGCTTTTTTTCAAACGGATCGTCACCAAATTTTGCAAAAGGTAATCTTTTCCATCGCCCTTCAAGTCTGCAAAATTTCGTCCAAATCGGTTCAGATTTAGATATAGCTCTCATATATATGTATCGCCCAATTTTTCTAAATTTGGCCATAAAACCCTTATTTATCAACCGATCTTACTCAAATTTGGCTAAATGTAATCTTCTATAGCACTAACTATATGTGAAAAAAATTATTGAAATCGGTTCAGATTTAGCTATAGCTCCCATATATATGTACCGCCCGATTTTTCTAAATTTGTCCATAAATCCCTTATCTATCAACCGATCTTACTCAAATTTGGCTAAATGTAGTCTTCTATAGCACTAGATATATGTGCAAAAAATCATCGAAATCGGTTCAGATTTAGATATAGCTCCCATATATATGTATAGCCCGATTTTCCCAATTTGGCCATAGAACCCTTATTTATTAACCGATCTTACTAAAAGTTGGCTAGATCCAGTCATCTATAGTACTAACTATATGTGCAAAATTTCATCCAAATCGGTTCACATGTAGATATAGCTCCCATATATGTATCACCCGATTTTGAAAAATTCGCCCCTAATAACCTTATGTTTGACCATACAGGCCTCATTTCTTAACTGATCTTACTCAAATCTTGCACAAGGTAAACTTTTGTGGTATTAATCAAACCCGCAAAATATTATGCAAATTGGTTCAGATTTAGATATAGCTTCCATATATATGCATCGCTCGATTTTCCCAAATTTGGCCATAGTACTCTTATTTATTAACCAATGTTACTCAAATTTTAAATTTTGATGTACTAGCCGATCGTATTTATACGTACTTGTAGCTCTTACATAAGAATATTGCTCGATTTTTACAAATTTGGATTTATTACCCACACTAATTTAACGATTTTCTCTTTTTATACCCTTCACCACTACTGTGGTACAGGGTACAATAAGATTGTGCATTTGTATGTAACGCCCAGAAGGAAAAGTCTGAGACCCATCGTTTAGTATACCGATCGTCTTAGAATTAAATTCTGAGTCGATTTAGCGATGTCCGTCTGTCTGTCTGTCCGTCTGTCTGTCTGTCTGTTCATGTATTTTTGTGTGCAAAGTACAGCTCGCAGTTTGAGTCCGATTGTCCTAAAATTTAATATAGGGTCCTGTTTCGGCTCAAAGACGATCCCTATTGATTTTTGGAAAAAATCGGTTCAGATTTAGATATAGCTGCCATATATATTTTTCACCGATCTGGTCATAATTGGCGTGTATATCAACCGATCTTCCTCAAATTCCGTACATCCGAATATTTTTTGAGTCTCGAAAAACTTGCAAAATATCAGCCAAATCGGTTCAGATTTAGATATAGCTCCCATATATAGCTTTCGCCCGATTTACACTCATTTGCCCACAGAGGCCAATTTTTAACTCCGATTGAGTTGAAATTTTGCACAAGGAGTAGAATTAGCATTGTTACTATGCGTGCCAAATTTGGTTGAAATCGGTTCAGATTTGGATATATCTCCCATATATAGCTTTCACCCGATTTACACTCATATGACCACAGAGGCCAATTTTTAACTCCCATTTAGTTGAAATTTTGCACAGGGAGTAGAATTAGCATTGTAGATATACGTGCCAAATTTCATTGAAATCGGTTCAGATTTAGATATAGCTCCCATATATATGTTTTTCTGATTTCGACAAAAATGGTCAAAATACCAACATTTTCCTTGTAAAATCGCCACTGCTTAGTCGAAAAGTTGTAAAAATGACTCTAATTTTCCTAAACTTCTAATACATATATATCGAGCGATAAATCATAAATAACATTTTTCGAAGTTTCCTTACAATTGCTTCAGATTTAAACGTTTCCCATATTTTTTTTTACTTACATTGTGTTCCACCCTAGTGCATTAGCCAACTTAAATTTTGAGTCTATAGATTTTGTAAGAGTCTATCAAATTCTGTCCAAATCGAGTGATATTTAAATGTATGTATTTGGGACAAACCTCTATATATTCAGCGCCCAACACATTTGACGGATGTGATATGGTATCGAAAATTAGATCTACAAAGTGGTGCAGGGTATAATATAGTCGGCCCCGCCCGACTTTAGACTTTCCTTACTTGTTTTTATTTAAATCAATGTTTTTGATTAAGTATAAATCGGGCGAAAGATATATATGGGAGCTATATCTTAACCTGAACTGATTTCAACCATATTTGACATGCATAGTAAGAATATTAATTTTACTCTTTGCGCAAAATTTAACGGAAATCGAAGTGAAACTGTGGCCTTTGGTTCATATAAGTGTAAATCGGGCGAAAGATATATATGGGAGCTGTATCTCAATCTGAACCGATTTCAACCAACTTTGGCGCACCTTATGAAACTATCGATTTTACTCCCTGTACAAAATTTAAAGCAAATCCGGCCAAAACTCTGGCTTCTGGGCTCTGGGGCCATATAATTGCATATTGGGCGAAAGATATATATGGGAGCTATATCTAAATCTGAACCGATTTCAATCAAATTTGGCACACTATCAATTGCACTCCTTGTGCAAACTTTGAAGCAAATCTGGCTGATATTCTGTCTTCTGGGGCCATATTAGCAGAATCGGGTGAAATATATGGGAGCTATTTATACCCTAAACCACATAGTGGTCAGGGTATAATAAGTTTGATCGGCCAAAAAATGTACCTACCTGAAATATTGATTTTAGACCCCATAAAATATTTACCGATCGACTCAGAATCACCTCCTGAGTCTTGGTGTCCGTCCGTCCATCCGTCTGTCCATGTATTTGTTGTTCACGGGATTCCGGTCGCAATTATTAACCGATTTTGATGAAATTAAGTAAGGGAGTTTTTTGGGCACAAGGACGAACGCTATTGAATTTGGAAGAAATCGGATCAAATTTAGATATAGCTCCCATATATATGTATCGCCCGATTTCGACAAATGGGGTCACGTTGCGCTTTTTTTCAAACGGATCGTCACCAAATTTTACAAAAGGTAATCTTTTCCATCGCCCTTCAAGTCTGCAAAATTTTATCCAAATCGGTTCAGATTTAGATATAGCTCTCATATATATGTATCGCCCAATTTTTCTAAATTTGGCCATAAAACCCTTATTTATCAACCAATCTTACTCAAATTTGGCTAAATGTAATCTTCTATAGCACTAACTATATGTGCAAAAAATCATTGAAATCGGTTCAGATTTAGCTATAGCTCCCATATATATGTACCGCCCGATTTTTCTAAATTTGTCCATAAAACCCTTATCTATCAACCGATCTTACTCAAATTTGGCTAAATGTAGTCTTCTATAGCACTAGATATATGTGCAAAAAATCATCGAAATCGGTTCAGATTTAGATATAGCTCCCATATATATGTATAGCCCGATTTTCCCAATTTGGCCATAGAACCCTTATTTATTAACCGATCTTACTAAAAGTTGGCTAGATCCAGTCATCTATAGTACTAACTATATGTGCAAAATTTCATCGAAATCGGTTCACATGTAGATATAGCTCCCATATATGTATCACCCGATTTTGAAAAATTCGCCCCTAATAACATTATGTTTGACCATACAGGCCTCATTTCTTAACTGATCTTACTCAAATCTTGCACAAGGTAAACTTTTGTGGTATTAATCAAACCCGCAAAATATTATGCAAATTGGTTCAGATTTAGATATAGCTTCCATATATATGCATCGCTCGATTTTCCCAAATTTGGCCATAGTACTCTTATTTATTAACCAGTGTTACTCAAATTTAAAATTTTGATGTACTAGCCGATCGTATTTATACGTACTTGTAGCTCTTACATAAGAATATTGCTCGATTTTTACAAATTTGGATTTATTACCCACACTAATTTAACGATTTTCTCTTTTTTAATAATGGGCTCAATATTAGTGGCATACTAACTCCGTAGGCGCAATATCAACACAGCCAGTGTTGATAGAAGTAGGGGAAATTCCCTATATGTAGGGTTTTTCTAATATTTAGCCTCTTGTAGGGACGTAGGGCTACAATGTAGGACATTTTCACTAAACACAATTTGTAATAATTTTTACATTTTGGTGGCTCTAGTGGAGAAAATTGGAAGCCGGCAAGGCTTGATCTTTAACAATGTGTAGTAAACTTTATTCCTGTAGAGAATTTTGTCAACATTTTATTTCTATAGAACATTTTGTCAAAATTGTATTTCTATAGATTTTTTTTTTTCAAAATATTATTTCTATAAAAAATTTTCTCAAAATTTTATTTCTGTGGAATTTTTTCTCAAAATTTTATTTCTATAGAATTTATTGTCAAAATTTTATTTCTATAGAAAAATTTCTCACAAAAATTTGTTTATAGAAACTTTTTCGAAAATTGTATTTTTATAGAGATTTAACAAAAAAGATTACTAATTTGGGTAGAATTCTACCAACTGTGGCAACCGTGGTGGTAATACAAATTTATATTCTAAGTTATATACGTTGCATAGTCATGTTTTAAGATAATAAAGTACTTAGGACCATTTTTGTTTAGTATTTTTTTTTTAATTTAACGAAAAATATAGTAGGGAAAATTGTTTGGGAATGTATGGGAAAGTAGTGAACTTGTTTTGTCCTTGTAGGGTAAACCGAACATTTTTCGTAGCAACATTGACTATGAGCTATAGTCAGATTGACACAAAGCACCCATAGACATGTACCCCTTAATTTTCTTAAATATGCAACTGCGGTTTATCTCCCAGACCTATATGTTACCCCACAAATGCTTATGATTACTAATTCTGTAATGGTGGTTTAGGGTAAATATAGTCGGCCCGCCCGACTTTCTACTTTACTTACTTGTTTTATATATGAACCGATTTTTTCCAAAATCAATAGGGTTATATTTTGGCCCGGCCCTGAGCAATATTTCCAAAGACACCATATGTCTTTCTCGTCTCCTTCTGGGGTTTGCAAACATATGCACTTTTTGTATAAATATATTTTTTCCATTAAAAATCAATAAAAAAAATTAAAAATGACCGGCTGAAATTTGGTACATGGTGTTTGTATATGGTCTCTAACAACCAACCAAAAATTGGTGCACATCGGTCCATAATTACATATAGCCCCCATATAAACCGATCCCCCGATTTGGCTTGCGGAGCCTATAAGAGAAGCAAATTTCATCCGATCCGGCTGAAATTTGGTACATGGTGTTAGTATATGGTCTCTAACAACCATGCAAAAATTGGTCCACATCGGTCCATAACTATATATAGCCCCCATATAAACCGATCCCCAAATTTGGTTGCGGTGCCTCTAAGAGAAGCAAATTTCATCCGATCCGGCTGAAATTTGGTACATGGTGTTGGTATATGGTCTCTAAAAACCATGCTTAAATTGGTCCACATCGGTTCGTAATTATTTATATAGCCCCCATATAAACCGATATATAGCCCCCATATAAACCGATCCCCAGATTTGGCTTGCGGAGCCTAAAAGAGAAGCAAATTTCATCCGGCCCGGTTGTAATTTGGAACATAGTGTTATGGTCTCTAACAGCCATGTGGTCTCTAACATCCATGCAAAAATTGGTCCACATCGGTTCACAATTATATATAGCCCCCATATGGCCGCTAATAACCATGCCAAAATTGGTCCATATCGGTCTATAGTTATATATAGCCGATCCCCAATCACACAAAAATTAGTACATATCGTTTCTTAACCATGGTTGCCACTCCAGCCAAAAATAATCTACCAAAATTTTATTTCTATAGAAAATTGTGTCCAGATAAAATTTTATCTCTATAGAAAATTTTGTCAAAATTTTATTTCTATAGAAAATTGTGTCAACGTTTTATTTCTATAGAAAATTTTGTCTAAATTTTATTTCTATAGAAAATTTTGTCAAAATTTTATTTCTATAGAAAATTTTGTCAAAATTTTATTTCTATAGAAAATTTTGTCAAAATTTTATTTCGATAGAAAATTTTGTCAAACTGAATTATATATGTATTTAATAAGTCTTTTTTAATTTAATATATACACCGTTTGGACTTACTTATTATTTAGAAGACGGTGTTGGGAGATTTTAAGATCGGCAAGCGTTACCGCCACCCAAGTAATTCGATTGTGGATGGCAGTGCTTATAAGAAGTTTCTACATAAGCTTCGGCCTGGCCGAACTTACGGCCGTATATACTTGTTGTATTGTAAAATTTTTTTAAATTTAACGAAAAATATTGTAGGGAAAATTGTTTTGGAATGTATGGGAACCGAAACATGTACAGTCCAGGCGTGTATAGATTGGTATCTGGCGTTTTCTTTTCAATGGCTCTATTAACCATGTTCCTTAATCTATATCTGTCCATAAAGCTCGAAAAATAATTGTATAATTAGATATAATGCATTTGGACGTCAATTGCCTGTTTCATTATCAGGCTAACATGAAATATAATAAGCAACGATGAGCCCGTCGTAAAACTAGGAAAAAACACGACTAATGTACGCGTTAGAATTGTTGTTGTATCCTGGAAACCAGTTTCTGTTAATTGTCATATGTTGTAGTTGACTGTAGAAACAATAAGCATTGTTCGACTGTTCACCACTTAGGTGAATTCTAACAAATTAGCTTTCTAAAAATAAATTTCGTGTTGTTGCATTACTATGTAACAAAACGAAATAAAATAAGATTAAGGGACTTGTAAGTTATATGAAAAGATGATGTACAGTGGGAGAAAAGATGATTCAATTTGTAAGAGGAAATTTCCTAAATGTTATCTCCATAAGGAGTTAGCATAAAGGGCCCAAAATTGAGTTATCTCTCCCAGCCAGATCTATACTAAAGGCTGTGGAAAGGTTCATTCGCCCGAACCGAAACATGTACAGTCCAGGCGTGTATAGATTGGTATCTGGCGTTTTCTTTTCAATGGCTCTATTCAGTGATGCCATGCGTAGGGAAAAATCCTTTTTTGTGGGGTTTTTTTCCTAAAATTACATCTGTAGGGAAAAAAGGACAGATTTTTCATTTTTCCACAAATGTAGGGAATTTTTCCAATTTCCATAGTTTACTACATTTTGCAACAAGAAGAGTACTTTTCCTTAATATTCCAGATATTTGAAGATACAAAATATATGGTAGTCAAAGCTTCAACGAATGGAATACGCAATTCACCGTTAACGATGTTATTGTAATGATTTTATTTAGAAAAGTTCAGCGGTAACATTAAAAGATGTTTTGCATTGGTATTTAATTACAAATGCGTAAATAGATTTCATTTGCAGGAATGAACGCTTCCATTAAGGTTCATAAACAGGTGACAGCTTCCTCAACTTGGTGCCTCTCAATATTTTCTAATACAAAGATCACTTGCAGTGCATACGCGGATTCGTGTACATAAATGTAGGATTAAATATTATTACAATACTTATTCGAGCCTATTGGACAGAAGATTAAGGGAATTAGAACTATTACTGAAAAGAACTTGTCCAATAAGCTCGAATAAGTATTGTAATAATATTTAGTTTAAATGACTTGGACATTAAGCCGGCCTGCACTGGTGTCAGAATAACATAAAAATAGTAAATGAAGGATTTTTATTCCGGAATATCTTCAAAAACTGTTTTACAACTGTTACATTCACAACAGTTTTTAATGTTTTAGAAAAATGTCGTCTAGAGAAGAAAATAAAACTATTCCAACAAAATTTAGAAAATAGTCTTCTGACCATATTGGCTCATTGTTGAATTAAAGCGTTGGCTAGAGGCGGTCGAAAAAGACGATTTTAAATACCAATGCATTGCTTGTGGAAAGTTCGTAAATTGTAGAAATCAGACCTGAAGAAACACGCGGCCATTAACGTCCACAAGAAAAATGTTGGTAGCGTTAAAAATGAGCAATGATGTTGCAATGTTCGAAATCCGAATAAAAATGTCAATATTCATATTATTGAACATTTGGTCCCTTTATTGAAGGATATAATCCCTGACTATTAATTTTAAAGAAATTGAATTCAATATAAAATATTTGTCATTTTCTTGGCAAATTTGTATGAATTTAGTACCGTAGGGAAAAATGGAGGGAAAAAAATTTTGGGCGTAGGGAAAAAAGGGAATTTTTAGGAGCCGCGTAGGGAATTTTCAAAAAACTTCCTGGCATCACTGGCTCTATTAACCCTGTTCCTTAATCTATATCTGTCCATAAAGCTCGAAAAATAATTGTATAAGTAGGGAACTTTCTTTGTCCTTGTAGGGTAAATCGAACATTTTCCCTGGCAACGCTTTGAGCTATAGTCAGATTGAGACAAAGCACCCATAAACATGTACCCCTTAATTTAAATATGCAACTGCGGTTTATCTCCCAGACCTATATCAATGTTATCCCACAAATGCTTATGATTGCCTAATATCAGACATTTCTGCTAAGATTGTGACAAGACTCCCATAAACATATACCGCCCTTTATGTTCTTAAATATGGAAATCTCCAAAACCTATACAAATGATACCCCACAAATGCTTATATTTACTAATTCAGTAGGGGTGGTTTAGAGTATGATATAGTAGGACCCGCCCGACTTTCTACTTTACTTATTTGTTTTTTTTTTATTTCGTTTTTATTTAAAACATTAAAATACTACAAAATAATTATTGGATAGCATATTATATGTTTTTGTTTTTCTTGTTCGCCATTGCTTCGTTAATTAACAATTAAAGGCTTTGCTGAATTCTGGTAAATATGAAACAATTTCATTTACACCACTCTTATTCTTGTCATAATCTTCACCTCCAGCATAAAGTGACTGACGAGCACAAAAGGTACGAGCGAAATTTAAGAAAACTAATTGGTCTTTGGAAAATTTACTTTGCGATGGAAAAGGAGAATTATTGTAATCTCCATTATTTAAGATCTCAATGATTTTGGACAAACCAATTATGGAGGATAATCTGTAATTGGCCTTAGGACCATATTGTTCTGTCATATTTTGTAATTCTCTATTAAATGTGGGATTCTCCAAAAACGATTTAAAAAGATCATAGTTAATATCTGCTTCGGCACCAATTGTGAGGCCTTGAATTATTTTCTGGGCTAGCATAAATCCAAGGGAGGTATATTTATATGGCTCATAAAGTCTACGGTGATACACGGGAAGTTTTAGTAGAGAAAGTTGAAGATGTACACTATTACATGTAGGATTATAGTAAGGTGATAATCCCTCTCTAGTTACCAAGCATGGATCTCTACGTTTGTTTATGCTATTTATGGCCAATAATTTCAAATGATTACCATAGAAATCGTATCGACTAAGTGTAATATTCTTATAAAGATTTTCTAAACTATCTTGGGCTTTTTCATTGGGTACATTACCAAGTCTCAACTTCATTGTATTCAATTTGGCTGTTAACGTATCCATAGATGTTTGATTGAAATCATAAGGATTTTTTACAAAAGTTAGTTTCAAGGCCTTTTTAATGGTATCAAATATTTTCTGGACTTCTTGGGAAGTGTCTTGCCAATCCAGTTTTTCTTGCAGATAAATCCATTCCATTACAGAGGGAATAACCTTGTGTATCGTTGCTATACATCCTCCATTTACAAGGCTTGTTCTAAAGTCATGAAGATAGTATACGAAGCGTATTATCACATATTTGCAAATAAAATGATGATCATATTTAAAAAGCAATTGAACTAGATCGGTGGTATATTCAGGTATTTCGGTTTTGATCATGTCATTCGTAAGATGATCGAAATTTTTACTTTCTCTAATACGGCTCATCACAATATATTGAAAATTTGCATCGATTTCTTTAATTTGTGTCCAAAACTCTGCATAGTTCAACTCATCCATATCTAGGAGATGTAGTAAGTTCCTTACTTTAGATTCGGATAATTTCTCAACAACATTCTTGTCATTGTTGGTTATACCAAAATCAAATCCATATTTTGCAAAAATTCTAAATAGTAATCGAACTTTTAGTATTCCACCCTTTTCCGCATCCTTTAGGATATTTATCAATGATATATTCTCATGTTGCTCCAACCATAACAAGTATTGCAAGGGAGTATAGAGATCATTTTGCATACAGGATTGATAATAAGTGAAGACCATATTTTTAAGATTATTTTCTCTAGTCCAATCATTGTTCGAGATGAGTTTATTCCACTCCCGCATGTATTGATATTCCATCAAATGGTGATTTGTAGCTAATGCTTTATCAATATCTTCCACATAATTGGTCCAATTACCACAGGTATATGAATAGAAATCATGGCATGGATTGACTTCAGTGTCCATAGATGCCTCACCAATTTTTTGATGGCGATAGCTTTCATAATCTCGTTTTACTTCTGTATCACCTTTACTCTCTATCCCAAGAGTTACAAGGACTAGTACAAATATTTGTACTATATTCATTTCGATTTAATTGAATTAATACTTATTCCGAATATTTTCTAAACATTCTGGTTAGAAATAGTACTATTTATACCTTACAATATAAGACAGTTTTTTCTATAGACTTCTCCTTCTACACCTTGTACGAATTTATGTTGAGGTAGCAATTATTTATGTGTCATGATCTTTTTACATTATCATCTGAATGTTCATTAAAATATTTTCTTTTGTGTCTTCAAACATTGTAACAACTATAACAAAGTATTATTAGCAATATTTCGACATACATTGTAATAAATTATATAAAATGGGATCACATCCAGTGGGAAAATTAGGAATGAGGTTTGTTTTCTCGGACATTTTCCATTCCCAGGAGAGTCCCGAAATTTGATACACATTTGTGTTTTCTCTGCAAGCTGATCAACTTCGAAGAAAGGCTATATCGGTCAATATTTTGGTATAGCTGGTATAAAGTTTTGACTATCTAGACCTTGAAATTTCTATGCGACTTTATTGAAATCGTAAATCTTAAAATTCCTTAAGTCCAGAAATAGATGCGCCGATAATAGACCATCCAAGCAAAAATAGATACTTCCAAACAAGTAGTTTGTGATCCCGAAGTAGTGCAAAATTGGATCATCTCCAATGACTTTTCAATGGGCTTGTCACAGGACGAAAGTATTTCGTTTTCGGATCCTTTGCATTGCTTTAGATGTTATGTCTTGGAAGTTCATTTGAATGAAGAAATTAAGAAAAACAAGTATATACGGCCCTAAGTTCGGCCAGGCCGAATCTTATGTACACTCCACCATGTACATAAGATTCTACTAAAGGCTGTCATCCACAATCGAATAACTTGGGTTGCGGTAACACTTGCAGATGGCAAGGTATCTTAAAACTTCTTAAAACCGTTTTCTAAATTGTAAGTAAGTCCATACTGGGTATATATTAAACAAAAAAAGGCCGATTAAATACGTATATAGTTCAGTTTGACGTGTTTATTAGCAGCCATATACTAACGATCGAGAGGGAAATTTAACATATGTTACAACACTGGGGGAGTCAGTAAATGATGTATGCGCTGTATCCAAAGAAATCTTACATAGTATTGAGGAATTCGCTGTTGAGAACAAAATACGGTCAGATCATTTCCCAATAATGGTAAAAATAGTTTTCAAATACGATTTAGAAAGAATAGAAAATATGTCACTGTTGCCAAAAATAACTTGGAATGATTATGCTAAAGATCAATACCAAAGTACTTTGTTTGCAAATATTTGTAACGCTGCAGACCCAAATCAAATGAGTCTCAGTGAGATATGTGAAATAATAAAACAATCTTCTCCAAAAACCAGCAGAAAACGGTCTTTTGAACCAAAATATAAATGGTACGATAACGAATGTAACAGAGCAAGAATAGCGAGCTTCAAACTGCTAAAAATTTTTAGAAGAACTAAAGATTTGGAAGACAAAAAACGATATATTGCAGCACAAAAACATTACAAAAAAATATGTAGCACTAAAAAATATATATATTACAACACAATTGCGAGCAAATTAAACTGTGTAAATCAGTCAAAGGAATGGTGGAAAATGGCGAGAGAAATACGTAATCAAAGGAATCTGGTTGGAACGGGAATTACCTCCGATATATTTAGACGTCATTATGAAGAATTGCTGAATAGCAATGAAGAAACTACCTTAATTTATTATGCACCTCCATTCAAGGAAGATTTTGACTTAGATAGACCATTTTCTAACTCCGAATTAAACCAAATTCTGTCCAAAGTAAAGAACAATAAGGCCCCAGGCGAGGACAGAATACCCTTTGAGTTTTTCAAAAATGGTACAGACATATTCCACAACTGTCTTCTTAAAACATATAATAATATTTATGCAAGTGGAAAAATTGACCCCGTATTCACAAAAACAATAATTTATCCGATATATAAGAAAGGAAATATTAGTGAGGCGGCAAATTACAGAGGCATATCATTTATGAACTGCGCAGCAAAAATATTTATGGGTTTAATAAATGAACGGCTCTATAACTGGGTAGAAAACCATGAAATTTTAAACGAATACCAAGCTGGATTTCGGAAAAAATACTCTACAATCGATAACATTTACAATCTTTCTGCGATAGTCAACATATAACTAAGAGAGAGGAAGAAAGTATATGCGTTTTTTATAGATTTTAAAGCCGCTTTTGATAATATATCAAGGCAAGCTTTAATATATAAACTTTTCCGAATGGGTATATCACATAAATTAGTGACTTTAATAGAGAAAATATACAGCAAGACTAAATCAGCCGTGTGGAACGGCAGAGAACTCTCCGAGTACTTCGAAACGAAAAAAGGAGTAAAACAAGGATGTCTGCTATCACCATTATTATTCGCTCTTTACATCAATGATATGCATGATTTTCTGGAAGGTGGTATATATGTGGAGAATATCAACATTAGACTTCTTCTATATGCAGATGATATTGTTCTGCTAGCAGACGATATAAATATCCTACAAAACATGATAGCAAAACTTGAAATTTATTGTAAAATGTGGAGTTTGGAAGTAAATTTATCAAAATCTGAAATTATGGTCTTCAGAAATGGAGGAAAATTAAGTAGATATGAGAGATGGACATACAACGGATTGGAAATAAAAATAGCAAACGAATTT
This sequence comes from Haematobia irritans, assembly GCF_050003625.1. Taxonomy (NCBI): domain Eukaryota; kingdom Metazoa; phylum Arthropoda; class Insecta; order Diptera; family Muscidae; genus Haematobia; species Haematobia irritans. The sequence goes on along the minus strand of NC_134399.1, from coordinate 106,003,410 downwards.
AAATACTTGGGGGTCACATTTACACCAAAAATGAAATTCAATAAGCATGTGAAAAATAGAAACAATGAAGCAAAAAATGCAATAAATGCAACATGGAAACAATTTATAGGAAGAGAGGATATAAGCATGAATGCTAAGTGGAGATTGTTTCTTGCTGTCTGCCGATCAATCCAGGCATATGGGGCACAAGTTTGGGGGTTTTCTCACTTCGAAGAAATTAATATGGTACAGCAATATTTTCTAAAACGGATTCTAAGAGTACCAAGTCATACCCCAAATTATATATTAATGCTTGAAACGGAAGTGGAGGACACCCAAATTTATACACTGGGACTTCATTTGAAATATATAGAAGATACCCTGTTCCATTACTCACAAAAAAGACTCCCAAATAGACTTTCTGAGATAGTATTCCATCAAGCTTGTTTCTGGGCAAAAGAATTAAAAACACTGTCACAAACCTTTAATCTGCCATGGCCAAATGTATCCTCTTTATCGGACTGGAAATTATTCGCACAAAATTTAATAAGTAGCATAAAACAGCAGAAGAATGAAGAAAGACTGAACCGAAAACAGGATAGTCAAAGTTTAAGGTTATATAAATATTTGAGCTCAAGCAAGGCTCACATTTATTTAAATGAAAAGTATTCATATGAAAAGGTTGTGTGGATTTTTAAGGCTCGAAGTGGAATGATTCCTCTTGGATATAACCAATTTGATACTAGCGAACAGAACAGAATATGTAAGCTATGCAATATGCGTGAGATTGAGACTCTTCTACATTTCTTGGGAATATGTCCTGTCCTCAGAGAATATAGATCTGTCATATTTGGGAAACCCACGGTGTACATGGAGGAAATTATAAAAATACTTGATGGAGATGGCGAAGGAGACTGGGATAAACTAGTAAACTACCTACAAATCTGCTGTAAATATCGGCAATTTTTGATTAATGAATATCATTAAAAAAAAAAATGAATTACAATATTAATACGCTATGCGACTGACGTAGTTGTTTTGTTTACATAGTCGCAAATATATAACAAATCTACTTAAATTGAATATTATGTATAAATGTTCCTTTAAACAATTGTATAACTGAAGATAACTATTGTATTCAATAAAGAAGTACTTAACTAACTAGAACTATACTAACGCAGTGTTCCGAATTTCACCACGTACCAAATTTCAACCGGATCGGGTGAACTTTGCTCCTCCAAAGGGCTCCGGAGGTCAAATCTGGGGATCGGTTTATATGGGGGCTATATATAATTATGGGCTGATGTTGACCAATTTTTGCATGGTTGTTAGAGACCATATACTAACACCATGTACCAAATTTCAGCCAGATCGGATGACATTTTCTTCCCTTAGAGGCTCCGGAGGTCAAATCTGGGGATCGGTTTATATGGGGGCTATATATAATTATGTACCGATGTGGATCAATTTTTGCATGGTTGTTAGAGACCATATACTAACACCATGTAGCAAATTTCAGCCGGATCGGATGAAATTTGCTTCTCTTAATCGTAGAGGCTCCGCAAGCCAAATCTGGTACTCGGTTTATATGGGGGCTATATATAATAATAGACCAATGTAGACCAATTTTTACATGGTTGTTAGAGACCAATATATATACTAACACCATGTACTAAATTTCAACCGTATCGGATGAATTTTGCTCCTCCAAGAGGCTCTGCAAGCCAAATCTGAGCGTCGGTTTATATGGGGGCTATACGCAAAAGTGGTCTGATATGTCCCATTTGCAATACCATCTGACCTACATCAATAACAACTACTTGTGCCAAGTTTCAAGTCGATAACTTGTTTCGTTCGGAAGTTAGCGTGATTTCAACAGAGTATACAATCTAGCTTGAATGTCAATAATTACTTGTATACTCACCATTATTCTATTGTAATAAAGGGTGATTTGTTAAGAGCTTGATAACTTTTTTAAAAAAAAAAACGCATAAAATTTGCAAAATCTCATCGGTTCTTTATTTGAAACGTTAGATTGGTCCATGACATTTACTTTTTGAAGATAATTTCATTTAAATGTTGACCGCGGCTGCGTCTTAGGTGGTCCATTCGGAAAGTCCAATTTTGGGCAACTTTTTCGAGCATTTCGGCCGGAATAGCCCGAATTTCTTCGGAAATGTTGTCTTCCAAAGCTGGAATAGTTGCTGGCTTATTTCTGTAGACTTTAGACTTGACGTAGCCCCACAAAAAATAGTCTAAAGGCGTCAAATCGCATGATCTTGGTGGCCAACTTACCGGTCCATTTCTTGAGATGAATTGTTCTCCGAAGTTTTCCCTCAAAATGGCCATAGAATCGCGAGCTGTGTGGCATGTAGCGCCATCTTGTTGAAACCACATGTCAACCAAGTTCAGTTCTTCCATTTTTGGCAACAAAAAGTTTGTTAGCATCGAACGATAGCGATCGCCATTCACCGTAACGTTGCGTCCAACAGCATCTTTGAAAAAATACGGTCCAATGATTCCACCAGCGTACAAACCACACCAAACAGTGCATTTTTCGGGATGCATGGGCAGTTCTTGAACGGCTTCTGGTTGCTCTTCACTCCAAATGCGGCAATTTTGCTTATTTACGTAGCCATTCAACCAGAAATGAGCCTCATCGCTGAACAAAATTTGTCGATAAAAAAGCGGATTTTCTGCCACTGATTTTGGTAATAAAATTCAATGATTTGCAAGCGTTGCTCGTTAGTAAGTCTATTCATGATGAAATGTCAAAGCATACTGAGCATCTTTCTCTTTGACACCATGTCTGAAATCCCACGTGATCTGTCAAATACTAATGCATGAAAATCCTAACCTCAAAAGAATCACCCTTTATATTTTTCATTCCGCTTGTAACGCAAACGAAATATCGATTTCCGACTATATAAACTATATATGTTCTTGATCAGGGAGAAATTCTAAGACGATATCCTTCTGTATTTCTGGCTGTGTGTCTGTTGTAATGACGCTATAGCTTTCAATAATGAATTTACCGTACTGATATTTTACACAAACTCGTCTTTTGTCTGTATGCAGGTCAAGTTTGATGATGGTTTTTTATAGCACCATATAAAGTGATGCTCTGAGCTGGGTTCCTTAGCATCGAGACATCGCAATTTCTATCCGAGTTGCTTGAAAATTTAAATCTATAGATATTTTGAGTTTTTGGTATAGCCCCATATAGACCGATTTCCCGCTCTGACTTCTTGTGTTTCTCGAAACCAACATTTGTATCTGATTTTGTTGAAATTGGAAAACTAGAGTTAATTTGTTTTTTTTCCTAAAATTGGAAAAATTTGGTTTATATTGGTATAGGTTTGATATTGTTCTCATACACACCGGTCTCTCGAATTATCTTCTTCAGGGAAAAGAAGGAGCACTGATCACCCAAATTGCATGGGACTAGAAGTAAAACCGATCTGCTTGGGAGAGTAGATTTTACCTCTTACAAAGTTCAGAATCCAAGCTGAACCTCAACCTCCGAATTTATGTTTCATACATGCTAGAATGCGGCCCATTGAGTTGAGTTCTCTAAAAAGCATTTCCAATACAAACCATTGTTTCGTATTTCTTGTCCACATCCTCTTCACAGACCATTCTTGCTGTGTTACGATCAAAAAAAGCAGATAATATCGGTATTTTTTTTGCAATTTTTAGTTTATTTTAAAGTTTCAAATAATAAAAACAAAATTCTTCAACTTATTTTCATTAATACAAATGACATTTAAAAACTTCGAAATGTTATTCGGTTGTGAATACTATATGAAAATGCTTACTGCTGAATGATAGTTACGGTTGGTCGTAGCAACCAATTTGAATCAAAATTAATCAAATGAGGTAGGTTTGGTTGCCACAACCAATTATCTTGTAGGACAACAGAAAATCTGTTAAAAATCTCAACTAATGGTTACAGGTATGAACAAATGCATGTAAGTACAGAAAATTGGTATAATCAACTTTTATTTATTTCTACACGCTCACAAAAAATCGCTTCTGTAACATATACTCCCAAACATATTTTGCTTCAAGCATATACATTTTTGGCTATTGCACAAACATTTATATGTTTGATCTCTTCCAATATATAATATGTTTGAAAGCATATTGGTCTAAACAATATATGTTTGGGTAGTCAATTTCCAAACATTTTGTATTTTTGCATCCAAATTCAATAATGTTGTCTTCCAAAAAACAATATGTTATTATGTGAACATATAATATGTTTGGAAGCATTTTGCACCCAAAAATATTATATGCTTAAAAAAATTCTCCCAAACAATATTGTGCTCAAAATTTTATTTATTTATTTATATATTTACAATCATAATGAATTATGAAGATAAACAGGTAATATAGGTGCTAACAACATAGGTTTTCGACCTGAATGCTCAAAATTTTGTTTCTGCCCAATTGTATATTCCCCCACATCTTTCTCACTTCCACGAGATTTTTTAGTTCTTAGCACCTTTTTCTGTAATACAAACATTGTAGAAGAAATTATTCAATTGTATGATTTTTTTTTATTTTAATTTTACCTTTTGCCGGACGGGGATTCGAGCAGCGGACCACACAGTTTGTAAGGATCAAAGAAGTAGCTGATCAATTGCCCAAGGAAAAATAAAATGTTAATTTTGTAATAACAAGCAACAACCACCAACTTAATTCAATATCGCTCCCTGTTAAATAGCGCTCCAAGTTACTAAACACATATATGTTTATAGGCTATTTCTAAATTAATATATGTTTGCATCCAAGCATATTATATTTAAAAACATTTTATGTCCCAAACATAATATGTTCTAACATATTAACATATATGCCCCAAACATGTTATGCTAGTTTATGAACATTATATGCTTGCACTCAAAAATATTGTGTTTAAAAATTTGTGTTCCAAACATATAATGTTTATAGCCAAACATATGAAAAACAGTCTTTTTCATCCGTGTAAATACAGAATGTTTATAAATTCAACCGGATTCCAACTAATCTATTCTCTGTGTGTATCTTAATATATGGTCCCCATTACTGCTTATGAGGTATATATCTATGATCATATATGTAATGTTTAAATAAAGTATATAAAAATATATATAATAAAAGATTAAAGAGAGACATTAAGTTAAATTAAGGGAAAATATCTCTTCGTGAGCAAAATTACGGAACATTTCAATTACAAATTAAAAGGAAATAATTTGATAAAAATCAATGTTACTCAAATTTCAAATATAGACGTATTAGCCAATCGAATTCAGACTTACATATAGGTCTTACATAAATATATTATTCGATTACCCACACTAAATGAGCGATTTCCTATTTTCCTGTATTGTTCAAATGGACTCAATATATATGGCATTCTAATCGATATTCTTATTTGTTCTAACAGCAACAGTAGAAAACCTCTATTATTCTAGAATCTCAATTTTGCACTGCAACGTTTGAGATATGTTAGATATAATCATTTTTAGCGTCGATGTCAGTTTTAATTTCTATGATGGACGCATCATAATTTACCATAGTAAAACATATATAAATTGCAAAGAACAAAAAACATTAAATGTAACATTGTTGCAGTATAAATTAAGAAGCATTGTTGCTACATCACCATTTGTCGTGTGTTTTTTTATGAGAAAGTGAGAGCGCGTGGCTGTTTATTTAATTTTTTTTACAAACAATGTATGCTAGCTTTCTCAATTAGAAAATGTATTCATATGCACATTAATGAACTTGATTAGTCACAAATATAGTTTTTCTCGGACTTTTTCCATTCCTGGGAAAGTGGATTTTTTTCGAATTTGTCTGGATAACGGTAACAGAAAAACTTATTTGGTGTGGCATATACGTGTATTGGACATTTTAACAAATTAGAAATAGTCTAATACTGAGGTTTTAAGACGCTATGTGGAAACTTTACAATGTAATTTATTTTAATCTCTTACATTGGCCAACAAATTATACCATAAGTAAAATATCTATATATATAAAATTCAATCTATGTTTGTTTATTTGTTTGTTTGTATGTTCCGAGTTGGCTCCGAAACGGCTGAACCGATTTACTTGAAACTTCCAGAAATCGTGGGGGCGTTCATGTGGTGAAAAAAGGATACCTAATTTTTTGACACCTGGTCGCGGAGGGGGACCTCCTCTTTGTCGGACTTTTTGAAAATTGGACCAAAGATAACCGATTTTGTTGAAATTTTCATTAAAGGTTGGGTTTGGCATTTAGACAAAGATCCGCTACTTTATATTTCGATATTTGGTGGCGGAGGGGGACCTCCCCTTTGTTAGACTTTTTTTAAAGTACAGTGAAAAAACTAAAATTCTCTAAATTATCTGAGATTTACAGAGACCATACGGTGAGGTTATTGAAATAATATGGGGTACCTGACGATTTCATATGTAGATGGGGAGGGGGACCTCCCCCTTGCCCTACTTTTTGAAACTTGGAACAAAATTATGTGATTTGCTTGAAATTTTCATTGAATGTTGGGGTTGGCATCTAGACAAAAATCCGCTACATTATTTTTCGATATTTGGTCGAGGAGGGGGACCACCCCTTTGCCCGACAAAACTAAACTCCCCTGACTGAAATTTTACGGAAAAAATGGGTGAGGTTATGAAATTTATATCAGGTTCCTGATTTTTTAATAAAAATAAAAGGGCATAGGGAGACATCCGCTTCTCTTAAGTACATACAGAGAAACAATTAAACTTTACCGAGTTACTTGAAATTTACAGAGGACTGGGGAGAGGTTACGATATTAATAGTTGATACCTGATTTTGTGATATTTGGACGGATTTTGTTGGACGCCCCTTTAGGCTTATAATTTGCTTGACATTTTCTGGGACGTTTACAAAGGTAAGCTACATCACTTTTCGATATTTGGTCGGGGAGGAGGTCCTCCTCTAAAACTGAAAAAAAACATTCTTTAGTTTTCTTGAAATTTACAAAGGCAGGTTATGAACGAAGAGGCAACCTTCCTTGCCCCACACGTGAAGGAAAGTTTCAAGAATTTTCAGGGAAGGTTAGGAGTGCTATTCACTACGGCACGCAAAAAAATAATTCTTTCCTCCCAAACGAAATTTTAGACAAACAAAGTTCGTTTCTCATTTGCTTTTCGTTGAAAGGAAGTGTATTTGGAAGAAAAGGTATATACTTTTTGTGCTAAACGTTTATTCTTTTCCAGGATGTAAAAACAATTTCATAAAGACTAAATAAATACAAACAAGTATATACCGCCGTAAGTTCGGCCAGGCCGAAGCTTATGTACCCTCCATCATGGATTGCGTAGAAACTTCTTCTAAACACTGCCATCCAGAATCGAATTACTTAAGTTGTGGTAACGCTTGCCGATGGCAAGGTATCTTAAAACCTCCTAACACCATCTTCTAAATTGTATGTAAGTCCATACGTGGTATATATTAAATCAAAAAAGATCGATTCAATACGTATATAATTCAGTTTGACATAGTAGACATAAAATTTTTACAAAATTTTCTACAGAGATAAAATTTTGAAAAAAAAAATTTCTATAGAAATAAAATTTTCACAAAATTTTCTATAGAAATAAAAATTTTGACAAAATTTTCTATAGAATGAAAATTTTGACAAAAATTTCTACAGAAATAAAATTTTAACAAAATTTTCTATAGAAATAAATTTTGACAAAATTTTTCTATAGAAATAAAATCTTGGTAGATTATTTTTGGCTCGAGTGGCAACCATGATTATGAACCGAATAAAATTTGAACAAAATTTTCTATAGAAATAAAATTTTGGTAGATTATTTTTGGCTCTAATGGCAACCATGATTATGAACCGATATGAACCAATTTTTGTGTGATTGGACCAATTTTGGTATGGTTGTTAGCAACCATATACTAACACCACGTTCCTAATTTGAACCGGATAGGATGAATTTTGCTCCTCCAAGAGGCTCCGGAGGTCAAATCTGGAGAACGTTTTATATGGGGGCTATATATAATTATGGACCGATATGGACCAATTCTGCCACGGTTGTTAAAGATCATATACTAACACCATGTTCCAAATTACAACCGGATTGGATGAAACTTGCTTCTCTTGGAGACTTCGCAAGCCAAATCTGGGGATCGGTTTATATGGGGGCTATATATAATTATGAACCGATGTGGACCAATTTTTGCATGGTTGTTAGATACCATATACCAATATCATGCACCAAATTTCAGGCGGATCGGATGAAATTTGCTTCTCTTTGAAGCTCCGCAACCCAAATCTGGGGATCGGTTTATATGGGCGCTATATATAATTATGGACCGATGTGGACCAATTTTTGCACGGTTGTTAGAGACCATATACCAATACCATGTAACAAATTTCAGCCGGATCGGATGAAATTTGCTTCTCTTTGAGGCTTCGCAAGCCAAATCTGGAGATCGGTTTATATGGGGTCTATATATAATTATGGACCGATGTGAACCAATTTTTGCATGCTTGTTAGAGACCATATACCAACATCATGTACCAAATTTCAGCCGGATCGGATGTAATTTGCTTCTCTTTGAGGCTCCGCAAGCCAAATCTGGGGATCGGTTTATATGGGGGCTATATATAATTATGGACCGATGTGGACCAATTTTTGCATGGTTGTTAGAGACCATATACCAATATCACGTACCAAATTTCAGCCAGATCGGATGAAATTTTCTTCTCTTTGAGGCTCGGCAAGCAAAATCTGGGGATAGGTTTATATGGGGGCTATATATAATTATGGACCGATGTGAACCAATTTTTGGCACGGTTGTTAGAGACCATATACCAACACCATGTACCAAATTTCAGCCGGATCGGATGAAATTTGCTTCTCTTTGAGGCTCCGCAAGCCAAATCTGGGGATCGGTTTATATGGGGGCTATATATAATTATGGACCGATGTGGACCAATTTTTGCACGGTTGTTAGAGACCATATACCAACACCATATACCAAATTTCAGCCGGATCGGATGAAATATGCTTCTGTTAGAGGCTCCACAAGCCAAATCTAAGGGTCCCTTTATATGGGGGCTATACGTAAAAGTGGACCGATATGGCCCATTTTCAATACCATCCGACCTACATCGATAACAACTTCTTGTGCCAAGTTTCAAGTCGATAGCTTGTTTTGTTCGGAAGTTATCGTGATTTCAACAGACGGACGGACGGACGGACATGCTTAGATCGACTCAGAATTTCACCACGACCCAGAATATATATACTTTATGGGGTCTTAGAGCAATATTTCGATGTGTTACAAACGGAATGACAAAGTTAATATACCCCCATCCTATGATGGAGGGTATAAAAATTCTGGCTAATTGCATTTTCCCTCACATCTTTCTCACTTCCACGAAGTTTTTTTAGTTCTTAGCTCCTTTTTCTGTAATACAAACAATGTAGAAGAAATTTTTTTATCTTTCGCCTGGACGGAGAATCGAACCGCGGACCATGCAATTTGTAAGCCAACACACTATCCACTGAGCTATGTAGCCGTTATTGTCATCAATAGACAATTACCCATATAAGTTATATTTATATAGCATAGCGTGCGGCGCCCACGAGCCGATTAAACAAAGTTTATTGCATGCCAAGGGTCGTGTGTTCGATCCCTGCTAAGACCAAAGTTTTTTTAGATATATTCCAGATATGGTCGGAAGATTCCGAAAAAATTTTCAACATTATATTCTACTTTATTAAATTTTTACTTTGAACTGTAAAATGTGTCTTATTAAAGACCTAAAGTCAGAAAAGAACAGTGTTTGATATAAACGAAATGGACTGTGTTGTTGGTTCAAAAATAACTTTTTTTATTGAAAAAATAAAAATTTTGTACCAAGCGAATTTTTTGGTGATAAAAGTGTATACCTTTCGAAGCAACTCAAAAAACTCTAACAAAAGAAAAACGTTTTCGGTACACGTTTTCCAAACTTTTTTTTTCTTTGCGTGGGTGTTTGTCGATATTGTATCGGGGAAAGTGACGTCCTTTAAAATAATAGAGCAAAATTTAAACATCTCCGATCTACTTGAAATTTAAAGGGAACGTGGGAGGAGGTGATTAAATTTATACATGATTTTTAAATTAGTATATGATTTTTCGATATCTGGTTGGGAAAGGGGAAAATTGAAATAAACTTTGTCGATTTACTTCGATAGAATATATAGGGACCATTGAGTAGTTGTGAAATTAATATAGGGTACGTGATATTCCGATATCAGGTCGGAGTGGAGCGAAGGTGGGGAGAGGGTTCCCTTTTGTCCGTTTTTTTTTTTTTTCTTAAATTGAAAGTAGAGGATTGTCCGTAAATGGGAACTCGGTACATAATTTTATGATTTTTTGCACAGGCTTTTGCAAGACTTCTTTTTAGTAAAGAACTTAAATTTATATGAATTTGGCAGCAAAATGATGCACCCCTTTTCCAACATTTTAGCAAATGTTAATGTGGTAAAATGTTTTACTACTTTTGCTTTTTCCGATTTATTGGATGGGAAACAGTAATTCTTTGTATATTATTATAATATAGTGCTTAATTTTCAGATATGTTGAAGAAAAGGATACCTCTCCTTGACAAACCACACTGAAAATTCACAAGAAATATAGAAGATTGTCGCACTACTTGAATACAGAACATTATTTAAAAAATTTGGAGGGTGTACCCTACCTCTCCCCGACATTTTTAAGACGAACCGTTTTATATATGCATATCCGCCGTATTTGTACCTAAAAACGAAATAGCAAGTAGTCCGATTTGTTTGTTTTTCAGCCCGAAGGATATGGTTGACTAAGTTAACGCAAAATGTTCCTACAAGTACGCTTCGGGAGGCGCTGCGAAGCGGGTCGCGTTACGCTAGTATTTGTATATAAGGTAAAAAAAAAAAACATAAAATTCTAAATAATTTCAAAAATTTGTATTTGAATCGATCTGGACCGCACGATCTAATTTATTGTTTGAAGATTTTTATACCCTAAACCACACGCAGAGAAGGAATATGATCACCCCAACCATGTTCCAAGAGCAAAATGTTACTTTTTCACGGAAAACATGGAGCATGTTTGTCGAAACCATTCACTTTTCTCGGAAATTATATATCTGATTTCGGAAAGCATGTTATGCTTGACGAGAAAATAATATTTTTGCGACACGGTCGCTGTGAAAAAGTAACATGGTGCTCTTGAAACATGTTTGAGGTGATCATATTCCTTCTCTGGGTGCACATAGTGGTTAGGGTATAATAACTTTGATCTGGCAAAAAATGTGCCTACCAGAAATATTGATTTTAGACCCCATAAAATATATACCGATCGACTCAGAATCACCTCCTGAGTCGATCTAGCGCTTGGTGTCCGTCCGTCTGTCTGTCCATGTATTTGTTGTTCACAGGAATCCGGTCGCAATTATTATCCGATTTTTATGAAATTTGGTACAGAGAGTTTTTCGGGCACAAGGACGAACGCTATTTGGAATTTGAAAGAAATCGGATCAAATTTAGATATAGCTCCCATATATATGTATTGCCCGATTTCGACAAATGGGGTTAAAAAAATAATCTTTTACATCACCCTTCAAGTCTGCAAAATTTCATCCAAATCGGGTCAGATTTAGATATATATGTATCGCCCGATTTTCCCAAATTTGTCCACAAAACCCTTATTTATTAACCGATCTTACTCAAAGTTGGCTAAATTTAATATTCTATAACACTAACTATATGTGCAAAAAATCATCGCAATCGGTTCAGATTTAGCTATAGCTCCCATATATATGTACTGTCCGATTTTTCCAAATTTGTCCACAAAACTCTTATTTATCAACCGATCTTACTCAAAGTTGGCTAAATTTAATATTCTATAGCACTAACTATATGTGCAAAAAAATCACCCAAATCGGTTCAGATTTAGCTATAGCTCCCATATATATGTACTGCCCGATTTTTCTAAATTTGGCTATAAAACCCTTATTTATCAACCGATAGTAAGCAAATTTGCCCAAATGTAATCTTCTATAGCACTAATTATATGTGCAAAATTTCATCAAAATCGGTTCCGATTGAGATATAGCTTCCATATATATGTATAGCCCGATTTCCCAAATTTGGCCATAGAACCCTTATTTATTAACCGATCTTACTCAAAGTTGGCTAGATCCAGTCCTCTATAGTACTTACTGTATGTGCAAAATTTCATCGAAATCGGTTCAGATGTAGATATAGCTCCCATATATGTATTGCCAGATTTTGAAAAATTTACCCCTAATAACCTTATGTTTGACCATAGAGACCTCATTTCTTAACTGATCTTACTCAAATTTTGCACAAGGTAACCTTTTGTGGTATTAATCAAACCCGCAAAATATTATGCCAATTGGTTCAGATTTCCATATAGCTTCTATAAATATACATCGCTCGATTATCCCAAATTTGGCCATAATACTCCTATTTATTAACCAATGTTACTCAAATGTTGAGGTACTAGCCGATCGTACTTGTATCTCTTATATAAGAATATTGCTCTAATTTTACAAATTTGGATTTACTGCCAACACTAATTGAGCGATTTTCTCTTTTTTTAATAATGGGCTCAATATTAGTGGTATACTAACTATGTAGGTGCAATATCAACTACAGCCAGTGTTGCTAGAAGTAGGGGATATTACCTGTATGTAGAGGTTTTCTAATATTTAGCGTCTTGTAGGGAATTAGAGCCACAATGTAGGGAAATTTTCAATCAACACAATTTGTAATAATTTTAACATTTTGGTGGCTCTAGAGGAGGAAATTAGAAGCCGGCAAGGCTTGATCTTTAACGATGTGTGGTAACAACAGTTACCACTCGTGCCAAAAAAATCTAACAAAATTTAAAGATTACTACAAATTACCATAAATCTACCAAACAAATATTTCTATAGAAATTTTTGTCAAAACTTTATTCCTGTAAAAAATTTTGTCAACATTTTATTTCTATAGAAAATTTTATCAAAATTGTATTTCTATAGAAATTTTTGTCAAAATATTATTTCTATAAAAAATTTTCTCAAAATATATATAATTTATACATAGAATTTATTATCAATATTTTATTTCTATAGAAAAATTTCTCAAAAAAATTTGTTTATAGAAACTTTTTCCAAAATTTTATTTCTATAGAGATTTAAAAAAAATGCTATTTTTGGTAGAATTCTACCATCTGTGGAAACCGTGGTGGTAATACAATTTTTTTCTAGGTTATATACGTTGCATTTTCATGTTTTAAGATAACAAAGTACTTAGAACCACTTTTATTTTGTAATTTTAAATTCAATGAAAAATATTGTAGGGAAAATTGTTTGGGAATGTATGTATACTTTTTATATCCTTGTAGGGTAAACCGAAAATTTTCCCTGACATGACTGACTATGAGCTATATTTAGATTGAGACAAAGCACCCATAAACATATACCTCTTAATTTTCTTAAATATGCAACTGCGGTTTATCTCCCAGACCTATATCAATGTTACCCCACAAATGCTAATGATTACTAATTCAGTAAGGGTGGTTTAGGGTATGATATAGTCGCCCCGCCCGACTTTCTACTTTACTTACTTGTTTTTCATACACAGAAAAAAATATCACCAAAATATTTCCAATTAAAAAGTTAATTGAATTTGAAATTTTTTCAATTAATAAATTAATTGGTACAATTAACTTTTTAATCAAGATAGAAACAGTAAGTTAATTAAGTCAATGATTGAAAATTTTAAAATTTTTAATTAAAAAGTTAATTGATACAATTAAATTTTAATCAAATTCGGAAGACTAAGTCAGTTTATGATGATGAACATTTTTTTAAATTTTTAATTAATTTTTTTTTCAAACAATCAATTGTTAATCCAAATAAAAATTCTAAGCCAATTCAGAATTTAATTGAAAATAGTTACCTTTTTATACCCACCACCATAGAATGGTGACGGGGGTATAATAAGTTTGTCATTCCGTTTGTAACGCATCGAAATATCGATTTCCGACTATATAAAGTATATATGTTCTTGATCAGGGAGAAATTCTAAGACGATATAACGATGTCCGTCTGTCCGTCTGTCTGTCTGTCTGTCTGTCTGTCTGTCTGTTGTAATCACGCTACAGACTTCAATAATGAAGCAATCGTGCTGAAATTTTGCACAAGCTCGTCTTTTGTCTGCAGGCAGGTCAAGTTCGAAGATGGGCTATATCGGTCCAGGTTTTGATATAGTCCCCATATAAACCGACCTCCCGATTTGGGGTCTTGGGCTTATAGAAATCGTAGTTTTTATCCAATTTGCCTGAAATTTGAAATCTGGAGGTATTTTATGACCATAAAGAGATGTGCCAAAAATGGTGAGTATCGGTCCACGTTTTGGTGTAGCCCCCATATAGACCGATCTCCCGATTTTACTTCTTGGGCTTATATAAACCGCAGTTTTTATTCAATTTACCTGAAATTTGAAATCTAGAGGTATTGTAGGACTACAAATACGTGTGCCAAAAATTGTGAGTATCGGTCCATATTTTGGTATAGCCCCCATATAGACCGATCTCCCGATTTTACTTCTTGGGCTTATAGAAAACGCAGTTTTTATTCAATTTACCTGAAATTGGAAATCTAGAGGTATTGCAGGACCACAAATACGTGTGCCAAAAATTGTGAGTATCGGTCCATATTTTGGTATAGCCCCCATATAGACCGATCTCCCGATTTTACTTCTTGGGCTTATAGAAACCGCAGTTTTTATTCAATTTATCTGAAATTGGAAATCTAGAAGTATTGTAGGACCACAAATATGTGTGCCAAAAATTGTGAGTATCGGTCCATATTTTGGTATAGCCTCCATATAGACCGATCTCCCGATTTTACTTCTTGGGCTTATAGAAACCGCAGTTTTTATTCAATTTACCTGAAATTGGAAATCTAGAGGTATTGTAGGACCACAAATACGTGTAGGACCAAAAATTGTGAGTATCGGTCCATATTATGGTATAGCCCCCATATAGACCGATTCACCAATTTTACTTCTTGGGCTTCTAGAATCCGAAGTTTTTATCCTATTTGCCTGAAATTGGAAATCTAGAGGTATTTTCGGGTCACAAAGAGGTGTGCCGAAAATGGTGAGTATCGGTCCATATTTTAGTATAGCCCCCATAAGAACGATCTCCCGATTTAACTCCTTGGGTTTCTAGAAACCGTAGTTTTTATCTGATATGCCTGAAATTGTAAATATTCTGGTATTTTAGGCTCACAAAAACGTGTATCGGATTAAGTTTTTATCGGTCCATTTGGTAATGCCTCCATATAGACCGACTTCACTTCTTGAGGGTGTAGAAGGCGCACAGATCATGAAAATTGCTTGAAACTCAATGTAAAATTTCCAGATTTTACTTCTACAGATTTAAGATTTCAAATCAAGACGTTATTTTATAATTTTCTTGCACACTTACAAGAGATGTTAATGATTCCTCTAAACCTCAAACAAAAATGGTTCTTATAAATCCAGAATCTGATATAGTCCTCATAGGTGAAATCTTTAAATTTATCTTCGGGTTGTGTCCTCAAGTCCTCAAGCCCTCCTGAAATTTCAAAGGAAACCCTAATATTTGGTTCATGGTGGTGGGTATTTAAGATTCAGATTGTTTTAATTAATAAATTAATTGAGTTTTGCAATCAACATCAATTAAAAAATAACAACACAAACTGGTAATACGGGTCAATTTTTATGCCTTTTAATATTTAAAAAGTCACTGTCAATTGAAGGTCATAATGGGGTCTGTATTAATTTTTAAGTTTCAACCGCTAAAACAATTTAAGGACATTAATTTGTTATCATACGTTGGATTTAGCTATACATCATTAATACAAATATTTAAATGTATTTAAACCAAATATAACAAGTAAGGAAATTCTAAAGTCGGGCGGGGCCAACTGTATTATTCCCTGCACCACTTTGTAGATGTAAATTTTCGATATCATATCACATCAGTCAAATGTGTTGGGGGCTATAAATAAAGTTTTGTCCCAAATACATACATTTAAATATCACTCGATCTGAACAGAATTTGATAGACTTCCACTAAATCTATAGACTTAAAATTTAAGTCGGCTAATGCACTTGGGTGGAACACGATGTTAGTAAAAAACAAGCTAGGAAAGTCTAAAGTCGGGCGGGGCCGATTATATTATACCCTGCACCATTTTGTAGATCTAAATTTTCGAAACCATATCACATCCGTCAAATGTGTTGAGGGCTATATATAACGGTTTGTCCCAAATACATACATTTAAATATCACTCGATGTGGACAGAATTTGATAGACTTCTACAAAATCTATAGACTTAAAATTTAAGTCGGCTAATGCACTAGGGTGGAACACAATGTTAGTAAAAATATATGGTAAACATTTAAATCTGAAGCAATTTTAAGGAAACTTCGCAAAAGTTTATTTATGATTTATCGCTCGATATATATGTATTAGAAGTTTAGGAGAATTAGAGTCATTTTTACAACTTTTCGAATCGAAATCGTCACTGCTTTTACAAGGAAAATGTTGGCATTTTAACCATTTTTGTCGAAATCGGAAAAACATATATATGGGAGCTATATCTAAATCGGAACCGATTTCAACCAAATTTGGCACGCATAGCAACAATGCTAATTCTACTCCCTGTGCAAAATTTCAACTAAATCGGAGTAAAAAATTGGCCTCTGTGGTCATATGAGTGTAAATCGGGCGAAAGCTATATATGGAAAATATATCAAAATCTGAACCGATTTCAACCAAATTTGACACGCATAGCTACAATGCTAATTCTACTCCCTGTGCAAAATTTCAACTAAATCGGAGCACAAAATTGGCCTCTGTGGTCATATATGTGTAAATCGGCCGAAAGCTATATATGGGAGCTATATCGAAATCTAAACCGATTTCAACCAAATCTGACACGCATAGCTACAATGCTAATTCTACTCCCTGTGCAAAATTTCAATTAAATCGGAGTAAAATATTGGCCACTGTGGTCATATGAGTGTAAGTCGGGCGAACGATATATATATATATGGGAGCTATATCTAAATCTGAACTGATTTCAATAAAATTTGACACACTTGACTCTTAACCAATTAGACGGATATCAGCTTTTTACCGCAAACTCCTCTTCAGTGCATTTTTTGTTAAATTTTTCAATTTTGGCGATACCTGAACTCATTGGTTTACGTGATTAAACCAGCAACGATTGATGCTTTGAAAACCAATATTCAACGTGTCGTTGCTGATATACGCTCTCAAATGCTTGAAAAGGTGGTCGAAAATTGCACCTCCGGAATGGCCTTTGTGCAAAATAGTCGTGGTGGTCATATGCAGAAAATTTTATTTAAATGTTAAATGACAAGAAATTATCTACCAAATGAAAATGTTGTTGGTCATTTCTAAAATTCTAAGCATGTCTGGCAAAACAGATTAATGTTTTGTCAAGGTTTTGATATAGCGCCCACACTCAAAAAAAAAAATTACTTGGATCCAAAGATTTTGACTTTCCCTTAAGGATTTTGGTATTGATTACGAGTCAAAGATTCGGCTTCTTTAAAATAAAGACATTTTTTCGCCATCTATATGGCTTTAAATCTAGGACCAATAAAATTAAAATTAGGATACAGATCTCATTCATCAAATTTTCATTCTCTTTTCGCGGTTTCATTAATAAAGGTAAACACATACATACAAATGCCAGTTTAAAAATACAAATTTTAACGGATACTTCAAAGTAAAAAATGTTTTTTTTAATTCCAAGAAAACTTTAAAGCTAAGACGCTAAATCCTCAAAATAAGTCATAGCCTATATTTGAAGTGTTTTATCTAAAGTTTCAATATTTCAGTTAATTTAAGGACAATTTCTTTAATTCAAAAATGTGTTTCTTTACTTTAAGGAAAATTAAAATCAGTTCAGTTACAAAATTTTTGTCCTAAATTTAATGAAAAAAGTTTTTGAAGCAAACATTATAAACTATATTTTAATTAAAATTTCATTATTTAAAAAAAAAATGCCCTTAATATTTTGTAATTTTCTAAAATTTACACCCATAGAAAAAATCATGAACGGCGTGGTCATTTTGAAACGATCCGTTCATGAAAGTGAATCAACACACATGTGTTGTCAAACTGAGAACAGATGGGGACAATCTGACAACATAACAAGTATATACAGCACTAAGTTCGGCCGGGCCGAATCTTAAATACCCACCACCATGAACCAAATATTAGGGTTTCCTTTGAAATGTCAGGAGGGCTTGAGGACTTGAGGACACTTCCCGAAGATAAATTTAAGGATTTCACCTATGAGGACTATATCAGATTCTGGATTTATAAGAACCATTTTTGTTCGAGTTTTAGAGGAATCGTTAACATCTCTTGTAAGTGTGCAAGAAAATTATAAAATAACGTCTTGATTTGAAATCTTAAATCTGTAGAAGTAAAATCTGGAAATTTTACATTGAGTTTCAAGCAATTTTCATGACCTTCTACACCCTCAAGAAGTGAAGTCGGTCTATATGGAGGCATTACCAAATGGACCGATAAAAACTTAATCCGATACACGTTTTTGTGAGCCTAAAATACCAGAATATTTACAATTTCAGGCAAATCAGATAAAAACTACGGTTTCTAGAAACCCAAGGAGTTAAATCGGGAGATTGTTCTTATGGGGGCTATACTAAAATATGGACCGATACTCACCGTTTTCGGCACACCTCTTTATGACCCGAAAATACCTTTAGATTTCCAATTTCAGGCAAATAGGATAAAAACTTCGGATTCTAGAAGCTCAAGAAATAAAATCGGGAAATCGGTCTATATGGGGGCTATACCAAAATATGGACCGATACTCACCATTTGCGGCACACCTCTTTATGGTCCTAAAATACCTCTAGATTTCCAATTTCAGACAATTTGGATAAAAGCTACGGTTTCTATAAGCTCAAGACCCCAAATCGCGACGTCTTTTTATATGGGGACCATACCAAAACATGGACCGATACTAACAATTTTTGGCACACATATTTGTGGTCCTACAATACCTCTAGATTTCCAATTTCAGGTAAATTGAATAAAAACTGCGGTTTCTATATGCCCAAGAAGTAAAATCGGGAGATGGGTCTATATGGGGGCTATACCAAAATATGGACCGATACTCACAATTTTTGGCACACGTATTTGTGGTCCTACAATACCTCTAGATTTCCAATTTCAGTTAAATTGAATAAAAACTGCGGTTTCTATAAGCCCAAGAAATAAAATCGGGAGATCGGTCTATATGGGGGCTATACCAAAACATGTACCGATACTCACCATTTTTGGCACACCTCTTTATGGTCATGAAATACCTCTGGATTTCAAATTTCAGGCAAATTGGATAAAAACTACGATTTCTATAAGCCCAAGACCCCAAATCGGGAGGTCGGTTTATATGGGGACTATATCAAAACCTGGACCGATATAGCCCATCTTCGAACTTGACCTGCCTGCAGACAAAAGACGAGTTAGTGCAAAATTTCAGCACGATTGCTTCATTATTGAAGACTGTAGCGTGATTACAACAGACAGACAGACGGACATCGTTATATCGTCTTAGAATTTCTCCCTGATCAAGAATATATATACTTTATATAGTCGGAAATCTATATTTCGATGTGTTACAAACGGAATGACAAACTTATTATACCCCCGTCACCATTCTATGGTGGTGGGTATAAAAATGACACCATAAGTTTTCAAAACAACAACCAGCGTTCATGATCTGAAAACGTAATGGTTACGAATTTATAAACAAAATTAAAAAAAAGATTTCCCCTACCGTGACTCGAACCTGTGTTGCCTGCACGATACACGTTAACAGTCGCCTTAGCACATTGCACCAACGGCGGAGTTGACATAACAACGTCTAACGATTATTTTAAGACATTTCATGACCAAAGAAAAACGAATGCCGTTCATGAAATCGTGAACGCACGTGGACGAAATCGTGAACATTCCGTTTTGATTTTTTGTGAACGTTTCCGTTTCATTTTGACAACGTCCGTTCACGATTGTGAAACGCAATTTTTTCTATTAGTGTAGGTTGCGTAATCTTTAATATCACGTCAATATTTTTTTTTCAGTGCATATAAACGAATCTACTTATTAATTTATTTCTTGGGCTTCTAAAAGCTGCAATTTTTATTCGATTTGTTTGTAATTGGAAATCTAGAGATATTTTGGGTCCACCAATAACTATATGGTACAGTTATTGGTGGTGTGTATTGGTCCAAAGCCCCCATATAGATCGATTTTCGGATTTAACTTCTTGAGCTTCTATATAACGCAATTTTAATCCGATTTGCCTGAAATTGAACCTAAGGTAACATATGAATAGGTCGATATTTTGATTAGAAAACGCCTGATTTTCTAAATTTGCCGAAACTAGAAGTAAAATTTGTCATATTTCAATTTTAATGTTTTTATACCCTGACTTCTATTTGTTAAAAATTGAAATTAGCAAACGTGTCTCTTGAACTCGGGGGTTTTTCAAATTTTTTATCCAATTAACTTTGAAACATTCGTAAACAGAGTAGAATTAAATAGTGGCTATTCCTTAGGCTTCAAAATCAAATGCACATAAATATATATTAATTTTGTTTTTATTTTTATTAAATTATTATTTAAAGTTAATAAGAATACTTTATAAATAAATGTTATACTGAAATAATTACAAGGCGATTGCACTGTCGATCTTCGCAAAAGGAATTATCTTCAATTCCACACTTGACAAGTCTCAATGGGTAACATACGACTTTGGCGCGAACATCGAAAAGCCCGAGAAAATTCTCTAAAATGCTGGAGAGCATCATTAATACGATCACTAACTTCACCATGTTCCAAATCCGAAATATTAGGATCACAAAATAGTTGGGCAAAATTTAAAAAGAAAATCTGTTTGGCTGTCATCGCTTGACCTCGAACATGCCAAGTTTGCATTAATTCATTGGGGAATTGATTGAAGAATGTCCCATAGGCATAATGTAAACCGCTAACATCGGCAATTTTCTCATTTACCACATCGGGATAGAGATCTTGAAGGCAATTAAAATTACGATCAAATTCCGAATTCGAGAAGATGGTATTGTATTGCCAGGAATTCATTCTACCACGATAGTCAACCTGTAAGCCTAGACGATCGAAACCATGAAACATTTCATGGGCCAACGTGGTGCCAAATGAACTATATTTGTAGATTTGCTCATAATCCGGATGGAATAGGGGAGGCCGTAACGAGGTAAAAGGGACCATGACTATATTGGGCCGTGTTAGGAAATAATTAGAGGAACTACTACCCTCACCATAGATTTCCAAATTGAAGAATTGTGAAACATTTCGCGTTAATGTATTGGGATGACCAGCATGGGCAGATTTGAAATTGAATTCCAAAATTTTCAAATGATTACCATAGAAATCGGTCTCACTTAATTCTAGCTTCTCATAGAAATCCTCTAGAATTTCTTCAGCATTATAGGTGGGTAAGTTGCCAACTTTCAATTGAAGATTCGAAAGTTTTTCACATAGATGTTCCAGTAGAGTTTCATTAAACTGCATATTATTGGCTCTTAGGGTTCGATTGAAATGTTCCACAATATTATCAAACATTTGTTGAATATGAGAGCTATACTCTACGATTTCAGGATGCTGTTCCTTATAGATCCAATGCATGGCCAAAGGTAATAGAGTACGAGTGGTATCGACACAATCAATATCCGAGAATTTTCTGGGGCCATGTTGCTGTAAATGCCACAGAAAACGAACTTCCAAATATCGGCTAATGAAATGATTATCGTATTTCTTTAGCAATTCATACAATGCTTGCATATAATCCAAATTTTGTATATACAATTCCATATCGGGGTCTGGGGCAGTGTGATCCAAAGCTATGGCCAAATATCTGCTTAACCATGGCAAAGGTAAATCTTTAATGGTTATCAGGCGGGTACCATCATCTTCGATTTCATCCAATTCCCTTAAACGCCCCTCAAATTCGCTAATCGATTGCCATAGTTTTTCAAAGGTTTTCGTATTTCCCGGCAAGTGTAAATAGCGTATTAGATCTTCCAAATTTTCATAGGTTATTTCTTGGAAACCTCCTCCCTCGACTGGTTTATCTAAATCCATTATGGTCTTGGAACTATCATCTCTCCTATGGATCATCATCTCCTCTATGAAAATTCCATTCAAGCCATAGCGTCGCATTACCCCTAAGGTGTGGACCCAATCGAAATGGGAACGGCTACTGTGACCCGTCCACAATTTTGGCAATTTAAGTTTTTCATGTTCTCTCAACCAATCCAAATAGGCAAAATGATCCAATTCTTGAACTGCAATACAGGATTTATAAAATGTATGGGCCATTTTAACAAATTTCGGTTTACGCCACAACCTCATCGCATTCAGATGCTTCGCCATTTCCCGATTCACTTCATAATCTGTCATTGAGAGCATATCGTTGCGACCATAACGTACCGCTTTATGGTAATCTTCCCAATTGCCACAGGCATATTGGTAGAAATCTTCACATGGATCTGCCTCAACATCCATTGAACCTTCAATCATATCCAAGTATCTGCGATTTATGGTAAATCTGTGATTATGCATGGGGGCTGCATCGATGACCTCTACGGCGATAACCATCAACCATGTTATTGCCGCCACATACCACCGGAATTGATTTGTTTTGGTTTTCCCATTTCTCTGGGATAGGGGTTTTGTGAAAATGGTGTTCATTATTCCAATGTTAAATAAAAACTGTTTTGTTATTATTCTCATGGAGACTTCGTCATTAAATTGATACGAATGTCTTGCTTGGGGCCTTATCGCTATCTCTTGCTATTCAAGTCACACCCTACAATGGGCAATGAATATCCAATACAGTAACCAGAGGCATAAGTACATATATAAATCATTAATTTCAAATGGTTTTGAGTACTAAACAAAAGACATGCGGCTATGTGTGAACTAAGAGTTTTTGTTGAGGCCATCCAGTTTAATCCGATTTGTGTTTTTTGGAATAAAACAAATATTCCTGGAATTTTTGTTTGAAGACATAGAAAAAAGCAAATATATATGTCCGAAGGTTCGGTTATGCCGAAATTTACATACCCTTCACCATAGATTGAGTACAAATCTCTACTTGATAATTTCATCCATAATCTTGGGTTGTGGTAAACATAGCATCTTTTAACATTATCTTCTCGATTTTAAGTTAAAAAACAGATTAAATAGATATTTGTCAAAATTTCATTTCTATAGAAAATTTTGTCAAAATTTTATTTCTATAGAAAATTTTGTCAATATTTTATTTCTGTAGAAATTTTTAACAAAATTTTATTTCTAAAGAAAATTTTGTCAAAATTTTATTTCTATAGAAAATTTTGTCAAAATTTTGATTCTATAGAAAATTTTTTCAAAACTTTAGAAAATTTTGCTAAATTTAATTTCTATAGAAAATTTTGTCAAAATTCTATTTCTATAGAAAATGTTGTCAAAACTTTATTTCTATAGAAAATGTTGTCAAAACTTTATTTCTATACAAAATTTTGTCAACATTTTATTTCTATAGAAAATTTTGTCAACATTTTATTTCTATAGAAAATTTAGCAAAATTTTATTTCTGACGAAAATTTTGTGAAAATTTTATTTCTATAGAAAATTTTGTTATTTCTATAGCAAATTTTGTCAAAATTTTATTTCTTTAGAAAATGTTGTCAAAATTTTATTTCTATAGAAAATTTGGCAAATTTTTATTTCTATAGAAAGTTTTGTCAAAATTTTATTTCTATAGAAAATTTTGTCAACATTTTATTTCTATAGAAAATTTTGTCAAAATTTTATTTCTATAGAAAATTTTGTCAAAATTTTATTTCTATAGAAAATTTTGTAAAAATTTTATTTCTAAAGAAAATTTTTTAAAAATTTTATTTGTATAGAAAATTTTGTCAAAATTCTATTTCTATAGAAAATTTTATTTCTAGAGGAAACTTTGTTCAAATTTTGTTTCCATAGAAAATTTTTTCAAAATTTTATTTCTATAGAAAATTTTGTCAAAATTTCATTTCTATAGAAAATGTTGTCAAAACTTTATTTCTATACAAAATTTTGTCAACATTTTATTTCTATAGAAAATTTTGTTGAAATTTTATTTGTATAGAAAATTTTGCAAAATTTTATTTCTGAATTTTGTCAAAATTTTATTTCTATAGAAAACTTTATCAAAATTTTATTTCTTTAGAAAATTTTATCAAATTTTTATTACTATAGAAAATTTTGTCAAAATTCTATTTCTATAGAAAATTTTATCAAAATTTTGTATCTAAAGGAAACTTTGTCAAAATTTTGTTTCCATAGAAAATTTTGTCTAAATTTTATTTCTGTAAAAAATTTTGTCAAATTTTATTTCTATAGAAAATTTTGTCAAAATTTTATTTCTATAGAAAATTTTGTCAATTTTTTTTCTATACAAAATTTTGTCAACATTTTATATCTACAGAAAGTTTTGTTTTATTTCTATAGAAAATTTTGTCAAAATTTAATCTCTATAGAAAATTTTGTCAAAATTTTATTTCTATAGAAAATTTTTTCAAAATTTTATTTCTATAGAAAATTTTGTCAAAATTTTATTTCTATAGAAAATGTTGTCAACATTTTATTTCTATAGAAAATTTGGCAAAATTTTATTTCTGAAGAAAATTTTGTGAAAATTTTATTTCTATAGAAAAATTTGTAAAAATATTATTTCTATAGAAAATTTTGTCAATTTTCTATAGAAATAATATTTGTATAGAAAATTTTTTATTTCCATAGAAAATTTGGCAAAATTTTATTTCTGAAGAAAATTTTGTCAAAATTTTATTTCTACATAAAATTTGTCAAAATGCTATTTCTATAGAAAATGTGAAAATTTTATTTCTATAGAAATTTTTTTCAAAATGTTGTTTCTATAGAAAATTTTGTCAAAATTTTATTTCTTTAGAAAATTTTGTCAAAATTTTAGTTCTATAGAAAATTTTATCAAAATTTTATTTCTAAAGGAAACTTTGTCAAAATTTGGTTTCTATAGAAAATTTTGTCAAAATTTTATTTCTACAGAAAATTTGTCAAAATGTCATTTCTATAGAAAATGTGAAAATTTAATTTCTATAGAAAATTTTGTCAAAATTTTATTTCTATAGAAAATTTTGTCAAATCTTTATTTTTTGTACAAAATTTTGTCAAAATTTTATTTCTATAGAATATGTTGTCAACATTTTATTTCTACAGAATATTTTGTCAACATTTTATTTCTATAGAATATTTGGCAAAATTTTATTTCTATAGAAAATACTTTCAAAATGTTATTTCTAAAAAAAATTTTGTGAAAATTTTATTTCTATAGAAAATTTTGTCAAAATTTTATTTCTATAGAAAATTTTGTAAAAATTTTATTTCTAAAGAAAATTTTTTCAAAATTTTATTTCTTTAGAAAATTTTGTCAAAATTCTATTTCTATAGAAAATTTTATCAAAATTTTATTTCAAAAGGAAACATTGTCAAAATTTTGTTTCCATAGAAAATTGTGTCTAAATTTTATTTCTGTAAAAAATTTTGTCAAATTTTATTTCCATAGAAAATTTTGTCAACATTTTATTTCTATAGAAAATTTTTTCAACATTTTATTTCTACAGAAAGTTTTGTTTTATTTCTATAGAAAATTTTGTAAAATTTTATTTCTATAGGAAACTTTGTCAAAATTTTGTTTCCATAGAAAATTGTGTCTAAATTTTATTTCTGTAAAAAATTTTGTCAAATTTTATTTCTATAGAAAATTTTGTCAAAATTTTATTTCTATAGAAAATTTTGTCAACATTTTATTTCTACAGAAAGTTTTGTTTTATTTCTATAGAAAATTTTGTCAAATTTTATTTCTATAGAAAATTTTGTCAAAATTTTATTTCTATAGAAAATGTTGTCAACATTTTATTTCTATAGAAAATTTGGCAAAATTTTATTTCTGAAGAAAATTTTGTCAAAATTTTATTTCTACATAAAATTTGTCAAAATGTTATTTCTATAGAAAATGTGAAAATTTTATTTCTATAGAAAATTTTTTCAAAATGTTATTTCTATAGAAAATTTTGTCAAAATTTTAGTTCTTTAGAAAATTTTGTCAAAATTTTAGTTCTATAGAAAATTTTATCAAAATTTTATTTCTAAAGGAAACTTTGTCAAAATTTGGTTTCTATAGAAAATTTTGTAAAAATTTTATTTCTACAGAAAATTTTGTCAAAACTTTATTTTTTATACAAAAGTTTGTCAAAATTATATTTCTATAGAATATGTTGTCAACATTTTATTTCTACAGAATATTTTGTCAACATCTTATTTCTATAGAATATTTGGCAAAATTTTATTTCTATAGAAAATTCTGTCAAAATGTTATTTCTATAGAAAATTTTGTGAAAATTTTATTTCTATAGAAATTTTGCAAAATTTTATTTCTGAAGAAAATTTTGTCAAAATTTTATTTCTGTAGAAGATTTTGTCAAAATTTTATTTCTCTAGAAAATTTTGTCAAAATTTTATTTCTATAGAAAATTTTATCAAAATTTTATTTCTAAAGGAAACTTTGTTCAAATTTTGTTTCCATAGAAAATTTTTTCAAAATTTTATTTCTATAGAAAATTTTGCTAAAATTTAATTTCTATAGAAAATTTTCTCAAAATTTTATTTCTATAGAAAATTTGGTCAAAACTTTATTTCTGTACAATATTTTGCCAAAATTTTATTTCTATAGAATATGTTATCAAAATTTTATTTCCACAGAAAATTTTGTCAAAATTTTATTTCTATAGAAAATTTTGTCAACATTTTATTTCTATGGGAAATTTTGTCAAAATTTTATTTTATAGGAAATTAAATAAAAATGAAAAGGAATATTTTGCAAAATCTAACAAAACACCAAAAATTCTACCAATCTACCAACTGTGGCAACCGTGATGCAAAAGCGTATAAATCTTAATGGTGAGGATTTTAAAAACAATAATGCGAATCGCTATGATTATTCGTCCCGGCCGAACTTAAGGCTATATACTAGATTTGTTTCAAATAAAATAAAAATGTAAATTTGAGTAGATTAACAATTTTGATAGTTCTTGCAAATTTTATAATTTTTATACCCAAAAATGGTAGTTTTATAATGAACGCCAAATAAATTATATCTCTCAATTTTCAATTTTTTCTCACTATATTTTGGGCTGATAACAGTGTACATAACTGAATAAAAAATAAAGTGTTATTATACGTTTAGAAATGTCTTTACTTTTGGTGTATACTTTTTGTAACAAAAATCTTTATTTATAATTTGATTGGCACAAGAAAATACTGCCGAAGAACTGTATTAAACATATTCAGTAGGATTGCTTTAGAGTGTCATATAGTCTTCTTTGACGGGCACCAGCTTTTCCTTATATGCGCTTTTAATGCATTTTAATGATCTTGATAAGAAATCGTTTCGAACGGTTCATCACACGACTACAACTTTTTGATATTTAATGACTTTCAAATCTCAATTGTCAATCATTAAAATGATTAAGAGAGAGAGAGAGAGAGAGAGAAAGAAAGAGAGCAAGAGCTATATTAAGTTAGTGCATATGGTTACAGCACCCACAAGGAAATCAGATAGACACGTGGTGTATTTACCAAATATTTTTAAAGGACAGTGAATGAAGTAAATTTCTCCGATTTACTTGAAGTTTACAGAGGATATGGAGGAGGTTATAAATTAATACATGGTACCAGATTGTTTTGATAACATGACATGGAGGAGACCTCCCCTTGTTTCAGACAAGCGTCACTCAGAAGTGATGCAAATTCAGTGGAACGGCTGTTGAAATGGTGGACATGCGTCCTATGACAAGCCCATGTTAAATTCATCGCTTCTGTCTCAATTTAACACCACTTCCGGATACAAAAAGAACATTTTCACTACTTGTTGGCGACGCTTTTTGCTGGGTACTTTATCCTTCGAAATATTCTTTGAGGGATGCGGCTGACTGAGTTAACGCAAAGGTTTGGTAATGTCGCACATACAGACCGATCTCCGGTTTTGGATTCTGAGATATCTAGACAACCCAATTTTTATCCAATTTTGGAAGTCCCGCATTATCTTCTTTAGGGGATTAAAGTCGCACCGAAACTATTTTCTCGAGCTCATAGGAGTACTGGGGCTAAAAATCTATGGAATAAAGATATGAAACCTTAGGACATATTTCTTTGCCATCGACACCTGTTACCACATTCAAGTAATTTAAATTTAAAAATTTGAATGTTCGCTGGAAAGTAGCAATTATTTCTGCTGCGTCTAGAAGCTGTACTAAATCGGGACTTCACACAATAAAATCTGCACTGAATCGTTCGTTTTGTAAGAACTTATTACTCTGACCCTCTTTGAAATAGTGCTAAATTTTTTGCTGAGAATTATTATACTGGGAAAACGCTTTTCGGCAGAAATTACCATAATTGTATGAAATTTTTCCCATATATCATTCGATATTTATGCACTTGAGTATACCAGTGCTGGGACAAATTGTCATTGGAATTTTCTTAAAGTTTGGTCTCTCTCTCTTTCTATGTCAATTTTGCTGACATAGGATATTGGATATGATTGAGGTTGCTCAGTTTTGTGTCGGCTGATATTCACCATAACCAGTATTCGGCTTGTTGTGCGTTTTAACTTTTTCTTTCCCTCGTATCCTTCCTTCTAACTCTGTGCCCCTAATTTAATTTTAGTGCCCGTCTCACAGCTGGGTCAGGTATCGAATCACCACTTCTGCGATATGATTAGCTATTTGATCTCTTCCAATATATAATATGTTTGAAAGCATATTGGTCTACACAATATATGTTTGGGTAGTCTAAGTTCCAAACATTTTGTATTTTTGCATCCAAATTCAATAATGTTGTCTTCCAAAAAACAATATGTTATTATGTGAACATATAATATGTTTGGAAGCATTTTGCACCCAAAAATATTATATGCTTAAAAAAATTCTCCCAAACAATATTGTGCTCAAAATTTTATTTATTTATTTATATATTTACAATCATAATGAATTATGAAAATAAACAGGTAATATAGGTGCTAACAACATAGGTTTTCGACCTGAATCCTCAAAATTTTGTTTCTGCCTAATTGTATATTCCCTCACATCTTTCTCACTTCCACGAGATTTTTTAGTTCTTAGCACCTTTTTCTGTAATACAAACATTGTAGAAGAAATTATTCAATTTTATGATTTTTTTTAATTTAATTTTACCTTTTGCCGAACGGGGATTCGAACAGCGGACCACACAGTTTGTAAGGATCAAAGAAGTAGCTGATCAATTGCCCAAGGGAAAATAAAATGTTAATTTTGTAATAACAAGCAACAACCACCAACTTAATTCAATATCGCTCCCTGTTAAATAGCGCTCCAAGCTACTAAACACATATATGTTTATAGGCTATTTCTAAATTAATATATGTTTGCATCCAAGCATATTATATTTACAAACATTTTATGTCCCAAACATAATATGTTCTAACATATTAACATATATGTCCCAAACATGTTATGCTAGTTTATGAACATTATATGCTTGCACTCAAAAATATTGTGTTTAAAAATTTGTGTTCCAAACATATAATGTTTATAGCCAAACATATGAAAAACAGTCTTTTTCATCCGTGCACGGTTCGCAATCAAACCCTCAATGTCTGCTATTGCCTGCCGACTACTTTAACTCATTCCGTAATGGCACGCAATTTTGCCTGCAGGATTGTACTGTGGTCCGGCAATGGGAATCCTTCATATATATGCCCAGTCGCTTCACCTCTTACCCATCTTCTATCTATCGGTGTAGTAGTTATATCACTCTGGTATTTGTCCTGGGGTCCCATTCTCCAAGGGCCATCTTACTGGCGTCAGAATGTCGCACTCGGCAGCTGTGGCCATCTCAGGTATACGATCATAGGTCGTGGTGGCATCCGCTATTTCACTCACCGTCTCCCCTATTAGCCTTTGATAGTTCGACTTGCTTCATGTTTCGTTCATTCTCCCAACATCCTCAATCTCATTGCAATCATGGCGGCTACGCTTTTTATCAGAACTTCGGTAAGGTCTTAAGTCCAGTATCGTCTCCAAGGCTCTGGTTGACGTTATCTTCATTGCTCTATTTATGCCAGGACAACATGTCGGTTGTTCCCGTTATAAAATTTCTATGTTGCAATTCCTCGTTGGATATAGTTTGCAAGCAGGGTATTATCCCAGAAAATACTGGGTAAGTAGTTGAGGTGAAAAACTAGTTACTAAGAGCGTTTTTGCATACCCTCAGCAATACACCATGCTTGAGAATAATGACTTACAATCACCGGTTGGTTTCGGTTACCACACATCATATTTTCATGGGTACTACCACGTAGTCAATGTATTTGTTGTTTTTTTCTTGTATTGTGTACAATGTTTGCTCATATCTCCCTCTTGGTAATACTGCAGAGAAGTACTTTCCCTATACATGGCCTTCCGAAGGTAATCAAGATTTCCTTTGTACTAGTAAAGGGTGATACGGTCAAAATTTGGTCAAGGGAAAACGCGTGTAAATCGGTGAAATCGTTTGTTTAAAAAATCAAATTAAATTTATTTTTCAAGTTCAATTAGTATAAAATTTAGGAAAAATATTCACTTAGGCTTTCGCTTTTCCAAATCCGAATTGCCGGGCCTCACGCTTGACACCTGCCATCAGATTTTGTACAGCCACCTTGTCCACCTTCTTCGCCGCAGAAAGCCAGTTTGCCTTGAACTGCTGCTCGTCCTAGCAGTTTTTTAGGTCTTCTTTAGGTTCCGCTTGACAATAGCCCAGTATTTCTCAATTGGGCGGAGCTCTGACGTGTTGGGAGGGTTCTTGTCCTTGGGAACCACCTGCACGTTGTTGGCGGCGTACCACTCCATGGCCTTTTTACCGTAATGGCAAGATGCCAAATCCGACCAAAACAGTACGGAACAACCGTGTTTCTTCAGGAAAGGCAGCAGACGTTTATTCAAACACTCTTTCACGTAAATTTCTTGGTTGACAGTCCCGGAAGCTATGAAAATGCTGCTTTTCAAGCCACAGGTACAGATAGCTTGCCAAACCAGATATTTCTTTGCGAACTTTGACAGTTTTATGTGCTTGAAAATATCTGCTACCTTTCCCCTTCCTTTTGCCGTATAAAACTCCTGTCCCGGAAGCTGCTTGTAGTAGGCTTTGACGTAGGTTTCGTAGTCCATTACCACGCAGTCAAACTTCGTCAGCATCGTCGTGTACAGCCTCCGGGATCGCGCTTTGGCCGTCGTATTTTGTTTTTCATCGCGATTTGGAGTCACTACCTTCTTGTAAGTCGATAGTCCGGCTCGATGCACGGTTGTAGACGATACACCCAGCTTATTTGCGGCATCTCGGAGAGAGAGGTTAGGGTTTCGCTTGAAACTACCGGCAAATCTCTTTGTCGTCTCAGCGGCTTCCGGTTTTCGATTTCCCCCCGATCCAGACTTCCTGGCTGTCGACAAACGTTCCCCAAACACTTTAATTACATTTGTAACGGTTGATTTGGCAACTTTTAGCGATTTTGCCAGCTCTGCGTGCGAGTAGCTCGGATTTTCGCGATGCGCGAGCAAAATTTTGATACGCTGCTCTTCTTGCTTGGACGGCATTTTGACAACTGAAGAGTGAATTCCGAAATCAAAATTCTACACACACACACCTTCAAAATGAGTGTTAAGGTTTTTTAAATGCAAAATTGAAAGAAATACGTCAAGTTTATATTGACCAAATTTTGACCGTATCACCCTTTAATTACTTACCAATTTTGTCCTAGGTTATCTCCACGATTATTTTGTAATCAAAGGATTCGCTGGGATGTATTCGACCAAGCCGGATTTTCGATTTCAATAATGATGAGTTCGGAAAAAGTCGAATCGCTGTTTTCTTTATCTGGAGATGAACATCCCAAAAAGTGAGATCAATATCAAAAATTATAATTTTTTAAAAAAAGATTTTGTTTATTAAAAAAAAAAAATATATATATATATATATATATATATATATATATATATATATATATATATATATATATATATATATATATATATATTATATATATATATATATATATATATATATATATATATATATATATATATATATATATTATATATATATATATATATATATATATATATATATATATATATATATATATATATATATATATATATATATATATATATATATATATATATATATATATATATATATATATATATATATATATATATATATATATATATATATATATATATATATATATATGATCTCTTAAAAATTAAATTATCTACGCCATAGTTGACACTTTCCTTTGGGATTCATACGACTATCACTGGGACAATGATAGACCTTGGAGAATGCTGACAAATGTGATATGGCATCATTAACACGATCATTAACCGGTCCATGCTCTATATCGGAATTGGGATTTGAATCACAATAATATTGAGCAAAATTTAAGAAAAATATTTTTGTCAATTCGATGTCATTGCCATGAATCAATCGGGTGGCTGTAAAGGCTTCAGGATAGTGAACAGTAAAAGCTTTAAAAGCATATCGCAAACCACTGACATCAGCTATCTTCTCATTTACCAATTCGGGATGAGTACGCGAAAGACATTGATAGTTTTCATCAAATAGGGGATTTTGTAAAATCTCCTCATATTCTCGAGGATTGTCAATGCCACGGGCATTGATTTGTAGGCCAGTGTAATCAAAGGCATGAAATAATTCATGACCTAAAATACTACCCAAGACACTGTATTTGAAGACGGGCTCATATTCCAAATCATATACTGGTTGTCGCAAAGCGGCCAAAGGTACCATTACAATATTCTTTCGAGGTATGTAAAAGGCTGAAGCACTGATACCATCCTCTGGATTTTCCAAATAGAAATATTGATCCAAATTAGTGGCCGTATTATCGGGATTGTAACCATTATGTTTGTTTTGGAAATGGAATTCCAATAATTTCAAATGATTACCATAAAAATCTAATGGGGATAATGTTAGATTGGTATAGAAATTCTCCAAAATTTCAACAGTGTTGGGTCGTGGTATATTGCCCACCTTTATCTGAAGGCCTTGCAGTTTAGCAGACAGATAGTGAAAAACCCTTGGACTAAATCCCATTTTATTTTCAATCAGGCTATGATTAAATTGTTCCACAATATTATGGAATATATCCTGGACTTCGGGTATTATCTCATTAAGTTCAGGATGTTGTTCAGCATAAATCCAATTCATGGCTAATGGCAAAAGACTACGGGCAAAATTGGCACACTCCCAACTTAGGAATTCAGTGGGTGAGGTCTCATGTAACATCCATAGGAATCGAATACCCAAATACTTACAAATGTAGTAATCCTTGAAGTCCTTAACCATCACATTTAAGGCCTCCACGTATGGAGTATTCAAAATATAGATTTCCATTTCAGGATCCAATGAAGCTACACCCAAAAGACTGCATAGGTATTTGTACATCCAAGGGAAGGGCAAATCTTTAATTGCTATTGGATTTGTAGCATCATCATCATCATTAGCTTCCAATCCATTTAGTTCAACCAAACGATCTTCAATATCCTTAATTTCTTCCCACAGAGTTTCAAAGGATATTCTAGTCAATGCTATTGACATACTTTCGGTGAGATGCCTTAATTTTTCTCTCGTCATTATTTGGAAATTTTCACCTTTCGTAGGTTTATCCAAATAGATGATTAACTTATTGGGATTATCTTCTTTGGCAATTAGATCCTCCTCCAAGAGTATATGATTAAGGCCATATCGTCTCAATATGGCTAAAGTATTAATCCAATCAAATTTATCCGTGTTTACACGAGCCCTACCTGGCAAAGGCCACGTTAGATTTCCATTCTCCTTCATCCATTTCACATAATTCAGATGATCAAAATCTTCCATCGCCATACAGGATTTAAAAACATGCTTGGCCATTTTCACAAATTCTGGTTTATTTTCATGGCCCCTCTTTGAGCTTAGATATCGACCAAGCTCTTTACTGGTCCTATGACTTACTTTTCCCAACATTTCCGTATATTTTTCTTCGGGAACATGATGATATTCTTTCCATTTGCCACAGGCATATTGATAGAAATCCTCACAAGGATCTACTTCTATATCAATGGAATGTTGAAGTATGTTCAAGTTGACATTATTGATGACATGATTCGAGATCTTTGTTGCTAATGACAGCTGGCCAAGAATCACAATACCAATGCCTATTAAACATGTTCGATTCGATTCCATTCCTCTTTAATTTAGAGCTCAATTTGTACTGATAATTTAAAACTTAAGTCTGTGCAAAATTCTAATTTCCTAAAATCAACATACTTATCGGTATGATTTTTATACCCTCCACCATAGGATGGGGGGTATATTAACTATGTCATTCCGTTTGTAATACATCGAAATATTGCTCTAAGACCCCATAAAGTATATATATATATATATTCTGGGTCGTGGTGAAATTCTGAGTCGATCTAACCATGTCCGTCCGTCCGTCTGTTGAAATCACGCTAACTTCCGAACGAAACAAGCTATCGACTTGAAACTTGGCAAAAGAAGTTGTTATTGATGTAGGTCGGATGGTATTGCAAATGGGACATATCGGTTCACTTTTACATATAGCGTCCATATAAACGGACCCCCAGATTTGGCTTGCGGAGCCTCTAAGAAAAGCATATTTCATCCCATCCGGCTGAAATTTTGTACATGGTGTTAGTATATGATCTAACCATGTCCGTCCGTCCGTTCGTCTGTTGAAATCACGCTAACTTCCGAACAAAACAAGCTATCGACTTGAAACTTGGCACAAGTAGTTGTTATTGATGTAGGTCAGATGGACTTTTACGTATAGCCTCCATATAAACGGACTCCCAGATTTGGAAATTTGGTACATGGTGTTGGTATATGGTATCCAACAACCATGCAAAAATGGGTCCACATCGGTCCATAATTATATATAGCCCCCATATAAACCGATCCCCAGATATGGCTTGCGTAGCCTCAAAGAGAAGTAATTTTCATCCGATCCGGCTGAAATTTGGTACATGATGTTAGTATATGGTATCTAACAACCATGCAAAAATTGGTCCACATCGGTTCATAATTATATATAGTCCCCATATAAACCGATTCCTACATTTGGCTTGCGTAGCCTCAAAGAGAAGTAATTTTCATCCGATCCGGCTGAAATTAGGTACATGATGTTAGTATATGGTCTCTAACAACCATGCAAAAATTGGTCCACATCGGTTCATAATTATATATAGTCCCCATATAAACCGAGTCCTACATTTGGCTTGCGGAACCTCTAAGAGAAGTAAATTTCATCCGATCCGGCTGCAATTTGGTACATGATGTTGGTATATGGTCTCTGACAACCATGCAAAAATTGGTCCACATCGGTTCATAATTATATATAGTCCCCATATAAACCGATCCCCTGATTTGGCTTGCGGAACCTCTAAGAGAAGTAAATTTCATCCGATCCGCAATTTGGTACATGATGTTGGTATATGGTCTCTAACGACCATGCAAAAATTGGTCCCCACCGGTCCATAATTATATACAGCCCCTATATAAACCGATCCCCTGAGGTGGCTTGCGGAGCCTCAAAGAGAAGTAAATTTAATCCGAACCGGCTAAAATTTGGTACATGGTGTTGGTATATGGTCTCTAACAACCATGCAAAAATGGGTCCACATCGGTTCTTAATTATATATAGACCCCATATAAACCGATCCCCAGATTTGAACTCCAGAGCTTCTTGGAAGAGCAAATTTAATCCGATCCGGTTCAAATTTGGTACGTGGTGTTAGTATATTGTCTTTAACAACCATGCAAAAATTGGTCCATATCGGTCCATAATTATATATAGCCCCCATATCAAACGATCCCCAGATTTGATCTCCGGAACCTCTTGGAGGAGTAAAATTAATCCGATTCGGTTGAAATTTGGTACATTGCGCTAGTATATGGCCGCTGATGGCTAATCACACAAAAATTGGTCCATATCGCCAAAAATAAGCTACCAACATTTTATTTCTATAGAAAATTTTGTCAAAATTTTATTATTATAGAAAATTTTGTCAAAATTTTATTTCAATAGAAAATTTTGTCAAAATTGTATTTCTATAGAAAATTTTGTCAAAATTTTATTACGATAGAAAGTTTGTCAAAATTTTATTTCTATAGAAAATATTGTCAAAATTTTATTTCTATAGAAAATTTTGTCAAAATTTTATTTCTATAGATAATTTTGTCAAAATTTTATTTCTATAGAAAATTTTGTCGAACTGAATTATATACTTATTTAATCTGCCTTTTTTGTTTTATGGACTAACTTACAATTTAGTAGATGGTGTTAAGGAAGTTTTAAGATACCATCGGAAAGTGTTACCGCAACACAAGTAATTCGACTGTTGATGACAGTATTTAGTAGAAGTTTCTACGCAATCCATGGTGAAGGGTACATAAAATTCGGCCTGTCCGAACTTACGGCCGTATATACTTGTTTTGTTTTTTTCTTTTGTTAAATTAGTAGGTGATAAGGTCAAATTTCAGTTTGGTCGTGTGAGTAATAATAGAGCATTGGACCACATTTTGCCTATGAAATATTGACCGTCGCAATTTTTTTTAATTCTCCATTAAATAAACAAAATCGTACAATTGGTCAAATACCACACAGATAAAAATAAACACAAAACATTTTCCTAATAAATACATGATTGAAGTTTACCACGTAAAAATAGTCGAATTATTTATGAAAGCCACTTAAGATTATTATCGATTTTTTTTTTAATTTTTAATTTTTTTTAATAATTTTAATTATTTTAATAATTAGAATTTATTTTTCGTCAAACAAATTTTGTCGAAGATATGGCGATTTCAAACAACAATTTCATTTATTTTAATCATTATCACAGCAAAAACCAAGTAAAGTCCAAAGTTAGGCGGTGACGACTCAACTGTTCCCTTCACCACTATGTAGACCAAAATTTTTGACACCATCTTAACTCCTTCAAATTTGTTAGGAGCTATATAATATATTTAATTCTGAACCGATTTGAATTACACTTCTAACACTTCTACAAAATTTCTAAACTTAAAATTCAAATCGAATAACGACGACTTAACACAATGTTAGTAAAAACAAGCAAGGACAGTCTAAGGTCGACTTAGCAGGGCGATTTTACAAAAAAGGGGATATTTTGGCCATTTGTGCCGAAATCGAAATGAAATCTGAACAGATTTCAACCAAATTTGGGTAATATCATATTTTTGGATAATATCAAATTTTTATACCTTGCGCCTCTCTGTGGAACAGGGTATGTTATTATAAGTTAGTGCATATGTTTGCAACACCCAGAAGGAGACGAGATGGACACATAGTGCCTTCACGCAGAGAAGGAATATGATCACTTCAAACATGTTTCAAGAGCAAAATGTTATTTTTTATGGTAACCATGTAACATGTTTGTCACTAAAATGTTATTTTCTCGTCAAATATAACCTGCTTGCCGAAATCAGATACATGCTTTCCGAGAAAATAACATGGTTGCGAAAACCATGAGCAACCAATATTGCTCAGGGTCGTTCCCTGAGTCGATCTAGTCATGTCCGTCTGTCCGCCCGTCCGTCCGTCCTTCTGTAGGTTAGGTTAGGTTAGGTGGCAGCCCGATGTATCAGGCTCACTTAGACTATTCAGTCCATTGTGATACCACATTGGTGAACTCTCTCTTATCACTGAGTGCTGCCCGATTCCATGTTAAGCTCAATGACAAGGGACCTCCTTTTTATAGCCGAGTCCGAACGGCGTTCCACATTACAGTGAAACCACTTAGAGAAGCTTTGAAACCCTCAGAAATGTCACCAGCATTACTGAGGTGGGATAATCCACCGCTGAAAAACTTTTTGGTGTTCGGTCGAAGCAGGAATCGAACCCACGACCTTGTGTATGCAAGGCGGGCATGCTAACCATTGCACCACGGTGGCTCCCTTCTGTATGTAAATACATTTTTGTAATCAAAGTCTAGGTCGCAATTTTGAGGAAAAGTCAGAGGCCCATCGTTTAGTATACCGATCGTCTTAGAACTGAATTCTGAGTCGATTTAGCTATGCCCGTCTGTCAGTCTGTCTGCCAGTTGAGGCATTTTTGTATGCAAAGTCCAGCTCGCAGTTTAAGTCCGATTGTCCTCAAATTTGGCATAGGGTATTTTTTCGGCTCAAAGACGTTCCCTATTGAAAAAACGGTTCAGATTTAGATATAGCTGCTATATATAGTTATTACCGATGTGGTCATATTTGGCGTGTTTACCAACCGATCTTCTTCAAATTCCGTACATCCGAACATTTTATGAGTCTCGAAAATTTTGTAAAATATCAGCCAAATCGGTTCAGATTTAGATATAGCTCCCATATATATCTTTCGCCCGATTTAGACTCATATGACTATAGAGGCCAAAGTTTACTATCGATTTAGGTGAAATTTTGCACAGAGAGTAGAATTGACATTCTACCAATGTATGCTAAATTTGGTTGAAATCGGTTCAGATTTAGATAAAGCTCCCATATATATCTTTCGCCCGATATAGACTCATTTGACTATAGAGGCCAAAGTTTACTACCGATTTAGGTGAAATTTTGCACAGAGAGTACACTGAAAAAAAGCATGCCCGGTTCCAAAGATTTTGTCTTTACTTTAAAAAATTTGGTATTGATTCCGAGCCAAAGAAGCGGAGAATCCAATTAAGGATACTTTTAAGACACAATTCTCTTTTAAATTTGGGTTTTGTGTACTTGCTTCTAGGAAGCAAATTTTAATTTTTCGCTTTCTCATCTTTTTTCTTCATGTGCTATCAAAGTCCTTTAAAAACGAGTTAACGACAACTTTATTTTCCAAATTAAGACTCGACATCCAG
The DNA here is from genome assembly GCF_050003625.1 of Haematobia irritans. Taxonomy (NCBI): domain Eukaryota; kingdom Metazoa; phylum Arthropoda; class Insecta; order Diptera; family Muscidae; genus Haematobia; species Haematobia irritans. The sequence goes on along the minus strand of NC_134399.1, from coordinate 105,964,254 downwards.
CAGAAATTATGCTATGTTTCAAGTAAAAAACTTCTTTAAAATAAAGTTTTGAAAAACATGTCCTATATTTGAACGATTTTTTGCTTTGTAGTCAAGATACAAAAAGACAAATAATTTAAAGACAATTTCATTAAATTTAAAGAATATTTCTGAATTGTAAAAGTCAAGTTGACCTTAGCCCAAACATTTTTTCTTTCATGTTATGATACCCATTTTTAATTCAAATCACTTAATTATAACGACAATACGACTTAATTGAAGAGTTTCTCGACTTTTGGACAAGGAAAAAAACTTTATGTTAGAGAAATGCGTCTTCTATGCTAAGGAAAATTTGCATTCGTATTTTAAAGACACGAAATCTTTGACCTCACGACAATATTTTTTTCAGTGTAGAATTGACATTCTACCAATGTATGCTAAATTTGGTTGAAATCGGTTCAGATTTCTATATAAGTCCCATATAACATATATCATTCGTCCGATTTAGACTCATATAATCATAGAAGCCAAAGTTGTACTACGATTTATGTGAGACTATTCATAGGGAGTATAATTAATATTATAGCTATCCATGCTAAATTTGGTTAAAATTGGTTCAGATTTAGAAATAGCTCCCATATATATCTTTCGCCCGATTTAGATTCATATAACAACCGGAGACCAAATTTTCATTTCGATTTACTTGAAATTATTTCTGGAGAGTAAAATAACGATTTTAGCTTTATGTACCAAATTTAGTTCAAAGTGTTATACATTTGGATAAAGCACCCATATGTATACGCCTGAGTTGGGGAAATATGGTAGAAAATTTCATATTTTATACCCATTTCAACGGAATTTTACTGCAATATCATAGATTTTATTTTACATAGAAGAAAGATTTAACATTCTATTTAACTGTGTCGAATTTTATATGAATCGGTTCAGATTTAAATAAAGCGCCATTTCCGATTTATGCAAAATTGGCACACCGTCAGCGAAAATGTCCCCATACTTTCCACAGAAGATTTAGATAAGGTTCCGAGGCCAAATATTGCCACAAACCCGGGAATTGAAATTTATCCGATATTCTTGTGAACTCACCACTGCTAAGGGGCAACAATAAAAATTCCTCAAATTGTCCTATACCTCTAATAAATCCCAGCAAAAAAATGTGGAAGTTCTTCTATGTTAAAGGCACAACTTTAACCCTCTGTATAATAGTGTAGACTGTAGGCAACATACCGTTCGAATGCCTCAAAATTAATAGAAATAACTTCATTAGCTCAATCACGCACTGTATCCCGTGGTTTACATACTGAGCTAATAAACTTGTAAAAATAGAACAATTAGGTGGCACTACTTGCTGGAAATTGACATTTCTTTATTGACTATTGGTATTAACGAAAAAGTGCCGGTTTGCTGTGACTTTAAAAAATAATAAAAACTTGTTGTGCTTGTGTTTTGTGCGTAATCTTGATAAATTGGAGAGGTAAGTGTTTGAGCTTTATTGTAGAATGTTCTTTTTGAACAATTTTTAGGTTTTTTTTTTGTTTTTGGTGGCAAATAATGGCAACACACCCAATTTGTGGGAGTTTCTCTTCAAATAATAAAAATTAAAAAATACGTGTATTTTATTTTGTTGTTATCATCTCTAATACAAAAAATCATACAAATAGGAGTTCATGAGTGATAGAGGGTTAAAAGCACTTCCAAAAATGTCCTCCCAAAGATGTTCTTTATTTTAACTACACAGGAAGTAAAAACCATAAAAAATTATAAAATTTATTTATTTGGCAAAATATCACAAAAAATTTTTTAATTTAGGGTTGTTAGACAATATGGTCTCTACACGCAAAGAAAAATAACGTTTGGAAAACGTGTACCGAAAACGTTTTTCTTTTGTTAGAGTTTTTTGAATTGCTTCGAAAATTTTAAACTTTTATCACCAAAAAAATTCGTTTGTTACAAAATTTTTATTTTTTCAATAAAAAAAAATTATTTTTGAAACAACAACACAGTCCATTTCGTTTATATCAAACACTGTTCTTTTGTGACTTTAGGTCTTTAATAAGACACATTTTACAGTTCAAAATTTAATATTGTACAATGTAATGTTCAACATTTTTTCGGAATCTTCCGAACATATCTGGAATATATGTAAAAAAAAAAACAAAAAAAACAAAAAAAAAAACTTTGGTCGAAGCAGGGATCGAACCCACGACCCTTGGCATGCAAGTCAGACGTAGCAACCACTGCTCCACGGTGCCAAACTAACTGTTTGTTTCTGTTAAATAAACTTTGTTTATTCGGCTCGTGGGCGCCGCAAGCTATGCTATATAAATATAACTTATATGGATAATTATCTATTGATGACCATAACAGGTACATAGCTCAGTGGTTAGTGTGTTGGCTTACAAAGTGCATGGTCCGCGGTTCGATTCTCCGTCCAGGCGAAAGGTAAAAAAAAATTAAAAATTTATAAAATCGTATAATTTCTTCTACATTGTTGGTATTACAGGAAAAGGTGTTAAGAACTAAAAATCCTCGTGGATGTGAGAAAGATGTGAGGGAAAATGCAATTAGCAAGAAAACTTTTTTTTTTTGAGTTAGCCTTTATGAAATTGTTTTACATCCTGGAAAAGAATAAACGTTTATCACAAAAAGTATATACTTTTCTTCCAAATACACTTCCTTACAGCGAAAAGCAAATTAGAAACGAACTTTGTTTGTCTAAAATTTCGTTTGGGAGGAAAGAATTATTTTTTTGCGTGTAACAACCATGCAAAACTTGGTCCACATCCGTCCATAATTATATATAGCCCCATATAAACCGATCACCAGATTTGGCTTGCGGAGCCTCAAAGAGAAGCAAATGTCATCCGATCCCGCTAAAATTTGGTACATGGTGTTGGAATATGGCCTCTAACAACCATGCAAAAATTGGCCCTCATCGGTCCATAATTATGTATAGCCCCCATATAAACCTATCCCCAGATTTGGCTTGCGGAGCCTCAAAGAGAAACAAATTTCTTCCGATCCGGCTGAAATTTGGTACATGATGTTGGTATATGGTCTCTAACAACCATGCAAAAATTGGTCCACATCGGTTCATAATTATATATAGCACCGTTCCCCAGATTTGATCTCCGGAGCCTCTTGGAGGAGCAAAATTTATCCGATCCGGTTCAAATTTGGAACGTGGCGTTAGTATATGGCCGTTAACAACCATACCAAATTGGTCCATATCGGTCTATAGTTATATAGCCGATCCCTCGAGCCAAAAATAATCTACCAAAATTTTATTTCTGTAGAAAATTTTGTCAAAATTTTATTTCTATAGAAAATTTTGTTAAAATTTTATTTCTATAGAAAATTTTGTTAAAATTTCATTTCTATGGAAATTTTTGTCAAAACTATATTTCTATAAAAAATTTTGTGAATTTTTTTTCTATAGAAAGTTTTGTCAAAATTTTAGTTCTTTAAAAAAAAATTGTTAAAGATTTATTTCTATAGAAAATTTTGTCAAAATTGTATTTCTATAGAACATTTTGTCAAACTGAATTATATACGTAATCGGTCTTTTTATACCCTCCACCATAGGATGGGGGTATATTAACTTTGTCATTCCGTTTGTAACACATCGAAATATTGCTCTAAGACCCCATAAAGTATATATATTCTGGGTCGTGGTGAAATTCTGAGTCGATCTGAGCATGTCCGTCCGTCTATTGAAATCACGCAAACTTCCGAACGAAACAAGCTATCGACTGGAAACTTGGCACAAGTAGTTGTTATTGATGTAGGTCGGACGCAGCGTTGCCAATGTAGCTTTTTTCCCGCTAGATTTGGCTTTTTTTGAAGACGTTTAGCGGGGAAAAAATGTATTTTGCTTTTAGCTTTTTTTCTGGCTTTTTTTCATGACCCTTTTAGCTATTTTTGGCTTTTTTTATTTTCGACATGTTCCTATAGAAATATGGATAAAACTTCGTTTTTTGTCTAAGTCTTGCTGCCAGAATAAGGTTTTCCACATATTTCAAAGCTCAATTGAAGCCATTATGCGGGCATTTTCTTGTAAAGTTTCTTGTAAAGTTTTTTCCTCGTTATCGTAAACTTTAAATCTACTATTACCATACAAATTGCTTATATAAACTGTCAGTAAATTATTAGGAATAATAGCATTTGGCTCGTTTATCCTTTTTATGTTATTATAATACGGATTCTAAAGTTATTATGATATTACTAAATTAAAATAGTAGATGTGAATTGCTTTGTACACTGTCTGTAAACTGCTTTGTTCATGTCTTTAAAATACGGACGCGAATTTTGGTTATAATAGCATTTGTGAATTTCTCTTATATAAACTGTTTTCCTTGCCCATAAGCCGATAAAATTGTTTTGTCCTTATAGTTAAATGATTCAACTTAAAAATGGGTATCTTTTCGTGAAAGAAGGCTAGGGTCAATTCTACAAAATTCTTAAAATTAATTAAATAGTCTTTAAATTTGTGGAGTTTTTGTATGTTGACCACAAACCAAAATAGCGTTCAAAAATAGAAGAGGTTTTTCATTTTATTTTGAAAACGTATACACAGAATAATTTCTACTTAAAATCGAGTCGGAATTTGGAAATTTAAGTTGTCGTTAGCACGTTTTTAAAGCACTGTGATAGCACATGAAGAAAAAGCTGAAAAAAAATGAATAAATTCAAATTTGACTCGGAATCAATACCAAAATCATTAGTGTACAAAATATTTGGAACCGAACATAGAAATAATTAAAGAAATAAAGTTTTGAATGTGGTATTATTTTTTTAACATCAAAAAAAAAAAAAATGCAATAAAAAAAATCGTAGTGATAGGATCAAAACAAATCTGCTATTTATTAATGGAATGGATTTACATTTACGAAAATTGGACAACAATAGGTTTGTATGGGAAGTTTTCCAATAAAAGTTATTCAGTATAAACTTGCAAGACAGAATGGGTTTTATTCTCTTAATAATATTAGGAGAAGTGTACACGTTCACGAATTTATCATTAATTCAGTTAAAACGAAATATATTGATATTTCTAATGCAGTTCTATGAGACATTGGACTTGTTGATGATTAACCAGCTGATAATTGCAAGTTTACCGGGAAATAAGTTTTTACTAGGAAATGTAAATGAAGGAATTCCAGTAAAAATTTGTGATAGTAATCAAAATGTATCGAGTACGCACACAGAGCTAATATGACTTAGATTTTCCTACAGTCTCACAGAAATGGAAGTAAAATGAATACAATTAAAATAATATGCATTTTAGGTGAAATAAAGCCTTTAAGTTTGTTAAATTTCAATCAAAAATGTGACTTTTGATAAAAAAAAATTTAGCTTTTTTTCTAGCTATTTTTTAACATTTTTTAACTTTTTTTGGCTAGTTTTTTGGACAAATCTAGCGGTTTTTTGTGAAACAATTCTGGCAACGCTGGTCGGACGGACCCCCAAATTTGGCTTGCGATTTCTCTAAGAGAAGCAAATTTCATCCGATTCGGCTGAAATTTGGTACATGGTGTTAGAATATGGTCTCTAACAAAAATTGGTCCACATCGGTCCATAATTACATATAGCCCCCATATGAACCGATCCCCCGATTTGGCTTGCGGAGCCCCTAAGAGAAACAAATTTCATCCGATCCAGTTGAAATTTGGTACATGGTGTTAGCATATGGTCTCTAACAACCACGCAAAAATTGGGGTACATCGGTCCATAATTATATATAGCCCCCATATAAACTGTTCTCCATATTTGACCTCCGGAGCCTCTTGGAGGAGCAAAATTCATCTGATTCAGTTGAAATTCGGTACGTGGTGTTAATATATGGCCTCAAACACCCATGCAAAAATTGGTCGAAATCGGTCAATTATTATGTATAGGCCCCATATAAACCGATCCCCAGATTTGACTTCCGCAGCCTCTTGGAAGAGCAAAATTCATCCGATTCGGTTGAAATTTGGTACATGAGGTTAGTATATGGTATCCAACAACCATGTAGGAATTGGTTTATATCAGTCCATAATTATATATTGTCCCCATATAAACCGATCCCCAGATTTGACCTCTGGTGTCTTTTGGAAAAGCCAAATTCATCCGATCTGGTTGAAATTTGGTACGTGGTGGTAGTATATGATATTTAACAATCATACCAAAAGTGGTCCATATCAGTGGTGTCTTTTGGAGAAGCAAAATTCATCCGATCTGGTTGAAATTTGGGACGTGGTGGTAGTATATGATATTTAACATCCATGCCAAAAGTGGTCCATATCTGTCCATAATCATATATAGCCCCCATATAAACCGATCCCGAGATTTGGTTTTGGAGCCTCTTGGAGGAGCAAATTTCATCCGAGTCATTTGAAATTTGGTACATTGTGCTAGTATATGGCCGTTAACAACCATGCTGAACTAGGTCCATATCGGTCTATAGTTATATATAGCCCTCAGATAAATCGATCCCCAATCACACAAAAATTATTTGTAGATACATAACTTTTTATACCCTGCGCCACACTGTGGAACAGGGTATTATAAGTTAGTGCATATGTTTGTAACACCCAGTAGGAGGCGAGATAGACACATGTTGTCTTTGGCAATAATGCTCAGGGTGGGTCCCTGAGTCGATATAACCATGTCCGTCCGTCCGTCTGTCTGTGAACACATTTTTGTGATCAAAGTCTAGGTCGCAATTTAAGTCCAATCGCCTTCAAATTTGGCGCATGTGTCTAACTTGGGTCAGAATAGAACCCTGTTGATTTTGGAAGAAATCGGTTCAGATTTGGATATAGCTCCCATATATATCTTTCGCTCGATATGCACTGATATGGACCCAGCAGCCAGAGTTTTATACCGATTTGCTTGAAATTGTGTACAACCATAACACTAAGTCGTATAGTCAAGTGTGCAAATTTGATTGAAATCGGTTCAGATTTAGATATAGCTCCCATATATATATTTCGCCCGATATGGACTTATATGGCCCCAGAAGCCAAATTTTTGGCCGAATTTGGTTGAAATTTTGCACTAGGTGTAGAATTAACATTGTAGCTATGCGTGCCAAATTTGGTTGAAATCGGTTCAGATTTAGATATAGCTCCCATATATATATAGTTCGCCCGATTTACACTCATATGACCACAGTGGCCAATCTTTCACTCCGATTTAATTGAAATTTTGCATAGGGAGTAGAATTAGCATTGTACACACAACAAATTTTTTTTCTGATTCAATCACGGAATTAATTGATCCAATTTATTTTTTAATTGAAATGTCTTCAATCACAGAAATGATAGTATCAATTAAAAAATTAATTGAAGGTCAATTAAAAAATTAATTGATCCAATTAAAAAATTAATTGATACTATTAATTTTTGTGATCGATTTTTGTTTCAATTAAAAAATTTGTTGATTCAATTAAAAATTTAATTTAATATTTTTTAAAACTCAATTAAAATTTTAATTGGAAAATTTTTCGTGAAATTTTTTCTGTGTAGCTATGCGTGCCAAATTTGGTTGAAATCGGTTCAGATTTAGATATAGCTCCCATATATATGTTTTTCGGATTTCGACAAAAATGGTCAAAATACCAACATTTTCCTTGTAAAATCGCCGCTGCTTAGTCGAAAAGTTGTAAGAATGACTCTAATTTTCCTAAACTTCTAATACATATATATCGAGCGAGGGTATTATAAGTTATTATACCCACCACCATAGAATGGTGACGGGGGTATAATAGGTTTGTCATTCCGTTTGTAACACATCGAAATATCGATATAAAGTATATATATTCTTGATCAGGGAGAAATTCTAAGACGATATAACGATGTTCGTCTGTCTGTTGTAATCACGCTACAGTCTTCAATAATGAAGCAATCGTGCTGAAATTTTGCACAAACTCGTCTGCAGGCAGGTCAAGTTCGAAGATGGGCTATATCGGTCCAGGTTTTGATATAGTCCCCATATAAAACGACCTCCCGATATGGGGTCTTGGGCTTATAGAAACCGTAGTTTTTATCCAATTTGTCTGAAATTGGAAATCTAGAGGTATTTTAGGACCATAAAGAGGTGTGCCGAAAATGGTGAGTATCGGTCCATATTTTGGTATCGAAAATTTAGATCTAAAAAGTGGTGCGGGGTATAATATAATCGGCCCCGCCCGACTTTAGACTTTCCCTTCTTGCTTTATTAGGAGTTTCTTTGCGTGAAATGCATATAAGTTCGGATCAGCGTAATTTTCTCCCATATTTATTAGATACATGGTATTATTGAATCTATTTTTCGAAGGCGTATAAGGAATATTCTTGAACAAAATTTTCTATAAATCTTAATCTGCCCAGAAACACCTCCCAATTGGTGTACTTACATTGGCTCCTCAAAAAAAAAATTCAAATAAATTTTTGGTGTAATTTAATATATTCTTTATTTTGAATCTGGAATTATTATTTAATTTTTTTAGTACACATTTGTAACAGTTTACATAAATAATAATTATTATTGACTTAACAATATAATGACTTAAGATGAAAATCATCTTACTGTATACAAAATTATGGAAAAAATAAAAAATATTTTACATATAATTGCATGATATTACCAACAATGAACGCATTTATGGGAATACTCTACGTTTACAATTCGCAACCTCCATTTAAATTTTTATTTTGGTTGGATAATAAATTCGAAAATACATTATTTAATTATCTTACAGGATTATCAAAAAAAAAAAAAAACCAACACTTAATGTATTTATAAGTACTCAATAAATGTATATAAAATATGTAATTATAATATAATTGATGTGCTATGTTTCTTTTTTTTTAATCTAGTTTCTTTTTTTTATAAAATACATCCAGCTTAAATGCGAATATCTGTTCAAAGGTGAAAAAAAAACAACATATTCAACAAACAGCTGGCTATAAAAACTCTTAGTTCGCATGTTTGTTGGTGATGATTGAATTAAATTTTAATTAATTATTTACTTGTTTTTTGTATAAATTTATGAAACAATTTCATTTGGTTTTTATCAATGTGAATGTGTTTGAAGCGATGGATCGAAAGGCTTTATTATTAAATCGGATTTTGTTGTTATGCTCTTAAACTATGGGGCTCTTGTTAGTTTAAGAACATTGTCCATCGAAAACATATGAATGTTTTTATATATAAAAAAAACACGTGTGTTATATTGTGGTAGACATTTAATTAATATCTGTTTTATATTTTACAAAAAAAAAAAAAAATTAAATATGAAAAAATTATTGTTATTTGTAAAGTCTATATACATTTATCTTAATTACATAGATATCTACAATAAAATCAATGATTCGATTATTTTATTATGTGGACAATTATTATTGTGAAAATATATATGTGTATTTGTTGCCAAATAAAATTGGAATTATTGTTATTTGATTTGCTTATTTTCTACTTAAATAATTGTACATTTATTTCAATGGAAATATGGTTTTCGTAATATGTTCATGTACATATAAAAATTACACACACACACTCACACACATACACTATCATTGAATGGTCATTTGAAACTTAATTTTAGTCACTTCAAGTATCTAAAAGAACAATGAAGCGTATATAAACAATTAGCATTAAGAGCTTATGTAGGCTTTTGGTTAAAATTTCACATTTATATAAATTTTTATTTCTCTATGCTTAATAACACTTAATATGTGTATGCAGGTATTTATATTTGTACATATTTACATAAAACAAATCCTTGGGTTTTACCTTCATATATGGTATATAATAATTATTTTATAAATATATCTACATAACTTTGGCAAAATTTAAATTAATACTCATATGTGACACAATTTAAATTTTAATACGATTTATAAATATTAATTGAATTATAACCTAAAGCTTTCTATGGCATGGAAAGTGTTACCAGATATATTTTTGTTGGAAAACAACCTTTAAACAATTAATCTACTATCATGGAGTAGTTGGCAAATTAATTGAATTTATATAAAATAATTAAAACTTTATTTAATTAATTTAGTTGTCATGGATATAAATTTAGTTCTGTAATTTTTGGAAGAATATCTAAAACTGTAACTCTTAATTACCCAGCAAAATAAGCGTCGCCAAAACAATAATGAAAATGTTCTTTTTGGACCCGGAAGTAGTGCAATTTTTTTTTTATTTAATTTAGCATTTTTTTTCAACAAAATTTAAATGATTTGTACCATTTTATGAATTCTTATTCTGTTTTTGACCTATTTGAAACAAAAAAATTTAAAATTACCCATTAAAAGTACGAACAAATCAAGTTATAAATAATTGAATTAAAAGAACTTCCTGGGCAGTTAAGATAAAGAACATCATTGGGACTGCATCTTCGGGAAGTGCTTTTAAAGTTGTGCCTTTGGAAGAACTTCCAAATTTTTTTGCTGGGCAAATAAGACTATTCGCATCATTCATACAAAAATTACGTAAGTTTAGTTGAAATCAATCAATAAAAATTTCCGTCGATTTTTCGACTTTTTTAAACATTGAAAATCCCAGCAAAAAAGCGTCGCCAAAAAAAGTAGTGAAAATATTCTTTTTGGATCCGGAAGTGGTGCCAAATTAACGCAGAAGCCATGAATTTAACATCGGCTTGTCATAGGACGGATGTCCAACATTTCAACAGCCGCTTCACTGAATTTGCATCACTTCTTACGGTGTGAGGTGAATTCAGTGTTTTGGATGTGAATTAAGAATTTTTTTTAATATTTTGACAAATAAATAATTTTTAAAAATTTTTATAATTTTTAATACATAGATAAGCGTTGTAATCTGGAATGTTTGTCATAAAATATATATTTTCAAAAATTCGCAATTTTTCTAGAAACAATTTAACATTTTTTCTGCTAAATTTAAATAATATGTAGGTTAGCTTAGGTAAAGCTTCTCTAAGTGGTTTCTCTGCAATGTGGAACGCCGTTCGGACTAGGTCCCCTGTCATTGAGCTTAACATGGAATCGGGCAGCACTCAGTGATAAGAGAGAAGTTCACCAATGTGGTATCACAATGGACTGAATAGTCTAAGAGAGCCTGATACATCGGACTGCCACCTAACCTAACCTAACCTAGTAAACACCAACATTTGCAATCTTAAAACACCAATTGGTAAAAATATGTCAACCACCAATATTCAATGCAACCGACGACTGTCGGTATTTGTTAGAATGAGTGTTGGTCTCTCGAAAACACCGTAGTAAAGCAATCACACAAATTGATTACCCATATCTCAGCAGTTTAGTATTCTCTTATTTGGTACTCTCTCAATTCTCTTGAGCTAATGCCAACTGCTAGTAATTGATGTTGTTGAGTGCAATCACACTTAAGTGCCAAACTCGTTTTTTGTTTACCGAGCGTTGTTACTATGTCGATTGGTTTAAGATTGCAAGACACTGCATACGAACATTGTTATATACTATTGGTGTTTTTATTCTCGCATTTGTATCAATGTAAATGATCGCATGGTAATTGGTGTCTTACTCACTGCCACCGACATTTTGTGGGTAAGATTGCAATACGAAAAAAACCATTGGTTGCAGTTCTCTGCCCTCAACCATGGATTGCGTAGAAACTCCACAATCGAATTACTTGGGTTGAGGTAACACTTGCCTATGGCAAGGTATCTTAAAACTTTTTAACACCGTCTTCTAAATTGTAAGTTAGTCCATACGTGGTATATATTAAACAAAAACAAGTATATACAGCAGTAAGTTCGGCCGGGCCGAATCTTAAATACCCACCACCATGAACCAAATATTAGGATTTCCTTTGAAATTTCAGGAGGGCTTGAGGACTTCTTCCCGACACTTCCCGAAGATACATTTAAAGATTTCACCTATGAGGACTATATCAGATTCTGGATTTATAAGAACCATTTTTGTTTGAGTTTTAGAGGAATCATTAACATCTCTTGTAAGTGTGCAAGAAAATTATAAAATAACGTCTTGAATTGAAATTTTAAATCTGTAGATTTTCACCCGAAAAATAAAATCTGAAAATTTTACATTGAGTTTCAAGCAATTTTCATGATCAGTGCGCCTTCTATACTCACAAGAAGTGAAGTCGGTCTATATGGAGGCATTACCAAATGGACCGATAAAAACTTAATCCGATACACGTTTTTGGGAGCCTAAACTACCAGAATATTTACAATTTCAGGCAAATCATATAAAAACTACGGTTTCTAGAAACCCAAGGAGTTAAATCGGAAGATCGTTTTTATGGGGGCTATACTAAAATATGGACCGATATTCACAGTTTTCGGCACACCTCTTTATGACCCGAAAATACCTCTAGATTTCCAATTTCAGACAAATTGGATAAAAACTACGGTTTCTATAAGCCCAAGACCCCAAATCGGGAGGTCGTTTTATATGGGGACCATACCCAAACATGGACCGATAATCACAATTTTCGGCACACGTATTTGTGGTCCTACAATACCTCTAGTTTTCCAATTTCAGGCAAATTGGATAAAAACTATGATTTCTATAAGCCCAAGACCCCAAATAGGGAGGTCGGTTTATATGGGGACCATACCAAAACATGGACCGATACTCACAATTTTTGACACACGTATTTGTGGTCCTACAATACCTCTAGATTTCCAATTTCAGGTAAATTGATTAAAAACTGCGGTTTCTATAAGCCCAAGAAGTAAAATCGGGAGATCGGTCTATATGGGGGCTATACCAAAATATGGACCGCTACTCACAATTTTTGGCACACGTATTCGTGGTCCTACAATACTTCTAGATTTCCGATTTCAGGTAAATTGAATAAAAACTGCGGTTTCTATAAGCCCAAGAAGTAAAATCGGGAGATCGGTCTATATGGGGGCTATAACAAAACATAGACCGATACTCACCATTTTTGGCACACGTATTCGTGGTCCTACAATACCTCTAGATTTCCAATTTCAGGTAAATTGAATAAAAACTGCGGTTTCTATAAGCCCAAGAAGTAAAATCGGGAGATCGGTCTATATGGGGGCTATACCAAAATATGAACCGATACTCACTATTTTTGGCACACGTATTTGTGGTCCTACAATACCTCTAGATTTCCAATTTCAGACAAATTGGATAAAAACTACGGTTTCTATAAGCCCAAGACCCCAAATCTGGAGGTCGTTTTATATGGGGACCATACCAAAACATGGACCGATACTCACAATTTTTGGCACACGTATTTGTGGTCTTACAATACTTCTAGATTTCCAATTTCAGGTAAATTGAATAAAACCTGCGGTTTCTATAAGCCCAAGAAGTAAAATCGGGAGATCGGTCTATATGGCGGCTATACCAAAATATGGACCGATACTCACAATTTTTGGCAGACGTATTTGTGGTCCTACAATACCTGCGGTTTCTATAAGCTGCGGTTTCTATAAGCCCAAGAAGTAAAATCGGGAGATCGGTCTATATGGGGGCTATACCAAAACATGGACCGATACTCACCATTTTTGGCACACCTCTTTATGGTCATAAAATACCTCTAGATTTCAAATTTCAGGCAAATTGGATAAAAACTACGATTTCTATAAGCCCAAGACCCCAAATCGGGAGGTCGGTTTATATGGGGACTATATCAAAACCTGGAGCGATGTAGCCCATCTTCGAACTTGACCTGCCTGCAGACAAAAAACGAGTTTGTGCAAAATTTCAGCACGATTGCTTCATTATTGAAGACTGTAGCGTGATTACAACAGGCAGACAGACGGACAGGCGGACATCGTAATATCGTCTTAGAATTTCTCCCTGATCAAGAATATATACTTTATATAGTCGGAAATCGATATTTCGATGTGTTACAAACGGAATGACAAACTTATTATACCCTCGTCACCATTCTATGGTGGTGGGTATAAAAACGGGTTATAAAAAAAATTGACTCAAATGAAATTCCTGTGCAGTTAAAATAAAGAACATATTTGGGAGACCATTTTTTTGAATTTCTTTTAAAATTGTGCCATGCTGGGATGTTAAATTTTAGATTTTTAAAAACGATTTTCGATTACTGCATATAACAAAAGTCATTCGTACAAAAATTACATAAGTTTTGTTGTTATTAACCAATAAAAAAATTCATTACAACGTCGATTTTTCGACCTTTTCAAATATTAAAATTTTAGATTTTTAAAAAATTGGAAAAAAAATATTGCCGATTACTGCACATTATAAAAGTCGATTTTTGGACCTCCCGACTTTTTCCAAGCTACTTAAAGTTGAATTAGTTGCACTGAAAAAAAAAAACATGCCCTGTTCCAAAGATTTTTGCCCATATTCATAATAATTTACTGTCAGTTTATCGAATGAATTTGTATGGTAATAGTAGGTATAAAGTTTACGTTAACTTTTATGAATATGGGGGTTTGTCTTTATACGAATGATTTTTTTATTGATTCCGAGCTGAGAATTAGGTTAGGTTAGGTGGCAGCCCGATGTATCAGGCTCACTTACACTATTCAGTCCATTGTGATACCACATTGGTGAACTTCTCTCTTATCACTGAGTGCTGCCCGATTCCATGTTAAGCTCAATGACAAGGGACCTCCTTTTTATAGCCGAGTCCGAACGGCGTTCCACCTTGCAGTGAAACCACTTAGAGAAGCTTTGAAACCCTCAGAAACGTCACCAGCATTACTGAGGTGGGATAATCCACCGCTGGAAAACTTTTTTGGTGTTCGGTCGAAGCAGGAATCGAACCCACGACCTTGTGTATGCAAGGCGGGCATGCTAACCATTGCACCACGGTGTCACCTTATAGATTCTTTAAAAAATTTAAAAAGTCGACTTTTGACTAATCGAATGATTAAATGTCGACTTATGAACTTTCAGACTTTTAAATTTGAAAAAGCATATTATTCGACTTTTGTGCATTTTCAGCTACAACACATTCCCGTTTCATATCAAACTCGATTCGGGATTATAATGAGAACCAAAAATACAATTTTTCGATGTTTTAAAAAAATATGAAAATTTCGACATTTTTCTTTTATTATTATTTTTTATTTTGAAATAGTCGACTTTAAAACAAATCTACGTTCCAACTTGTTTGTTAGAGTTGTATTGGTCGCTGTTGGTCACTATTGAAAGGCGATTATACAATGTTGACCACCATTAAGAGCCGAATTCATTTGACTTGATTTATTCTACTTTTATTTCTATAGATAGTTATTTCTATATGTAATAATTACAAAATTTTCTTCATATAATTACAAAATTTTCTTCACACATATTTTTATACCCTTCACCACTACTGTGGTACAGGGTATAATAAGTTTGTGCATTTGTATGTAACGCCAAGAAGGAAAAGTCTGAGACCCATCGTTTAGTATACCGATCGTCTTAGAATTAAATTCTGAGTCGATTTAGCGATGTCCGTCTGTCTGTCTGTCTGTCTGTCTGTCTGTCCGTCTGTCTGTCTGTTGATGTATTTTTGTGTGCAAAATACAGCTCGCAGTTTTAGTCCCATTGTCCTAAAATTTTTTATATGGTCCTGTTTCGGCTCAAAGACGATCCCTATTGATTTTGGAAAACATCGGTTCAGATTTAGATATAGCTGCCATATATATTTTTCACCGATCTGGTCATTATTGGCGTGTATATCAACCGATCTTCCTCAAATTCCGTACATCCAAATATTTTATGAGTCTCGAAAAACTTGCAAAATATCAGCCAAGTCGGTTCAGATTTAGATATAGCTCCCATATATAGCTTTCGCCCGATTTACACTCATTTGCCCACAGAGGCCAATTTTTATCTCTGATTTAGTTGAAATGTTGCACAGGGAGTCGAATTAGCATTGTAGCTATGCGTGCCAAATTTGCTTGAAATCGGTTCAGATTTAGATATAGCTCCCATATATAGCTTTCGCCCGATTTACACTCATATGACCACAGAGACCAATTTTTTGCTCCGATTTAGTTGAAATTTTGCACAGGGAGTAGAATTAGCATTGTAGTTATGCGTGCCAAATTTGGTTGAAATCGGTTCAGATTTAGATATAGCTCCCATATATAGTTTTCGCCGATTAACACTCATATGACCACAGAGGCCAATTTTTAATTCCGATTTAGTTGACATTTTGCACAGGGAGTAGAATTAGCATTGTTGCTATGCGTGCCAAATTTGGTTGAAATCGGTTCTGATTTAGATATAGCTCCCATATATAGCTTTCGCCCGATTTACACTCATATGACCACAGAGGCCAATTTTTAACTCCGATTTAGTTGAAATTTTGCACAGGGAGTAGAATTAGCATTGTAGCTATGCGTGCCAAATTTGGTTGACATTGGTTCAGATTTAGATATAGCTCCCATTTATATGTTTTTCTGATTTCGACAAAAATGGTCAAAATACCAACATTTTCCTTGTAAAATCACCACTGCTTAGTCGAAAAGTTGTAAAAATGACTGTAATTTTCCTAAACTTCTAATATATGTATTGTATCGAGCGATAAATCATAAATAAACTTTTGCAAAATTTCCTTAAAATTGCTTCAGATTTAAATGTTTCCCATGTTTTTTTTTACTAAAATTGTGTTCCACCCTAGTGCATTAGCCAACTTGAATTTTGAGTCTATAGATTTTGTAGAAGTATATCAAATTCTATCCAGATCGAGTGACATTTAAATGTATGTATTGGGGACAAAACCTTTATATATAGCCCCCAACACATTTGACGGATGTGATATGGTATCGAATATTTAGATCTACAAAGTGGTGCAGGGTATAATATAGTCGGCCCCGCCCGACTTTAGACTTTCCTTACTTGTTTTTGTTTAAGTTTATTTCTGTACAAAATTTTGGGAAAATTTTATTTCTGTACAAAATTTTGGGAAAATTTTATTTCTATCGAAATTTTTGTCAACATTTTATTTCTATAGAAAATTTTGACAAAATTTTATTCCTATAGAAAATTTTGTCAAAATTTTATTTCTATAGAAAATTTTGTCAAAATTTTATTTCTATAGAAAATTTAGTCAACATTTTATTTCTATAGAAAATTTTGTCAAAATTTTATTTCTATAGAAAATTTTGTCAAATTGTTATTTCTATAGTAAATGTTGTCAAAATTTTATTTCTGTAGAAAATTTTGTCAAAATTTTATTTCTATAGAAAGTTTTGTCAAAATTTTATTTCTGTACAAAATTTTGGGAAAATTTTATTTCCATTGAAAATACTGTTAAACTGTTATTTCTATAGAAAATTTGTCAAAATTTTATTTCTATAGAAAATTTTGTCACAATTTTACTTCAATAGAAAATGTCCTCTAAATTTGATTTCTATAAAAAATGTTTTGAAAATGTTATTTCTGTAGAAAAATTTATTAAAATTCATTCATTTCTGTAGAAAATGTTGTCAAAATTTCATTTCTATAGGAAATTTTGTCAAAATTTAATTTCTTTAGGAAATTTTATCAAAATTACAGTTCTATAGAAAATTTAGCCAAAATTTTGTCAATATTTTATTTCTACAGAAAATTTGTCAAACTTTTATTTCTATAGATAATTATTTCTATATAAAATGATTACAAAATTTTCTTCCTATAATTACAATTTTTTTTTTTAAGTTTGTTTCTGTACAAAATTTTGGAAAAAAAATTATTTATATAGAAAATACTGTTAAAATCTTATTTCTATAGAAATTTTTGGTTTCTATAAAAATTTTGTCAAAATTTTATTTCTATAAAAAATGTCACAATTTTACTTCTATAGCAAATGTCTTCAAATTTTGATTTCTATAGAAAATTTTGACAAAATTTTATTTCTGTAGAAAATTTTGTCAAAACGTTATTTCTGTAGAAAAATTTATTAAAATTTTAGTTCATTAAAAAATGTTGTCAATATTTCATTTCTGTAGAAAATTTTGTCAAAATTTAATTTCTATAGAAAATTTTGTCAAAATTTCATTTCTTTAGGAAATTTTGTAAAAATTACAGTTGTATAGAAATCTTGGCCAAAATTTTGCAAATATTTTCTTTTTCTATAGAAAATTTGTCAATCGTTTATTTCTATAGATAGTTATTTCTATATAAAATAATTACACAATTTTCTTCCTATAATTACAAAATTTTCTTACGACATATTTTTTTGTTTAAGTTTATTTCTGTACAAAATTTTGGGAAAATTTTATTTCTATAGAAATTTTTGTCAAAATTTTATTTCTATAGAAAATTTTGTCAAAATTTTATTTCTATAAAAAATTTTGTCACAATTTTACTTCTATAGCAAATGTCGTAAAATTTTGTCAAAACGTTATTTCTGTAGAAAAATGTATTAAAATTTTAGTTCATCAAAAATTTTGTCAATATTTCATTTCTGTAGAAAATTTGTCAAAATTTAATTTCTATACAAAATTTTGTCAAATTCATTTCTTTAGGAAATTTTGTCAAAATTACAGTTCTATAGAAAATTTAGCGAAAATTTGGTCAATATTTTATTTCTATAGAAAATTTTTCAAACTTTTATTTCTATAGATAGTTATTTCTATATGAAATAATTGCAAAATTTTCTTCCTATAATTACAAAATTTTCTTCCCATTTCTTATTTCTATATGAAATAATTGCAAAATTTTCTCCTATAATTACAAAATTTTCTTCCACATAAATTTTTTGTAAGTTTGTTCTGTACAAAATTTTGTCAAAATTTTATTTCTATAAAAATTTTTGTCACAATTTTACTTCTATAGAAAATTTGATTTTTGTAGAAAATTTTGACGCAATTTGATTTCTATAGAAAATTTTGACAAATTTTATTTCTGTAGAAAAATTTATTAAAATTTTGTTCATCAAAAAATTTTGTCAATATTTCATTTCTGTAGAAAAATTTTGTCACAATTTCATTTCTATAGAAAATTTTGTCAAATTTCATTTCTTTAGGAAATTTTGTCAAAATTTCATTTCTTTAGGAAATTTTGTCAAAAGTACAGTTCTATAGAAAATTTAGCCAAAATTTTGCCAATATTTTATTTCTATAGAAATTTGTCAAACTTTTATTTCTATAGATAGTTATTTCTATATAAAATAATTACAAAATTTACTGCTATAATTACAAAATTTTCTTCCCACATAATGTTTTTTAAGTTTGTTTCTGTACAAAATTTTGGGAAAATTTTATTTCTATAGAAATTTTTGTCAAAATTTTATTTCTACAGAAAATTTTGTCAAAATTTTATTTCTATAAAAAATGTCGTCAAAATTTGATTTCTATAGAAAATTTTGACAAAATTTGATTTCTATAGAAAATTTTGACAAAATTTTATTGCTGTAGAAAAATTTATAAAAATTTTAGTTCATTAAAAAATTTTGTCAATATTTTATTTCTGTAGAAAAAATTTTGTCACAATTTCATTTCTATAGAAAATGTTGTCAAATTTCATTTCTTAGGAAATTTTGTCAAAATTACATTTCTATAGAAAATTTAGCCAATATTTTATTTTTATAGAAAATTTGCAAACTTTTATTTCTATAGATAGTTATATCTATATAAAATAATTACAACATTTTCTTCCTATAATTTTAAAATTTTCTTCCGACATATTTTTTTTAAGTTTATTTCTGTACAAAATTTTGGGAAAATTTTAATTCCATAGAAAATACTGTTCAAATTTTATTTCTATCGAAATTTTTGTCAAAATTTTATTTCTACAGAAAATTTTTTCAAAATTTCATTTCTATAGAAAATTTTGAAAAAAATACCGATTTGATCGAACCAAAATGGTAACCCCTGACATTTAGGTTAATTTTTTTGAGAAAATATAGATAATTTTATTTCAACATTGTAAATGTCATATTTTCGATTTTTTAAACATTGTATTCTTTTATATTTCAGACAAATCCGATAAAGACTACTGCGTTCAGATCTTACGGTCATTGGCTACGAATAAAATCTGATGTCTCGTAATCGCAACTATCCAATTACGGTAAGTCATAATTCCGCAGCATATGGTATTTCGAAATTAAAAAAATCAAAAAGTTTCTATACCATTCCGAGATCACAAAATTAAATACCTACACAGAGAATACAGATTGGTTGCAGCAAATGATAGTGGGGATTGCAAAATATAAACATAGCAAGAAGATTGACACAACTGATAAATAATTTTTATGTAGAATTTTCTTAACTTAATAACCGATAAAGAACCAATCTTGAAGCAAGTCGAAGAACTTTAATTCCATTATCAAAAAATCAGACAAGGAATAATTTGAAATAAATGATATCGTCTACAGATAGTCTCAGAGTTAACCACAGAAATATTTACATCATATGAACTGTAATTTCCATGTCCACTGTTCGATTTTTTCAATTTAAGTTGACTAGATTTAAAAAAAAAAAAAAAATATATATATATATATATATATATATATATATATATATATATATATATATATATATATATATATATATATATATATATATATATATATATATATATATATATATATATATATATATATATATATATATATATATATATATATATATATATATATATATATATATATATATATATATATATATATATATATATATATATATATATATATGTATATATATCAAAAGTTGATTTTTCAAATTTGAAGATTATAAAATAATGACTTAGATTAGCCATAGGTCGAAATTCGACTTTTGTATCCCTAGCACAAACAAAGTTACAAATCATACCTCGTTACAGATTTACATTTGTTGGACACAGTTATTACATAGTCTGCTTAATTTATTTTATATACAACAAAAATCGTACATCACTAAGTTTTTGTTTTTTTTTAAAGCCACTTATAGACTTAGTCTATTTTTAAATGATCTTAGTTTAGGTACACTTACTAAATATTAATTTAGAAATCATAGTAATAGGTAGCTTACTCTATACACTTACATACAAAAAACAAAAAATCAAACAGAATTGGAAAACAAAGAAGAAAATGGAAATTTACTAAACTTCCACCTTATCTTCGTTGATAATATCCATCACAACAAAATGTTGAGGCTGTTCGCTGCAACGCCTCAGTGGGCCAACATTCGTTGATGTAACCGTCAAGCCATCAATGTTGCCCACACTGTGACGTGCCACAGAGCTACTACCACCAATACTGCTCAAAGCGTACGATGTACTTCCAGTACTTGTTGTTGCTGTTGTAGTTTTGCTACGACTACTTAGGCTGGTGCTAGCATATGTTCCACCACCACCACCACCATCACCATTACCACCAACTCCCCCACCAGAGCCTCGTACTGCAATTTCTGTAATGCTGCTGCAGTAACTGGAATGCCGTCTCCGTCGATGCCAACTTTTGCGAAACGGCATTAGGAGAAACCTTTACTAGAGGACAGTCTCATTAGTGTTGGTGCATGTACGTGGTCCATTGACAATCGAGTAACGTGACGAATTTTCCTTTTTGCCCATCATACGACCCAAGAATATGGTCTTAAATGTTTCTCGGAACTGTCGTGACATGCCACAATAAATGCCGAAATTAATGGGATAGCTGACGACAAGAGCAAAATTAGTGGCCGTCACAAACACATTGGCAATACTGTAGTCCAGAAATTGGTAGGCCAACGAGGAGACTATGTGCATTACCGTCACAACGGCAATGGGTATCTCCACAGCGAGAAACACCGATACGACTACAATCAACATCAGGGTAGTGCAATTACTTTCCCGCAACTTCTTACATTCTTTCTTGCGGTTTTCACTCACTAGCAGCTTTCTTCTCTCCTGGGCTTTACGCATGGCCGTAAATAGGAGAATATTGAGGGTGACCAACATAACACAGGGTAGTAGATTCACAAAGAACACTCGAAAGATGAAGAACATGGAGAAATAGAGATCTTCACCGATTACCTCTTGGACCCAAGGTGCGGTTTCTATATGGCATACCTCGACCATTTCCCCATTCCATTCGATTGTCAGTGTTTCAAAGGTGCGATCAATCATTCGAGTGCTTTGATGTAGAAATGCTGCAATGGCTATGTAAAGAGTGCAACGTTTTACTCTGGGTATTGTACACCAAGTCCTTGCCATGGGGGCATGGCATACGTAAATGTATCTGCAAAGAAAGACATTAGAGGCAGAGTCACATTAGGATATTATAGAAAAAAAAAATATACAAACAAAATATTAGACATAATAATAATAAAACTTGAGGAGAAACTATTCAAAAGTTATACAACTCAAACACAAATAGTTATTATAAATCTTAAATCTGATGTAATCTCCGTCTGTAGAACCGACGTTTTATATATTTTCAAGTAACCTACTGTTACGAAGAGTTTGAAAGGAAACTCGTCCCGAACAAGAAGATAAAGAACTTGTGTTATTAAGAACTTGTGTTATTATACCCTCCATCATGGGATGGGGGTATATAAACTTTGTCATTCCGTTTGTAACACATCGAAATATTGCTCTAAGACCCCATAAAGTATATATATATATATATATATATATATAATATATATATATATATATATATATATATATATATATATATATATATATATATATATATATATATATATATATATATATATATATATATATATATATATATATATATATATATATATATATATATATATATATATATATATATATATATATATAAATATATATAAATATATATATATATATATATATATATATATATATATATATATATATATATATATATAATATATATATATATATATATATATATATATATATATATTTATATATATATATATATATATATATATATATATATAAATATATATATATATATATATATATATATATATATATATATATATATATATATATATATATATATATTTATATATATATATATATATATATATATATATATATATATATATATATATATATATATATATATATATATATATATATATAAATATATATTAATATATATAAATATATATATATATATATATATATATATATATATATATATATATATATATATATATATATATATATATATATATATATATATATATATATATATATTCTGGGTCGTGGTGAAATTCTGAGTCGATCTAAGCATGTCCGTCCGTCCGTCTGTTGAAATCACGCTAACTTCGAACGAAACAAGCTATCGACTTGAAACTTGTCACAAGTAGTTGTTATCGATGTAGGTCGGATGGTATTGAAAATGGGCCATATCGGTCCACTTTTACGTATAGCCCCCATATAATGGGACCCTCAGATTTGGCTTGTGGAGCCTCTAACAGAAGCATATTTCATCCGATCCGGCTGAAATTTGGTACATGGTGTTGGTATATGGTCTCTAACAACAATGCAAAAATTGGTCCACATCGGTCCATAATTATATTTAGCCTCATATAAAACGATCCCCAGATTAGGCTTGCGGAGCCTAAAAGAGAAGCAAATTTCAGCCGGATCGGATGAAATTTGTTTCTCTTTTACATGGTATTGGTATATGGTATCTAACAACCATGCATAAATTGGTCCACATCGGTCCATAATTATATATAGCCCCCATATAAACCGATCCCCAGACTTGGCTTGCGGAGCCTCAAAGAGAAGAAAATTTCATCCGATCCGGCTGAAATTTGGTACATGATGTTGGTATGTGGTCTCTAACAACCATGCAAAAATTGGTCCATATCGGTCCTTAATTATATATAGCCCCCATATAAACCGATCCCCAGATTTGGCTTGCGGAGCGTCAAAGAGAAGCAAATTTCATCCGCTTCTCTAGAGGCTCCGCAAGCGATACAGATATTTGGCTTTCGGAGCCTCTAAGAGAAGCAAATTTCATCCGCTCCGGTTGAAATTTGGAACATGGTGTTAGTATATGGTCTCTAACAACCGTGCCAGAATTGGTCCATATCGGTCCATAATTATATATAGCCCCCATACAAACCGATCCCCAGATTTGGCTTGCGGAGCCTCAAAGAGAAGCAAATTTCAGCCGGATCGGATGAAATTTGCTTCTCTTTTACATGGTGTTGGTATATGGTCTCTAACAACCATGCAAAAATTGGTCCACATCGGTCCATAATTATATATAGCCCCCATATAGACCGATCCTCAGATTTGGCTTGTGGAGCGTCAAAGAGAAGCAAATTTCATCCGCTTCTCTAGAGGCTCCTCAAGCGATACAGATATTTGGCTTTCGGAGCCTGTAACAGAAGCATATTTCATCCGATCCGGCTGAAATTTGGTACGTGGTGTTGGTATATGGTCTCTAACAACCATGCAAAAATTGGTCCACATCGGTCCATAATTATATATAGCCCCATATAAACCAATCCCCAGATTAGGCTTGCGGAGCCTAAAAGAGAAGCAAATTTCATCCGATCCGGCTGAAATTTGGTACATGGTATTGGTATATGGTCTCTAACAACCATGCATAAATTGGTCCACATCAATCCATAATTATATATAGCCCCCATATAAACCGATCCCCAGACTTGGCTTGCGGAGCCTCAAAGAGAAGAAAATTTCATCCGATCCGGCTGAAATTTGGTACATGATGTTGGTATATGGTCTCTAACAACCATGCAAAAATTGGTCCATATCGGTCCTTAATTATATATAGCCCCCATATAAACCGATCCCCCGATTTGGCTTGTGGAGCCTTTAAGAGAAGCATATTTCATCCGATCCGGCTGAAATTTGGTACATGGTGTTGGTATATGGTCTCTAACAATCATGCAAAAATTTGTTTACATCGGTCCATAATTATATATAACCCCCACATAAACCGATCCCCAGATTTGGCTTGCGGAGCCTCAAAGAGAAGCAAATTTCATCCGATCCGGCTGAAATATGGTACATGATGTTGGTATATGGTCTCTAACAACCATGCAAAAATTGGTCCATATCGGTTCATAATTATATATAGCCCCCATATAAACCGATCCCCAGATTTGGCTTGCGAAGTCTCCAAGAGAAGCAAATTTCATCCAAGCCGGTTGTAATTTGGAACATGGTGTTAGTATATGATCTTTAACAACCGTGCCAGAATTGGTCCATATCGGTAAATAATTATATATAGCCCCCATATAAAACGTTCTCCAGATTTGACCTCCGGAGCCTCTTGGAGAAGCAAAATTCATCCGATCCGGTTCAAATTAGGAACGTGGTGTTAGTATATGGTCGCTAACAACCATACCAAAATTGGTCCAATCACACAAAAATTGGTCCATATCGGTTCATTATCATGGTTGCCACTAGAGCCAAAAATAATCTACCAAAATTTTATTTCTATAGAAAATTTTGTCAAAATTTTATTTCTATAGAAAATTTTGTCAAGATTTTATTTCTAGAGAAAATTTTGTTAAAATTTTATTCGGTTCATAATAAAATTTTCATCATTTTCAAAATTTTATATCTATAGAAAATTTTGTCAAAATTTTATTTCTATAGAAAATTTTGTCAAAATTTTATTTCTATAGAAAATTTTGTTCAAATTTTATTCGGTTCATAATCATGGTTGCGACTCGAGCCACAAATAATCTACCAAGATTTTATTTCTATAGAAAATTTTGTCAAAAGTTTATTTCTATAGAAAATTTTGTCAAAAATTTATTTCTATAGAAAATTTTGTTAAAATTTTATTTCGGTAGAAATGTTTGTCAAAATTTTCTTTCTATGGAATATTTAGTCAAAATTTTTATTTCTATAGAAAATTTTGTGTAAATTTTATTTCTATAGAAAATTTTGTTAAAATTTTATTTCAGTAGAAAATTTTGTCACAATTTTGTGTCTACTTTGTCAAACTGAATTATATACGTATTGGATCGATCTTTTTTGATTTAATATATACCACGTATGGACTTACATACAATTTAGAAGATGATGTTAGGAGGTTTTAAGATACCTTGCCATCGGCAAGCGTTACCGCAACTTAAGTAATTCGATTGTGGATGGCAGTGTTTAGAAGAAGTTTCTACGCAATCCATGATGGAGGGTACATAAGCTTCGGCCTGGCCGAACTTACGGCCGTATATACTTGTTTTATATTTTATCTTTCAGTTTAAATATCTTGCTCTATTTCGAAACCCAAACTGATGTATCTTAGATTAATGCAAAACTAAGTTAATGCAAACTAACAAAAACAAGTACATACAGCAGTAAGTTCGGCCGGGCCGAATCTTAAATACCCATCATCATGAATAAAATATAATAGTTTCATTTGAAAATTTCAGGGGGGTTTGATGACAGATATTTTCCCAAACAGATCAGTTCAACCATTACGCTTCCCGAAGATAAATGTAAAAATTTTACCTATGAAGACTAGATCAGTTTCTGAATTCCATTGTTATACCCTCAACCACATAGTGGTCAGGGTATAATAAGTTTGATCTGCCAAAAAATGTGCCTACCAGAAATATTGATTTAAAACCCCATAAAATATATACCGATCGACTCAAAATCACCTCCTCAGTCGATCTGGCGCTTGGTGTCCGTCCGTCTGTCCATGTATTTGTTGTTCACAGGATTCCGGTCGCAAGTATTAACCGAATTTGAGGAAATTTGGTACGGGGAGTTTTTTGGGCACAAGGACGAACGCTAATTGGAATTTGGAAGAAATCGGATCAAATTTAGATATAGCTCCCATATTGTATTGTATCCCATATTGGTTAAATTGTAAAACCACACCTAAACGCCAAGTTTTTTTTTCCGAATTTTATTTGACATTTCTCTATTTCAGACTTACTCAATTTGAACCATGGAGAGATACACAATCCAACAATGTGTTAAAGTTATCCAGACTTATTATGAAAATGGGCGTTCAAATCAAAATCCATATCGTGCACTTCGTGATTTTTTTGGTCAATTTGATCGTCCAAATGTGCGTACAATCGCAAAAATCGTGGAAAAATTCGAGCAAACCGGGTCTGTAGAAGATGTGAGAACACCAGTGCATGCTCGTACAGCTCGTACTGCAGAAAATATTGCTGCTGTTCGCGATAGTGTGGTTGAAGAGAGCCGTCCACCTCAACTCGTCGTCGTGCCCAACAATTGCACCTCTCACGCTCGTCGTCGATGAACATTATGCATAAAGACTTGCATTTACACGCTTACAAGGTGCAATTGGCTCAAGAACTAAAGCCTCTTGACCATTCCAAACGTCCTGAATGGGCAGAATGGTTCCAAGAAATGGCAACAGTGGATGATCAATTTTCGAAGAAAATCATCTTCAGTGATGAGGCACATTTTCACCTCAGTGGATTCGTCAATAAACAGAATTGCCGCATTTAGGCGAATGAGATTCCAAGAGTGATTGTCGAAAAACCAATGCACCCACAAAGAGTGACTGTTTGGTGCGGTTTATGGGCTGGCGGCATCATCGGGCCGTATTTTTTCCAAAATGAGGCCGGTCAGGCAGTTACTGGTGCTCGCTATCGTGAGATAATAACGAACTTTTTATGGTCCAAATTGGAAGATATGGATGTGGACGATATGTGGTTTCAGCAGGACGGTGCCACTTGCCACACAGCTAACGAAACAATGGCTCTTTTACGCAACAAATTCAATGGCCGTGTTATCTCACGTAATGGCGATGTCAATTGGCCGCCAAGATCATGTGATTTGACACCGTTGGACTTTTTTCTTTGGGGTTA